>NC_080450.1:7500-607500 GCF_028018845.1 Melospiza georgiana | reverse complement strand
TTCCCGAAGAGGGGGCCCATAAATAAACCAGCGTGATGAATATTACACGGGATAAAAACTGATAAAGCTGGGCTCCAACCAGGAGCTGCACAAGGATGTTACAGAAGCACGGGGGTTCATTACATCTGATCCAGCCTGACGGGCTGGGCTGGGCGTTGGGATGGGAAGGGGCAGCCCTGGGGATGCTTCGGGGTCCTGGGAGAGAGGGGAGCGAGACCAGGCCAAGCCAGCCTGCTCCTGGACCATGGGAGAGGCAGGCTGGGGGCACTGCAGGGTCAGGGGTGTCCCGGCAGGTCCTACAAACCTCCTTTGGAAAGTTCTCCTTGCTCCTTCTTGGGAAGGCCAGGCTGGACCCCGAGGGGAGCAGAGCAGCCCCCTGCCCCGCTCCTCCCCACTGCGCAGCAGGCAGGAACCTTGAAATACGAGCACTTAGCTTTTTATTACCCCATTTAATTGCTGCCTGACAGCCTAATCCAGCATTAAAAACACCAGAGCTCAGGGGAATTCGCCATTGTTATTCAACATGGATCTCTCCCCGTGCTCAGAGGTCCCATCTGCTGCTGTCTTCCACCCGCTGGCTCCTGGGACGTGCTGGTCCATCCTTGGTGCTGCTGGTGGGGATTTCCTCCTGCTGGAGGTGACAGAAGGGGGATCAGGGGGAATGAGGAAGGAGCTGGGGCCCGTGGGCAGCAGGGGCAGAGGGCTGGGGCTGTTGGGGTGAACCTGGGCTGTTATCAGGGCACTGTGGTGCTCACAGGCTGCAGCTGGGATAGAAACACCCGTGGCTCTCCCCAGCTCCACAGATGTGAAAAGCAGTTGGGGAAATCACTTTTCCTCCCTGCCAGCACTTAACCCAAACTTCCCCCAGCATGGCAGAGGGGCGGCCCAGCCCAGCCTTGGAGAGGCCAGTGAGTTATAGTAATGGACGCTGTGCAAAGTGTCTGTGCTGCCCATAAATCCATACCCTCCTGCAAGTGCAGATGGGCCATAACCGTCCATCATCCCCAGGCAGCGTGGCTGTGCCAGGGTGGGTTTCTCCTCTGCTGTTTCTGCAGCTCCAGGGAGCTGCAGCAGGAGCACGAGCAGCCCCGTGGGTTAAGGGGCACAAACAGGGGGTGTCCTGAGGCTGGGGCTGGTGCGGGCACTGAGGGGAAGGTGGCAGGACCAGGGTTGAACCCTGCTCTCTCTGGCTCACCTGCATTCCGTGGGGTGACTCTGCAGCAGTGCTGGAGGTGGGCAGGAGGGAAGGAGGGTGCCAAGCTCAGAGCTGCTTTGGTGCTGCTGGGGCTGAGCAGGAGCAGCAGCCCTGCCTCACCCAGAGCACCAGAATGCCCTGGCACAGCCTCCGGGCACCTCCATTGGCATTTCTGCATCCTGTGGCAGCAGGGCCCGCCGAGGCTGGCGTGTGGCAGGCAGCTGTGAGTGCTGGGCACGCTGGAACTGGGTTGGAGCTCCTGCTGCCAGTGTGGGAGGGTCTCTTTCCTTGAGGGATGACCTGGAATTCGATCAGGCAGCTTTTATTAGATTGTGAGACTGGAAGTGTAACTGTGCAGGATCAAAGGGAAGCCGGCAGTGCCGCGAACCAGGACCTGCAGGGCTGGGCAAGAGGAGCCACCCTGGGAGATGGAAATGGCCCCAGCAGGATGCTGAGGGACTCCAGCTCCTCACGGCAGAGCCGCTCTCATGCAGCCCTGATGCCTCAGTGGCTGCTGAGGGACAGCAGGCTCCTCTGCTGAGTGCCACCAGCTCTGGGGCCACTCTGCCCTGTGCTATCAGCCAGGACCTCTGTACCAGGACTAAGCTGGAGCTTAGTCAGGGAGAGGGAAGGTCCTGGACACGGCCAGTCCTGGGGGCTGCACGGGTCCCAGCAGGGCTGGTGCTGGCAGCAGCACTCAGGAGGCACTGGGACTGGGCAGGATGGGCAGGGAGAGCAATTGCAGCAGTGATTAATGGCACCTGGGCAGAGCTGACAGCTCGGGGTGCCCACGGTGGCAGGGAGCCGCTGTGTGTCCCCTGGCCGAGGGCTCTGGGTGCCAGCCGGGCTCTGGGTGCCAGCCGGGCTCTGGGTGCCAGCCGGGCTCTGGGTGCCCTGGCCGAGGGCTCTGGGTGCCAGCCGGGCTCTGGGTGCCCTGGCCAAGAGCTCTGGGTGCCAGCCGGGCTCTGGGTGCCCTGGCCAAGGGCTCTGGGTGCCAGCCGGGCTCTGGGTGCCCTGGCCAAGGGCTCTGGGTGCCAGCCGGGCTCTGGGTGCCAGCCGGGCTCTGGGTGCCCTGGCCAAGGGCTCTGGGTGCCAGCCGGGCTCTGGGTGCCCTGGCCAAGGGCTCTGGGTGCCATTCTGTTCTGTGCTGCTGCCCTGCCAGGCCGCTCTCCCCCTCCGGCCGCTGCTGCTCCTGCCGGGGCCGTTCGGACACTCTGGCAGCACGGCCGGGTTTATTAAGCCAATAAAGCACTGTAAAGTACCCGCACAGTGGAGCCCCCTGAGGTGTCCTTGTGCACAGAGAGGAGCTGGGGGATGCCGGTGATTGCTCTGTCACGCTCAGAGATGGAGAGGAGCGGGCAGCGCTGCGCCAGGCTGCTGCTGCTGCTGCTGCTGCTGCTGCGGCACCGGCGCGGCTGCCTCTGCTCCAGAGCCCCCCCTGCCCTGCCCCTCACTGGCCCTCTGCACTCTTTTAGGCATTTCTGGCCCTCAAGGGGCTGCACAATCGGGGGATGCTGGTGGCATCTCCCTCACCCATTCCTGGTGCCTGTGGCTGCCCAGGGAGAGCTTTGTCTCACCCTCTGCCTGGGGCTCCACTCCATTCCCAGAGCTGGGGAGCTGCTGTGTTTTAAAACCAAGCAGATTTTAAAAGCCTGTTCACGGGTTGGTAGAGAAACAGCTGATCCCAAGCACCTCATGCTCCCAGAGGGTTTGTGAGGGGTGCAGAGCACCCCTGGGACGGCGATGGCTGCAGCCCTCCCGGTGCTGCCGGGTGCTCCTGTGGGTGCTGGTGGCAGGCACTGCTCCAGCAGCATGCAAAGCAGGCCCTGTGTAATAGATAATAATTAATAGACTGCTCTGGTGGCAAGCTAGGTAAGTAGATAAATAATTTTAATTATCCTTGGGGAGGCTGTAAAATTCGCACACAGCCCTTTATTAAACTCTCTGTTTACAACAGTCATTTATATTGTGTGTCATTTTGCATAAAACCCCCCTGGGGCCGAACAACAGCATGCAGCACCGTCCCTGGCACTGCCAGCACTGCTGCTGCTCAGGAGGGCAGGGAGCAGGGCCTGGGGGACACAGAGACCCCAGCCAGAGGCAGCTCCAGCTCTCCCCTCAATGCTCCCACCTGAAGCTGGTGCTGCACCCCAGCCCTGCCGAGTTCTGCCCACCTGGGGATCCCTGGGGGCTCCCCCAGACCCCAGCCCTTTCACAGCAGAGTTGATGGGTTTGTGCTGATGGCAGGGTATTTTTTTCCTCCTTTTTTTGCGCATGTCTCTCAAAAGAGCCATAAATTCCAAGCTGTGAAATCCCGCTGCGTCAGCAGTCTGCAAAATGAAGTGATATTAAACGTGACAAAAGTCCCTCTAATTCACCCTGGCCAGTTCCTGCTTCCCTCCCCTAAGCTGTAACTGAGAGGTGGAAGAGTGGAGGTTGCCGTTGTCCCTGCCTGGAATCCACCGAGCCACCCAGGCCTGAGAATTGTATTAATTAGGGATTATTTACAAATTACTCTGCTCTGGCTGTGCCGCACGCGCTGCCCTGTGCACAGGTGTGTCCTGCCGCGTGTCACAGGCGTGTTCACCTGTGCTCCCGAGCATCTCCTCATTGCTGCAGCTCCCGGGGGTGGCATTGCAGGGGCAGAAGGACACAGGGGTGGGGTGAGCTGTTACCCTCCCTGTGACCCTCGTGCCCTGGCTGTGCAGCAGAGGCGCCGCTGCCGTGCCGCAGTGCCCTCACTCGCGGAGCCCTGCACGCCACGCGCCGATCCTGTTCCAGTGGCAGATTCCAGCAGAGCCCCTGCCGGCCTCAGCATGAGCCTTTGGGGATTTGAAATCACTTTTACAGGAACAGTGTGTGTTTCTCTGCTCGTGGATGGGTTCTGTGCTGTCCCCACTGCAGGCACGAAACTCTGCAGAAAGTCGTCGAATAATTGTAGAGTTTAATGTCCCCACAATGGGGCCGACATTTGTGTCGATAATTTTAAAACGCTTTATTTCATCTCTGTTAAGCCAGACTCATTTTCAACAAGCTGAGTAACTCTTTCTCCCTGACTGTGGAGTTGTGTTTGATAATTTCCTTCCCCGTGTGGGGTCTGTTCCTGTCCTGGGAGGTCAGTGAGATGGCAGGACAGGACAGAGCGCTGTGCTGTGTTACCTGCCCAGGTGATCCTGGTGTGTCCCCACAGACAGGCAGGACAGGACAGAGTGCTGTGCTGTGCTGTGCTGTGCTGTGCTGTGCTGTGTTGTGTTACCTGCCCAGGTGACCCTGGTGTGTCCCCACAGACAGGGAGGACAGGACAGAGTGCTGTGCTGTGCTGTGCTGTGCTGTGTTACCTGTGCAGGTGATCCTGGTGTGTCCCCCAGACAGGCAGGACAGGACAGAGTGCTGTGCTGTGCTGTGCTGTGCTGTGCTGTGCTGTGCTGTGCTGTGTTACCTGCCCAGGTGACCCTGGTGTGTCCCCACAGACAGGCAGCTCTCACTGTCTCTCCTCTGGGGTACACAAAGAGCTGTGCTGCCCACCCACAGGTGAGGTGCAGGGAGTGGTTTGGGGTTGGGAGCCTGTAGCAGGGGTTGTTTGGGGTCTCGGAGCAGGAAGGAGCATTCCCCAGCATGCTGGGCCAGGGCTATCAGTTATTTCAGCAATCGATGGTATTGATGCCATGCTAGCTGAGGAGGCCACTGGAGGGCTGTTCTTCCAAATCATTACATTCAGAGCTGAACTATCCCCTTTTCGTATAAATCCTGACAAATAAAGATGAAGCAGGGCCTTTCCCGTGGAGCTGCAGCCCAGAGTCAGGGCTGGCACTGTTTGGGGCACCCCTGTCGGGATGGGCAGACGTGCCAGAGACAGGAAAGCTGCTCTAAGGGACTGTCACTGTTGGGTCCCCTCTGCTGCATCTCTCATAGGATAGGAGAGCTCCCAGGGGTCTCTCCAGGGTCAAAATCCAGAGGCCACGGGACACACTGTGGGGATGGACCCTGATTGTCAGCATCTGATGGCATCAGTGGCAGCAGGAGCACCCCAAGGTGCCTGGGGAGCAGGAGGAGCCTGTTTCCCTGGGGATGGTATCCCCACAGCTCCTGGGGTGCTCCTGTGCCCGCTGGAGCTGGCACACAGAGCTTTGGGCACCCACGGGCCCACAGAGGGGCTCCTTCCATTTGCGTTTGTCGTTTTTCATTTCAAGATGAAATTAGGCTGCATAAAGAAAAGCCCGGCCTTTTCTTGCAGCACTGCATCAGTGCATCCCTCGAGGGGAAAACACTCACACGGAGGTTTTCAGGTTTTCCTGCACTTTGCCTGTCCTCGTGTCTCCATCAGGGCTTTCAGAACGCTCACCCCTGGCCAATTCCCTGCGCGCTGCGTCGGTGCTCTGGGGTTTGTTTCCTTTTTTCCTATTGTTTTCAATCAATTTCACAGTAGGTTTGTGGTTGGGATAAAAGCATCCCCCGCTCTCCACTCGCCTGGCAGCGCTTTGTGTCTGTGTGTCCCTGCTGATGCCACCCCAGGGTGAGCAGGGTGGGTGCTCCTCGTCCATGGCTCACCTACCTCTGCTCCAGGGCTCGTGCCGTGCCCAGGTGTCCACAAAGGATGCCCTGAAATCCATGATTTGCCCTGAAATCCATGATCTTCTCTCACAGTCGTGTCCTGCTCGGCTGCTCCGTGTTCCTGCTGGCTCCTCCAGCCCCTCTGGTCCCCCTGTCCCTGCTGGCTTCATCCTGGACGTTCTCCTATCTCCACATCCCAGCGTGGATCCATCTCCTTGTGCCCTGTCCCACAGGTTATCAGGGAGGGGCTGAGCCACAGGTTAATTTACAGCGTGTGGGGAGGGGACGGGAAGAGCTCTGCCCGCTAAATAAGTCATGAGGCCGGATCCCAACAGCACAATTAGAATCCTCCATTAATGATTATTTATGGGGCTGGGAATGCTTATTTAACCTGACTATATTAAATATTAAACCAAATTATAATATTTATACCGGTATTTACAACAAAAGAAGGCGGTGGGTGGCTGGGGCAGGCCAGGTGAGTGAGGGAGGTGTGTCCAGTGCCACAGGGGTTGTGGGCAGCACTCAGGGGCTGTGGGGACCAGAGCAGCAGTCATGGCTCTGTCATTTACCCCAGCCCAGCCATAGCTTCAACCTAAGTGGCAGGAATGCTGCTGGAGGAAGGGGAAGGAGTTTTGGGTGGGAAATGGTGTCTCCCAAACTGGGGCAGGAGAAGGCAAAGGAGCCCGAGTTGATGTGGGGTCAGAGGGATGTGCCCATAGCTGTGCTGCTTTTGTCACCTTGGAGCTGGAGGTGACAGCTGGGCCTCGGGGTCCCTCTGGGGCTCCCGCTGTTGGGGTTCCCTGTGCCCGGTGCTGCTGCATGCTGGAGTGCAGCTCCCTGTGGCAGAGCCACGGCCCTGGTGCCACCAGCCCTGGGAGCTGCCCGGGCTCAGTGCAGATCCCTGCGCGCTCCCGACCCGCCGTGACTGCCGGCTCTGCAGCCCGCTGCAGATAAAATGATGATTAAGGGGTCCCACCCTATAAGCAGACAACCATGTTGACCTTATTTAGGCTCCTAATCAATTTGCCCCTGGTGTGATTAATTGAGATGCCTGCCATCGATTTGCTGTGCGACAGGAGCGGCTGAGGTGGGATGCAGTGGATGCAGCAGGCAGATCTCTGCGGCGGCCGAGCGAGGCTGAGCTGGGCAGCTCCAGCCGGGCAGGGTTAGCCCAGCTCTGCCCAGCCCTGCTCCCAGGGCAGCTCCTGCTGCTGCCCGTGGGCTGCTCGTGGGGCTGCAGTGGGGTTTGCACCCCCTGGGAGCATCCCCAAAAGGTGCCATGGGCACGGCACCTGGGAAGGACGGTGTGCTCTTCTGAGCCAGACAGCAGCTTGGGAAAGAGCCCCCATGGCCCTGCCAGTGCCAAACCCTCTGCGGGGGCTGGTGAGACCCCTCCCGAGCTGTGGCCCTCCCCAGTGCCCCTGAAGGAGCTGTTCTGGGACCACCAAGCACCATGAACCCCACATGAGTGGGAGAGGCCCTGCCCAGAGCCGCCAGCTGGGGACGAAGGACCTACAGCACGGATGATTGGAAAGGATTTTCTAGCTAAATTGCTGAGCAGATGGATTTACCCTGGACTGATCCTTGTGGACTCTGGAACATTTTCTCTCCTGTCACAGCTCCTTTTTATGACCTGCCATTTGCTCCAGCAAGCGAGAAGTGAGCCCTTGGCACGCAGCTCCTGTGGTTAAGGGATGCAGCGGCCGTGCTGCCCGCAGCCACAGCTCCTTGTCAGGAGGGTGCTGGGGCCTGGCAGGGCACCCCTGCCCACCCTGGCACCCCGGGCACTGGCAGGGGCTGGAGGGTGGCAAGGGGCAGCAGTGGCTGAGGCAGAGGAGCTGGCAGGGCTGGCACAGGGCACGCTGTGCCAGAGATGCAGCCACTGTTTATATTTCTGTTTATATATCTGTTTATATTTCTGTTTATATCAGATCATTGCAGTAACACCTGCAGAGGGGCATGGCCAGCAGGGCTCCAGATGGGAGGCTGTGGAGCAGGGCAAGCCTGGAGCCACATCCTGGCCTGGGAGAGCCCTCTGTGGTGCAGTGTGGGCAGAGGGACAGTGGTGGCTCTGGGGGTGCTGGGTTTTCCCCCTGCTCTGCCATCAGTGATTCCATCAGGGATTCCGTCATCAGCACTTCCCCACGGTGATCCCACCCGCTCCTTTGGCTTCTGCTGTCCCAGCTGGTGACTGATATTTCTCTTTCTTAGAAGAAGGGAAGGACAACACAATCTTCCACCCAAAGCCCTTCCCCTTCCTGCAGCAGCATCCCTGCCATTTACATTAAAGGCTATAATGGGCTGGAGTAAATGGAGCAGGTTTGCAATTAGTTTTCCAAGTACTTATCTCATTAAAGTAAATGAATTATTGATTTAGTGACACTCATGCTTTTAGTGAGCAGCACGGTGCCATCCCTGCTCCGCCGCTGGCTCCTGCAGCCGGCCCTTGCACGCTGCTCCCGTGGGCACACGTGTGTGGGCATGTGGGCACTGAGCAGCAGCTCTGCCTCTCCTGGCCTGGGAGCCAGCACGGCCACGCTGGGCCGGAGAGCAGGAGCTGCCTTTGGGAGGGGCCCTGCTGAGCTGGGAGGGATGGATGGATGGGCACCTGCTGCACCCTGGAGCGCTGCTGGGGACGTGGCAGCTGCGCCAGGACAGCTCCTGCCAGCCCATCCTGCTGTGCAGGGGGTGGCAGGGAGGGAGCTTGGCTTGCTCTGGGGCTGTTGGTGCAGCACAGGGCAGGCATGGGGCTGGCATGGGGCTGGCATGGAGCTGGCATGGGGCTGGCAGGCAGGGTGAGGGGCTGCTGTGGCTCCCTGGGCCATCCCAGCCCCTGCAAGGGCACGGAGCAAACAGGGTGTGGGGATGCTCAGCTCTGGCAGAGTGTGGCTGCAGGAGGATGAAGCACTGACAGGCCGTGCTGGAGCCAAGTGCTCGTGGCTGAACCTGCCGCCCCCAGCTCGCTGCTGATTCAGCGCTTTCGCTCTCCTCTGCGCAGAGATTTCATCTCTCCTGTAAGACAGAGCGCTCCAGAACGGAGAGCTGCCTGCTCGGAGCTGCCCGGGCAGGAGGGGCTGCGCTGTCCGTGCTGGGGTGTCCATGCTGGGCACTCTCCCCTGCAGCTCCCGTGCCTGGGGGATGCCACAGGGGGCAGTGCCAGGGATGCCAGCAGGATGCCAGGAGTGCCAGGCTCCTCCGGCCGTGCCCGCTGTGCCAGCGGGCGCCCCTGGCTCACAGCAGGTTCGGGAATGGCACTGGAAGCTCTTTGGTCTCCCGGCCAGCACAAGGAGGTGCTGATGGGCTGGGAGGAGGCGCCAGTGGCCAGCAGGAATTGCAGGAAGGATTTCAGCTGTTCCTCAGGTGGGGTTTGGTGGCCAGCAGGAATTGCAGGATTTTGGCTGGGATGCTCACAGGTGTTATTTAGGTGGGGTTTGGTGCCCAGCAGGAATTACAGGAAGGATTTTGGCTGGGAAGCTCAGAGCTGTTCCTCAGGTGGGGTTTGGTGCCCAGCAGTAATTGCAGGATTTTGGCTGGGATGCTCACAGGTGTTATTTAGGTGGGGTTTGGTGGTCAGCAGGAATTACAGGAAGGATTTTGACTGGGAAGCTCAGAGCTGTTCTTCAGGTGGGGTTTGGTGGTCAGCAGGAATTACAGGAAGGATTTTGACTGGGAAGCTCAGAGCTGTTCTTCAGGTGGGGTTTGGTGGTCAGCAGGAATTGCAGGAGGGATTTTGGCTGGGAAGCTCAGAGCTGTTCCTCAGGTGGGGTTTGGTGCCCAGCAGGAATTGCAGGAAGGATTTTGGCTGGGAGGCTCAGAGCTGTTCCTCAGGTGGGGTTTGGTGGCCAGCAGGAATTGCAGGAGGGATTTTGGCTGGGAGGCTCAGAGCTGTTGTTCAGGTGGGTTTGGTGGCCAGCAGGAATTGGCTGAGAGGTCACAGCTGTTACTCAGGTGGGGTTTGGTGACCAGCCTCTGCCCCAGTCTCTGCCCCTGCCCCTCCTGCCCCTGCCTCCAACGCTGCTGGGAGCAGGATGTTTTATATTCCTTAGCTGGGGAAAAAAAAAATCCCTTCTCGTTTAATTAAAAATGTTGACATTGTGCCTGGCCATCCCACCCGCCGGAGAAGGTGGTTATAAATTAAACATTAAACCTTTAATGGCCCATAAAGAAATTTTTGCTGCTGTTCTGTATATGGGGATATAAATAGAGAGGGCTGTGGGGGGAGGGTGGGACATTATTGTTCCTCAGCCAGATAATCTTTGCTAATGAATTTAATTAAAAGCAAAATTAATTTAGGATTTTTGGTGGAGGGAATGGGGGTTAAAATGTACTTTGAGAAACTACCAAGAAGTTTCCCAGCAGATCAGAGCCAGGCCTGCCTTGGTTTAAGTGTGGGGATGGGGGTGATGGGGTGCAGCTTTCATGGCATCCCTGCAGCTGGGGGACACGGGTTGCATTTCTTGTGCAGACCCCCTGATTCTGATCCAGGTGGGTTTGGCTGGGCTGGGATCACCTGTTCTGGCAGCAGGTCCCTCTGGGGCTGTGCGAGGCTCCAGGTGGAGTTGGTCAGCTCAGACCTGCAGAGAAAAGCAGAGACTGGACCAAGATCCCCCCAGATCCTGCCCAGAGCTGCTCCTGCTCCTCTCCATCAATGCTGTGCCAGGGGTTTCCCTCTCGTGCTCTGTTCAGACAGGCTGTGGCTGAGCATCCCCTCCCTGTGTGTTCTGGGACCACCGCAGGCCTGTGCTGGGCTGGAGCTGGGCTTGGCCCGTCCCTGTGTGTGCCAGGAGCGTGGCACGGCCCGGCCGGGCCCATCCTGGCTGCGAGGCCCCGTGGTGCTGCGGGGAGCTTCTCAGAAGGCGCCTTTCCTGGGAAATGTGTTTGGGAAATGCAGTTACCCACGGCCGAGCCTCCCCCGGGAGCGCACGGAGTCAATTACTCATTGCAGAGAGGCAGAGCGGGCTCCCAGCGCTCCCAGCACTCGCTGCCAGCCCTGCCAGCCCTGCCAGCCCTGCTCTGTGCCTGCTGTGCCGTGCCCTGCTCCCAGCCTGGAGCCCGGTGGGCGCTCCCTTGGCACAGCTCGGGGCTGGTGGCTGGGGCAGGAGGCTGTGCCAGGCCTGCGGGGCTGTCAGCATCGCTGGGAGCCAGGGAGCCCCCAAACATCCCTGTTAGGGCACCCACAGCTGGGTCTGCCCTGGCCTGGGGAGAGGGGACCCCCAGCCCGGTGAATGCCTGGTGCAGGGCGAGAGCGTTTGCAGGGTTTTTATCATGGGAGTGCTAATGGAAGTCAGCACCAGCCTAATGAGCTGTACTCCTCCATGAATCTGATTCATTGAGGCAGGAATTACCATAATTGATTATCCTGCTGCGTGCCTGAGAGCCGTGTTTGCTAACAGAGTGCCTGGGAGCAGTGTCTGTGCATCCTGAGCCGCCGGACCGGACCGTCCCTGGGCTGGTGCTGCTGGGACCAGCTGTGGGCTCAGAGCAGCCCCCAGGCACCCCCGGGGTCCTGAGCCCCCCTCGGGACCCTCGCCTGGGGCTGCTGGCCCTGCACTGGGGGCTGAGCATCTCCAGAGCTGCTGGGCAGGTGGGAGCCAGCGCCCGCCGGCCCAAAGCACAGGAACAGGCACACACAGCCCCCCTGACTCTTTAGCCACTCCTGGGATGTCTCAGCCATTGTCGTTATTTCTGAGGGGCTAACGTGATTGATGGATGTTTGCCTTGGCCACGCTGCAAAAGCCAATTAGTTGAAGTGCAGCTTTCAGGAAGTTTTCTTTGAAATTTGGCTTAATTTCCAAGAAGTGCCCAGAGCCAGGAGAGCAGCGTGCCGCAGGGGCTGCTCCTCGCAGGAGCGTGTCCCTGTGCTGCTGTGGGCTGAGGGCTTGGGATGCAGATGTGCAGCCAGCATTGGATGGTGGCTGTGCCCTGTGGGGTGTGTGGGGCTGTGCCTGCAGGGCTCTGGGGCCCAGGAAGGCACCCTGGGTTCCTGGGGCACTGATGGGGCTGAAGGAGAGGGATGCTGTGCCCACCACCCCAGGCATGGGGCTGCTGGGTGCTTGTCACTGTCAGACATGAAATAACACGACACAGACACGCTGCTGTTTCCACGGTAAAAAGGGGAAGTTTATTTTTTGACTCTAACATTTATAGATTTCCAAAAGTGACAGTGGATTGGAGGGTGACAGTGCCACCTCTCCAATGACACTGGACAAACCAACAGCCCATCAAATTTCTCCTCCTCCGTAAAAGAATGCAAGCCAATGAGTTATTTACAGAAAGTGTGTGAGAAAGTTCATTACAAGAATGTAAGCATCAGAAGGCTTAGGAAATCTTAAAAACCAGGGTGGCAGGGGCTGATGCTGCTTGGCTGCCCTGGGCTGAGCCCCTGGCCTGGCCAGCACAGGCTCCCCAGTGCCCAGGGCATGTCACTGACATCCAGCTCACATCCCAGCCCCATGCACACATGGGCAGGCAGCACTGACTGTGACAGGTTAGTGGTGATGATGATGGTGATGATGATCACTGATTTTAACCCTTCCTCCCCTTGCCTGTGTTTTCCAGAGCGCCCCGTGCGAGCGCCGCGGGAGGAGCTGGGCTCAGTAAAAGGTACGGAGGGTTGGGGTCCCACCAGGGGCTGCCTTGGCTGCTCTGGCTGCTCCCGGGGTCCCTCCTGCATCCAAACCTGCGTGTGTGGGCTGGCAGGGCAGGGCAGGGCAGGGCCTGGGGCTCAGGGATGGGGCTGGGGGCACAGAGCTGCTCCCGGGGTCCCTCCCGCATCCCAACCTGCGTGTGTGGGCTGGCAGGGAGCTTGGCACGGGCAGGGCAGGGCCTGGGGCTCAGGGATGGGGCTGGGGGCACGGAGCTGCTCCCGGGGTCCCTCCCGCATCCAAACCTGCGTGTGTGGGGTGGCAGGGCAGGGCCTGGGGCTCAGGGATGGGGCTGGGGGCACAGAGCTGCTCCCGGGGTCCCTCCTGCATCCAAACCTGCGTGTGTGGGCTGGCAGGGCAGGGCAGGGCAGGGCAGGGCAGGGCCTGGGGCTCAGGGACGGGGCTGGGGGCACAGAGCTGCTCCCGGGGTCCCTGCTGCATCCCAACCTGTGTGTGTGGGGTGGCAGGGAGCTTGGCACGGGCAGGGCAGGGCCTGGGGCTCAGGGATGGGGCTGGGGGCACAGAGCTGCTCCCGGGGTCCCTCCCGCATCCCAACCTGCGTGTGTGGGCTGGCAGGGAGCTTGGCACGGGCAGGGCAGGGCAGGGCAGGGCCTGGGGCTCAGGGATGGGGCTGGGGGCACGGAGCTGCTCCCGGGGTCCCTCCTGCATCCAAACCTGCGTGTGTGGGGTGGCAGGGGCCCTGTTCTGCGGCAGTTGCTCACCCAGGAGATGTTTGTCCCCAGGGTTCTGGGAGGGTCACCACAGCTCACAGTGTCCCAGGCTGAGGCAGGGCATGGCTGATGTGAGTGGAAGGTGAACCAGAGCAGGTGCCCTCTGCCAGCCTGTGCCCGCTGCTCAGCTGTGGGTGGCTCCTTCCTGTGCCACCCTCACATCTCTGGACTTTGCAGCACCAGGAGGAGCCCATCACAGAGGGGACACTGCATCCCCCAGGGTCCATCCCACTGAGGACAGCCAAAGCCAGTGGAGTAGAGGGGCAGGGAAAGCTGAGGGGCTGCAGAGGATGAGTGTGGTGCATCATCCACAGCTCTGGGCCCTGCCAGGGGCTGGGGGTGCCAGGGCGTGCCAGAGGCAGTGGCACTGTGCTGCAGGAGCTGCTCACATGCAGGGCTGTGAAGGGGAACACTCCCATCCTTGGCACACACAGGACAAGGATGGAGGTGACCTGCTGGGAGGGGACTGTGCTCTGGAAGGGACCTGAGATCCCGTGGGAAATGTGGAAAAAGAGCTGCCAGGAGGAGCAGGAAGGGTGGGAGCAGAGTGTGCAGGGAGTGAGGATGGACAGGAGGAGCAGGAAGGGTGGGAGCAGGGTGTGCAGGGAGTGAGGATGGACAGGAGGAGCAGGAGGGGTGGGAGCAGGATGTGCAGGGAGTGAGGATGGACGGGAGGAAGGGTGGGAGCAGAGTGTGCAGGGAGTGAGGATGGACAGGAGGAGCAGGAAGGGTGGGAGCAGGGTGTGCAGGGAGTGAGGATGGACAGGAGGAAGGCTGGTGGGAGCAGGGTGTGCAGGGAGTGAGGATGGACAGGAGGAAGGCTGGTGGGAGCAGGGTGTGCAGGGAGCCAGGATGGACAGGAGGAAGGCTGGTGGGAGCAGGGTGTGCAGGGAGTGAGGATGGACAGGAGGAAGGCTGGTGGGAGCAGGGTGTGCAGGGAGCCAGGATGGACAGGAGGAAGGCTGGTGGGAGCGGGGTGTGCAGGGAGCCAGGATGGACAGGAGGAAGGCTGTCCTGTGCTGGGCTGTGCTGTGGGCCTGGGACACTGCTCAGCTGCAGGGGAGGCTGTGGGGCCGGGCTGCCCCAGCCCTGTGCTTGCTGGTGTCTCAGTGGTTCACTCCCCATTGAGGAGGGGGCTTTGCTGCCCCCAGTGCCCCGCTGTGGGTGGGTGGGGGGCACGGCTCAGCCCTGGGCTGCAGGGATCTGCGGTGGCCCTGGCTGTGTCTGCAGGAGGGGAGGGCAGCAGGGTGGGGGTCCTGCAGCTCAGCTGCCCCTGCCCGCTCTGGGTGGGAGGTTTGGGGTCTGCACAGGGGCTCTGGGCTCTGTTGGTGTGGCTGTAGAAGGAGAGGGTGGGATGGAGCTGGTCAGGGAGCTGGGGAGGTGCTGTGCTGCTGCCCCTGCCCAGTCTGTCTGCTGTTGATGGAGGGGTTTCATTCTGCTGCGTTCATTCTGGGCCCCTCTGTCTGTCTGTCTGTCTGTCTGTCCCATACTGCAGGGCTGGGGGCTCTGGCAGGGCTGGGGGCACCCCAAGTCGCAGCTGGGGCACAGAGAGAGAGGAAAGGGTTGGGATCACAGAGATATAGGAGGGAGCAGGGAGCCCCCCGCCCCAGCTGCCTGCAGTGGTGCCTCCGCTACTTTATCACCCTCTCCTGGTGCTGAATTATTGAGAGTGTTGCTCTCGATTATTGCCGTGCTGGAGGAGAGCTGCCTCCAGCCTGGTGCTGCTCTGAATGTGATTATGGGGCTGTGGATGTCAGAGCCAGCTGGGCCCCCGAGACCAATCTGCTGCCCCCCTCACTGCTGTGCTTCCCTTATCCTTATTTATTCCCTCCCTCCCCGCCTGGCTCAGCGCTCGTGGTCCCCCTGCTCCTTCCAGTGTGTGCCCCTGGAGCACAGGGACTGAGAGCCTGAGGAGCAGCACTGCCTGCCTGCCAAGCCAGGGACAGCGGGGGCTGGTGTGCAGGACCCCAGACCCATCCCAGGGCCAGGCCCCGGTGCCAAGGGTGGCTGAGGTTTGTGTGCAGGACCCTGACCCATCCCAGGGCCAGGCTGTGTCTCCCAGGCCTGCACTGTGTGCCAGGGGCAGCAGGGGCTCGTGTGCAGGACCCTGACCCATCCCGGGGTGGCTCAGACCCCTCCTGCTGTGTGCCCTGTGCTGGCACCTGGGGTGGCTCAGACCCCTCCTGCCGTGTGCCCTGTGCTGGCACCTGGGGCTGCTGCTGAAGCCCCCCTGTGTGGGGCACAGGGCTGCCAGTTCAGAGGCTGCATTTCTTGGGTTCGGTCACAGCCCCCTCCTCACCTGGCGAGGTCATACCTGGTGCTCCACCTTTGGGATTCAGAGCAGGGGCTCAGAGTGTCTCCAGTGACCTCTGAGAGCTGCTGGAGGAGGAGGACGGAGCAGGGACAGATGGAAGGTTTAACAGGGTGCCAGGGAGCCTTGTCAGCCCTCCTCGCTGCCCCAGCTTGGGGCAGGGACCATCCCTGTGGTGCTGGGGACGTGGGGCCTTCCTTGCCATGGGATGGATGCTCCTTGTCACACAGCAGCTCTGATCTGTCAGTGCCTTCATCTAATTGCTTGATGTCTTTGCATAACTACTAATGAGCTTCTAATTAATGAATGCCTTGGCTTGGGGGCATTTTGAGTGGGTGGCAGGAGAGGATTAGGCTGGTGCTGCTGTCCCTGGGTGCTGTGGGCTGCCAGCACTGCCCTCACAGGGTGACCCCGGGGCTGGAGCACTCGATGGCCCTGAGGCAGAGGCTGTGTCCTGCCTGATCTGCAGCTCCTTGGCAGCTCTCAGGAGTGCCAGCACCCAGCTTTGCCCTGTGGGCAGTGCTGCAGGGACCAGGGGGTCCCACCAAGCACCAGCAGCCCCCAGGACACCCAGTGCCCCCGTGGCTGTGTGCTGTGCCCCCATGGCAGGTCCAGGACATGGCATCATGGCATCATCCTCTCTTCTGGGAGAGGAAGCACGGGGCTCCCAGTGCTGCCAGGTGTTGGAATCCCACTGCATCCTGTGGGTGGGAATCTGGGCACGGAGCTGGGCCAGCTCTGGGCTGGCAGCAGCTCTGACAGGTGCCCAGGGCTGGGTGCAGTGCCCTTGGCACCTGGATGTGCCACAGCTGTGCTCAGTGGGGCTGGGGGCTCCAGGCAGACCCCTGGGCTGGTTCCTCGTGGATGAAGCTCGCAGATGTCCCAGGGTGTCCCTTGGAGGAGGCCTGAGCCTTTCTGCCCTTTCCCAAGGAGAGGATGGCACCGCTGTGGCTGCCTCGGGCCCCTCCCAGCAGCTCTGCCCTGTGCAGCACGTCCCTCCCGGTGCCTGGAGCAGCCAGATGGGCTGTGCTGTCCCTGGCAGGCTCCCTCGGGGGTCTGGGTGTGTGCCCACCAGTGCTCCCAGTGCAGGCTCTGTCCCTTGGCCGAGGCCACTCCTGTCCCGGTGCCGTGTTGTTCTCCCTCTTCCAGAAAACAAAACCAAGGAGCCCTGAAGGGTTCATTTAAAATAAATAAAGAACTGGGAATTGTGCTGATTTGAAGGAAAGGCAGCCCCATCCTGAGCGGGGGAGCGCAGTGCCAGCCCGGCCCCGAAGGGCAGAGAGGGATGTGCTGAGAACTGCAGCCCTGTGCAACTTCAGCCTTTGATCGTATATCTCACACGTGCCCTTTGCTTTCCCTCTGCTGATATTTATTAGGTTTAATTTTACTGGGACATGGCTGTAAGTGAGACAGATGGAATGGGGTCTGTGCGCCTGGTGAACACATCTTAATTAAACAGATAAATAAACTTTCCTTCCAGGAGGCTTCAGTTTCGGAGGGGCTCCTCGGGGGCTGCGGCTCTGCGGGGCGGGCACAGCCCTGGTGCCACCACTGCTGGCTGGCGCTGTGGCACGGTGTCACCGGGAGCAGCAGGGCGAGGTGGTGCCAGCAAGGTGTCCCTCTGAGCTGCCAGGGTGCCACCCTGCCCATCAGTGTGCCCCGGGCTCCCCGCTGCAGAGGGACATCTCTGCGGCCGGGCACGCCTTGGGGACGGCAGGAGCAGGGGGAGAGGAGACTCCAGCTCTGCTCAGCTCCCAGAGCTGTGCCCATTCCGCTGCTGGCTCAGGGCAGTGCCAGCACGGCCAGGAATGCCTTTGAGTCACCCTGGCCGGAGCGGCGCGGGGGAGGATGGGCACATTACCTCATCCTGGAGCCGCTCCTGCCTCACGTGGTGCGCTTGGTTGGGCACCGCAAGGCCGCCGTGCCAGGCGTGCCCTGCCGTTGTCACCTCCAGAGCTGCAGTGAGCCAGAGCGGCCCGGGGCCTTTGGAGCTGCCTGCTCGGGGTGCCCCTGCCCTGCACGGGGTCTGTGGGGTGTGTGCGGGTTCCTGGGGAGCCCCTCTCCCCTCAGCTGCACCGAGGGCTGTGCAGGGACGCACTTGTCGTTTCAGAGCTGTCCCACATCCTTCCCTGGTGCTGGAGTGCACAGAGGGCATGGCACGGGAGGGAAGGGAAGCTGGGCACCAGCAGGAGAGCGGGGTTTGAGCACCAGGGTGTGCCAACGGGGCCACAGCATCTGTCCTGGTCCTTGGAGCAGCTGTGGTGGGCACCCACGGGGAGCAGTGCCTGGGGATGCTGTTGGCAGCAGATGTCACTGCTGGACCTTTTTGGTGCCCAGTTCCACAAGGTGGTGGTGGTGACAAAGCCTCCCCCGGGCCTGGCATCCCCTCCCTGCAGTCCCCTTGGAGTGCATTCCCCCGGTGTCAGGACCTGCTGGGAGGGGCTGGCACCCCCTTGGCCCCACACACCTCTTTCTCAGGGTGGCTCTTGCAGATCTGCTTGCAGCAGGCTCTCCCTGTGCCTCCGGGCCAGCCGTGCCACGCGCACGCTGCTGCTCTGGAGTGTCTGCAGCAGGAGCCGTAGCACTGCGAGTGTACCAGGACACTGCAGCATGTCACTGTGCCTGGGGATACTGTGGAAAATCCCAGCTCCGAACGGCTGCTCGTGTGCTGGAGGCTCCGGCAGGGACCGAGCATCAGCAGCTGCTGGCACAGCCCTGCCTTTGTGCATCACATTTGGCCGAGACGGGAGCCGAGCCGAGCCCAGGTTTCGTTTCCTCCATGCCCCAGCACAATGCCGGCCTGGCAGCCTCGGCGCTGCCGCGGCTCCGGGGCTGGGCACGGCGCTGGGCACCGGGGAGGGACCCACGGCAGCGCCGGGGCTGAGCGGGGCCGGGATGGTGGAGGTGGGACGGGACCCGAGCGAGCACACCCGGCCGTCCCTCGCGGGCGCTGGCACGCAGAACATCGCCGTGGCAGCTGTGGCAGCGGCCGGGGTGGTGTGGATGCGTCAGGGCAGCACCGCAGGGCACCGGGAAACGCCCGAGCACCTCTGGAGCCCTGCTGGGACTGACCTGTGCCCGGCAGCGGGCGGATCCTGGGGCAGAGGGTCCCCATGGCTCGGGGGAGCGCAGGGAGGCAGTGCCAGGGGCAGGCCCCGTGTCACCCCATGGAGGAGGGCCCCATGTCACCCCAACGGGCAGGGGTCCCTGTGTCACCCCAACGGGCAGGGGTCCCTGTGTCACCCCAAGGGGCAAGAGTCCCATGTGACCCCAGGGACAGGGGTCCCGCAGCCCTCCGTGCCAGGGGGACGGGCAGGCAGGCGGGGCTCCCTGGGCTCCCACACCTTGGCAGGGCAGGGCAGTGGTGCCCGGGGCATGCGGGCGGCGGTGAGGTGCGGCCGGCCGGGCAGGGCCCGCTGCGGGGCCGTGCGGGGCCGTGGCTCCGGTGGCTCCGGTGGCCCCGCTGGCCCCGGTGGCCCCGGAGGCGGAGCCGGGGCTGCCGCACGGTCCCGGAGCGCCGGCGGCTCGCAGCGGGAGCGCGGCGGAGCGCACGTGTGCGGCGGGCGGGGTGCGCACGGGGGATCCCCGGCAGCCCCGCCGCCCGCCCCGCACGGCTCCGCGGCCCCGGAGCCCCGGTAAGAGCCCCGCTGCCCGGGAGGGAGCCGGCCCTGCCCGCCCGGCCCATCCTGCCCCGCTGCCTCCCCAGCGTGCGGCCGGGCGGCGGGGAAGCCATCTGCAGCGCGGCGGCGGCGGAGGGGTTAAGTGCGGGATCAGCTGTTCTCATGTCATTACGGATTCTCTTCATTTTATACAGAGCTCTGTTTGATGTCTGAATGCACAGGGGACTCCCCCTCCTCCTCCAACTCCCACCCCTTTTATTTCGCTCCCGAGCCCTCTCTCCTTCCTCCTCCCCTTCCTTTCTCTCCCGCTCCGCTCTGGCTCACGCACACCCTTTGCAGACCGTGCGCTCAGTGCCAGTGTCTAATGGCCCCGAAGTGAAGAGCCAGGCGCTGCTCCGGCGGCGGCGCGGCCGGCCTGCCGCAGATGAACCCTCCTAACTAGCGCCGAGGGGTCGGGAGGGACGGCGAGCAGGGGAGAGCCCGAGGGGCCAGCCGGGAAGACGAGGATAGCGGTGGATAGCGGTGTGCGGAAGAGGACGGACCCGCGAGCAGCTCCACGGCTACCTGTCGACACATGCTGTGCTCCATGGCTAACTCGGGCTGCCTCCTTGTCTCCAACTCAGGCATGCTTCCTCACTCTCTCCCCTGTCCTCCAGCCTTCCTCTACCTCCAACAGGTAAGCCACCCTCTCCAGGGGATTTTTTTGCTTTCCGGTTCGCACGTGTTTGTGGCTGGTTCCCTCTCGGCAGAGGGTAAGAGCTTGGCAGCTTCTCGCAGCCTCCCCGCTCCAGCCCCGGGAGCCGGGGATGCTCTTGGCAGCTCGGCCGCAGCTTTGGGGTCTCTCGGTTTGCCCAGGGGGAGCAGGGCCAGGGCAGCGGGCGGGCAGTGCGGGCAGGGCAGTGCGGGCAGGGCAGGGCAGGGCAGGGCCGCCGGCGCGGCTCCAGCGCTCCCGCCTCGTGATGATGGATGCTCGGTGAGGAACGAGGCTCCTGCGCGGCCTGAGCAGAAGGGAAGTGATGAGCTCGTGTGTGCACACGTGTGTGCACTGTGTGTGCGTGCCCACGGCCGGGCATTGGCTGTCCCGCTGTCACTGGAGGTGCTGCAAAGGGGCTGGGGGCACGTGGTGCCAGGCGGGTGCCAGGCTTGGGTTTGCCAGCCCAGAGAGAGGCTGCTGAGGTTGTCAGTTTGGTCCTTCACCTGGGCCAAGGTTCCTCTGTCCCACAGGGCTGCCCTGGTCCCTGTGCTGGACCCTGACTGCCGGGTTTCTGGGCCCACCGTCCCAGGGGAAGCGCGGCTTGGGAGAGGCAGCATCTTCCTCAAATGCCTCCGTGCTGCGTCGGAAATCCCGTCTGCCAGCCAGGCAAACCACTCCATTTGTGCTTTCAGGAGTTTAAAAATTCATGGCATCCTCGCTGCGCTCGGCGTGGCCGGCGCGGTTCAGCCAGCGGCGAGGACGGGCACGCGGGTGCCAACCAACAGCCCTCACCCAGCGAGGAGGCCGAGGAGCGCCGCGTCCCTCGGGGTGTCTGTGCCCGGTGTCCGAGCGGGGTCGTGGCCAGAGCGTGGCCAGCGGTGGTGGGCATGGCGAGGCCCAGGTGTCTCTCCCATTCCGGCGCTGGCCGTGGGCACGGGGGCTGCGGCAGGGCTGCCGAGGCAGGCCTGGGATTTATTGCACCCAGAGCCCGGGGACAGCCAGGGCTGAGCTGGGTTTCACCCTTCCCAGAGCTGCCCTGAGCTCCCTGTGCCTGCTGCACACCTGTCCCTGCACGCCTGCCCATCCCAGGGATGGTTTCTGTCCCTGGGAAGGAGCACAGGGATGCTCTGGAGGGGCAGCCAGTGCAGGGCCCTGTCTGCAGCCTGGGGGATGCCCCTCTCCAGCTGGGATCCCCTGTCCCTGGCCACACTAGGGGCTCAGCCGTGCTCCCCTTTGCCCTGTGGAGCGCTCTGGCAGGGCTTGGCCTGGCTCTGGCAGCAGTGGCAGTGACAGCACGGCCCAACGGGTGCTCCCAGTGCCTGCAGGGCTGGGAGAGGGGAGCTGCAGCTCCCTGGGAGGCAGGAACTTCCCTGGGCGTGCAGCTCTGGCCCTGGCAGCCCCCGGCTCCCCCATCACCCTGCCTGGTTTGCTTTGACCGTGGTGTTCTGCATCTCTTCCTCCCTGCTCTCCCAGCAGCCTCCTGCTCCTTGGCAGCAGCTCTGCACTTGTGAGCCAGGAGGAGGGTTTTGTTACAGGATCTGGAGTTGGATTTTCACCCGGCTGATGAGCACGATGGAGGTGAAAATCTCCGTCCCCTTCCTGGGGTTTATGCTGAGCTGAGGTTCTGCACCCAGCACCTGGGGACAGGTGTTCCTGATGAGTGTCACAGCAAGGTGTCAGGGACAGGGACATCACTGGAGGCCATCACTGGGGCAGGGCATGGGCCATGTGTGGCTGATGGGCCCCTCAGTGGCTGTGCCTGGCTCCTGCTTTGGCTCTGAGTTTGCTCTGGGTTTTAGGCTGCCCACCTGTGCCACCTGCGCCCCAGGAGCACACAGGGATCAATGCTGCTCTGCCTGAGGCATGTGCCCACCCCAGAGCGGCTCTGCCAGCTGGCCTGGCTCACCTCTGTGTGCCTGAGAGGGTTCGTTTCACCTGACTTTCCCTGAGTTGGCTGTGCCGTGGGGCCTGGGGGGACTTGGTTGTGACCCCCCCTGGGTTATGGGTCCCTGCCCAAACCCTTTATGGGTTTGTAAGGAGGTGTCCCATGGTGGTGCCTGGGCCGGTGACCGGGACTGAGTCTGCTGGGCTGGCCAGCTGGTCAGGAGCTGGGTAATGCCCAGGTGTGCACGCGGTGAGTGTCCCCATGCCCTGCAGACAGGGCTCTCCCTGCCAGGAGCCTGTGCCTGGGGTGGTTCCTGAGGATGTTCTGTAGCTCCAGCCCCAGCGTTTGCAGCTGGGCTGGGATTTCAGGGGATGACCAAGTAATGAAGCGCTCAGCTAAACTTCAGTTCTTCCGGCACCAGGGAGGGCTCAGCAGTGCCAGTGGCCCTTGCAGGAGCTGGGGTGCCTCTCAGCTCACTCTGCTCCATTTCCCCCGTGTGGCCACCCTGGCCTGGCTTTAGGAGCCTTGGGTCTGTGGCATTCTGGGCTGTGCAGCCACACCGTGCCCAGCACTGCCCCTGGCACTGCCCTGCTCCAAGGGCAGGAGTTGTGGAGGGCAGGAGGGCAGGGCCAGGGCAGGCTGGGTGCAGGTCTGCAGCAGAGCAGCCTGGCCCAGAGGGAACGCTGCATCCTTCCCTAGGGCTTGCAGGGACATTTGGCTCTGGCTCAGCGAGGGCCTGGTGTGCAAGGACCCTCTGGTGGCTTCGTTTGGTTAACAAGGATTCAGTCACTGCTCAGAACACATCTCGCTGTTGTGGGTGAGCAGTGATGGCTGCAGGACAGGGCTTGGTGCTGAGCCAGGGCAGACCCTGAGGCTCAGCACCATTGCTGAACCCTGCACAGCCCCGCTGCAGCCCCGTGCAGGTGTGAGCCCAGCCCAGCCCAGCCCAGGCTGACAGCCAGGTGTGTGGGGCTGATGCAGTGCTGTACCCCACATGCCCCCGCTGCAGCCCCGTGCAGGTGTGAGCCCAGCCCAGCCCAGCCCATCTGACAGCCAGGTGTGTGGGGCTGATGCAGTGCTGTACCCCACATGCCCCCGCTGCAGCCCCGTGCAGGTGTGAGCCCAGCCCAGCCCATGCAGGTGTGAGCCCAGCCCAGCCCAGGCTGACAGCCAGGTGTGTGGGGCTGATGCAGTGCTGCTCCTGGCCGGGAGCATCCCCTGCTCCCAGTCACACCTGCCCAGGAGCCCAGGCTGACAGCCAGGTGTGTGGGGCTGATGCAGTGCTGCCCCTGGCCGGGAACATCCCCTGCTCCCAGTCACACCTGCCCAGGAGCCCAGGCTGAGCAGCGCTGGGAAGCAGCCTCTGCAAACCCTGCTTGGAAAATTCCTTTCCAGAAGGGCTGCTGCCAGCTTTAGCGTGGTGTATTTTTAGGGAGCGGGTCTATTCCGAGCGGTTTCGGCAGCGGGCACGTTTCACACCGGGTTTGTCCCCCTGCCCGTGTGGGACCCGGCACGGCAGCTCCTGCTCTGCCCAGGCTGTGCCAGCTGCCCTGCCCATGAGCACAGGCCCTAAAACCCCAAAACATGTTTTCTGCTTCGGGTTCCTTCATACTGAAAACACTGACATTAATTTTAGCTTTGCAAAGCTGCTTTTCCCACAATAGCTGTGATTTTGGCCCACACTGCCTGGCAGTGCTCTTTTTATAGGTATATTCCTATTTTTATGCTATAGTGATGGGTGAATGAGTAGATTAAATTAGATTTAGTATCTGTCATTCCTTAAAGCATCGCATGCAGTCGGAGGGGGGTGTAACAAAGACAGGCTAATTAGCAGAGCGGGTGCAGGGCCCCCCCAGCAGTTCCACCAGCTGCACACCCTGGCCCTGGGGCTGCCCCCGCTCAGGGGCCACCATGCCCACGCCAAGGTGCTTTGGAACGTGGCTTTGTGTGCAGCCAGGGCTGGGCAGGGTGCTGGGTGCTCAGCTGGGCACCTCCAGGAGCCCCAGGGTCCCTTGGCTGCTGTCCCCACGGGGATGGGGGACACGGTGTGGAGACACTGTGTCTGTGGCATGGTGGGCTGCCCTGGAGGAGCCAGGGGCACCAAGGGGCACCGTAGCCCCTCCAGGAAGGGCATTGGTCACTTCAGTGCTGCTGGTGTTTGTAGGCAGCTGTGGAGCTGGGTGCTTGGAGGGCGTGGGGAGCTGTGCCAGTGCTGGGAAGGCTGGCAAGGATGCCTGGGCACAGGAGAACTGAATGTCCAGGGAAGGAGCTGGATCTTCCAGTGCTGCTGTGAGCCAGTGTGTGGTCAGGGGCTGTGCAGTCCTGGCCATGCCGTGGCCACTGACACAGTGAGGTGACAGTGCCATTGAGCAGGCTGGGAGCGGTGGGATGGGAACCCTGGAATGGGAGCTCTGGGATGGGAGCTGTGGGATGGAGCTGTGGGATGGAGCTCTGGGATCTGCAGGATCCCCCCTCCAGTGCCCACGGGCAGCCCTGGCAGGGCTTTAGGCTGCAGCACCTCCCTTGGCATTGCAGGGGCCGGCAGGGAGCAGTGTGAGCAGCGTGCCCCTCGCTCCTGGAGCAGGGGAAGGGTTGTGGTGGGCACCTCAGTGCTGTGGGCACTGCCAGGCTCAGGGCTGTTCCCACAGCAGCCCTGTGTGCCCAGCCAGGATCCACAGCCGGGCTCTCAGCACAGCCTTCAACAGCTCCCGTGGAAAATGCAAACTGGGGAGAAAGGAGTGGGAGCAGGCAACGGTGGCAGCTTATTTGTGATCTGCATTGTGTGGGGAGCCCTTAATTAGAGGTAATTAGACTAATTAACTTGCAAATGAGAAACTCGTCTTTTCCTCCTTTTCTTTTACGAGAAAAAACAGGAAAGACGAACAACAAGATAAATATTGAGGCTAATTAAGTTGTACCTGCTGCAGAGCCCTCCACCCACGGGAGGCCGGGCATGGGTGCCATCCCTGTCCGTGTGTCCTGCTGTCCCCACTCAGAGCTGCTCACACTGCCAGGCATGTGTGCCCATGGCCCTGTGGTCCCCTCTGGTGGAAAGGGACATGGTGTGTGTCCAGGAGGGACATGGTGTGTGTCCAGGAGCTGCTGGGCACAGTGGCCAATGCAAGGACCCAGTGGCCAGGCCCTGGCAGTGGCAGTGCCACAGAGGGCATGGCCCCAGCGCTGTGCCTGGCACACTCCCTGCCAAAGCCATCCCATCCATCAGAATGGAGCCGGGATGTCCCCTCTGACACCACCAGGTGACACACCAGGCCGTTCCCAGCCCCAGGAGCAGGGATGTCCCCTCTGATGTCCCCTCTGATGTCCCCTCTGACACCACCAGGTGACACCGCAGCCATTCCCAGCCCTTCCCTCGGGCCAGCTCCGCTTTCCCCTGCTCTGTGCTGCACAGCCCGGGGGTTCTGTTAGCACAGCCCAGTTCAAATGTCTGATTAGTCTGTAGGAGATCGAGGGGTCAATTTTCCACAGCTCCTTCCTCTCCATTTAACTAATTTAACCGCACGATTGTTACAAATTTCATTTTATTATAGCGCTGCTTCTCAGTCCAATTGAATTACCAAAATCTCATTTTCTCAGAAGTGCTGAATATGTAATTAGAGGAAAAATTATGCTCCTGGCTGCCTATTAGAGAGGGCTGCGTGCAAGCACTGTCCAGGCACACACGGGGTCCCTGGTGCCACAGTGCCCGCACAGGGCCAGCAGGTGCCACCCACAGCTGTGCCAGAGCCCCAGCACGGTGACAGGGCTGACAGTGACAGGGTCTGGGCCAGCAGGTGCCACCCACAGCTGTGCCAGAGCCCCAGCATGGTGACAGGGCTGACAGTGACGGGGCAGTGCCTGTGCTCTGCAGGTGCAGGAGCAGTGTTCAGCTGGGTTCCTGGCGCCCTGTGGGCCAGGTGTGGGGCTGGCAGGGGCGCTGCTGTGGGCTGTGGGAGGTGTGGGGCAGGTGTGGGACCAGCAGTGGCAGGGGAGCTGCTGTGGGATGTGAGAGGTGTCAGGCCAGGGGATGTGGCCATTGATGTCACTGCCCGCAGGTCTGGAGCTGTCTGCACGCAGCCGGGCTCTGGCAGCCCCACGGGAGGGTTCAGGAGCCCCAGCCCTTTCCAGGGGAGCCCAGCAGCTGCCCCCAGGCCCGCAGGAGCAGCAGAGTGCTCGCCATGCCATGCCATGCCATGCCATGCCATGCCATGCCATGCCATGCCATGCCATGCCATGCCATGCCATGCTATGCCATGTGTGGGTATCTGCATCTGGCGCTGCTGCCCGCGGAGCTCAGGGGGTGCTAGGTCAGCTCCAGCCCACCCTGGGCTCTGCAGCCTGGCGTGTGCCTCCTGTGCCACCTGTCACAGCCTGTTGGTGGCCGCTGGGGACAGAGCACTGCTGGGAATCCCAGCCTGAGCACCAGGTCTGACTCGCTCCGGTGCGCCTGGGGGCAGAGCTGTGCCGGGGATGCCAGCAAGGGACTGGTGCCACCGCAGCTGTGCCCGGGCACCGCTGGCGCCAGGTGAGCCCGGCCCCGTGGCAACGTCGGGCAGTGTCAGGGGGAGCCAGAGGGCTGAGCAGGGCTGAGCATCCCAGAGCCCCGTCCGTTCCTGCCCGCTGTGCCCGGCGCTGCCGTGTCCGTCCCGGTGCTGCCGTGTCCGTCCCGGCACTGCCGTGTCCGTCCCGGCGCTGCCGTGTCCGTCGGTCCGTCCCGGTGCTGCCGTGTCCGTCGGTCCGTCCCGGTGCTGCCATGTCTGTCCCGGCGCTGCCGTGTCCGTCGGTCCGTCCCGGTGCTGCCGTGTCCGTCGGTCCGTCCCGGTGCTGCCGTGTCCGTCGGTCCGTCCCGGCGCTGCCGTGTCCGTCGGTCCGTCCCGGTGCTGCCGTGTCCGTCGGTCCGTCCCGGTGCAGGCAGGGGTGGCCGGGAGCCCCCCCCAGCACCCCCGGCTCGCCTTGGTTACACAACATTATCATTTCATAATACTCTGAAATATACATGAAGTTGGCTGAATGCAGATGAAATTGCACCATTTACTTCATGAATATTTCATGAAGCCTCCGCTCCGAAGTTTCCAGCTGGCAGAGCCGGGAGCGGGGCCGGACCGTGCCCCCTGTGCCCGTGCGAGGTGACGGGGACACGCGTGCTGCCCTGTGCCCGGGCCAGCGTCTGTGCCATTGCCTGCCTGTCCTCCCCAGGCTGCCAGGGCAGGGCACAGCAGCGTCTGTGAGCTGGGGACCACGGGGACAAGGGCAGGGGGTGCAGAGTGTGGGAAATGTGTGCCAGCTCAGGAGAACGGTGTTCCCTATGCCAACAGGCTGCTCTGCCTCCCCTGCTCCTCCTCCTCCTCCTCCCCCTCAGGTGCTGCCTGCCCGCTGGAGCTCTCCTTTCCCACCGCAGCATCCCTGGCAGATGCCATCACCAACCTCTCACCCTCCCTGATGAAGACATTGAGTGCAGCAGCTGCTGCTGTCCCTGCAGCTCCTCACTCCCTCCCTGCTTCCTGCACAGGCTCCATCCCCATCCTGCCCCCCAGCCCTCTGTGGGATCACTGTGGGGGTAAGGAACCCACCATGGGCTCCTGGCATCCCCATCCTGCCCCCCAGCCCTCTGTGGGATCACCGTGGGGGTAAGGAACCCACCATGGGCTCCTGGCATGCCCATCCTGCCCCCAGCCCTCTGTGGGATCACCGTGTCCCCACTCTGGGGGTGAGGACCCCACCACGGGCTCCTGGCATCCCCTGGGTGGGCAGGGGCAGGGCTGGTCCCTCCCGGGCTCCCTGAGCCCCCTGCCCGCAGCCAGGAGCCTGCACAGCGCCGGGCACTGCTTTGTATGGATGGCACAGCTCTGGGGCTAATGAAATATTTACAGGTCAGTGGTTTTGTGAGAAATGACAGGGATCAGTCAGTTCCTTTTCAGGGAGTAATTTTCCTCCCCTCCGCGGCCCGTGTTCCGTGTTGACAGTCATTAGCATGGGCAGAGGCCGAGGGGGAGCTGTGTCTGTCACACTGTGAGTGAGTCCTGCTGGGCACGGGGTGCCTGCATGGCACGGGGTGCCATAACTGGGCAGTGCCATGCTGTGACTAGGCCATGCCGTGCTGCGACTGGCAGTGCTATGCCACGGTTGGGCAGTGCCATTCCGTGACCAGGCCATGCTGTGCTGTGCCACCCCTGCACCATCAGCACTGTGCAGCACAGCTAGGGCACAGCTGTGGGCAGAGTTGGCTGGTGGGAGTTGCCCTGGGCTTGGAGGAAGCTGGCACGTCCATGGCAGCAGGAGGGGACAGATGCTGCCCTTAAGCCCAGGCCCTCCTGGGTGGCACTGTCACGCCAGGCTGGCACAGCCCAGGTTTGGTGCCCCTCTGGAAGCGCTCGTGGCTGGCAATCCCTCATCCTTAGCACTCAGTGGTTGCTCTGACCCTGTGCATCCGGGGCTCCTGGCGCCGTTTCCTCAGAAAGGAGCACGAGTGGGAATGGGCGCTGTCAGCCCCGGGCTGCCGGGCACCATCACCAACTGCGGCGTCGGCAGGAACCGGCCCCACGCTAAATGACTGGGAAGGAAACGGCCTGGATTGTGCTGAGGAGGCAGAGTGGGGCGGGAGGAACCCAGTGGAGCAAACAAAAAAACTTCATTAATTAAAGAAACTCGCTAATGAGGGACATTTAATCAGCTAAAGATGATATCTACCCCCTGCCTGCTGCTGCAGCCGCTGCGCAGGGCTGGTGGTGCAAGGCTGAGCTGTGGGCAGGGCAGGGGACACTGCACAGGGGACACGGGGCAGGGGACAGAGGGCACCACATGGGGACACTGCACAGGGGACACGGGACAGAGGACACCACATGGGGACACTGCACAGGGGACACAGGGCAGGGGACACCACATGGGGACACTGCACAGGGGACACGGGGCAGGGGACAGGGGACACCACATGGGGACACTGCACAGGGGACACGGGGCAGGGGACACCACATGGGGACATGGCACAGGGCACACCTAGCTGGGGAACTTGGGCTCCTTGTCGCAGCCTCTGGCACATCCCTGGGCAGTGCCATCCCTGGAGCAGTGGTGTTTGAGCACAGGGCCGTGCCACTGTCCTGGTGGTACCTGCCCAAGCAGGTGGGCAGCAGAGGTGCCAGGTACTGCTCGTGCCCCCTGTGCTGCCAGCTTTGCTCCAGGCTCAGGCACTGAACTGATCTGTCTTGTTTTGAATGAGCCCAAGGGCTGTTAATGACCAGAATTTCTTTTCCTGCAAATGTCAAAAGCACCGTGTGGGAGCATCCCCGTGCCCCAGGAGGGCTGGGTGCTGGCAGAGCAGGGGGTGTCTCTCAGAGCCCTGTCCCTGGCACCCACAGGCCAGCACTGTGCCCCCCAGGCTCCCTGCATGGCCAGGGATCTCTGTGGGCAGGGATGGGTCCCTGGGACCCCCTGTGTGCTCAGTGCAGGGGGACACCCCAGAAGGGGCTCCAGCCCCCTCCTGGGAGGAGCAGAGGGACCCTCAGTGCCTTGGGCTGCCCTGGATGGGGCTGTTCCAGTGCTGTGGGCAGTGTGGGGTGTGAGCTGGGCAGTGTGGTGTCCGCGGGCAGCACACACAGCCAGGCCTGTCAGCGTTCCCTGCCCATGGCACCCTCACCACAGCAGCCCTGGCCGAGCAGCTCTGTCCCCATGGGGTGGCCAGGCCCTGGGAGCAGACAGGAGGTGCTGGAAGCCGTGAATCTGTGGGTTTGTGGATCTGTGTCTCTGCAGCACCCGCAGCTCCAGCGCCACGAGCAGCAACCAGGGGAGCCTAATGGTCCCTGAATGAAATAGTGCCCGGGCTGACAGGCACTGCGACAGCCCCAGTTAATAACTGATACACACGGGGCTGCTGGCACAGCCTGCGAGGGGCTGGCACGGGGGACAGTCCCTGCTGACACCCTGGGCAGCGTGTTGGTGGCTGATCCTGGCTGCAGTGACAGCAGGGGTGCATCCAGGGCACAGCAGGCAGGAGGGATGTGGGCTGCTCCTGGTTCTGCCCATGCAGGCAGGAGGGATGGGCGCAGGGCACCAGGATCAGGCAGGGAGGGATGGGCACAGGGTGCCAGGATCAGGCAGGAGGGATGGGCGCAGGGCACTGGGGAGGCACCAGGTACTGAGAGGGTACCACAGTGACTGTCAATGTCTGTCAGCTCCCTGGAGAACAGGTGGGCACCGAGACCCAGGTGAGCGCAGGATGGATTCTCTGTCCTGCCAGGTGGAACGGGCACCTGGGCCGTGGGCAGGGGCGGCGTGGGCAGCTCCCGGTGCCCGTCCCGGGCAGGGCCGTCCCGGGGCTGGGCTCTGCAGCCTGGCAGCCCCGGCCCACACGGGCAGGTGCGTGGGGCTGGCACGTCCCAGCGGCTGAGTCAGCGCGGGCAGGCGGTGCCGGGGCTGCCGACGGATGACTTGCAGACAGATCTGCGCCGGGGCTGCTCCCGCTGGGGCTCCGCGTGTCCCCGTGGGCTCTGCCGCCCCCCGCAGCTGCCAGCGCATCCCCTGCCACCCCCGCCGTCCCTCCCCGACATAAATCGGTCACACACACGCAGTTAAGGAGCTTGTCTGTGCGGGCTGAGCCACAGCTGGGTTTCACAGGCCGGGGCTGCTGCAGCGCAGTGTGAACATCCGAGGGGCTGCGGGCACTGCCCCCCGGCCCTGGCACTGCCCCTGGGTGCAGCGCACAGCTGCGCAAGGGGACGGGCCGAGGGTGTGGTGAGGATGGACAGCAGGTTGATGGGTGGATGTGCAGAGCAGGCACTGCCTGGGCCCCACGCTGCACTCCCAGCCCCACGCAAACCCCTCGTGCCTTGCTGTGGGTGCAGCTCACCCCGTTTAAACAAGGCGGCCGCGCCAGCTGCGTGAGAGCAAAGGGCCTAATTAAATATTTAGCAGTTAATTGATCCCTGTCTGGGGTTTGCCGAGGGGCCATCAGCATCCCTCCCTGGGCCCCTCCCAGCTGGTGCTGGTGCTGTGCAGCTCCCAGCACGGTGCTGCTGGCCGGGCTCTGCTTTGCTCTGTGCTGGGCTCCCAGATTGGGCCTGGCCAAGTCTCCCTTCCCAAGGAGAGGGATGTGCCAGCTCCAGGAGTTAACCCCCGCACAGAGGCCTCTGTTCTCCTGCCCCAGGCCAGCGCAGTGGGCAGGCAGGGCACGGGAGCGGGAGAGGATGGGGCTCAGCTGCTGGCAACGTGACCCCAAAGACAGCACAGCACAGAGACAGCCCAGGGCTGGGGGGCAATGGGGTGGAGATCAGAGCCCCATCCTGGGGCAGTGCCAGCCCAGGTGTGCCGGCACTGAGGGCACGGTGCCCTCTCTCAGCTGCCATCCCGGGTCACGGGGCAGTGCCAGCCCAGGTGTGCCGGCACTGAGGGCACGGTGCCCTCTCTCGGCTGCCATCCCGGGTCACGGGGCAGTGCCAGCCCAGGTGTGCCGGCACTCAGGGGCATGCCCCGCTCTCTGGGCTGCCATCCCGGGTCACGGGGCAGTGCCAGCCCAGGTGTGCCAGCACTGAGGGCACGGTGCCCCGCTCTCTGGGCTGCCATCCCGGGTCACGGGGCAGTGCCAGCCCAGGTGTGCCGGCACTCAGGGGCATGCCCCGCTCTCTCGGCAGGGTAACCAGGACGCCACGGCCCCGCCGGACGCCATGGCCCAGCCCTACCCCCCCGCCCAGTACCCCCCGCCCCCCCAGAACGGGATCCCCGCAGAGTTCGCCCCGCCGCACCCGCACCCCACGCAGGACTACTCGGGGCAGAGCACGGTCCCGGAGCACGCCATGAGCCTCTACACACCAGCACAGAGCCACCCCGAGCCGGCGGGCAGCGACGCCAGCACGCAGTCCATAGCAGGGACACAGACGGTACCGGTGAGGCACTGCTGGGCTGCGGGGCTGCGGGGGCTCGAGGGGTGCTGGGCTCAGGGCAGTGCCAGGGCAGTGCCTGGGGTGCTGGGGCTGTGGGGGTACAGGGGGTATTGGGATTGCGCGGGCTCAGGGCAGTGCCAAGGGCACAGGGAGTGCTGGGGCAGTCCTGCTGCAGGGGTCCAGGGCAGTGCCAGAGCTGCCAGGAGGGCCCTGGGGCTTTGGAGGGCTCCGGGCAGTGCCAGGGGCACAGGGAGTGCTGGGGCAGTGGTGCTGCCTGGCCCAAGTCCCACAGGGTGGGTACCAGGCTGGGTGTTCCTGCCGTCACTCCCCCTCAGACCCCCCATCCTTTCTCACCACTCGTAATCCCCTCGCTTGGCTCTGCTCATGGAGATGGTGGCAATTACAGCGCTGGAATGCGGCACCAGCGAGGTGCTGAGCTCTGCACTTTGCAGTCCTCCCACACGGCCCCGAGTGCAGAGTCTGCATCCCCACCCTGAGCATCCCCACCAGGATGAGGAACACCCGTGGGTGCTGCCCACAACGGGTGAGCACAGGGTGTCCCTGGGCAGGCAGGGCCAGGCACAGGGCAGGGGACACTGGCTGGGGACAGGGGCTGATGGCAGCGGTGCCTCCCCAGCAGACAGACGAGGCGGCACAGACAGACAGCCAGCAGCTACACTCCTCAGACACCACAGACAAGCAGCAGCCCAAGAGGTTACACGTCTCCAACATTCCCTTTCGGTTCCGGGACCCCGACCTGCGGCAAATGTTTGGGGTGAGTACAGCTCCCTCCATCACAGCCCTGCTCAGTGCTGCACAAACACCCCTGGCACTGTCACCTCCCAAGGGACATCCTGCCCAGCCCCTGTGTGAGGAGCAGGGGGTGACACAAAACCCTTGTCCCCCTCCGCTGTCCCCATCCCAGCCCTCACTAGGACTCAGAGCAGTGTTAGTTAATGAAATTTTGGATGACACTCCCCAAGCCCTGTCAGAGTGGGAGCCATGGGAGGGACAAGGGCTCTACCTGCATGACCCCAGGGGTGCCCAGGTCTGGCCCCAAGGCAGCCCTCTGCCCACCCCTGCACAGAGCCCCATGCCAGCAGCTCTGGGTGCAGGGCCAGCGGCTTTGCAGGCACTCACCCCTCTGTTCTCTCCACTTGCAGCAATTTGGGAAAATCCTGGACGTGGAGATCATTTTCAATGAGCGGGGCTCCAAGGTGGGTGATGCCCATGGCCAGCAGCACACAGCCAGTCCCGGGGAGGGTGCCAGTGGAGCCAGGTTGCCCAGCAGTGCTGTAACCTGCTCTCCCCTCCTCTCCTGTCCCATGGGACCCTGGCATGCCATGCCCCGTTGGTGCCAGCTGGGGAGGTGGTGCGGGTCCCTGCGCCCGGCACTGGAGGGAGGAGAGGGCTCGCTGTGTCCCACCACGGGCAGCTCGTGTCCCTCTGTGTCTGGATGTCTCTGTTGTATCTTCCCCGCTTTCTGTGCCCCTCTCCCAGACTCTTCTCCCAGCTCGTGGGCGATTCTGGGGCCTCAGCCGGGACCCCCGGGGACCCCAGCCCGGGCTCTTCATCTCTGCACTGTGGCAGCCTCACCTCCTGCGCCAGCTCTCCTGATTCACCCCCTCTCTCTCTCTGTCCCCACACCCTCTCTCTGTCTCTCTCTGTCTCTTTCTTTCTCCTTTTCTCCTCTGCTCACAGGGTTTTGGGTTTGTAACTTTTGAAACTAGCACAGATGCCGACCGGGCACGGGAGAAGCTGAATGGCACCATCGTAGAGGGCCGGAAGATTGAGGTGCTCAGATAAGTGTGCTAGTGCCGTGCCATGCCTGCGTGTGCGTGTCCCCTGCCCGGGCTGGGGGTGCTTGGGGCAGCCCCGGGTGCCCAGGGGGCAGTGCCCAGCGCGTGCATGTGTCCCTGAATGTGGCACGGTGGGAGCATGTCTGCGGGAAGGTCGGCGCCTGGCACAAGGAGTGTCGGACCCAGAGGACCCTCCCGGCTGCACGGAGAGCTGGGTGCCAGCTGGGGCTGCATTCTGCTGGCACAGACCAGGCTGGCAGAGCCCCATGCCCGCCCCAGGCTCTGCAGGGAGCTCTGGGGCTCTGCCCCGCATGCCACCCCCCTGCTCTGTGCTGGGAGGGAGCATCCACCCGCAGCTCCACACCTGCAGTGCCAGCAGCTGCCCAGCCCCGCAGGCTTTGATTTCTCCAGGCTTAGCACAGGATCAGGCTCTGCCCGTGTGCCAGCAGCTCCCCGCTGGTGGCTGGCGAGTGGTGGGGAACAGGGAGGCACGTGGCAGAGGGAGTGGGACAGAACGTCCCCAGCAGTGCTGACGGCAGAGAGGGAGCCTGGCCGGGCACAGCAATGCCCCACGGACAAGGAAAACATCATCCAACAAAACCGGGCAGGAGCTCAGGGGCAGCATGTTGGGCTCAGCCTGAGCATGGCACCGCAGCGCTGGGGGCACCAGCCAGCAGCCTGAGCCACGCTCACAGTTGGAGATGGAGGCCTGGGCTGCTGGAGGCACGGGCAGGGCTGTGCACAGCGGGTGCTGCAGGCAGAGCCGTGTCTCGTGTCCCTGGTGCACTGCACCCCTGCTCCAGCACCCAAAGCAGCAGCAGCAGCAGCAGCAGCAGCAGCAGCAGCAAGGGGAGCTGGCTGCAGCCGAGCGGGCCCTGGACCCAGCCTGGCCAGCCCCACGTCCTCAGGCACTGAGCCCGTCCCTCTCTCCGCAGGTGAACAACGCCACGGCCCGAGTCATGACCAACAAGAAGGTGGCCAACCCCTACACCAACGGTAATGCCAGTGTCTGGGGAGCAGGGCTGCAGCAGGCAGGGGCACCTCGGGGCACCCTCACTGCCTGGCTGCAGGGGAGCTCTGGCAGTGAGTGCCCTAAGCACTGCGGGCAAATGGGAGAGCAGCTGCTCCTGCCCAGTGCAGGAGTGCAGCCCCCATGCCCTCTCTCTGCCTGGGGATGGGGCTGCTGCCCCTCAGGGCACCATGGAGAGTGCCCTGTCCTCACCAGCTCTCCCTGCCCACAGGCTGGAAGCTGAACCCGGTGGTGGGAGCAGTCTACGGCCCCGAATTCTACGCAGGTAAGGTCGGGCTGCAGCAGTACCTGCTGTGGGTTCCCCCCAAACGTCAGCTCTGCCCTGTGAGCAGCCCCTGGCCCCTCTCCCTGTACTTCACACCTGTCTGGACAGTTCCTCCTATCCTATCCTATCCTATCCTATCCTATCCTATCCTATCCTATCCTATCCTATCCTATCCTATCCTATCCTATCCTATCCTATATCCTATCCTATATCCTATATCCTATCCTATCCTATCCTATCCTATCCTATCCTATCCTATCCTATATCCTATATCCTATCCTATATCCTATATCCTATATCCTATCCTATCCTATCCTATCCTATCCTATCCTATATCCTATCCTGTCCTATATCCTATCCTATATCCTATCCTATCCTATATCCTATCCTGTCCTATATCCTATCCTATATCCTATCCTATCCTATATCCTATCCTGTCCTATATCCTATCCTATATCCTATCCTATCCTATATCCTATCCTGTCCTGTATCCTATCCTGTCCTGTATCCCATCCCATCCCATCCCATCCCCTTGCCCAGCATCCCCACGGGACCTGAGGGAACAGGGTGGGCTGTGCCACAGGTGCCCGGTGTGGGCTCTGTGCTCCCGCTGTGCACAGCCCACAGGTGTCCCTGCCTCCTGCAGTAACGGGGTTCCCGTACCCCGCCACGGGGACGGCCGTGGCCTACCGAGGGGCGCACCTGCGGGGCCGGGGCCGTGCCGTGTACAACACCTTCCGCGCCGCGCCGCCGCCGCCGCCCATCCCCGCCTACGGCGCGTGAGTACCGGCGGCTGCCGGGGGGGACAGGACTGCCACACCACCGGGGCTGGGCTGGCACTGCCAGGCCCGTCAGGAACCTGCCTGGCCACAGGCTCTGCCCCTGCAGCCCCTGCAGCTCCTGCCTGCCCACAGGCTCTGCCCCAGCCCCACTCTGCTGCCCTGGGTGAGCCGCACGCTCGGCAGCCTCCTGCCCACCGAGGCACAGGGCATTAATCCAGCCGGGATGGGTGGTTCAATGGAAACCCAGCTGGGGTGGCGTTGGTCACAGACACAGCCGTGGCCATCTGTGGCTGCTTGGCTGCCCCCAGCAGAGATCCTGCTTTGGGAACCTCCTGCCCTGCCCTGTGCATGTGCCCAAGTCCCTGCCCGGAATCCCAGCCCAGAGGTGCCTTTGGGGCCTGGACAGCCACTCCTTGCCCCGTTCAGTGCCCTCACCCCGCTGCCCTCGCCCAGGGGCTCTTGCCAGGCTCTGATGCCTCTGCCTCATTTCCAGGGTCGTCTACCAGGATGGGTTCTACGGAGCTGAGATCTACGTAAGTGACTCTGTGCCCAGGGCTGGGCTGTGACGGGGACCCCATGCCAGCACAGGGGGCATCACACGGGTCCCTGGTGGGCTCTGCCCCACCCCAACCCCTTCCCCTGGGCAGCAGCAAGAGCATGACCCCAGCACAGCTTCTGCAGAGCAGTCTGGGTGGCACACAGCACACAGGATCCTGTGCCCAGCCCTGTGCCCCTGCCAGCCCTTGCAGGGCTGGTGCCACACAGGATTTACGGCCTCAGCTCCTTACGCCCGCGTTTAACCTCCGTGTCTGAGCAGCCAGCGGCGATATTTCAGGCGGGCACTGAAGGATTTATCTAACGTGACACCTCATTAAAGCGAGCGGGGAGGTGACAGTCTCTTCTCTGGAAATTTAATTTTTTAAGGTTAATGTTTGTGAAGGCCCCTGGGGAATGGGAATGAGGCTGTTGCGTGCGCAGTGGCACTGGCACCAGCCCCCTGTGTGCCCCGCACCTCTCTGTGCAGTGCCATGGGGCACCCAGCTGCCCCCAGCCCCATTCCCAGTGGGTGCAGCCCCTGACCAGCGTCTCTCCCACAGGGGGGCTATGCTGCCTACAGGTACGCCCAGCCCGCAGCAGCAGCGGCCGCCTACAGCGACAGGTGAGCACCGGGCTTGGCACCTGGCGGGGCCCCGTGGCACCTGGGGGGGCCCCGTGGCACCCTGCACGTCCCACCCTGACAGCCCAGCTGCTGAGTGCTGTGGGACAGGACAGAGTCAGGCATGGAGAGGGTGCCCCGCAGGCAGGGACCCCTTGCTCCCGTCAGGGCTCGGCTGGAAAGGCTCGGCACCACTGCAGGGGGAGCAGGGAGATGCCGGGGGGCTCCCAGGTGCAGCTGGGGGAGAGGGAGGGCTCAGAGGGGACACAGGGCCCCAGCTCTGTCACTAACACCCCGCTGTTTGCTCCTAGCTACGGCAGAGTGTACGCAGCAGCAGACCCCTACCACCACACCATCGGCCCCGCCGCCACGTACAGCATTGGCACCATGGTAAGAGCAGCCCCTCGGCCTTCCTCTGCTTCCCGGGGGGCTGCAGGCAGCCCGGGGAGGGGTCTGGCACAGCGTGGGGCACAGGGCAGGGGCTGTGGGAGGGCACTGGGAATGGCACAGCCCCTGCCTGGCTCTGTCTGCGGGAGAGGAACCCCCACCCCACACCCTGCCCTCCTTCCCCTCACACCCCGCACAGTCCTGCCCACCCACACCACTTCCAGGGGCCTGGCTGTGCCCTGGGCAGGCTGCAGGAGCCCTCTGCCATCCCAGTGCAGGACAGTGTCCCCAGAGCCCCTCATGCAGCCACACACGGCGGGCACCGCAGCCCCTCACACACCACAGCTCTTGGCCAGCTCTGACAGCATCAAAGATGAAAAATTGCACTCACGGCTGGGATTGCAAAGCCAACCTGCCTTTTTCTGCCTTTTGACTCCCTGGGCAGCTGCTAGTGAGGGGGCACAGGCACGGCACCCTGGGGGTTTTCAGCTCAGTGCCACAGCAGGGATGGGGCAGCTCCTTGGCAGGCGTGGCACGGCAGTGCCACACTGGAGACACAGGGCAGTGCCCACGGCCGCCACAGAGCCCGGGCAGCACTGGCCCTGCCTGCCCCTTGCATCCCAAGGACAGCAGCGATTTGGTGTCATTTGAAAGAGGAGAGGAAAAAAAAAAAAAAAAAGAGAAAAAGGGCTTTGGCTATCTCTGAATACTGATTGGCTTTTTTTTCATCTTTGATGTTGCAGGCTAGTCTATACCGAGGAGGGTACAGCCGCTTCACTCCCTACTAGCAAGACAGACCCAGCCCCCCCACCACTGCCCCCGATGCTCACTAGCACCAAACCCAACCAGGCAGACAGAGCCGAGGCCAAGCCTGCGCAGGAGCCGCGGGTGCTGCCCGGGGCTGGCGCCGGGCTCTGTGGGGCCGCAGCACCCACCCCCGAGGGTGACCTGCAGCACCCACACCTGAGGGTTACCTGCAGCACCCACACCCGAGGGTTACCTGCAGCACCCACACCCGAGGGTTACCTGCAGCACCCACATCCTGAGGGTTACCTGCAGCACCCACACCTGAGGGTTACCTGCAGCACCCACACCCGAGGGTTACCTGCAGCACCCACACCCGAGGGTTACCTGCAGCACCCACATCCTGAGGGTTACCTGCAGCACCCACACCTGAGGGTGACCTGCAGCACCCACACCTGAGGGTTACCTGCAGCACCCACACCCGAGGGTGACCTGCAGCACCCACACCCGAGGGTGACCTGCAGCACCCACACCTGAGGGTTACCTGCAGCACCCACACCCGAGGGTTACCTGCAGCACCCACACCTGAGGGTTACCTCAGCCGCTCCGTCCTGCCGCCTCTCCTGTAGCATCCGCCCGCCCCGGGGCCAGCCCCGAGCCCCAGCAGCACCCGGGTCCCCCCTCTGCTCAGGGCTCATCCCCCATGGGGCAGGGGGTGCTCAGCCTGCAGGGATGCTCGCTCCACAGGCGCTGGGGCTTGGGGTGACAGCAGCCCCCCGAGCAGCCCCTCTGCCCCCGTAGGAGAGAGAGGAGCCAGCTGGGTGGCTGCCAGCTGTGGGGCCTGGGGTGGGTTCAGGATCCCGGGCCAGGTGTGATGGGCTGGGCTGGCTGCAGAGCTGGGTGTGATGGGCCAGGCTGGGACCGTGCCTGTGTTCCTCCAGCCACCTGCTCGGCCTGAGTGCTCCAGCGAAAGACCTGCCTCTCTTGTTTCTGTTGTAGTGAACCTGTGGCCGTTTCCTTCTGGGACCAGGAAGGGCAAAAATATCCACACACATACAAAACAAAAAAAAGAACCCCAAAATATAAAATTTAAAAGCGAAGCGACAAAAAAAAAAAAAAAAAAAAAGAAAGAAAAGCCAAACAAAAAAAAGAGAAAGCAAGGCGAGCGGCAGCAGCCAAGTGAGCCCCAACTGTCCACACACACGGAGTGAGCGAGTCCCAGAGGAGCCGCGGCGAGCCCCGGCGGTCGGACGCGCCGGACGGAGGGACCCCCAGCCCCCGGCCCCACAGCCCCGCAGGGAGGGAGCCGGCGCAGGCAGGCGTGAGGGTCCGCGGGGTCCGGGGGCCCTCCCCGCCCGGGCGCAGGGCCTGGGCGCCACGTCTTCCTTTCCCCGGTGCAGCAGCGCTGGGGGTGCCGGCAGAGCGCTGCGCCCTGCCCGGCTCGCGGGGCCGGGTGACAGGGTGGGGACCTGGCTTGGTGCCACCCGGCGCTGGCGGCCATCGGCGTGTCAGGAGTGCGAGGCCTCAGCTCCAGCGCGGAACTGGGGCGGCGGCGCGGATGCGGTGCTGAGGTATTGCAGGGGACGACCCTCTGCCTTTTAAAGGGAATTTTTGTTAAGAGGAGCTTGCAACTCGCTTGTGACCCCTTCCCCTTCTTCTTTCTCCCTCCTTCCCTGACACCCGCGCTCCCGCCCTGCCTGGACCAGCGCTGAGCAAAGCTGGGCCAGGCCTGCCCCAGTCCCGCTCCCGCTTGCTCTGCGGCGCGGGACACGCTCACGGCCACCCGTCCCTGCCCTGGCAGCGGGATGCCCCCAGCCCTGGGCGCGGGGTCTCGGCCGCTGCATCCCCCACGAGGGACCCACCCGGGCCGCGAGGCTGGGCCGCAGCAGCGGCACGTTGTGGCACGGGGCGCTGCGGGGCCCATCCCGGGGTGCAGCGCCGTCCCGCGCCCTGCCGGCTCTGCCGCTCCTCAAACCTCACTTTATAGTCTGCAGACGCCCCCGACGCCCCAGCGATGAGCTCCCCCTTTTCTATTCCCTGTGTACATAGCCCCGGCCCCGCTCCCTGTACAAAGCTCCGTCCATCGCTGTACTGGCTTCTCCCTTACAGCACCCCCGTGCCGCCCCAGCGTGCGGGCTGGCGCCGGCCCACCCTGTATGCTTCAAAGTGTGACCATTCTAATAAACAGTATTATTATTATTATTATTATTATTATTATTATTATTATTATTGAAATTATTAATAAAGATTTCTTTCTTCAACCAGGGCGACTCAGGTTTTGACTGGTTGCGCGGGGCCGTGGCGGCTACAGCGGATCTGGCTGGGCAGGGGGCCACAGCCTGTGGGCAAGTGGGGCACCCTCGGGGCCCCCAGCCTCGCCACGGTGAGGGAGCAGGGTGCTGCATGAAGAGCCCTCTCCCGGCTGGGCCTAGCCCTTCATTCTTCAAGCTATCAGGTAATACATTCCTGAGCCTTAGGAGCAGCAGCTCCACTGCTGGCATTGGCGTCCCTGGCAGAGCCTGTGTTGTTTGGGGACAGGGCTTGGGACCCCACTGCAGGAGTGCTCCACTGCTCCTGCCTGCTAATTGCTTGCTCACCAGACTGTGAGAAAATAATTGCTGCTATAAATTTTCTCTCCTCCTCACAAGATGCTCAGGGGAGGCAGCGTAGGCTGGTGGCACTGGGCTGGGTCCACCGTAATGAGCACAGCGGTCACCCAGGCTGGGCTGCTGCAGAGCCCGTGCTGGCAGCTCCCCACCAGGCTGAGCCCTGAGGGGGCTGTGTGCCGTGGGGTCCTAGGGCCAGTATCCCCAGCCTGTGGCAGCCAGCCTAAGGCAGTGAGGGCTGCAGGAGCTGGTGGGGTTCTCAGGGCAGGTGCCCCAGTCTGGGGTCACACACGCTAGGGGTCCCTGGCAGTGGCTGGTCAGCACCCAGTGGGCCCCCACAGTGAGGGCTGAGCACAACCACAGCGGTGGGAGGAAAGGGATGCACCAGCCCCAGGTGATGAAATGCAGCCTCTCTGTGTGTCCCCCACCCACAGCCCACCCGCCGCATGGAGGAGACACGGCACGGGCTGCACCACAGCTGCTTTAATGCCCATCTGAGCTGGCGCCACTGCCTGGTGCGGAATAGACCAGCACGAGGCGGCCCCAGCGCTCGGGCTCCACGGGCAGCTCGTCCCGCAGCACGGGCTCCACGAGCAGCTCCAGCCGGCAGGACTGCGCGGGCGCCGGCCGCGGCAGCGCCAGCCCCACGGCGCGGAACAGGCAGCCCTGCGCCAGCCCCAGCACCTGCGGCGCCGTCTGGCCCCCGCGGCACCGGGCGCCCTGGCTCAGCACACGGAACCACCGGGCCCGGCCGGGCGGGAAGGACCAGCGCAGGGTGAGGCTGAGCGAGAGCTGCCCGGGCTCGGGGCCCTCCTGCCACCAGAGCTGCGAGGCCATCACGCCCTGCACCTGCGGCGGGGAGGCCGCCACGCTGGCCATGTCCAGCACCTGCGAGGGAACCACAGCACGGTCAGGGCCAGGGCAGGCATCCCTCACCTTCCCAGAACAAGGGGGGCACGGGGCAGGTGTCCTCACCAGGCAGCAGCAGGCACTCACCCGGATCTCCCCAAGCAGGCAGGTGAACGGTGTCTCCTGCGGGCTGGGCTGCTGGCGGGACACAATCAGGGACAGGTCTCGTAGGCTGCAGTCCTGCAGCTCCAGCTCGTAGCACCTGAGAGGGAAGAGGCAGAGCAGGAATGGCACCAGGGAGCCCTGGCATGCCACACCTGCCTGTGGATGCAGGAGGCAGGCAGGGCACTCACCGGCTGGTCCAGCCATGGGAGCCACGGTGGCAGGCGGTGAGCAGCTTGGCGAGGCCGGGCGGTGGCGCCGGCAGGAACCGGGGATGGTACCGGCCATTGGGCTCTGCCAGAAGGAGCCAGGTCAGGGCTGAGGGATGGAGCAGGTGCTCCCTGCACAGAGCACGGGGGGACAGGGTTCTCACCAGGAAGAGAGGTGGGGTTGCCCTCGAAGCAAATCCCTGAGTCCCAGGTGGTGACCTCCAGTGCCACTGTGAAGTCATCGGGCTGTGGCCCCTCCAGCTTGTAGAGCAGGGTCAGGAAGAGCTTGGGAGGGGCTGGCATCTGCAAAGAGAAGAGGCTGATGACCCCAGATCCACCCAGAGAGAGACAGAGACAGAGAGAGAGAGAGAGACAAAGAGAAGGTGCATCATGTTAGGTGTGCTGGGCGGTGTGGGCAGAGCCTGGGCACACTCGCCACAAGGCCCAGGGCCACACAGCTCGGGCCATGCAGGCCACGTCAGGCTGACAGGGTGCCAGCCCAGTGCTGAGGAGCGGTAAAGGGCTTTGCTGAGCTCACCGGACAGCCACGCGCTCCTCGCCGGGGGGAATGGTGCCCTGCAGCTGCAGGGAGCTGCCCCCACACCAGGCATCCTGCAGGCAGCAGCTGGTGCTCAGCGTGCCCTGCTGCTCCGGGTACAGCGGCTGGATGTCCTGTGCGCTCAGGTCGTACCAGGGCCCAGAGTCTTCATCCTACAGCACAGGGAGAGCTGAGCTGGGGGAGCCGAGAGCAGGGACCTCCCTGCCCAGCCCAGTCCAGTCTGACCAGAGCAGAGCTGTCACCCTGCACCCACCTTCCCGTCCAGGAATGTGCTGGTGCCCATGCCCAGGCTGAAGGAGGTGGTGAGAGGCAGTGTGCAAATGCTGTGCGTGGGCAGGTACTCTGCCAGCGAGCCCCAGAACCTGGAGGCAAAGGTGGGTGTCAGGGCAGGGACCCCTGTTATGGTCACTGCCCTGCACGGCCTCAGGTATCACCTCAGCTGGGGCAGAAAGGAGCCAGCTGCTCCTGGTCAGCAGCCACGGTGTTCTGACAGCCACAGTGTCCCTTTGGCTGTGTCCCACCGCCCCACAGCCCTCCTGAGGCACTCCGAGCCCCATTCCTCCCCCAATACCCACCCTGCTGAGCTGCCCTCACCTGTTCTCGTTCTGCAGGAAGTTTTCCTTGCCCAGGTGCTCGTAGACCCAGCCAGGAGCGAAGATGGCTGCAGAGAGGCCAAACTGGCGGATCAGGCGCAGGGACTGCAGGAACAGGCAGTGAGCAGCATGGGCCAGGCCAGGTCACCTTGTCCCCTGTCCTGTCCCCACTCCCCCCAGGTTCCACTGGCCCCGTGGTGGGGCAGGACACCAGAGGGGTGTGCTGCAGCATCTCCCTCTCCAGGGATGGCAGCACTGGGATTTTTTCATGCATGGCCAGCACTGTGGGAACCCTCACTCCTCACCAGTTCACCCCCAGGTTAGCAGCCCAGAAGGGCCCTCAGTGGGAGCTCAGAGCCCTGCACTGGGGGAGGTCAGGGTCACACTCTGGTCCAGCCCTGTCACACCCACCTTGTCAGTGTCGAAGCCACCACCAATGACATCTCCACGGGCAAAGACATCAACGCCGACATAGACATCATTTAGGCGTGGACCAGCCAGCCTCTGCGAGCGCTCCAGCTGCTCCTCCTTCCAGTTGTAGTTGGTGAACAGCCCGTCACAGGCATCAAAGAACACCCTGGGGACAAGGGGCACAGTGGCAGATGCTGTGGCCTCACCAAGGGCCATGCAGGTTGTGTCTGACCGCTGCCATGCTGGGTTTGGGGTGGGCTCGTGCCCCTGCCCGGGGACAGTTCTGCCATCCTCACCTATTCTGATCATTCAGCTCGTTCTGCCACCTCAGTGTGCCATCCTTCAGGACGCTGTCATACCAGATCACCAGTCCCCCTGGCACAGCGCTGTGCACCCGTGCTGTCAGGTCCCGCAGGAAGAGGGGCAGGTTCCCCACGGCTGCCGCCTGCCAGGAGAGATAGAGACACAGGTGGATGAGGGGGTGAGGGCACGGGGCAGGGGAACAGCACAGAGGCAGGGCAGCCAGCAGGGCCAGCAGGGCAGCGAGCAGGGCCAGCAGGACTCACGCTCAGCTTGTTCTCGATGTTGACCAGCCAGCCATCGAAGCGGTAGTGCTGGGCAATGCGCGCCAGCTGCTCGGCCACGGCGCCGTACGCCTCCTCCCCGCCGGCCAGGAACGCCTCGCACAGCTTCTCCCCGTCTGTCCACTCCGTGATGAACGTGCCTGCGGGCACCAGGGCAGCGTCAGCCGCACGTCCTGGGGAATCCTCCTCGCTGCTGGGGCTGCCCCAGGCCAGCCCTGCCCCTACCCAGCACGGGGACGCTGTTCCGGTGTGCCGCGTTGGTCCAGACCACGGGCGGGATGGTCACAGTGTGGTGGCTGAAGTAGACGAAGATGTCGATGTAGCGCCAGTGGTAGAAGACATAGGGGTTGCGTGTGGCCGAGCCCTGGATGAACCTGCAGAAGGAAAAGGGTTGGGCAGTGCAGGAAGGACGCTGACAGACGCTGTGGAGCTGGGTAGGAGCCTGACTCACAGCTGGGAGCTGGGCAGAGTTGTGGCACTGAGCCACCTCTGAACATCCCAGCCTGAGCAAGGCTCCCCAAGCACTGAGCCAAACACCCCATCCCTGCTCACCTGCGGCTGAGCCGGCAGGAGATGTGCCAGACAGAAACAGAACTGCCTTGGGCTTGGAGACGCTGAGTTCCAGTGTCACACCTCCCTTTTACCTTCCACCTAGCACGTACCTGTCCTCCAGGTACCCGCCACGCATGTCGTGGCACACCAGCGTCCGGGGCCTGCTGCTGTGGAGCGGGGGCTGCCGCTTGGCCAGGGGCACGGCTGACACATTGAACTCATCGTTGCTGTTGGGCTGCCAGGCCAGCAGCTCCTCCAGGCCGGTCAAGAAGAAGCTGATGGGCTCCGTGGTCTTCGTGTCAAAGTACCTTGCTGGGAACGATGGGGAGGCGGGACAGGGTCAGCAGCGAGCACTGCTCGTGCAGCTGGGTCCAGCACCGGGACCGGCAGCGTCCCATCCCGGCGGGGCCCGGGGCTGGGCCGGCGCCTCTCCCGGTACTCACCGGGCAGGGGCTGCGGGCGGTCGCTGATGGTGTCATGCAGGACAGTGGTTCCCTGGATGTCCGCCGCCGGCTGCAAGCTGTCCCGGGAGGTGAGTGAGGGCCGGGCCGGGCCAGCACCGCGGCCAGCGCCCACCGGGCGCTGCCAGCCCCGCCACGGGTCCCCATCACCGTCCCGGACCCCATCACGGTCCCAGACCCCATCCCCATCCCGGTCCCGGCCGCGGCCTCGGCCCCGGCCCCGCCATCCACCTCCGCCGCCGCCGCGCGGCCCGCTCGGCCTCCGCCGGCTCCTCCGCCGCGGCCCCGGCCTCGGCTCCCGTCCGCTTCCCGCGCCGCGCCGGCCCCTCCGCCGCCTCCGCCATTCCGCCGCCGCCGCCGCCGCTGCCGCACTGACGGCGCCGCCGCCGCCGCCGCCGGGCCCGGCTCTCCCGGGGGCGCGGCCCCGCAGCTCCGCCCGCCCGGCCAGCACCGCCCCGAGCACCGCCCCGGGCAGCGCCCGCCTCCGGGACCGGCACGGGCCGCGTGTGCTGGGGGAGGGAGCGTGCCCTGCGACGGGCGGCGTGTCCTGAGAATAACCCGCACGCCTCTGAGCGGATCGCGTGTCCTGGGGACGCACTGTGCCAGGCTGCAGTCCGTGTGCTGGGATGCCGCCTGTGCCCGCACCAGGCCCTGCTGTGCAGCCTGCGATGGTGCCCGGTCCCCAGTGCGGCCAAGGAGCTCTGCCCATGCCATGGGACACGGCGGGGGCCCTGGGCTGATGCCCCCAGCCCACAGGCCCTGACCTGGCCCCCAACATCCACCCACTCCCCACATGAGGGGCCAGGGCTCTATCTGAGGAGTCCCCCAGCCCGGTCCCCTCCCTCCTGCTCTTGGGGCGCTGGTTTCCAGCTGCAGCCCTGCTCAGCCCAGCCATGGAGCTGTCAACCCAGACCCTGACACCCAGCTTCACCTCAGACCCACCTCCTCTCCATGGATGTGCTGGATAACCTGCGCTCCTGACAGCCCTGCCACCCTTCCCAGCCTGTCCTGTTCCCAGGCTGACAGCTCTGTCACTGCACACAGCTCCTGGCCCTTGGGGCACAGCTGGCCCATGCAGGGCCTGGCACAGTGCCCTGGCTCTCCAGGGACAGTTTGCTGTTCCCTCCCACCCCCAGCTCAGCAGCACCATGCCAGCCCTCAGCTCTCATGGAGCCCCTGAACCCTGCCCTGCGTCCTGCGGAGCCTCCCCAGACACAAAGCCAGAGGACACCGAGGGTGTGAGCAAGGCTGGAAATGTGTTTAATGTTGCACTAGCGCAATGGGGGCTCAGCATGCTGGCCCATGCTACTGCTGCATCTACACAAACATGAGGCCTGGCCAGCAGATAACCCAGGGGAAGAGGAAGTGGTGAGGCCAAGGCCCCACGCCCAGGGCTGCCGGTGGGGAGAGAGCCCTTCCTGAGCAGAGCTGTGGTGAGCAGCAACAGAATGTGCAGAGGAACTGACACAATTCACTCCCCACAGAGGAACTGACACAGTTCACTCCCCACAGGGGCACCCAGCCCCCCTTGCAGCACCTATACCCGGGAAGGAGGGAGTGAGGGCCCTTAGTGGTTTATTGCCTTTCTGATGGTGCTGAGCACCTTCTGCCCATTCTGGCCAGGGAGCAGGGCTGTGCCAGGAGGTGAGAGTGGCACGGTGCAGGTGTCTGCGCTGCCTCACACCAGGGCACCAGTAGTCACACTGTCCCACTGTGACCAGTGCCAGCGCTGCCACAGGCTGAGCCTGGCACACCCAGCTCTGGAGCAGGGAGAGGGTGTGAGCTCCCTGCCCACCCCAGGCAAGCAGCTGCTCCCTGATCACCAACATGGCAGGGGCTGACAATTGCTCCAACTCTCCCAGGTGTATCTGGTTAGCCTTGAGGTGCTGGAGTGAGGGCATTCACACACTGGTGCAGCTGCTGGGCGTAGTGGCACTAGGTTACTAACAGCATAATGGGGGTGGCACTCCTGGGCTGAGAGGGACAGGGGCCCCTTGGCCGCCTGGCCTGGCACAGGAGGAGCGTGGGGGCTCAGGGGTCCCCGCTGTACTTGATGAGGTGGCCGCTGAAGGTGATGTAGGTGTCGTACTCGTCGCTGAAGACGGCGTTCTCACGCTCGCCCTTGTAGAGCCGCACCCAGACCTCGTCCTGCTCCTTCAGCTCCAGCATGACGCTCTGGCTCTGCATGATGCTGCGGTCGCTCACCTGGGCGTAGAGGATCACCACCTCCGCCCCGTTGCGCATGATGTGCAGGTACGTCTCCTTCTGGTTCCAGGTGTGCACGTTGAGGCTGAAGTAGTAGATCCCGGGGATGTAGCAGTAGAACTTGCCCGTGAACATGTTGAAGTGTTCGTAGAGGTTGACAAACTCGGTGTCGAAGATGAGGGTCTGGTAGTAGTCGTTGCTGTGCAGGGGTTTCTTGCGGCCCACGGAGAAGGCGGCGTAGTGGCTCTTGCAGCGCTCCCCGGGGGCGCCCATGCTGCCCTTCTGTCCCTTGGGCCCGGCGTGGCCCCTGCTGCCAGCCACCCCCGTCTTGCCGAACTTGCCCTGCATGCCACGCTCGCCACGGTCCCCCTTCTCTCCTGGGCAGAGCAGCAGGGACAGGTGGGCTGTCAGGCAGGGGCCAGAGCTGGACCCAGCACCTTCCCCAGGGGTGGATGGAGGGAGCAGGGACCCACCAGTACTGCCCCTGCCTCTCCCCAGGCTCTGATGCTGCTGCTCAGAAGCCACCAGAGCAGGGGCTGTTCACACCCCAGGGTGGCTCCTGCCCTCTGTCTGTGCAGGGCACAGGGCCACTGGCACAGCCCCAGTTCCTCATTCCCCGTGTGCAGGAGCTGGCACTGTGAGCCCAGCTCAGCACAGGACCTGGGGCAACGCAGGCAGCACAGCCTTGGGTCATGCCAGCCCTCACCTTTCAGGATGGTCATGTTGATCTGAGGCACGGGCTGGTACTGGGGGTAGAAGCGCTTTTCGGGTGGGGGGCAGCAGCGGACACAGCGGGGCTGTGGGGGCAGCCCCTCCTGGGCACCATCAGCCTTCTGCTCTTGTGTGGCCCTGGCAAGGCAGAAAGCAGAGCACAGCAGGAGCTACAGGGGAACAGGGGCCCTCTGCAGTGCCAGGGCTGCCCTGGCCCCGCTGCAGAGCACCCTGGCTCTGGGGTCCCCTCACCTGGCAGCATGCTGCTGGGATGGGGCCTCATTGGGGTCTGTCCACCATCGCTGGTCAGGGATGGAGCTGGTCTGGCTCCCCACAGGGCAGGGCAGCAGGAAGATCAGTAGGACACCATGCGCCCACAGCCCCTCCATGCCTTGGCAGTGCCCTGGGACGTGCCAGGGACAGCTGAGGGGGACAGGAGTGAGGAGACTCCCAGCCCAGCCGTGGCCCGAGCTGTCCTGGGACAGGACCTGTGCACTGCACAGCCCCCGGGTTCTGGCTGGGCTACGGGACAGTGTCACCCCAGAGAGCACCTGTGGGGACCCACACTGGGGCAGTCAGGGGGCTCTGGGCTCTGTGCAGCCCTTGAGCCCTGGCACACACTGCAGAGGGGATTACCTCAGGAGCTGAGAGTGGAGCAGAGCAGCAGCAGACTCTGAGCGGGCCAAGTCCTGGACCAAGTGCTGCTGCGCCTGCTCAGCCTGGTTTCAGCTGCCTCCCATGGGCGCCCAGGAGCAGCAATTTGGGATGTCAGCACCTGAAAAATTACAGCGAGCTCCATGGGGCAAATGTCAGGGTGCAGCCTGCCTGTGTGTGGGACCCCAGCCTGGCCCAGAGAGGGCATCTGCACCCCACTCCTGCCAGGGGCTCCTGTGCCCTGGGGGCTGCCAGCAAGGGGACAACACCCACTCCTCCAGAAAGGGGGACGTGGGCTGGCAGCCGTAGCTGGGAGCTGGCCGAAACCCTTCTGAGAGCCCACACCCTGTCTGGGGCCAAAACCAATATTTGCAGTGGTGGTGGCACCGTGGCCCAGCCCGGGCGCTTCGAGACCCCTCCCTCCATTATCAGAAGCGTATCTGCCGGAGACGTGGGGCCGGGCACGCAGCACCGCGCCCTTTGGCCCGGTGGCACCGGGACAGCCTTGGCCAAACAGGGGTGGGCATCCCGCGGCAGCGGGCCCCGAGCCGGGACGGGGATGGCCGTGCCCAGGCTGCTATCTCAGCCAGGTGCCTCCCTGGGTGGGGACATGGGTGTGGCCGTGGCCGCTGTCCCCTCCCCAAGCCCGCCCGCCCGGCCTCGCCGCGATCCCGAAGCGCAAAGCGCCCTCTCAGCCCCGTGTTCTGTCCTGCGGCTCTGCCAGGCCGTGAGGGACTTTGGGGCAGAATCCTGTGGTTTTGGTGAGCCCCTGCTCTCCGTCGGTGGTCGGTGGCTGTCACCAGTGTCCCCAGGTGCGGGTCCGAGGCAGCAGCGTGATCCCGCAGCGGGTGCGGAGGGCGGCCGAGGCCGGGGCAGGATGCCTGCATTGTGAGTCACTGGAGCTGGGAAGGGGCGGAGGGATTGGGAAAGGCTCCAAAGGGCTTTTCCTGCTGCTGGAACCCAGGCCAAGGGCCTGGCCCCGGCTCGCACTTCCCGGTGCCTCTGTCCCCCACCCCGCTGTCTTGCCAGGTGAGGCAGGGGAGAAGCGGAGCCACGGACAGAGCGTGGGGGAGGCAGCCAGGGCCAGGTGAGCAGGTGTCACCCCGGCAGCCTTGCCCTGGCTCTGCCCAGCCGCCAGCCGTGCCAGATGTGCAGCACGGAGCGTGCCAGGGTTTGGGAATCCTGTGGCTTTCCCTCCGTCACAGCAGGCATTCCTGTGGGACCTGGAGCAGCCTCGGCCCTGGGGAGAGCGCAGCGTCACAGGGAGCTGCTGCACCAGGAGAAACCCTTCAGCAGGAAGTTCCCATGGTGGAAGGCAGTGCTTCCCAGGCTGAGGGGAGCAGAGGGAGTGTGCGGTGCTCGCAGGGGGCAGCCAGCAGCACACGGGGATCGCCGGGCCCCAGCGTACACCCTGCAGGTGTGCTGGGCATTGTGTGCCCACCTGCGCTCAGGCACACACAGCCCTGCCAGGGACACGCGCTTTCCCTCGGGGTTGGCTGCTCTCCAGGAGCAGTCAGAGATGTAAACTCAGTGGCTGCAGAAGCCTTGGGACTGCAAGTAAAAACATCCCAAAATACTTTCCAGATGGAGATGAAGACTAGGATGGAACGGAGCAAACCCTAGGGGAGGGATGAGGGGCTCGGGGCAGTGTGGAGGCAGCAGCACCTGCACTCGTCTCCGTTTAGGGTGGTGGATACAAACTTCCCTGCACAGCAGCCAGAACCACTGTGCCCCTGGGGTCGTGCTGGTGGGCCGGGTCCCCCGTGTGCTGCTGGTGACGCTGGAACAGTTGCAGCGCCCCCAGGCTGCTGTGAGGCTCAGCCGTGCCCCCCCCACTGCTCCTTCTCAGGCAGGGCAAGGCCCGGCTCGGCCGGGGGCGCTCCGGGACCGGCCCCCCTGGCGGGGCGTGTGCCCGGACACCCGAGCGCTCGGCGAGGCGGAGCCGCCCCCGGTGCCTCGGCGCCGCCCGCGATGGGAGCACGGGCCCTGCAGCTGCGGGGCGACCGTCGGGCTCCCACTGCGGCCCCCCACCTACCTCCGGGGCACGGCTTCTCCCTCGCGGCGCGGCCTCTGCCGCCCTAGGGCATGGCCCGGGCCAGCGCAGAGCCTGCCCGCGGCCGACGCTGCCTCCCGCTCCGGAGCCGCCTCTGCCCGCCCGGCCCGGGCGGAAATGCACGTTTGGGAAGCGCAGGAGGCAGCGAGGCGCGGGACGAGGCTCGCAGCCCTCCCCCGCCAGATGTGCGCCCGCGGCTGCCTTAACCGTGCGTGCTCCCGGGACCGGCGCCGCAGCCGTTCGTGCTCCGGGCCGCCGCACCGGGAGCGGAGGCGGCACGTGCCAGCGGCGGCCCGGAGCTGCCGCGGGTCCCGGGAGCACGCAGGGTGCGGTGGCCCCGGCGCAGGACCCTGCCCCGTGCCGGCGGCGCCGAGGGTCCCAGCGCCGAGGGCACCGCGGCCAGCACGGCCCCACCGGGCTGCGGCCCGTGACAGCCGGACACGCACACGGGCCCCAAGGCGCGGGACTGGCTCTGCCCCGCTCCCCAGCCTGAGTGGCGGCGGGACACAGGGGGCAAAGGAGACAAGGACAGAATGTGCTCCGGGCTGGAGCAGGGCAGCGCGGGGGTCATGCCCACCGGGCAGCCGGGCTGTGCCCACCCCGCAGAGCCGGCTCGGGCCCCGCACTGCCCCCGCCGCTGGGCTCCGGCCGCCAGTGCGCGGCGCCCGGCTGCGGCGGGCCCTGCTCGGCGCGGACCACAGCTCCCGGCAGGCCCCGCGGCGCAGCGGGAGGGGCGGCGGGGGCGCGGTGACCCGCGGGGTCTCCTGGGAGCTGTAGTTTATGCGCCAGACGGGGCGGTCGGGCCGCTGCCAGGCGCGGCGGCGGCGCGCGGGGCCGCCGGGACCTGTAGGCGGCGGCGGCGGCGGCTGCGCGCGGGGAGGCGGCGCCGCGGTGAGCGGGGACACGGGCGGGGGGCGCGGGCCCGGGCCGGCGGGGGTCCGCACCGGGCGGGGGCACCGCGCTCCTCCAGCAGCCTGCCCGGGCGGCAGCGGCGGCTCCTCGGGGCGGGGGTCCCGGGAGCGCGGGGGACCTCAGGGCCCCGCTCAGAGCGGGCGGTGCCCCGGCAGCTCGGCCGGGGAGGGGGAGCGGGGGTCCCAGGGGCGCAGGCGGGCCCGTGTTCTTAGAGGGGAGTCCCGTGTCCCTGCCTGGGGCTCCCCGTGACCGTGCCCCGCCGTTCTGAGGGTTCCCCGTGGCTCAAAGCCGGCTACAAGCGCGGTGGGCTCAGTGCACCGAGAGGGTCCCCGGCGCCCACGCTCCGGGATCCCGGCGGGACCAGAGGCGCTCCCGTGCCCCCGCCGCGGGCTCCGTGCCTGTGCCGCAGCTCCCCTGCCCGGGCCGGCCCCCCACGCTCAATGCCGCCTCTGTTCGCCACCCCGGCTGCTGAAAGGCACATTGAGACCCTGCGGCGTGGCCCTCTGTGGGAGCCCTGCGATGGCGGCTGGGGATCTCTGCCCCGGTATGGGGATCTCTGCCCCGGGATGGGGGTGTCTGTCCCGGGATGGGGATCTCTGTCCCGGGATGGGGATCTCTGTCCCGGGATGGGATCTCTGCCCCGGTATGGGGATCTCTGCCCCGGGATGGGGATCTCTGCCCCGGGATGGGATCTCTGCCCCGGGCTGGGATCTCTGCCCCGGGATGGGGATCTCTGCCCCAGTTTGGGGCTGTCTGTCCCGGGATGGGAATCTCTGCCCCGGGCTGGGATCTCTGCCCCGGGATGGGAATTTCTGCCCCGGGATGGGGATCTCTGCCCCGGGATGGGGATCTCTGCCCCGGGATGGGGATCTCTGCCCCGGGATGGGATCTCTGCCCCGGGATGGGGATCTCTGCCCCGGGATGGGATCTCTGCCCCGGGATGGGAATTTCTGCCCTGGGATGGGGATCTCTGCCCCGGGCTGCATGGCACGGGCTCAGCACGTCTCCAGTGGTGGCTGCTGGCCACCCGGGCAGCCCGGAGTGCCCGTCTGCAGGAGCCCGGGGCGCTGCCACGTCCCCTGTGCTGCAGGGAGGGAGGTGGCACCGAGGGGCACTGCTGGCACCCCAGGCCCGCGGGTGGGCACAGCCCAGGGTGGGCGCACAATGCCTGCATGTGGAGGACACGCTGTGTCCTGGGCAGTGATGAGGGGGTCCCATGTCTGTGAAACTGGGCAGGGTGTGTGTCAGGGTGTGTCCCTTGGGCACTGTGCTTCCTGCTCAGGTGTCGGCATCCTGGTTGGGCGGAGCTGCCACGTGTCCTAGTGTGCCTGTGTGGCTTGGGGACAAGCTCACGGCTCATCAGTGGGGTCGGTTCTCAGGGCTGTGGGAGCTGGGCCTGGCTGCTCGACCACTCTGGAGGCAGCAAGGGTCATCCTTGCCACCCGATAGGAACCCACATCCTCCCAGGACACGGGGCTCACCTTGAGCCAGGTGCCTCAGCTCGCTGCCTGAGCTGCAGAGACCATGGCACAGATAGAGCTGCCGGGCAGGCCGGGCAATCCTGCCAACACGCTGGGGCCCCTGGTCAGGGGCCACAGAGGGAGCCAGGTGATGGGGGCTGAGGGTGGTTCCAGCAGCAAACAGCCCCTGGGCACGGTGGCTCTTACCTGCATGAGCTGGGAGCACCTTCTGCTGCAGGAGAGGGGGCAGGGCCCCTCATGGCTGTGTTCTGCTGTCCCCCAAGCTCAGTCAGCACCAAATCCAGCTCTTTGACCTTCTCCCCCCACCTTTGCAGCAGGTTCTGCTCGTGCCCTGTCTGATGCCAGTGCCGCCCTGCCATGAGTCTATGAGCCCGCTGCGGATCAGCGTGGGAGGTCTGCCCGTGCTCGCGTCCATGACCAAGGGCGCCGACCCCCGCTTCCGACTGCGCTGGAGGGCCATCGTGCTGTCCTCGGCCTGCGTGGGGCTCCTGCTGCTGCTGCTGTGCCTGCACCGCTCCTCCCCGGCGCGGCGCGGTCCCCCCAGCCCTCGCACGTGGCAGCTCGGCCCGCACGCCGCGGAGCGCTACAACGACACGTACCCGCTGTCCCCGCCGCAGCGCAACGCCGAGGGCGTGCGCTACCGCATCGGCCTCATCGCCGACCTGGACACGCGGTCCCGCGGCCCCCAGGAGCACACCTGGTTCAGTTACCTGAAGAAGGGCTACCTGGTACTGTCGGACAGTGGGGACAGAGTGACGGTGGAGTGGGACGAGGACGAGAGCACGCTGCAGTCCCACCTGGCTGAGAAGGGCCGGGGCATGGAGCTCTCGGAGCTGGTGGTTTTCAACGGGAAGCTGTACGCGGTGGACGACAGGACAGGTGTGGTCTACCAGATCGAGGGCAACAAGGTGGTGCCGTGGGTGATCCTCCCAGATGGGGATGGCACCGTGGGCAAAGGTGAGCTCCCCTCCTGCCCTGTGAAGCCCTTGGCTCTTTTCACCTTGCCGGGGTGGGGTGCACCTTTGCTGTGACCTCTGGGCCTGGCCAGGAGAGGGCAATTCCTGCCGAGAGACCAGCTGGCTGTGTGGGGACACTGTGTCCAGCACCGGGCTCAGGGGTGAAGGGTGTGGGGCATGTGGGACAGTCTGGTGGCCACGTGCTCACCGAGCCCCCCTCATGCCATTCTTTCCACCACAGGCTTCAAGGCGGAGTGGCTGGCAGTGAAGGATGAGCACCTGTATGTGGGAGGACTGGGCAAGGAGTGGACCACCACGACAGGGGAAGTGGTGAACGAGAACCCCCAGTGGGTGAAGGTCATTGGCTACAAGGGTGACGTGAGCCACGAGAACTGGGTGACAAATTACAACGCTCTGAGGGCTGCAGCAGGGATCCGGCCCCCAGGTATGGAGCAGGACAACCTCCTGCCACCCTATATCCCACACTCTGGATGGCTCCAGAACCATACAGTCACCGTCCCTGGGGATAGTGGCAGTGGGGGAGATTTAAAGGCTGTTGGAGGGCAGGGATCTCCCCTTGTCCTGGTCCTTTTCCTCTGCTGCCTGTGCCAGGAGCAGCTGAAGGTGGCTCAGCTGGCACTGGGCCTGGCAGAGTGGGGTGTGCTGGGTGCCCCTGCCTGGCTCTGGGTGGAACTGAGGGGCTGCTGCCAGGCAGTGGGGCAGGAGCAGGCACAAGGGTTCATAGGGGATGCCTGTGTGGGCTGTGGGGTGTTTTGGAGGGGAAGGGGATGGGGAGGGTCCTGCCCCAGCGTGGCTGTGGGCTGTGTGGTCACGCTGCCCTTCCTGCCCAGGGTACCTGATCCACGAGTCGGCCTCGTGGAGCGACACGCTGCAGCGCTGGTTCTTCCTGCCGCGCCGCGCCAGCCACGAGCGCTACAGCGAGCGCGCGGACGAGCGGCGCGGCACCAACCTGCTGCTCAGCTCCACGCAGGACTTCGGCCACGTCACCGTGGGCCGCGTGGGCGACGTGGTGCCCACCCACGGCTTCTCCTCCTTCAAGTTCATCCCGGACACCGACGACCAGATCATCGTGGCGCTGAAGTCGGAGGAGGACAACGGCAAGATCTCCAGCTACATCATGGCCTTCACGCTGGACGGGCGCTTCCTGCTGCCCGAGACCAGGATTGGGAGCGTCAAGTACGAGGGCATTGAGTTTATTTAACAGACGTTGGAGCGAGCGGAGGCGTGTGGGCAGGCCCTGCTAGCCTGCTCCTAGCCCGGGTCCCTGTGGGATGGCAGGCAGCGCTCCCAGCTCTGTCCTTGGCCCGGGCTCCCCTGTAAAGTGTTGACTGAGCTGCAGCAAGTGTGGTGCGAGTGTTTGGGCAGTGGCACCTGGTGGCAAGGGACCGCCACCACAGGGTGCTTCCGGCTCAGGGACACGTCCAGGTCCTGGGCAGGCCCCAGTGCAGCCCTTAGTGCCCAGCCCTGGATTGCGACAGAACCATCTGCGGTGGCTCTGGTGACGTCCATGCTCTGGGGTTGCAGCTGAGCCCCAGCTCTACAGCTGTGCCTTGTGTGCCATGGGGCTCCCCGGGTGGAGTGGGGTGTGCAGCCAGAGAGGGTGACACTGGGGGGATTTTCATCAGGCTTTTTTCTCAGAAGCTGGATTTCCTTCCCTTTTCCCATAAACTGGGTGAGGTGGTGGCTGGGGTGACGGGCCGGTGGTGACCTCTCTTTGTTTCAGAGAGAGATCTCACATGGGAGGGAGCAGTGTCTGTGTCCCTCTGCTCCTGTGACCACGGGGATGCAGCAGTTCCCTCACCACTGTGGCTCCAGCACAGTGGCTGTGCCTGTGGGGCAGGGGGTGTGTGTGATGGGGCCACAGCTGTGGCCAGATGTAAACCGGGCCCATCCTGGTGCCATTCCCAGGCCACACCCTCAGAGGGGTGTGTGTGTGTGCTGGCCTTCTCCAAGCCTGGCTGCACATGGCTCTGACCCCAGAAATGCTTCCAGCCCCAGAACTGTGAGCCCTGGGAAGAGCTGAGCCCTGGGCAGGAGCTGTGGGGAGCTGGCGACAGTGCAGCCATGCAGTGCAAGGAGTGCCATGCTCGGTGCAGCCCTGCTTCCCAGAGCCAGGAGTGCAGCCCTGCTTCCCAGAGGCGGCAGCAGCAGCTGAGAAGCGTTTGCAGCAGCCCAGGGCTTTGGCCAGGGAGCCTCCCCAGCTCGCCAGCGTGTTGTGAAATTGCTGCCGCAGCCTGTGGCCCCCGGGAGGAACTCGTGTGGTTTCAGAAGCCACAAGTGTCAGAGGGGCATTTGCTGGCCCGGGCCCTCCTGACCCCTGACCATGGGGGCTGTGGCTCCTGGCCTGCCCACGCTGACCTGGCTCAGGCCTGCCCAGGTCACAGGGCAGCATCTCCTCACACCAGGACTGGTGTTTGGCTCTGTGCTGTCCCCACTTTGGTCCCCTTTAACACTGCCCCTAGGACAGGTCTGCCAGCAGGTAGGGCTTCAGAGCTGGGCCTGGCTGCTGTGGTTTGGGGGGCCCTGGTGCCCCCTGTATCCCTGTGCCATGCCCTGGCACTGCTCTGCTGGGGGGTCCAGCCCTGCCCAGGGAGGGAGGGGGCCTGCTGGGGCAGCAGTCAGGCTGTGCTTGGGTGGAAGGATCTGCAGAGGGGTTGGGGCCCTCCCAAGAACCCAGCCGGGCTGCTCCCCCCACCCTGTTTACAGTGTCAGCACCTCTGTGAGCCATGCAGAGCTACAGGCCAGACATGTGTTTTCATTTAGCCCAGACAGTGACTCGGCCAGTGCTGGGCTGCGCTCCTCTCCAGACAGGACCTGTCCCCAGTGCTGCAGGCAGACCTGGCTCTGGCCCCTGCACGTGGCCTGGGCATCGTGCAGCACCTGGCCAGGGCACCCAGGATGCGTTTGCAGCCCACGCTGGGCGCCAGCTGGCCACAGTCCATGCTGGCCGCTCTGTCACTGGCACTGGCACTTGGCAAGCTCTGCTGGCCTCAGGCACCCCCTGGCCTCAGGCACCCTCCCAGCCCAGCCCTGGCAGCTCCGCAGCACCTGTTGTGGCCCCAGGGCTGTGCCAGTGGCTGTCCCTGCTGCCTGGTCCCTTCTTGTCCCCTGGGACCCTGCCCTGGGCAGCAGCACCAGGGCCAGCAGGAGTCCTGCTGCTGCTGGAGCCCCTGCAGACCATGGGCCCCCCAATCTCCAGGTGCCATCCAGCACCCGGCACTGTCAGTGCTGCCACCTCCCACGTGTTCCCTGCAGGCTCAGGCAGGGTTGGGCCAGGTCCAGCTGCCCAGTTCTGCTGTTTCTTCTCCTCCTGGAGGCTGGGCATCTCTGTTACTCCCTGTACCGCGTGTATCCATGGCAGTGCCATGCCGCAGGCTGGCTCAGGAGCATGTGTTGTAGCCGTGGTGGTGGCTGTCCTGCCAACACCTGGCCCAGCTGTGCTGGAAAGCTGTGGCACTGCTGGGGACATGGAGCACTCTCAGCAGCCAGGCAGGCACAGAGCACAGGTACAGTGAGAGCAGCAGCATCCTGACACCCCTGAGGGACACAGCGAGTGGGTTTGGACTGGGACAGAGTCTGTTTTTCCCATACTAGATGGTGTAGGGCAGTGTTTTGGATTTGTGCTGGGAACAGTGTTGATAACAGGGATGTTTTCATTACTGCTGAGCAGCATTTGCACAGCTTGAGGCCTGTTATCTTCATCCCACCATGAGGGGCTGTGGGGGCACAAGGAGTCGGGAGGGGACACAGAAAGGTGGCCCAAGGGATATTCCACGCTGAATGGAATCACACTCGCTGCATAGGGCTGGAGGAAGGGGGAACATTCAGAGTGATGGTGTTTGTCATCCCCAATCACCATCCCCTGCTGGAGCCCTTCTGCCCTGGGGATGGCTCAGCACCTGCCTGCCTTGGGGAGGGGTGAAAGAATTCCCTGCTTTGCTTTACTTTGCTTATGTGTGGCTTTTGCTTCAGATTTATCTCAGCCAGCAGTTTTCACTCTTTCCCCTTCCCAGTTCTCTCCCCACCCCGCTGGGAAGAATGAACCAAAAGCAGCAGCTGGGGGCTGAGCTGCCCGCCGGGGTTAAACCCCATCGTGCATCCAGGATAGAGACACGGTGGGTTATGGAGCTGTGCTCCAGGGCAGGAGCTGGGGCCATGGGGAGGGGCCCGGGGCAGGGGCACAGGACCCGCAGCGGGAGCGGGAAGCAGGCAGGGGAGCTCGGCTGTGGGACAAGCCGGGTGCAGGGGCCGAAGGTGGGCAGGGATCCTCGGGCACAGCCAGAGCCGCCGCCTGTCCGGCCACGCGCTGCCCTGCTAGGCCCGGGCTCTGGGCTCCGTGGGCGGGGGGCCGGCGGCGGTGGGGCCGGGGCCGGGCGGGCCGCGCGGGGCGGGGGCGGCCGGTGCCCGCGGCGGGGGCCGTGCCGGGGCCGTGCCGGGGCGGGGGCAGCGGTCGCGGCGGAGCCGCATCCCGCGGAGGGCGGGCGCAGCCGGGCTGGCCCCGCGCCACGCGGAGGAGGAGCAGCAGATCCCCGGAGCACGTTAAAGAGCGAGGCCGAGCGCGGCGGGGAGGAAGCGAACGGCTCCGCGAAGGCAACGGAGCGGCGGCCGCAGGCAGAGCGCCCGCCCCGGCCGGACCCGAGTTCCCGGCGGCGGCTCGGCCGGGCCCGGCGGAGGGTGCGGGATCGGGGCCGGGTGGCCGCGCCCGCCGCCCCGCACCATGCCCGCCGCGCTGCCCAGCCTGCTGGCCTGGCTGGCGGTGCTGCTGCTCGGCAGGGCCCGCCCGGCCGACGCCTGCAGCTGCTCGCCCATCCACCCGCAACAGGCCTTCTGCAACGCCGACGTAGGTGAGCGCCGCGGGATCCCCGCCCCGAGCCCCCCGAGCCCCCGCCCGGCCCCGCCCGCCGCAACTCCGCGGCGGGGGAAGCCCCGCAAAGTTGTGGCGGGGCGGGCGGGGCGCGGGCAGAGCCCCCCGGGCCCCGGCACCTGCCCGCCCGGCCCGGGGGTGTGTCGGCGGGCGCGGATGCGCGGCCGGGCGCGGTCCGTCCGTGCGCGCTGTGCCCGGCCCGCCCCGCGCCTCCGCCCGCCGGCCCGGGGGGGCTCCCGCGCCCGGCCGCGCTCCGGGGGCGCCGCCGCCGCCGCGAGGGGCGAACGGAGCGCGGCTACGCCGGGCCGGGTCCCCGCTGGCCGCCCCCCGTGAATGACACGGGTGGGCCCGGCCTCCCCCGGCTCTGGTGACACCGCGAGGTACGTGGCAGCGCGGGGCCGGGGCCCGGCGGCCACCGGGACCCTCCGAGTGCGGCCGCGGCACCGGCGCGGAGCCCGGAGGAGCCCCTGTCCCCGCAGCTGCCGCCACGGCTCGGTCACCCCTGTCTGCGCCTTATTCCCAGGCATTTCCTTTCCCCCGTCCCACTTTGTTCGGCTTGGATGCTGCTGAAAGGGAGGGCTTGGCAGCGCCGGGATCTGGATTCCTCTTTCTATGAATAATGCCCTTATTAAATTTTAACATATGAACCCAACAGGCCGGCCCCAGTTCCCGGCGCTTTCCTTCGCGGGCCCGTTCCCAGGCTCAGCTGGAGAGGTAACATTCCCAAGCACTGAGGCAGCCCCAACCTCTGGATGGCCCTGCCCTGTCCCTTGCTCCACATCCAGGATGTTCCTCACGGGCGTCCCTTCCAGATCCCACTCCCGGCGTCTTTCCTCCGTGAGGGCAACTCGCACAGCGCTTGGCTGCTGCCTCGGGAGTTGAGGCGTGCTGGGGACAGGGAGATTTTTAGACAAAATGGAGCTCTGGATTTCTGTAGCTGCTGCTGGGGCCGGTGTCCCTGGCGCACAAGATGCCCTGTGCCTGCTGGGGCAGTGCGGCTGTGGCTTCCCATCACGCTGCTGTCAGGATCAGCTTTCGGGGCACTCGTGACTCACTGCCCGTCGTGGGGTGCCGGCTCAGCCCTGACTCAGCTGCTGAGTCACTGTCTGTCTGTCTTGGCGGCCTGGCTGTCTGCGCCGTCCCTGGCAGGGCCCTGCTGAGCTGAGCTGTGCTCCCCAGCCCTCAGCAGGTGCCCGTCCTGCCGAGGCAGCATCCTCCCAGCCGCGCTGCCGGCGGCGCTGGCACCTTCTGCCTCCCAGCCCGAGTCGCTTGTGCAGCTCGTCTGTATCAAACGTGCTTCGTGTGGGCCTACGTGAAAACAGTGCTGGGCTTGGGGACAGAGCCTGGGATGGCCCTGTGTGCCCTGGCCTTGTGCAGCTGCTTATCTTACCCAGGGATGCTCTCTGGAGCTGGGATGTTCCTCAGCCGGTTCCATCCCAGCAGGTGTGTGGAGCACAGAGAGAACCTGGGCCCCCGGTGCTGTTGGGACCTTTCCCAGCTGCTGTGGCTGAGGGAGCTGTGTCCAGGCTGGGCCCTTGACAGAAAGGTGTGGGGATGGCTGATGTCCTGCAGTGCTGGGTGGGTGCACCCGAGGTGAAGGGACCCCAAGGCTCATGCTCAACCCTCAGTACGGGGTATCAGGGTGAGCACAGTGTGGGGTCCAGGCCCTGGGGCCTGGATCTGCCCTCCATGGCGTGGGCACTGCCTGCCACATTCCCATGGCCTCTCTGGCCTTTCCCCTGCCCCTGCACTCGCTCTGCTGTGCAGGGACTGGGGCAGCCACAGCCCAGGGCTGCACTTCCAGGTGGTGCAAGGGGAGGCAGATGCAGCTCTGCATTGGGTGCTGATGCCTGAGGGGCTGAGGGTCATAGAGGGGCTGGGGTTGTGTCACTGGGGCTGGTGGCTTAGAATCTGCCAGCCTGTCCTGGCTCATGAGATGAGCAGGGCTTTTCTGCAGGGCCCAAGGGCTTGGGGCTGCCCCATCCTTCATCCCTCAGTGGGGCTGTGCCCGGGCTCTGCTGGGCTGCTCTGCTGCAGGAGATGCTCAGCTGCCCCGTGGTGCCCCAGCAGGACACCTGGCTCCTGCTCCATCGCGTCTGGAGCAGCGTGGGGGTGATGCTGAGCCCTTCCAGGCACAGCCGTGGCTTTGCCCCTGCCAGGCAGCAGGCGGTGGCTGGGGCAGGGAGAGCAGGGCTCCGTGCAGCTGGATTGCACTGATCCCAGGGCTCGGTTCCCGGGCCGGGCACGGTGATGAGTGTGGGGCTGCCATCAGCCGGCAGGGACCGGGCAGAGGAGGGGATTTGCGGGGGCGCGGTGGGAGCTGTCCCCGCGGGGTGCCGGTGCCGGTGCCGCTGCCCGGTGCCGGTGCCGCCCCGCCGAGCCCTCCCGTGCGGCTGGCGCAGAGGGCCCGTGGGCTGACGCGGGGGCTGCCGCTGATTGGGCTCCATCCCGCTCCCGTCAGCGGCCGGAATGACGCACGCGGCCACGGCAGCGCTCAGCCCGTGCTCCCGCGCAGCCCGGCGGGCGAGCCGGACCGGCGGCCTGCGGGATCGGCACCCTGCCGGACAGACACACTGCCGGACAGACACACTGCCGCCCGCGCTGCCACCCGCCGCCCCGCGGGCACCGCTGGGCACCTGGGTGTCTCCATGGCCTCCACTTCCCCCCGCTGTCCTGCTCAGCCCTGCACGCCTGCAGCCTCAGCAGCCTCAGCATCCTCACCCCGCGGTGCCGGGGCGGGCACCGGGATGCCAGCGAGCCCCTGGGCTGTGGCCCTTGCACCGGGCAGGGCTGCGTGCAGGAATCCTCCCAGGGTGGTTAGCGATCTCCCCAGCTCCACCAGCCTCCAGCAGGGCTGGAGTGGCCGCAGGGCTGCCCTCGCCAGGGGTCAGGTGCCAGGCTGGCAGTGCCAGGCAGGCAGCGGGCAGTGCTGGCGCTGGCAGCCAGCCCCTCTGCTGCCCGAAGCCCCGGAGAAGGGAGCTTTGTTCTCCGGGCACCCAGCCCAGCAATGGCCCCTGCTGTCCATGGGCACTGGCACTGCCCGGGCAGCTGTGGGTGCGTGTGGGCAGGGTGGCTCCGTGGGCTTTGGGGTGGCACAGCAGAGGAAGGGGCAGCCATTCTGAAAGTCTTGGGCCAGAAGGGGCCAAGGGTCCTTGTGCTGCCCTTCTTCCCATGGGGCACAGGTGAGCACAGTGCCCTGAGGTGGGGTAGCCCCACATGGGGCCAGGGAGGCCAAACCCCAGCACTGGCAAGCCCAGAGAGACAGCCTGGTGGTTTTGTGGCATTGGATCACTTTATGATGCTGGTGGCAGAGGGCAGCACGGATACCTGCTTACCTTGCAGGGTCTCTGTCCCTGGAGCGTCCAGAGTCCTCACTATGGGCTGGCCACAGTGGCAGATCTGGGGACCCGCACAGGAGATGTCACCAGTGGGGATCCCACTCTGCCTGGGGACCCTCTGCTCCCACAGAGCACCTTCTGGCTTGGCCTGCCTGGGGAAGGAGTGTTTCCAGCATGTCCCTGGTCCAGCTTGGAAAGCCAATGCCAACTGTGTGCTGTGCCTGCCACACACCCCAGGAGCCAGAGAGCCTTGGCTCATTTCACAGAGGGTCTGGGCCCCAACCCTGGCTGGTGGCTGCCCGTGTTGGCATCAGCAGTGGTGAGTGACAAGGCCAGTAGGAGCATTGGCGTTTGGGGAGGTCTGACTGCTGGTTCTTGGGCACCCGGGGCTTTCATCCATCCCTATCCCAGGCTCTCCTCAGGGCTCCCTCCACTGCCCTGGCTCCTGGCGGGCGTGGAGCAGTTTGGCTGCGCTGCGGGGTCTTGGCGGGGAAAGCACAGCGCAGTCGTCCCCTCCACAAAGCCGCACTGTTCAGAACAAATCCACCCAGAATCGGGCTGCATTTTTGTCAACTGATTCATCAGCACGTGAATGGAAAAGGCTGGAGCCCACTGAAGCAGCAGCCATTCCCGCACGGGAGCCGGCACTGGCTGCACCCGGGTTACACGGGCGGCGTGCGGGGCTGGGCTCTCGGGAGATGCGGTGGCTGCGGGGATCCCAGCACGGCACTGCTGACACAGGAGTGGGCGCTGTCCCATGCATGGCCGGACGGCCCAGCCCTTCCCAAGGGATGGGAGCAGTAGGGAAAGCCCCCAGTGCAGCCATTGCTTCCCCAGCCCTGTGCAGAATGCGTGCTGACTGTGACTGGGGATGGCCATTTTGGGAAACCTCTCCCCTGGTCCCTGCTCGTGTTGGTGTCACTGTCACCTTTCCAGAGTAAACTCTGTTGGCATTTGCTGGTGCCCACGTGGGGCCGTGCCCCCCTGACCTTGAGCTTAAACAGCCTGCCTGCATGCCCCTACAGCCCGTGTATTTATAGAGTGTGGTCAGATTCCTCCTCCTGCCCATGCCAGGTGGGAGAAGCTCCTCTGTGCCAGGCAGTGGGTGACCTCTGCATGTCCCTGGCTGCTCCCAGCCCAGCACCCTTCAGTGGGGACACGGACCAGGATGAGCTCTGTGAGAGTGCCCTGCTCCCTGTTACCTGCCCCACAGTGCTCGGGGGGCTGGCAGGGCAGGGGGAGCTGCCCTTCCCTTGGATGGGGGTGCCCCTGGCAGAGCAGGGAGCCCTGCCAGCCACTGCCCTGCAGCCAGGCCCCCTGCATCCTCTGAGTGCTGAGCAGGAGCCCTAGCTTTGGCACTGCCACCGTCCCTTCACCATCAGCACCATGGTGCTGCCTGGGAGCTTCAGTCCCTGCGCTGGTGGAGGGAGCTGGGCACAGCTGGGGGCTGCAGGTCCCAGTGCAGGGACCCAGGCACCGTGCCCAGCATGAGCCAGCCCCATGTCCCAGCCCGTGGGTGAGTAAGGGTGAGCTGGCTGCCTGCCCTGCCCCTGAGGGTCACTGCCACGTGCCCAGCCCTCACATGCCAGAGCACACATCCTGGGCTGTGACCGCAGGGACCCTGCCACAGCAGAGCTGTCCCTGGCTCACCGTGCCACGGCCTCACCAGCCCCGGGGCCAGGTGATCCTGTTGTGAACTTCCCTTATCACCCACCCTGAGGCTGCTGCTGCAATGCTGCTGGTCACTGTCCTGCACGTGCCAGCCCCATCCCTTTGGGGACAGCGGGTGACACCGGCTCTGGGGGCAGCCAGGCAGGCAGTGGTTCCCTGTGAAGGTGGGACACCCTGTGAGATGCAGGGGCTGAGTGGGACTGGTCACCCCCTTACCTCACCTCTCCCTTCCAGTGATCCGAGCCAAGGCCGTCTCTGCGAAGGAGGTGGATTCGGGGAATGACATATACGGGAATCCCATCAAACGCATCCAGTATGAAATCAAGCAGATCAAGGTAAGGGGGCACACTGGGTCAGGAGGCTGGGGCCCTCGGGTGGCCCCTTCACCAGCCACTCACAGCCCACTCTGCTCCCCAGATGTTCAAGGGCCCCGACCAGGACATAGAGTTCATCTACACGGCTCCATCCACTGCCGTGTGCGGCCGGCTGCTGGACACCGGCGGGAAGAAGGAGTATCTCATCGCAGGTGAGCCCCACAGGGAGGCAGGGGACACTCGGGGGGCATGGGGACATGCTGGCCAGGATGCCCCGTGTGCCCTGCAAGGTGCCTGATGTGTGCCTGCTCCCTGGGCACATTCTCCCCTTGCCCCTCCTGCTCCTGCCACCAGCCCTCAGGGAAGCCCCTGGCTGTGCTCAGCAGCCCCGAGCCATGGTGGGGACAGCTGGGGACAAACGTCTGCTTGCAGGGACAGGGCACAGTGAGGGCCCCAGCACCACGAGTCAGCACAGGCTCTCGAGGCCCTGGGCAACCCCTCTGAGTGTCTGTTTGGCCTCTCCCCAGGCAAGTCAGAGGGCAATGGCAAGATGCACATCACGCTCTGTGACTTGGTGTCTACCTGGGACTCGCTGACCCCAACCCAGAAGAAGAGCCTAAACCAGCGGTACCAGATGGGCTGCGAGTGCAAGGTGAGCAACAAGGCTGCCCCCCACATGCCCCATACCAGGGAGGGTCTGCAGCCCCCAGGCAGGGGTGGGCTCCACAGTGAGATGCTCTTCCCTGTCCTTCACGGGTGACGTTGTGCAGGGACACAGCACAACGGGCAGACAGGAAGGGCTGGGCAGACAGGAAGGGCGGCCCTGCCTCTGCCTTCCTCCAGCTGGGAGCCAAGGCCAGCCCTGGCGCTGGCAACCAGGGCTTCCCCAGTTCCCTGCATTGCTTCCCCACCGTGCTCTGGCATCCCTGTCCAGAGCTGGGGGGCAGATGAAGCAGAGCACCTGCTTCCCCCCGGCCCCGTGCCCCTCGGGCTGGTGGGTGACAGTCTCTGTTACGCACAGATCTCGCGCTGCCTCTCCATCCCCTGCTTCGTCTCCTCCTCGGATGAGTGTCTGTGGACAGACTGGGCGATGGAGAAGAACAACGTGGACGGGCGGCAGGCGAAGCACTACGCCTGCATCAAGAGGAGCGACGGCTCATGCGCCTGGTACCGCGGCATGGCCCCCCCCAAGCAAGAGTTTCTCGACATCGAGGACCCCTAAGCCAAACGAGCGCATTCCAGTAGCCAGTAGAAAAAACCTGCGAGATGTTAGACTGGTCCACGCTGATATCAAATCCTGGAGACAGCATGAAAATCCTCTCGGCCGCAGGGGGCCCCGGTGGCTGCCCCCCGTGTGTGGTGCAGGCTCCTGGCAGCCCCAGCTGCCCTGGGCATCCTTCGCTCGTGGCAGGGCTGAGCAGGGCGCGGGGAGCTCCCTGCCAGGGTCACGATCCCCCAGCCGTGCTTGGCTCTGGCAGCTGTGAAGGAACCAAGCCCTCGTGAGTGGTGGGAGCTGCCCTGGCTGCGTAGCAGGTCTACCAGTGCCCCGCTGCGGGAGCCTCCCCCACAGCTCCAGACACACAGCCCTCCCCACCGCAGCACCCGGCAGCCCTGCTGACCACTCCCCCAGCACCCACCTCTCCCTTGGGGGTGCCAGAAGGGCACTCCTCTGGGCAGGGGCTCTGGGGGGCTTTACCTTAGGGCACAACCCCCAGCAAGGGGCTCCGGGCCCTCCACAGGGCCAGACGACTCCTGCACAGGTGCCTTGTCCCAGAAAGCTGGAGGGGCATGTTAGCATATGTGGGGTGACCCCTGACATGCACCCCTGCACTGCTGCCTCTCTCTCCACATGGTCCTCTCTCCAGGGGTCTCTGTTCCCCTGCAACCTCCTACAGATCCTTCTGCAGATGCCACCATTGGACAGGCTCGACCTGGAACCCTTGGCAGGGCACCAGGTGCCGCAGCTCTGGCTGCATGGGCACAGGGTGTGTCCGTCACCACCTCGTGCCGATCGGGGCCATGCTGTGCCCCTCAGCACCACCGCAGCCGGGCAAGCTCCCTTCTCTGCGGTGTGGGAGTGGAGCCTGGAAGGGGCAGCAGGGAAACCTGTGACCCTCACGGCCCTCGGCCCTGCGTTCTCTGAGCCATGCCCATGCCCGTGCCACAGCGGTGCTGGCGTGTGCCGGGGAGCTGCTGTGGCACTGGCACCCATGGTTTTGGGACCGTGCCGGGAATGCTCCCTGCAGCCCCGTGCCCGTGGGCTTTTCATGCTGTGCGTCCCTGTAAGGTTTGAGATGTCGTACTGGACCAGTCTGGGCAATTTCAACATATTAAAGAGAAAAATTAAAAAGAAAGAAAAAGAAAAAAACCCCCCAACCTTTACTCAGTCCCGACCGCGCATCCCGGGCGCTCTGTATGGCTGTACCCGTTGTGCTCCTGTCGCTGCTGCTCCTCTGTCTTTGACTTCAATATCGCCACTTGTTTTGCCGCCGGCTCTGTCGTCCCTGTGCCGTGATTTCCGTCTCCTCGTCCGGCGCTGGAGCCGCCCCGGTACCCGCGGAGGGTCCGTGCCGGGAGCTCCGGGCCAAGCGGGAAGCGGGGCGGGGACGCCGCTCCGGTTTGGCCCGGCGGCGGCACGGCCGGGACCCCCCAAACCCAACGGGACCCGTCCGGACCCCCGGCCTCCGCCGGCCCTGCTCGGCAGCGGAGAGAAGCGATGCCCGCGGGAGGGAAGGGAACGGGACAGGAGGGGAAGAGCTGCTGCGGGCCCAGCCTGGAATGCGGGCGGCAGCGCCGGGGGCGGGGTGCGACGGGAGCGGGAGCGGGGCCGGGCGGGGCCGTGACTCAGGGGGCGAGGGCGGGCCCGGGTACCGCGTGGCGGCCGGTCCGCGTGGAAACGTGCCCTGCTGGGACCGTCCGCCGCTGGGACCGTCCGCTGTGGGCGCGGCGTTGCCGGCCGCCTTCCCCTCGGCGGCCGGTCCTGCCTCCGTCCGCGCCCGGCTCGCAGCGGGCGGGCGGAGCTGGTGTCCCCGTTGGCTCTGCCGAGCAAGGGGCGGAGCGGCCGCGGCTCCGGGCCAGGCGGAGCGGGGCCGGGCGGAAGGAGTTGCTGGCGCTGTGGCGACACGTGCGTGCGGCGGGACCCGGATGGTGAGCGCTGCCGGGCCGGGCGGGACGGGCCCGGGGACGCGGGGCCTGCGCCCCCGTCCCGCCGCGCTCCCCGGCCCTGCCGGCGGGGCCGCCCGTGCGGAGCGGAGCGCCGGCGCCTCCCGGGCCGCATATGGCGGCGGCCGGGCCGGGACCGCGGATGGCGGCGGGGGCTTGGCACCGGCCTGTGGCGGCCCAGGGACCCGCCGAGGGGCGGTGGCGGCGGCCGAGGGGGCCGTGGCGGCGGCCGGCTGCTCTGAGAGCCGGAGCGCGGCGGGAGCGGCCTGGCCGGGCCGGTGCCCCCCGCTCAGCCGCCGCTTTCCGCCCTCTCTGCAGGCGCGGCCGCCGGGCCCGCCGAGCCGGCCGCCCACGGCGATGATCGCGGAGAAGCTGCGGGAGGCGCTGGAGCCGGGGCGGCGGGAGGCGGCGGCGGAGCTGGGCCGGCCGCTGGCCGCCGCCGCCCGCTCCGTGCTGCAGCAGCGCATCGAGTTCGTGCCCGCCCGGCGCGGCCTGGCCGGGCAGCTGGGCCACCTGCGGGACAAGTACGAGCACATCGGGGCCGAGCCCACCGGCCGCCCCCTCGGCGTCACCGGCGGCCTTGCGGAGCGGCCGCAGAACCCCCCGGGTGAGTGCAGAGGCCCAAGGGACCCTCCCGCGCTCCTGCCCCGGCTGACTCGGTCTGCTCCCCGCAGGACACGGCCATGCCCCGCCGCGGCCCGCGGGGGACGGCATCCCCCCGCCGCAGAAGGTGCTCTTCCCGGCCCACAGCCTCTCCATGAAGTGGGAGCGGGTCCACCGAGTGGGCGCCGGGCTGAGCAACCTGGGGAACACCTGCTTCCTGAACTCGGCGCTGCAGTGCCTGACCTACACGCCGCCGCTGACCAACTACCTGCTGTCCCGGGAGCACGGGCGCACCTGTGAGTGGGGACCCCGGTGCAGGGGCTTGGAGGGACGAGCAGCGCCTGCCTGTGCTGTTCACAGTGCTGCTCTCAGCGCTCTGTGCCTGGCTCTGTGAGGGAGTGCAGATATCAGAATGCGCCTTCCCTGCCCTGCTCCTTTCTGCCTGTTTCTCTGTCAAGAGGTTGTTCCTGAGTCCTACTCCCTTTTCCTGGCCACAGCAGTGTTTCCAAGCTTGGCATCTTTGTCTCTGCTGGGTGTCGCCAGGACTGAGATGGGCCCAATGGGGCCTGATGGCTTCTTGGGGGCTCAGCTGGGGGGTCCCGAGTAGCTCCTGACTGTGGGGAGTGCAGAGGAGCAGCGTGGCAGGCGCTGCTGTGAGCTGTCACTGCAGGAACACACAGGCCTTGCAGCCCCATCCTTAGCACTGCCAGCGGGATGTGCCCCTCAGGGCCGAGCTGTGGGCTGGTCCAGTGCATACCTGGGTCCTGTTTTCTCTCAATGTGAACGCTGTCTCATCTGGGGAGCTGCCCTGGCTGCTCCTGGGATGGGCTGTGCCAGTTGGGATGGGACAGGGTGGTCCCCATCTCCTGATATGGGCCGTGCCAGTTGGGATGGCATGAGCTGGTCCTCATCTCCTGTGGCATGGAGCTCATTGGGAAAGCTGAGCATGGCTTCGCTGTATTGGACCAGAGATCCCTGTCCTGCCTCCATCTCTCCCGGGTTTGCCCCCAACGTCATGTCATCTCTCCTGCTCCAGGTGCCCACGGAAGCTTCTGCATGATGTGCACTATGCAGAACCACACGATTCAGGCTTTTGCCAACAGCGGCAATGCAATAAAGCCACTCTCCATCATCCGAGACCTCAAGAGTAAGGAGGGCTGACCCCCCGTGACAGATGTGGGAGCAGAACTGTTGGGACTGGGGCACGTTTCGGCAAACAGCTCCACTGAGATGGCTCATGGAGCCTTGGAGTGCCTGAAGACTTCCTGGGCTGCCAGGGGCTTCCTCTGTGACATGAGTCTGGTGTCTGGTTTGGGTTGAGGGGACTCAGAGCCCAGAGCCCTTGCCCCAGGGAAGGCAGGGAGGGATGGCATCTGCTGCAGCACGTGCTGAGCGCTCCCTCTCTTGCAGAGATTTCCCATAACCTGCGCTTCGGCAGGCAGGAGGATGCACACGAGTTCCTGCGCTACACCATCGATGCCATGCAGAAGGCCTGCCTGAATGGCTACACCAAGTATGTGGGGCCTGCTGGCCCATCACTGCTCTTTGCTGTTCCCTTGCTGGTCCCCTGCACTCACGGGAGTGGACTGTGGAGTGAACATGTGCCCCAGGTCAGCCTTATTGTGGGGAGGTTCTGGCTCCAGGGGCCTTGGGTGTGGGGTCCAGCTCTGCCCCTCAGGGACAGGGCTCTGGGCTGTTGTTCACCTTCTGCTGACTCCTCCACCTCAGCATAGCTGCAGTCCTGTCCCCAAATCCCGAGGCTGCTGGGATCAAATCCCACTTGCTGAGGGATACAGGCCTACTTGCTAGCTGAGCCCCAGCCCTGTGGCTGCAGAAGGGCAGCTTCCCCCAGGCCCTTTGTCCTGGGAAGCTCTGCCTCTGCTCTGAGCTCCAGCCAGGAGGAAGGCGTGTGCTGGAGCCTGGTGTCACCCCTCAGCTGGGACACAGGGAGAGCAGTGTGGCAGGGGCTGTGACTTCCCACAGCCCAGCCACTGGCCAGAACAGAGAGGGGCTGTCCTGAGGGGTCCAGCAGGGCTGGCTGCTGCAGTGTGGGATCTGTGCTGCTGTCTCTCTGCAGGCTGGATCGCCAGACCCAGGCCACAACTCTGGTTCACCAGATCTTCGGCGGTTACCTGCGCTCCCGCGGTGAGTACCAGCAGCCTGGGCTGGGCCTGGGCAGTGAAACCCTTTGGGAACACGGCTCACATGTTTAACTTACCCAGAGCTGCAGTCAGTCAGTCCTGCAGCACCTGTGGGTCACTATCCCTGCTGTGGCAATGGGAGAAGCCACTGCCTGTGGGTCCCCAGCTCACTGCCCTCAGCACAAGGAGCTGTTCCCAGTGGTCTGGCATCACCTGCTTTCCCAGAGCCCATGCCTGGGCTGGGGGGACACTGCAGCTGTGTGTGCCATGCTGGGGTGTGCCAGGGTGTGCCCATGGCTCTTCCTTTGCAGTGAAATGCTTGGAGTGCAAGACTGTCTCGGATACCTACGACCCTTACCTGGACGTGACCCTGGAGGTCGAGGTACTGCTGCAGGGTTGGGGATGGGGCTCTGTGCTCTTGAGGGCCTGTTCCTGCTCTGAGGCTCCTTGACCTGCTGGCAGGAGGGCAGCAGCCCCTGCTGTTGCTCCTCCTTCCCTGTCTCACAGAGCAGTGCCTGTTCCCTGAGCCGTGACTCCTCTGTGCAGGCTGGCAGTGCTCTGGGGTAGAGCAGCCCCCACACCGTGCCAGGCTCAGGGCTCTGGGGCAGCCTGGCCCTGTGCTGTGTGCTCTCTCCTGGTGCCCGTGCCTCTGCAGGCAGCGGGGCTGTGCTGTGGGCAGGCCCCGGGTGCCCTGACCCCCGCCCTGTCCTTGCAGCGAGCCGCAAACATCGTGCGGGCCTTGGAGCTGTTTGTGAAGCCGGAGCAGCTGGGTGGGGACAACGCCTACAGGTGCAGCATGTGAGTCTGGGCTGCTGGGCTCCATGGGTGAGCTGTGGGAGGGCTGCTGTGCCTGCTGCCTGGCTAAACCACGAGGTGCAGGGCCTGGGATGAAGCCTGCTGCCCCTCAGCTGCTTTGTCTTCAAAGGCATGGCCGTGGGGAGGTGTCTGGAGCAGTGCCTGGTGCCAGCAGCACCGTTCCCGTCGGGTTTGCCATTGCTGTGTGGCCAGGGCAGGCAGCCATGTGCGTGTTGGAACAGCTTGAATAGCCTGAGCTTTCCTGGGCAGGTGCAGGAAGAAAGTGCCAGCCAGCAAACGTTTCACCATCCACCGAGCCTCCAACGTTCTCACCATCTCACTGAAACGCTTTGGCAGCTGCGGCCCTTCAGGTGGAAGGAAAATCACCAAGGTGAGAGCTCAGTGATCCCCAGCCAGGGCTGTGTCCTGGCCCGAGGTCCTGCCCCTGAGCAGGGTGGGAGGCGGTCCTGGTGCAGTCCTGCTGCCAGTGGGGGAAGTTGGGTTCATCCTGGCATCTTCCTCGCCACAGCCTCTGCCTGGGGAGGGCAGGTCCCCTCCCTCAGAGATGGGGCTCATAGCACAGCAGAGCTGCTCGTGCTCTGGCAAGAAAGCCATGGCAGCTCCTGAGACATCTTCTTTGCACAGGACGTGGGGTACCCTGAGATCTTGGACATCCGGCCGTACATGTCGGAGCCCAAGGGCGATCCCATCACCTATGGGCTCTATGCAGTGCTGGTGCACTCTGGCTACAGCTGCAACGCTGGGCACTACTTCTGCTATGTGAAGGTGAGCCCAGGATGCTCCCTTGGCACCCTGTCTGGGCTGGGGCCTGGGAGGTGCTTGTGGGTCCCTGCAGGGTGCAGAAAGGAGCGTGCTTGGCCGGGTGGGTGGTGTGGAGCACTGCACATGGGGCATGGACTGTGGGAAACATGAAGGTCTGCCCTGACAGAGCTCCCTGGCCTGCCCCTGGGCCATCTGTGGGTTCTGGGGAGAGGAGCTGTGATGGTGGGTGCTGTTCCTGCGGCTCTGCAGGCCAGGTGGTTCCCTGGGCAGAGCCTGACCCCGTTCTCCTCAGACACAGCCTGACCACGCTCCATGTTCTCTTCCACAGGCCAGCAATGGGCAGTGGTATCGAATGAACGACCACGAGGTGCACCCCAGCAACATCAAGGTGGTTCTCAACCAGCAGGCCTATGTGCTGTTCTACCTGAGGTGAGAGAGCACCCTGTGCCTCATGGCTCCCTACCCTGACCAAGCAGCCCCAAGGCCCCTGTGTGTGTGTGCTGCCCAGGGTGGGGGTGGCAGGGAGGGGTCCAGCCCCTTGCCATGGTTTGCTGTAGCACCTCACCTCCTCCAGCCTCCCCTTCCTCGTGTGTGCTGCTCAGCCACGTCCCCAGGGCTGATGTGCTTTGCCTTGCCCAGGCTGGGCAGCCCCAGGAAGAGCTCAGCAGGGCCCGTGGCCACGGCTGCCTTCAGCCCACCCGGCTGCACTGCCAGTGACTCCAGACCAGTGAAGAAACCTGCCATGAACGGGACCCTGTGTGTGCCACCCATGGGCCCGGTGAGTCCTGAAGGTTGGTGCTCCCAGGAGCTGCTGCTCCCCGGGCCCTGGGGCTGCAGCCAGGCTGGGGTGGGGGAGTGGGAGGGTGCTGTGCAGGGCAGATCCTGATCCTGCTGAACCAGGGATCCTGGCTGGGCATGGGGAGGGTGTATCACTGTGTCTGTGGCTCTCCTCACCGAACTTGTCTCTTTCTCTGTGTCTAGAAACAAGACAAGCTGCTGGGGAAGGGGCTGCCAGCCCCAGGTGATGTTGGAGTCCCTGTCGCCCGTAGCTCTCCCGGGATGGGGTCAAAGCTGACAAACGGAGTTGCTCTGTCAAAGCTTCCCTTTCAGACCCCATTATCCAAACTGCCCCACAAAGGCACCCACGAGGCCACTGTGCTGGGCTGTGACACAGGCCAGAGGCCCAGGAAGCTGCAGACACCTGGCATGCCCAGAGCAGGCTTCCATGCCACCAGCACCATGTGCAGGGCCACAGCAGGGCTGCCCCCACAGGGCTCGGGCAGTGAGAAGGCACCTACCTCATCCCAGCTGCTGAAGTCCAGCCAGGAGCCCAGTGCCTGCGGGGCCGTGGCCAGGACCCTGAAGAAGAATTCCTGGGGCAGCACAGTAGGGCAGCTGGCCAAGGAGAGCCACGGGGCCAGGAGCAGTTCCAGCAGCTTCTGCCCCTCTCAGGGACGGAACTGTGGCACCCCCCTCCCTGCTGGCCCTGGCACCAAGCCGGCTGTCCCCAAAGACTCTGACCTGGCTGTCTCCAGAAGCTCTGGGGCAGCCCCTGTGAAGCCCTCCCCAGTGGGCAGCACTGCCCTGCAGTGGGGCAGCACCACGGCAGCACTGCTGGCCAGGAAAACAGAGCTCTCAGCCAAACAGGTGAGTCTGAGCTTCTGCCCAGGGACTCCAGCTGACACCCTGTGCCTCCTGAGCAGGTTGTGTAGGGCTCCTGCTGAGAGGGCTGGGTGGGTGGGTGGGTGGGTGGGGAGAGCCCCCAGCTCCAACCCAGGCTGTGGTGGCTGCTCCCCCTCTCAGGGTCAGGCCTGGCTCTTGTCCACATCTCTGAGTGATGCAGGGGATGGCTCCTGCCCCCGTGCCTGGCACAGAGGGGTGACTGTGCCAGTCCCTGCAGTGTGTGTGTGTGGGGGGGCATTGGCACCCTCTTGGTGTCACCTGTCCCAGGGTCAGTGGCACGGGGTGATGGCACAGAGGAGGGTGTGGGGGAGCCTCCTCCACAGGCAGTGAGTGGGCTCAGGAGGATGCCAGGGGTTCCAGGTCTTTTAATTTCTCTCTTTCCTTTTTTCCTTTGTTCTTCTAACTGAACACACTTCTGATTCTCCCACCCCCCACCTGCCTGCCCCTGTCTGTGTCTGTTCTCCTTCCCTTTTTCTGCGCTCCCCTTTTTCTCTTGGCTCATGGAATCCCTGGTGTTGGACGGCCAAGTTTTTATTTGTGTCAATAACTGCAGGGCAAAGCCTCTCAGGAGGTGAGCGTGAGTGAGCACCCAGCACAGCCCCAGCCCTCAGGCGCCCATCCTGACTCCAGTGCCGGGCCTCTGGGCCAGTCCAGGTGAGCAGTGCCATTGCTGCCAGCTCCCGCATGGCAGGAAGGCTGTGGGGGCTCCATCTGTGTGGCCTGGCAGCAGCTTCTCTGTTCCCAGGGCTGGCAGGGCGTGCTCCAGCTCTGAGAGGAGCTGACACAGAGAGGGAGGGAGCTCTGCAGGCCCTGACCCCGTACTAGTGTCCCATGGGATCGGGAGGCACCAGCCTGGTCTCCATCTTGCCCTGGGTGTCCCTCGTAGCCTTCAGCACCAGCATGTGCTGCAGCAGCACCCAGTCCTTCCCAGTGTGCTGTGGGGCCTGCGAGTGCTCGCAGAGCAGCATCTCATTCCCATCTTGTGGGCAATTTGGCAGCAGTTGGGTGCTGTGCCCCTGCACCTCAGGGGAGGGAGGAAGAGAGGGGCTTCCTGGCTTTTGGATCAGCCTCTTTTCCTGTCCTTCAGCCTGTCCTCATCTGCTCTTGACCTTCCCAATCCCGAAAAGTCAGCCTTCAGCTTCGTGCTCACGCTGCCTGCTCAGCACCCAGCCTCGCTGCTGACCCCTGGTTCCACTGCCCACCCCTCACCCCTCCTCCTTTCTGGCAGCAGGGACACGGGGGCTGGCCAGGAGCAGCCGGAGGGTTCCTTCAGAAGGAGGCGAAGGAAGAGGAAACATCGTGGCACAGACCAGAGCCCCTGTGCTGAGGCTGGGAAGGACGGGGGTGAAGTCTCCAGCCCTCCCAAGAAGGAGAGGATTGTTTCTCCCGAGGACTGCGAGGACAAAGAGTCCCGGCTCCCCAAGAAGGAGGGCACTGCCTCTCAGAAGGACTCCACTGATAAAGACTCCAGGCCCCCCAAGAAGAAAATTGCTGCTCCAGGGGACTTGGTGCCTGTCATGGGGAAGGAGGGGGCACACAGGGCTCTCTGCCATGGTCTGGCCTGTCAGGACATGAAGAGTGGGCCTAAGCAACCTGTGCCAGAACCCAGTACTGGCCTGGGCATGGAGCCAGCCCCACCCCTCAAGAGGAAGAAGAAGAAGAAAAGGAAGAACAGGAGCAAAGACAGCCCTTTGAAGAAGACAGAAGAGTGCAGCTCTGGAGTGCTGTCTTCAGACAGGTGAGGGACGAGGGACATGTGAGAGCCTGAGGTCAGGCTCCTGAGTCAGGGCTTCTCACCTTTGTGCAGGTGGGATGCACCTCAGTGTGCATCCAGCTGACCACCTGGTCCCTGTGGGTGGCTTCACCTCAGGTGTCTCTGTGCCCTGTTGCTCTGTGGGCAGCTCAGACTCTCCTGCCGTGGTCTGGCTGGTGTGAGCTGACCCTGCTGCCTTCCCCAGCTCCAGGACAGCTGAGCCAGAGCCCTGTGGGACGCATCAGAGCACGGTGGAGGCTGGAGAGCACAAGCACCGCAAGCGCAAGAGGATGGAAAGCCTCAGCAGCCTGGCTGCCAGCACCATCCCCGCCACCACTGCCCCCACCCCAGGTGTGCCCCTGTGCCCCGTCTGGTGCCTGGCAGGCCCAAGCCGGCGGCTGGTCTGCCCAGGAGCCCCCTTGGAGCACTGCTGTGCCATCCCCGCTGTTGCGGGTCCCACAGCTGCCTGGCAGTGCCTGTGCCCTGGAGGAGGAGGTGGGGACAGGCCCCTTGATGGACCCCCAGGACCGGCACTTGTGTGCCCAGACACCCTCAGCCATGAGGGCCTGTCTGTCCAAATGGTGTTTGCTGGGATGGGATCACTTTGGGGAGGGAGGGACACGGCAGCTGCCCTGGCTCCCCTGGCTCCCCCTCACCCTGCCTCTCTCTGCAGTGGCAGCACGTCCCAGTGGCAGCCAGGCTGGGGATGAGAGACCCTCCCTGGCTGCCCCGAGCCCTGTGGCCAGCAGCTGGGCAGGCACAGCCCCTGAGGGCCGCGAGTCCAGCGTGGTGGACAAGCTGCTCCAGAACTCCTTGGACAAGGCTTACGGCAAACAAGGTAATCCTGGCTCACCTGGTGGGCGAACAGCCGTGCAGGCCCCCTGCCCTGAGCCCCGGGTGGGGGCAGAGCCCCCCAGCTCTGCAGGGCCTGAGCCCCCCAGCCAGTGCAGGCGGGCAGGTGCAGCTGGGCATGGGGCTGGCACAGGGTGGGCAGCGAGGGGCTCCAGCCCCGGGGCAGGGCCTGGGGCACCAGGGCACAGCCTGGTCCTCTGCTGACTGCACTGCTCTGCAGTGTTGACGTGGCAGGGTGAGATTTCGGCCGTGAGCCAGGATGCCATTCGATCATCAGCCCTGGCCCAAAGCAAGACCGTCATTGACGAGTGGGACCAGGAGTTCGACAAAGGAAAGGTGTGTGCTGGCCTGGGGCAGGTGGAGGGGGCTGCGGCCTCTGCACGCTGACCTGAGCGCTCTCCTACCTCTGCACAGGTAAAGAAAATGAAGAAGATGAAGCAGGAGAGAAGGAGAGACTCAAATCCGTTCCAGAAGTTGCAGAACAAGCGCAACTTCTGGTTGATGTCGCATCCTGCCAAGATGGCCAGCCTGGGCCACCGGCTCTCGGGTGAGTGAGCCGTGAGGGGGCACAGAGAGCCTGGGGCTGGGGGTGGCAGCCTGCTGGGGGCTGACGCTGCTCTTCCTCGCAGGTTGAGATCTGCGTCCCCACTGCTCAGGAGCAGTCCCGGGTCAGGGACCGAGGGCAGCGCTGTCCTGGGAGCTGGCGGTGGAGCTGAGAGGGGAGGGAATAGAGCCACAGCCCTGGGCGTGTGCCTTCTCCTTCGGGGAGCTGCTTTCCAGCTGCACAGGAGCCTGCCCACACTGCCTCGCCTCCAGCCTGCCTCAGCCGGGCTCCTCATCATCCTCTCCGTGCCTGTTCCCCTCCTGCCCCAGCCCGCGCCTGCGGGGGCTCCTGGCAAGTGCCTCAAGCCGGTCCCTGCTGCTCCGTGCTGCTGTGCCTCCCCTTTGCCGCCGTCACTCCAGAACGCCGCCCCATCCCTGCACCAGCTGCATGGAGAGCCTCCCCCGGCCCGTGCCGGCCCGGCCCGCGCTGGCGCGGGGGCACCGGGGGATGGATCCCTGCGGGGCCGGAGTGCTGCCGTCGGCGCTGCGGGAACTGAAGGATGGAACTGAATAAATCCCGGTCTTTGTCACTCGGCCGTGGTCGGCTGCGATCGCGAGGGGCGAGCGGCGGGAGGGGGCACCGGGATGGGGGAGAATCACCGGCACCGGGAGGGGAGAAACACCGGGATGGGTGGGGGTCACCGGGATGAGGGAATCACCGGGAACGGGTGGGGTCACTAGGACGGGAGGGAATCACTGGGACGGGAGGGAATCACCGGCACCGGGATGAGATCACCGGGACGGGGAGGGGAGAAACACCGGGATGGGTGGGGGAATCACCGGGACCGGGAGGGAATCACCGGGATGTGGAATCACCGGGATGTGGGGGAATCACCGGGACCGGGAGGGTCACCGGGATGTGGGGGAATCACCAGGACCGGGAGGGTCACCGGGACGGGAGGGGTCACCGGGATGTGGAGGAATCACCGGGACCGGGAGGGTCACCGGGACGGGCGGAAGAGGGCGGGGCCTGCCAGGCTCCGCCCCCCGGGGTCACGTGGTGCCGGCCGTGGCGGCTGCGGCGCGCTCGTCACGCGGGCGGGGCCGGAGCGGCGGCGGCGGGATGGAGGAGGAGGAGGGCGGCGGCTGCGGTCAGTGCGGGCCGGGGGCGGGCGGGGGGCTCCGGGACACCCACCTGGCCCGGGGCGAGGTGTTGGGCAGCCCGTGGTCCCCGCTGGGCGGCGGCGCCTCTCTCGGGCGGGGCGCGCTTGGGCCGGGCCGCTCCCAGGTGCAGGACCGGGGGCGGTGGCTCCGGGACGGGCGGGGATTCGGCGGTGGCGGCGGGACCTGCGCCCGCAAGTGACAGAGCGGCCTTGGCGGCATCGTGCGGGCGGCGGCGGAGGAAGCGCCGGGCGGAACTGGCACCTGGTGCCCGCCGGTAGCGCGGGGGGCGGGCGCGCCGCCGGGCCGCCCTCCCGGGCCCGCGGAGCTCCGGTACTGCCCGCACGCCTTCCGTCCGCCGCTCGCACTTTGCCCCGGTGCTCCCCCGGCGCTGCCGAGCCAGGCTCCGCAGAGCTCGGGGCAGGTTGGCCGCGATGGCGCCTGCTGAATGTCACAGTCCCGGTTCCGGAGCTCCCGGCGTGCCCGGAGCCGCTCCCGGTGTGCCCGGAGCCGCTCCCGGGCGGGCCCCGGTGGCTCAGTGGTTGCAGGGTCTCCGCTCTCAGGCCCGTGCATTCCGCCCTCCGTGCCCGCAGAGCGTTCCTTCCTCCCGGTGCCGAGGACCGGGACTGGGCAGGGACGCCCTGCCTGTGCCCGGTCTCTCCCGGGCCGCTGCCCGTGTGACGGCAGGTGGTGTTCCTCGGGCAGGGCCTTTGCTAAGGGGACACTGGAGCCTGGGTGAGGTCTGGGACACGGCCCCGGTGCTGGAGCCGTGCTGGTGCCCGTTCTTCCTGGGAGCAGCCGGTGCCAGCCCAGTGCCACTGCCGGCAGCGCTGGTTCGCGGCCGGTTTCCTGCCCAGCTGTGCGACACGGCCGATTAGGAGCTGCTGTTCCACCCCAGAAGTGACAGTGCTGGCCTGCGAGGACTTCGCTGTGTGAGATAAGGAGGTGCCGGCGGCTGCGGCCTGGCTCGGGTGTTGTCAGACACAGCCCATCAGCAGGAGAGCGCTGTGGGGAGTGGTTCTGCCAGCAGCCTCTGGTGCTTCCCGGAATCACCTGGAAGACATCCCGGGTCATCTCTCGGCATTGGAAATGTGCCGCTCATCGTGCCGCGGGGAAGGCAGGGAGTGCGCAGCCGCCTCCACCCCAGTGTTCCTGTGCTGGGGCAGCACAGCCCCTGCCCCGGAGCCCTTAAGCTGAGCTGGTTTAGCCAAGGACATTCTGCGAGGCTGGAGCGTGGTGGGAGCCGACGGGCAGTCTGTTTCTGGTGGGATTGTGCTGACGCCAGTGTCTGCCCCACGGCTCACGGCCCCTCTTCAGCCGTCTGCCTCGGCAGAGAGCAAATCCCAGGGCGAGCAGCTGGCGGCACAGATGTGCGCTCCCCCTGCTCCTGCCAGGCCTGGGGCTGCATTCCCACCCCCTTGCCAGCATCTCCCCGTGGGGACAGCAGCGAGACCGAGCCCACCCCAGAGCGGCACTGACCGGAGCAGTGGCGTGGCTCAAACACCTCTGGACCGTGGGGAAGCATCCTGGCTGCTCCTGCCTTGCTGAGCTGCAGCACCGGTGAGAGGATGTGGGAGCACAGTCCTGTCCTGGCACCGTGTCCTGAGCTGGGCCCCAGCACGGCTCAGGCTGGCCCCAGAGACAGGGGGATTGGGCAGCGCTGGTAATCCCGCTGCCCCCAAGGGATTACAGCTCACTCTGGCCTGGGGATTAAGGGATTTCTCTAAGCAGGGTTGATGCAGCCTCCAGCAAAGCAGCTTGTGCCAGGGGCCCTCGCTGTCTGGGGCAGGGTGGGCTGTGCAAGGTGTGGGGGATCCCCAAAGGAGGGTGGGCTGCCACCTCTGCAGCAGGTTGGCTGAGGGCTCCTCAACCAGGCAGTCCCTGCCCTCCTCGCCACCAGCCTGCAAAATCCTGCTTTGCCGATGGGTGCTGGCACCCCTTTGGTGCAGGCTTGGCTGTCCCATGCTGGGACCATGGCATGTCCCATGCTGGGACCACGGCGTGTCCCTGGGCACCAGGGAGCACTGCTGGGGGAGCTGCTGCTGGTGCCCCAGCACAGTGTGGGGTCAGCCTGGACAAGTTGCTGGGCCCAGCTTGGGGAGCCACTCTTCCACAGAGCTCAGGGATGGACTCCCAGGTCAGAGGCAGAGAGACACTGCTGGGGTAGCACCAGGCTTGGAGAGCAGTGCCAGGGACTTGGGCAGAGGCAGTTCCTCTTCTCAGGTGTTTGGAGCAGAGAACAATGAGCCCTGCTGGTGACACTTGCAGTCCTGTCAGGGCTGTATCTATGGTTTGTAAACACCCCACCTTGCCTGGACAGGCTGCAAGGACCCAGCCAGGCATCCAGGTCACTCTGTGCGGGAGATGCCACCTGGCCCTGCCTCATCCCAGCCACAGCACCCACGTGCCTGTGCCACACTGGGGTTTCTCCAGATGCCAGTCCAGGCCCAGGCAGGAGCTTGTACAGCACGTGCCCAGCTCAGCCTCCCCATGCCCCCGGCTCCCTTCGCTTGCCCTTTTGCCTCCTGGTAATGTGGCAACCACTGCTCTGGCCCCTGGGAAAGGGGAAGTGGTGTTGAAAGCAGGTCAGTCACAGCCTGGCTGCCCTGTCAGCTGCCCTTCTCCACTCTCTCCTCCTCTCTGCAGTTAGGGATCAGGGACTGCTCCTGCCTGCCAGGGTGCCCTTCCCCACTGCCCGCCCCGTCTGGGCTTCTGCCTGCCCTGCTCGAGTTACTCCTGGCTCAGCGATCCCGGTGGATGCAGGGGCGGGTGAGCGGAGCTGTCGAGCTGCTCCTGCCCTGACAGGCCCTGGGGTTTGTTACTCATGGCCATGCCCTGCGCTCAGGATCGCTCCTGCTTTGAGGAGAGGAGCTGTCAGTCCGGTTTGGGTTTGCTCAGTGCCTGTGGGCTGGGAGGGTGGTGCATTTCCCCAGCTCCACAGCTGTGCCCCAGCCTGGGATCCCAGGGCACGACCCCCGGTTCCTGCTGCAGGAGCCCTGGTGCTCCAGGGCCGCAGCAGAGTGGGCAGCACCTCTGGGGCATGCCCAGAGTGTCTGTCTGTGCTGGCACGCAGGGCTGGCCGAGCCCGTGGGGCTGGATCAGGGCTCGGGCCCTGCGCCCCAGGAGCGGGGGCCGTGCCGGCACCCCCACGCTGCACCGCCGCGCTTCTCTGGGTGCACCTTCCTTCCTTCATGCGGCGCTCGTTGCTATGCGACCGCCGGCTCCTGATGCTTAATGCTCTAATACGGAGGGATAAAACCTCTCTAAAAATACCCCGCTGCCGGCCCCCCGCGGGGGCAAGGGGGCTGCCGGGGGCAGGGGGGCTGCTGGGAACTTCCAAACTCCTCGTCCTCCAAGTGGCTTTGAGGCGCCCGCTGTGGCTCCGGCGGTGGCACGGGCTGGCGTGCCGGTGCGGCGGGGATTGGCTGGGGCTGGCGCGTGGGCTCCTGCGGCTGGAGCTCCCCTGGCAGAGCCAGAGCCAGAGCCGGCTCCAGGCAGAGCCGGGACTGCTCCGGCGGCCCTGCTCCGGGCGTAGGGGAGCTGCCCTCGGCGCTGGCTGCCTGCCCGGTACCGGGGAGCCCACTGCTCGGCCAGCGCGCCTGTCTGGGCTCCGCGCGCTCCTGCCTGACCTCTGCCCGTCCCTGCCTTGCCCTCCCGGAGCCGGTGGCATCCTGCGTGGGACCCCCGCGGCATGGGGACGGTCAGCGAGCTCTGCGCCTCCAGTTTCCAGGCGTTCCTCTGCCCCTCGGTGGCTGCCAAGGCAGGTAGGCACTGCGTGCCCCCTCCCCTCTGTGCCGCGGGGCTCCCATCCCCCAGCAGGCATGGCAGGCCCATGGCTCCCACTCCATATGGCTCTGGCTCCATATGGCTCCTGCTGAAAGCAGCACAGAGTGTCCTCACCGTCTCACTGCCTCCTTCCTCTGCCGGCCTTCCCAAGCTCGGGCCTCTGCAAGCACCGGGCCCCTTGCCTGGCACTGCCCTGTGCTGGAGCTGGTGCCATGGTGGGACAGGGGTGTTGGGGAGCCAGTGGTGGTGGCTGGGAGGTCACAGGCAGCACAGGATGGCCATGGCAGGTCCTGCCCCAGCCCCCCTGCCCTGCCCCAGAGGATGTGCGAGTGCTCAGTCGCACTCATCACAAGTGCTGCTGGCTACGGAGGGCAGGGTGGCACTCTCCAAAGGGAAGTCTGTGTGGGAAAGCCCAGCTCCTGTCACGCTGTGGGTGTGCTGAAGGTCAGCCACCTCTGTGACCTGCTGGCTCGTGCCCAGCTGTGGGACTGGGGAGCTCTGCAGTGGGCAGGGAGTTGTGGGACCCCCTTGGCCCTGCTCTCGAGGCCTGGCCCCATAAGCTGTGCTGGGAGCAGGCGAGGTGCCTGCCTGGCTGAATTCCTTGCACATGCACAGTGTCTGTAGACATGGCTGAGCGGGTGCTCACCCCGCCATGCTGGAGGCTGGGGGTCTGTGCGTGGGAATGTTGGAGCCTTGAGCCACTGGGAGCGAGGCAGCGGCTGTGGACAGGGTTCCTTGGTGGGCGCTGGGTTGGGGAAGCAGGCTTAGTGGGGTGTTGGGCAGGGCTGCACAAAAGCGGGAGAGTGTGCTGAGCACAGGGTCCAGCAGCCCAGGAGGGCCTGTCCCCAAACCCTCCTCCTGATGCTCCTCAGCTGTCGGTGGGGAAGGATGGGGCTGACGCAAGCCAGGGTGTGCACATGGTGAAAACAGGATGTGGTGTGAGGAGACAAGCAGGATGTTTCTGGGGGCCCCACGGGACCCCACCGAGGGGTGGAGGTGGCGGCACCCGCAGCAGCACACAGAGACCCTGGGCTCGTCCCCATGGCCTGCCTGACCCCGGGGCTGTTGTCCCTCTGGCGTGGCACAGCGTGGGCCGGCAGCAGGGCTCGCTGCTGCGGTAGCTCAGGGGGCTGAAGCACACCCCGAGGCTCCTGAAGCCCACCTGCCCTTGCTCCATAGCTGGCATTCTGGGTGCCGTGTCTCCATCTCCTGCTGCTGAGCAGGAATTAGCTGAGTCAAGGCAGCCGAAGCTGATGCAGCCTCTCAGGGAACTGGCGGGGACAGGGATGGGGACAGGGACGTGCTGGGGTCGCTCCCACTGCAGGCACGGCCCCACAGCACCCAGGCTCACCACACCGGGGTCCTGCACGGGGCAGTGGGGTCCTTACAGACACTCCGGAGCGAGGGGGCAAGACAGTGGGGAACAGCATCCCGTGGGGGCTGGCATGCCTCCTGGTCCTTCTCCTGGCTCCTGTCCCTGTCCCAGCCCGCTGTGGGCGATGCCATGGAGCCTGGGGAGGGCAGCGGGCACCAGCGGTCCCACGGCCAGCACAGGGCCTGGTCCTGCAGTGGGGAGCTCTGGCAGAGACGGGGGAGCTGCGGGGCCGGGGGTCTGCTGGAGGGGAAGGGAGGGGAGCCCGGGGCTGTGCTCAAGATGTGCCGGGCCGGGTGTCCTGGCCGGCTCCGAGGAAGGAAGGGCTGGGCCGGGGCCTGCCTGGCTGGGACCCCAGCACAGGGCCCTGAGCCAGGGAGGGCGAGCAGCCCCGGCGCCCGTGTCGCACCCAGCCGGGAGCACAGGAGTTAAGGTGCTGGCGGCTCATGGCGGCAGGAACAGGGTGGTGCTGGTGCCGGCTCCCGGCGAGGCCGGGATGACGCCCGGGAGGCCGCGGAGCTCATTGGTACGGGGCCCTGAGTCACCGCGGAAGCACCGCGGCTGCAGGTGTCCGCGCCCGGCACGGCAGCTCGGGCACGGCCGGCGGGGCCGGGGACGGCTCTGGCACCATGGTGCTGAGGGCACAGGGTCACGGTGAGCGGGGCCGGGGCGCGGGGGGCCGGGCGGGGGCGGCCGATGGTCCGGGTGTGCCCCCGTGTGTGCCCCGCTGCCCGCGGGCGGCGCTGGGACCGAGGCGAGGCCGGCAGAGCCCTGTGCGGCGGGGCTGTGCTCTGGGTGAGGTGCGGAGGGGCTGCGGGTGCTGCTCCGGGGTGAGCCCCGAGCCCCATGGACAGATCCGATCTTGCTGCTCTGGGGTGAGCCCCACGGACAGATCAGATCCTGCTGCTCCGGGGTGAGCCCCACGGACAGATCAGATCCTGCTGCTCCGGGGTGAGCCCCCAAGGGCACGTCCTGCTGCCCCAGTACAGGATCCTGCCAGGGGAACCCCCGCATTCCTGCGCTGGTGGGGATCCCGGCTGTGGGATCCTGCAGTGTGGTGGGTACCTGTGCGATCTCTGTGCCAGCGTCTGTTCCAGCCTCCCGTCCCCCGGCACTGCTCTGCCTGCGGCCAGGCTCGCTGGGGCTCTCCAGCGCAGTTGCTCTGCAGAGCCAGGGAAGGGTTAATGCCGCCTTCCTTCCCCAGAAAAGCTCCTGCGTCTGGGGTTTCTCTTCCTCTGGCTGCTGCTGACATGGCTGGGCTGCTTGTCACGAGTGCTCAGCCTCCACCGGGGAGGGACCTTCCGGGGCTCTGGAGCAGCCCTGCCGTCCTGTCCTGCTGCCCTGCAGCGTCTCCTCTGCCCCACGCCTGTCCCGGGGCCGCGGGGACCCCGGCTGGAACCCCTGTCCTCTCCCAGGTGGGCAGGAAGAGGCAGAGCTGAGGGCTCGCCTGAGGCCTGGCATGAATTTGGCTTTCCCTACGGGCTCGGGGTCTGGCGGCTGGACAAGGGGGTCCTGCAGCTGGGCAGGAGGGTTCTGTGGCACAGGCAGAGCCCAGGGTTTGGGGGTTTCTGTGTCTGATGAGCGGGTGTGACACGGCTCATCCCTGCCCCTGCGAGCCTGGGCTTGCTGGGCGCCCTGGAGGCCTGGCACTGGGGGCTGGTGCCGGTGGGAATACTGAGAATGGGGCGGGCGGGAGGTGCTGGGGTGCATCCACAGAGCTCTGGTACCGTAGGTGACTTTTAACCTGGTGCCACCAGCCGGCCTGTCTGGCTCAGGCTCCCCGACATGGGAGACTGCAAGTATTGGGAAGTGTTGGCGTGTCTGAGGGCCAGTGTCGCAAGCCGAGGCGCCTCAGCCTTGGCAACAGGAGGGGGCTGTGAAGGAGGAAGCTGACCAGGGCCAGGGCAGAGCGGGGAAGTGCTGAGCTCAGAGATTCAGGGTGCAGGGTCACCCGGCGAGCTCCCACCGAGGCGGTGCAGGGAGAATCGATGCACAGCTGAGGACAGTGCTGGCCCAAAGGCACGCGGGGTCTTTGGGCCCTGGCGTGGGGCAGTGACTGCGCTGGGGACACTGGTGAGTCTGGGCTGGTGGCAGTGGTGGCGCACGGGACCTCACGGTCAGGGGGTCATGCTTGGGGCAGGGAGGATGGGGACAGCCCTGCAGACGCCTGTTCCCAGCACCCCGGGGCGGGAGGTGGGGGTGACACGAGAGCTGAGCTGGCAGATCCTGCTGCCACCTCCCTTGGGGACAACACTGGAGGGAGGGTGTTTTGGTGTCCTTGCAGGTGACCTTGGTGCAACGCGCAGAACCAGGTGGGAGACAGGAGCATAGTAGGAGGCCTGGGAGCATTTTTGAGGGAGCCTGTGACCTTGGGGACTGGAGGGAACAGGAATGGGAACCTTGTCACTGTAAAGCAAGGACGTCACACGCCAAGGAGCACCAGGAATGCCATGTGGTGTCCCTGGGCAATGGTGTTGGAGAGGGGGTATCTGGCTCCCCAGGGTGACAGGAAGGTGTAGCTGTCGTGGTGTGCAGGTGGGGTCTGTCTGGAGGCTGCACCAGCTCCAGGCTCTGCCCCAGAACAATGAATCCACTGCAGAGGGAGCTGCAAGGAGCTGGTTGATGTTTGGGGCTGACCTGGTGCAGCAGAGCAGCCTGCAGGCTGCAGGTCGGAGTGGAGCTGTGCTGCAGGGCACAGCAGAGCTGCCCAGCTGTGGGGAGCAGAACGGGCACCCACACCAGCCCGGCTGGGGCAGAGCAGAGGGAAATGGCACGGGGGGGGCAGCAGGGCTGGCAGAGCAGTGCTGGAGGTGATGCGGGGGCCCGTGTTGGTTCTCACTCTGCAGCTGCCACAGTCTGAGGGAGCAGATGCCCTTGCCCTCAAATTCCTTTCATGCCATTGGTGCCACTTGGCCTCTATGTGGGGCTGGGGACACTGCTCGCCAGCCCAGCTCCTCCTGCCTCCAGCCAGGCCCACAGCTGCTGGCTGGGAGCAGAGCCTGTGCCAGGAGCCTGGCAGGCCTGATCGCCAGGAGCACACGTGCTGACCTGGTCGTGTCTGTGCTCAGTGCCCAGTGACCTGACGCCAGAGGAGTGCCAGGAGCTGGAGAACATCCGCCGCCGAAAGCAGGAGCTGCTGGCTGACATACAGGTACAATACCCAGGGACCCACGCACTCCCCTGGCCAGGGCCAGCAGCCTGGCTGGCAGGGTCCCTGGAGCCCCATCCAGGACCCCTCGTGCTGCTGCCCCACAGCTCCTCCTCTGGGGCGCTCTGGGGACAGGGTCCCAGCTGGAATGGGGTCCCGGGTGGCAGCCAGCCGTCCCTGCCCTGCCAAAGCAGCCGTGCCTTCTCCTGTCCCCTGCAGAGCTCCAGGCTGTGCAGTTGTGCCAGTCTGCGCCAGCCCCTGCCTGGCACGGGCAGGGACCACGTATCTGGGCCAGGCCACTGCCCTGGCAAGAGCCTGTGAGGTCGGGGCTCATCTGGGACACTGTCAGTCGTGTCCCTGATTAAGGCAGCAGAGGCTAATTACTGCCATATGCTGGGCATGATCTGAAGGGATTAGGGGTAATTTTGTTAACCTCTGAATCTCTTCCTTCCTGCATGCTGGGAGCGTGGCAGTGCGGCCGGGATTAGCAGTGGGGGGCAGGCAGCTCCAGTGCCGGTGCCCTCTGAGCTGGTTCAGCCCCTGGGCAGCGCTTGGGGTGGGGGCAGAAGGGAGGGAGGGGCTGCGGGGGAGTGGGGCTGTCTCCAGGGCTGGGGGCTGCAGGGTTTGTGGGGTGGGGAGGCACCTCCTTGTCTCAGCGCCCCCTCTCCCCACAGCGCCTCAAGGATGAGATAGCAGAAGTGACGAATGAGATCGAGAACCTGGGCTCCACGGAGGAGAGGTGAGTCCAGCCCACGGTGCCCCCGAGGGCTGTGTGGGAGCCGAGGGCAGCTGAGCCCACGGGTGCTGCTGTGAGCAGCTTTCCCAGGCGCCCTGAGCTCCTGGCAGCAGGATTCCAGGATGATCTGCCGCTCCCAGGTCTGTTTTGCCAGGCCCAGCCCCTCTGTCTGGCCGCAGCCACTGGCGAGCTTTGTTATTCTGAGCTGGTGCCAGTGGGGATCAGGGGGCCCGGTGGGAGCTGACTCCCAGCATCATTCCCAGTTACCCACCGGGGCATGAGGACTGTCCCCTTCTGCCAGACCCCTGCTCTCCCCAGAGCCCTGCCACAGCCAGCCTGCCCAAGCCTGCCTGTATCTGGGTGAGCTGACAGGCGCTGTGCCTGCACCCCCTCTGCTCAGGGGACCCCAAGGACATGGGGTGGCAGCTCTGCTCTGTTCTGGGGCCTGGCAGGCTGAGAGCAGCCCCAGGCCATGGCGTGGGGCAGACACGCAGCAGTGTGTTGGCTTTGTCCCCTATGGGTCTGGCATGGGGGCCTGGGTCCCCTCGGTCCAGGCTGACCCTCCCCACCGTGCATTGCCCCAGTGGGGCCCTGCCAGGTGCTCAGAGCTGCTTCATGCCTTGCAGGAAAAACATGCAGAGGAACAAGCAGGTGGCCATGGGCAGGAAGAAGTTCAACATGGATCCCAAGAAGGTACTGTGGCATGGGGAGCAGGGCTGGTTACCTGCTCTGGGGGTGTGCAGGGCTCTGCCACCTCCCAGTCCAGGTTGCTGGGGCTGGTGGGGGCAGCCACAGACCCCCAAGCACCTCTCTTGCACCCCTCCAGGGCATCCAGTTCCTGATTGAGAACGACCTGCTGAAGAACACGTGTGAGGACATTGCGCAGTTCCTGTACAAGGGAGAGGGCCTCAACAAGACAGCCATCGGCGACTACCTGGGCGAGAGGTGCGCTGGGCTCGGCTTTCCTGGGGGGGCTGTGGGCTCCTGCCACCTGAGAGAGGGGACACTGCAGCTCTGAGCTCGCAGGGCAGCTCACTGGGGGTACTCGGGGTGCTGGGGGTATTCGGTTCATGGCCGGCTCTTGCAAGTGGTGATTTGTGCAGACCAGACCAGGGATCAAGCAGGGGGTAACTGCAGCTTTCCCCCATGCATGAGTAGACTCTGGAGAAGGGCAGGGACAGTGGAGCCGCTCAGCAGTCACAGGATTGCTGATCATGCATCCCTCGTGCTCTGGCTTTGTTCCCACAGGGATGAGTTCAACATCCAAGTCCTGCATGCCTTCGTGGAGCTGCATGAATTCACTGACCTCAACCTTGTGCAGGCCCTGCGGTGAGTAAGGGGCTGTGAGCTGAGCGTGGCCCCGGCGGGTGCTGGCACCCTGGAGCCCCCAGAGCAGCAGCACAGCTGGCTCTCCACAGGCAGTTCCTGTGGAGCTTCCGGCTGCCGGGGGAGGCACAGAAGATTGACCGGATGATGGAGGCCTTTGCCCAGCGGTACTGCCAGTGCAACCCCGGTGTCTTCCAGTCCACAGGTGGGCACCTGTCCCAGACAGATACCAGCCCCTGGTATCATCCTGCCCCACAGCCGACTTTCCCCTCTGCCCCTGCAGACACCTGCTACGTGCTGTCCTTTGCCATCATCATGCTGAACACGAGCCTGCACAATCCCAACGTGAAGGACAAGCCCACGGCGGAGCGATTCATCGCCATGAACCGCGGCATCAATGACGGGGGGGACCTGCCTGAGGAGCTGCTCCAGGTGAGGGCCAGGCCAGGCTGCAAAGCTGGCCCGGGGCAGGGCCCAGCACGGGGCTGCAGGGCAAAGCAGAGCTGATTCCATGTCATTGTACCAGAACCTGTATGAGAGCATCAAGAATGAGCCCTTCAAAATCCCTGAGGATGACGGCAACGACCTCACCCACACCTTCTTCAACCCCGACCGGGAGGGCTGGCTCCTGAAGCTCGGTGAGTGCCAGCAGCAAGGGAGGGCAGGCTGTCACCAGGGTGCAATGCCCCTGGGCTTCCCACACTTCTCCTGCTGGCCTGGCTCTTCGGAGCATGAGGAGGCTACAGAGACGGGCACAGCCTTCATGGGAAGGGCAGCTGTACATCCAGCCCTCCGTCTTCCCCTGGCTGGGCAGCAGGAGCAGACTCAGAGTGATGAGGCCCTGCAGAGTGGCTGGGTGGGTGTCCTGGGGGATTCTGCCTCTAGGCTGGGCAAGCCCCGGGGCACAGAGCTGGTACCAGGGTCTGGTGTCAGAGCACAGAGACCTCGAAGCCCCTCGGGTCACCGAGTCACAGCAGGATGTGGAGCAGGCCCCCGGGAGCAAGCGGCGAGCTGCCCCAGGCTGCGTGCGTCCCCCTCCATACCACAGACCAGCCCTGCCTCACCTTCCCACGGCATTACCACCTCGCATCCCGGCTCCACATGCAGGCAGCATGCATGGCATCCCTGCTGCACCCTGCTCCCAGCCGGAGCCTCCGCGCCCTGGCTCCTGTGGCTTCTCTTCTTGGCACCTCTGGGGGATCCTCTGCCCGGGTTTGGTGGGGGAATGGGCCTTGGCAGGATCAGGGTCCGCTAGGGCGTTTCCCCAGGGTTCTGCCTGGGGTTAGAACTCCTGATACGTGGCCAGCCCTTGGGAGGGGACAGCGAGAGCTGCCTGCTCCCTGCCCTGGGGTGGGGGATACAGGACAGCCCAGGCTCTCCTGTCCCTGACTGGAGGGGCCCTGCACACCCAGGCTCAGGTTGGCACCACCGATGGGGTCGCGGAGAGACGGAGAGTGGCTGTGGACCCCAACTGCCTTGGGGGGCAGGGAAGGACCCTGCTGCTCAGCCAGGGGTGGAGGGAGCTGTGCCCTGTCCCCAGCAGCCAAGGAGCCCCATCTCACAGAGCCACAGCGAGCCAGGGCAGTCAAGCCCCCACAGCCCTGCCGCTGGCCCAACCCCTCACAGCTTCCCTGCTGCAGCCCGGCCCCACTGACCCGCAGGGCAACGGGGGGCTTTGGGGTTCCTCTTTTTATTTTTTTCCTTTTTTTTTTTAATTTTCTTTTCTCCCTCATTTATATGTTTCCATGATTTTGGCTCTTCCTTTCCTTGCCCCCAACTCCAGGAGGTACGTACCCCTCTTCCCTGCTCTGCTCACACTGCTGGGGCTTCGTTTCCTTTGCGTTTTTAATTGCTGGTGATGAGTCTCATTGCTGCTGCTGTTGCTGCTAACCCCACACACCCGGGGACCTCGCCTGCTGCAGGACAGCCCCTCTCCACCTCCAGGCAGGGACGTGGGGTGCCAGCCTGCCCATGCCATGCATTCCCCAAGGCCTGTGGCCTCCTCTGCCAGCCAGGGGAGGACAGGGCCACGGTGGCACCTTGCCACCCGCCCAGCTGTGCACCACCATGTCCACAGACAGCTCAGCCTGGCCAGTGGGTCCTTGCCTCCGGTGACACAAGGGATGGGCACAGGTTTGGGGTGTCCTGGGGAGGGGCCCCAGCCTGTGCACGGGTGGTTAGGGCGTGCCAAGTGGCTGGAGCTGGATGGGATGGATCTGCGTGCTGCCCTATGCTAAGGGCTCACAGCAGAACCCATGAGGCACCAGCACTGCTCCAATGCCTGCACCCCAAGCTGTCGGGGAGCACTGGTGCTGACCCTCAGAACTGCTCTGGGGCAGGCCAGGGGTGGGCTGCCAGCTGGCACAGGGCAGCAGGGGCCACAGTGCCTTCCTGGCCGGGAAGGAGATGAGCAGGACCCCCAGTGTACACTGTGGCTCCTGGTGTCCCTGCTGGATCCTGCAGGGGTGGGTGCTCATCCTGCATTCAGCACTGCTGCAGTGGCTGCACTGGAGGGGAGCTGGCCGGGTGCGGGGAGCAGGGCAGCTTCTCGCTGTGCTGGCAGCTGTGGAGCTCGGCCGTGGCCCTGGGTCTGCCTTGCCCGGGGTCCAGGACGAGTGGGACCACGGTCAGTGTGGACAGAAAGCCCCGAGTCCTCCCAGGGAGCTGCCTGGCCACAGCTTCCTCTGGCTGTGCTGATGTGTGTTTGGGTGGGAGCGCTGCCGCCCTCGCCTCCATCCTCATCCGTGCGCTTCCTGCTCGGGTGGGTGCGGTGTGCGCTGCCTGCTGCTGCTGCTGCCCACCGCTGCCTGCCTCTGCTTGGCTCTGTGTGTCCTCTGGGGCTCCGTGTGCCTGGCTGGCTCCGAGCTGCCATGTGTGCCCGGCCCTGCTCTCAGGGCTGTGCCCGACTGGCCCTCTCTGCTCCCAGGAGGCAGGGTGAAGACGTGGAAGCGGCGCTGGTTCATCCTGACGGACAACTGCCTTTACTACTTCGAGTACACCACGGTGAGTGGGCCCCTGCAGGGTGAGCTGGGCTGGGGCCGGGAAGGGGCTGCGCGGGGGGTGTCCCACCCCACAGCTAAACATCTGCTTGGCTGCCCCAGGATAAGGAGCCCCGTGGCATCATCCCCCTGGAGAACCTGAGCATCCGCGAGGTGGAGGACTCAAAGAAGCCTGTGAGTGCTGTGGCAGTGTCCTCTGGGGTTTGGGGGCAGCTTTGGCTTGGGCAGGAGAAGCTGGGAGGTGTTGCAGCACGCTGAGATGTCCCCAGGAGGGACAGGGGGCCCCAGAGCGGTCACTGCCTTCATCAAAGTGGGGCTGGTCACCACAGGGGCACATGCAGGGCCAGGGGGTGACAATCACGGTGTGTCTGTCCCTCTGTGCCGTGCTGGGGTGGCTGTGCCAGGCGTGTGGCTCTGCTTTGTCCCTCCCAGTCTGGGCTCCCCTTTGGAAATGGGGGCTGTGTCTGAGCACTCTCTCCTTCCCAGAACTGCTTTGAGCTCTACATCCCTGACAACAAGGACCAGGTGATCAAGGCCTGCAAGACAGAGGCAGATGGGCGCGTGGTGGAGGGGAACCACACCGTGTATCGCATCTCTGCCCCCACGCCCGAGGAGAAGGAGGAGTGGATCAAGTGCATCAAGTGAGTGCTTGGAGGAGTGCGTGGGGGCACTGGGCAGGGCACAGCAGGGGCCTGCCTGCTGTCCTAACGGGGACTGTGCTTCCCAGGGCATCCTGCAGGGATGGGGGAGGAAAGCTTCCCCAGGGACACAGAGGGGCCTGCCCAGGGCCGGGCCAGGCGGGTGGCACCCATCCCTGCAGCAGCTTGGCCTGACCCAGCCCTTGTTCCCCTGCCAGGGCCGCCATCAGCCGGGACCCCTTCTACGAGATGCTGGCTGCCAGGAAGAAGAAGGTCTCGTCCACCAAGCGGCACTAGCAGCCAGACTGGCCCTGCAAGGCCAGCCCGAGTGCTCCCCTGTCCTGGGGGCGTGTGGGGTGGGGGCCACGCTGCACGCTGGCCCTTGAGGCCCAGGGCCCAGCTTCAGCTTAGCCATTTCTTACTGCGGGGGGAGGGAAGGGGCATGGGCATCTCAGTGACTCTGCCCCCAACCCTGCCTCATCACCTGAGAGCGTCCTCAGAGGCTCAGGTTGGAACACAGCCCCCCTGGGAGCCCTGGCCTGAGCACCACGGGCACCCTCCCTGCCTCTGACCCCCAACAAGCCTGCAGCCTCATGGCACTGGGTCCCCAGCACCCGTGCTCAGACATTCTTGGGGTGTTGGGCAGGAGGGCGGGCAGCTGTTGGTGAGCAGCTGGTGGTTTTGGGGTGCCACAGGTGCTGGGGTGCAGGTGTCAGCCCTGCAGAGATACAGCTCCTGGCCCTCGTTGTAGCGGGCCTGGGTCTGTCCTGGGCGTCCCCACGCTGCTGCCTTGGACCCTGCCAGCCCCCCTGCACTGGAGTGGTCCCCAGACACAGGAGGGACGAAGGGCAGGGACCGGTGGCGGGCAGTGGTGCCACGCAGGGCGGGGATGTGCTCTCACCCAGCTGTGGGAGCCGCGCCTCGCATGTGGCAGCACTCGGTGGCACTGCCCCAGCACATCCCTGTGCCATGGCCGTGTGCCAGGGTGGCACGGTGCCCTGGTGGAGCCTGCCCTCGGGACGGCTGCTGCTGGGGGGCTGGCTGTGGCCCCAGCTCTCTCTCTGCCTCACAATCGCCCGTGTCTTGTCCTGTCCCCATCCCCACGCACGGTCTGGAGGCGCCTGGATCAGTATTAGTCTATTTATCAGAGGTGTAAATACTCCTGTATAGTTTTCTCCTTGTAGATTATTTTGTATGTGGATGGTTCAGTGCAGAGGCCTCACAGGAGTGGGGCGGGTGGGCAGGATTTTTTATTCTAACCTTTTTTTTCTTTTTTTTTTTTTTTTAATTTGCCATGGCCTTGTAAACTAGTGCTGAAGATCAGCAACAAATAAATACTTGCACCACGCTTCCCTTGGCCTCCTGTGCTCTGTGCAGCTCGGGGCGGGGCTGGAGTCCCCTGCCACTGTCAGCCCTTGCCCCGTGCCCAGCCCTGGCCTGGGTTAATGCTCCTCCCAGCCCGAGGCTGTGGTGTGCTGGGGGTGTGTGTGAGCCCTGTGCCTCACCAGCTGCCCCTGGGCACCAGGGCACTGCCTGGGGTGCCTCAGTGCAGAGCACAGGGCAGTGAGCTCTGCTCTGTTCCAGGCTGGGGCAGCTCTTGGTGCTGCAGCTGCTGCGGGCACCAGGCTTGGCTGGGCAGAGGCGTTCAGGGCACTGTGGAGGACCTGGCAGAGTGGGGACGGGGGGTACCCTCGGGGGGTACCGTGTTCTGCACCGGGCAGGGGGCTGCATACCCAGCTGGTGCCAGCTGTGAGTGGGATCAAAGCCAGGCTGGGAGTGCCAAGCCTGTGCCAGCTGTGTTGGTGCCATCAGCCTGGAGGCGTTGTCCAGTCAGACACCCTTGTGCCATGGGGGGATCTGCGAGAGCATTCCCTGCTGCAGCCCCTGACCATCCTGTGCCTCAGATGGGGCAGCCTTTGGCCCTGCAGCCTTTGGCACTGCTGCCAGGGTCGGGCCAGGGTGGGCAATGAGCCCTCGCTGAGGGATGGGGCACTGGGGTGTGCAGGGGAAGGGCAGCCCTGCAGTTGGGCTGGTGCCCGTTGGGCTGGTGCCAGGGTCGGTTGGGGCACACCGTCAGTTGAACTGCTGGCAGTGGCAGGTGGGGTCTGCCAGTGCCTGGAGGCTGTTGGAGCCTTGAGGAGTGCGACAGGGAAGCAGCAGAGCCAGGTAAGATGGGGTGAGCCAGGGCAGCGATAGCGGCAGGCTGGGATGGGGCAGGTCAGGGGGTAATAGGGCCAGGCAGGGATGGGGAAGGTCCAGGGATGGGCAGGTCAGGGGCTAATAGGGGCAGGCTGGGATGGGGCAGGCAGGGATGGGCAGGTCAGGAAGAAACAGGACCAGTCAGGGATGGGGCAGACAGGGATGGCGCAGGCTTGGGGCCACTGGGCCCAGGCAGGGCTGGGACTGGCAGCTTCCCCTGTGCATGTGCAGAGGGAAGGCTGAGGGCAGGGCAGGGCGGGGTGGGATGATGGCAGCGTCAGGGCAGGGTGTGGGGCCGGCACAGCCCCGGCTGAGCGGGGTTTCCCTCTGGACCCCCCAGGTGCTGGCAGGATGTCAGACCCAGAGCAGGACGAGAGGCTGGTCCTCCTGGAGAACCTGGCCACGGCGCTGCTGCGCGTCCGGCCCGACAAGTGGGCCAAGTTTGCGGCCAGCGAGGAGACCTCAGTCCTGCTGGACAAGTTCTTCAAGCAGCCAGAGCTGCTGGAGCTGGTGCTGGCGCTGACCCCTGCCGGGCAGCTCCAGCCCACTACCTCCTTCCCATCTGCCCTGAAGGGCAAGGCGTTCTACTGTGTGAAGAAGAAGGAGGAGAACATCACCAAGGAGAACTGTCGGAGCGCGCTGCTGGTGGGAGACGTGGGCGCCTCGCCCGTGGAGCAGCTCATCACCGTGCTGCTGGAGGTGGGTTACCTGTGCAGGAGCAGGCTGGGGCTGAGCAGGGTGACTGCAGCTCCCTGGGCACACTGGGACCCTGCTGTGGGCTGCTCTAGCCAAATCTCCAGGTGGGCTCCAAAATGAACTAAAATTCACAGAGAAAACTTGTGCCAGGTCCTCACCCTGTCCTTGCTGTGGCTCCCATCCTATGCTGAACAAGCCCCACAAGGACAGGAGCTGGGTGAAGGTCACCAAGCTGGTTTGCTTCTGGCCCCTACTGGATCACTTCCTCCCTGCAATTTTAGAAACTCATAATAATGCCCCCTTACCTTTACCCTGCAGCTGGGAAATGTCGAAGCCCTCAAACTTCCCATAAATATTCCTGCTGCCAGCCCAGAGCACCCAAAAGCTTCATCAGCTCCAGGAGCTCCCAATGTTCCCCCTCATTGCTGGGGGCTTTTGCTCATGTGCCAGCCCCTGACTGTGCCAGATGCATTCGCTGTGCCACGTCCAGCCCTTCCCAGGCCATGAGAGCTGGAAACCAGAGCAAAGGGCCTTCTGGTCACACTGATAAACACCAGCAGCACCCATCTGTGGCCAAGAGAGCCGTGACTGCACCGAGACTGCCTCAATGTGCAGCGAGAGGGAAGTGCCCCGTGCCCTGTGTACAGCAGGTGACAATGCAGTGCCTGAGCCAGCCCTGTCTCGCAGGTTGTGACCCCTCTGCTCCTGAGCCAGGATGAGGGGCTGAACTGGCCCAGGATTGTGGCGGAGGACATCGTGCGCCACACTCAGCAGCTGCAGAACAAGATGTTCATGATGACTGGGAAGATCCAGGGGAAGCCGCTGCTCCCACTGCCCGAGCACCTGGTCAGCTGGGAGGACTCAGGCGCCGCCCTGGACTGGTGGGTGGCACCACTTGGGGCCAGAAAAGCCTGGCAGGGGCCCAGGGCAGCATAAATGACTCGGGAAGGGATGGGAGCTGGGTCCCTGCACAGCCCTGGGCACAGCCATCCCCTGCAGCAGACAGTGCTCGAGGGCAGGCATCTGCCCCGGCTGAGATGGCCTCAAGCAGGAGTGAGGGCTCCCCTAGGGCTGTCTGGGGCTCCCCTGGGGCAGTTCAGGCCTCCCAAGGGCATAACCCATCTGCCTTCCAGGCTGGTGGGGCCCATCGATGGCACAGTGCTGCACTCCATCGAGACCGTGGTCATCGAGTGGTTCCAGCTGGTTGAGGAGATCTTCGTCCAGGACCCAGCGCAGCAGCTGCAGGAGGGGCTGCACCCCCTGCCCAAGGTGGAGTTTGATTTCTGGCAGACCAGGGTGACCAGCCTGCAGTGCATCAGTGAGCAGGTACCGTCCCACCCACCTGTGGCCAGGGGTCCTCGTGCTGAGCCGCCCGTGCTGATCCTGGTGTCTCCTCCCCAGCTGGTGACACCGCAGGTGACAGGGCTGGCCAAGGCCCTGGAGAAGGCTGACAGCTGCTACTGGCCATCGCTGCAGAACATGATCAGGGCCGTCAATGGGGGTGAGGTCCCGTGGCAGGGTGGTGGCTGCCCCCAGCCAGATGTCCCCATCCCAACACGGGCTTTCCCCCTGTCCTAGGTCTGGAGGAAGCCAATGATGTCAACCTGCACCTGCAGCCGCTGCAGGGGCTGCTGGAGGACATGGAGCAAATGGAGTACCCCGAGGTAACTGATGTGTGGCTAAATAAGCAGGCACAGCCTGCTGGCCTCACCTGGGCAGCAGCAGAGCCCCGGAGGCTCTGGGGGGACACATCCCCAACACTGACGGGGCTCTGCTCCCGCAGCTGCGGCCCCTGGTGCCCAAGGTGCTGTGCACCATCTGCCTGCTCCGCGCTCACTGCGTGCACTACCACTCGCCTGCCCACATAGCCCGGATCCTGCAGGAGACCTGCAACTTCTTCATCAGCCTGGTACGGCCCCACGGCCAGCACTGACCCACCCGTCCCCTCCAGCTGCCGCCTCTCGGGGGCAGATGTGGAGAATCCAGTCACGGTGATGTGGAGACACCCCAGAGAAGGCAGCAGCAGAGCTCCCTGGGGCTGGGGGAGTCTGGGGCAGGCACGGGCTGCAGGCAACCACAGCAAGTCTGTGGGGCTGAAAGGGGCAGCGGGAGCCTCCCCTTCCTCCTGACACCCTGCCTGTGTCTGTCCCAGACCTACAAATACCTGAACCCAGAGGACATGATGAAGGGGCTGCAAGGAGAGCCCCAGGAGACCCTGGAGGGACTCAAACACGCCATCTCCATCATAGAGAAGTTCTTCCAGTCCTACAGCACCTACTGCTCTGAGCTAACGAGCACGTTCTTCCCGGTGGGTGCAGGGATGGTGCAGGAACTCTGACCCTGCACACCAGCGCCGGGCTGACAGCCCCTCTCCCCTTCCTCCCAGGAGCAGAAGGAGCTCTGGGAGTTTCCCCCGCCGCAGATCTTTGGGAGGATGGATGCCTTCCTGCACAGGCTCAGGGCCATCAAGGTGAGAGCACAGCACTACAGGGCACAGTGAGGCCTCCCCTGCCCTGGGGATGGTCCTGGGGAGGCAGTGCCACAGAGGGGGCTCAGCTGCAGCCTGGGGTGGGCTGGGGCTGCTGGCACAGTGGCACATCACTGGGAGTCAGTGCCATCATTGCCAGGGCAGGTTCCCCGAGCCCCCACGGCAGGATGGGCACACCCCAGCCATGCCACCCCTGTGGGGCTGCTCCTCAGCACTGCTGGGCTGTGCTGGTGCTGCAGCTCCTGCACCTGCAGGCTGGCACAGGGGAGCCAGGTACACGGGGCTTTGTGCTTGCCAGGAGCTGTTCCAGGCAGCCATCGATTTCCAGAAGCTGGAGAAGACGGTGCTGGGAGGGGTGCGAGGAAACTTCCTTGGGACCTGGGTGCTGAGGATCTCTGAGGAGATCTGTGAAGCTACCAAGGCTTTTGCTGACTGCAAATACGATCCCTTGGATCCCGATGAAGAGGTGAGGAGCAGGTGCTGGAGTGGAAATGTAATGGGTGCTGGAGTGGAGGTGTTAACATTGTGTAGTGAAAAGAGAAAAATCTCTTGTGAGAACGGGCTGCAGTCACACATGGGACCGCCCCACAGCAGCACAGGGCTGGCTCTGGACCCTCTGGGTTCAGCAAACCCTTCCTGAAAGATCTGAGAAGGAGGCACAGGGGCTGTGCCGCTTTGAACCATTTTGCTCTCAATGGCAGGAGTGGAACACAGACTTTGCGGAGTTCCAGAAGAAGGTTGAGGATGCGAACAAGCAGCTGGCTGCCATCTTCTGCCAGGGCTTTGACGACTGCAACCGCCTGACAGCTGCTGTGAAGGTACCTGAGCCCCAGCACGGGCACAGCTCCCGCGGACCCGGGCGTGTCTCCGGTCCTGGGGCTGCTCCAGGTGCAGGAACCCGCGCCCGCCTCTCCTGCAGCTGGTGCACATGTTTGCCGCCGTGCTGGAGCGGCCCCTGATCAAGGCTGAGGCTTCCCCCTGCTACCTGGCCCTGCTGGGGATGTTCGAGGCGGAGCTGGAGAGCGTGAAGATGCTGTACGACACGCGGTTCCTGACCCCGCCGCCGCCCGGGGGCGGCCCCGCCATCCACAAGAACATGCCGCCCGTGGCCGGCAAGCTGAAGTGGGCGCTGGAGCTGCAGCAGCGCCTGGAGGGGCCGCGCCAGGACCTGCTGGCCATGAGGCACCCGTAGGTGCAGCTCCCGGTCCCTCGGGGCGCCGGTGGGGCGGGACCCAGCCCGGGAGGGTCCCCTCCGTGCCCCGCCGCCTTCAGCGGCTTCCCTGCGGCTCTGACAGGGCCATGGTGGGCGCCGAGGCTGAGCTGGTGTCCGGCAAGTACGAGGAGATGATGGGGCTGCTGCAGAGCTACAGCCAGAGGATCTACGAGGAATGGGCGAGGGGGCCCGGCAAGGACTGCCACTTCAGCCTGGAGCAGCCGCTGCTGCAGCGGGAGCCCGAGTCCGGCTTCCTCGGCGTCAACTTCAGCAAAGAGGTGGGTGCGGGCACGGGCGGCAGCCCCAGCATCACTGCCCCCGCGCTCCCGGGGCTGTCCCGGTGCTGCCCCCGCGCTCCCGGGGCTGTCCCGGGGCTAAGGAGCCCTCCCGGGCGCGGTGTGTCCCTCGCAGCTCTCGGCCGTCCTGCGGGAGGTGAAGTACCTGCACATCCAGCAGCAGCAGGACATCCCCACCAACGCTGAGAACCTCTTTGCCCAAAACGAGACCTTCCAAAAGATAGGGGACAACCTGGCACTCATCGTGGGCTGGTACAACGAGGCAGGTTCTGGAGGGGAGGCATCGCAGCTGCTTTTCCAGGCTGGAAGGGACGGGGGGGTTTGGGTACCACAGGCTCACCACTGGCACCTCAGGTCCCTGCCCCTCGCGAGGCTTGGCCAGGCCACAGCTGTGCCATCCACCACTGTGGGGTGGGCACCTGTTCCCCAGTGCTCACCTGTGGGTGTGCTGGCTCACCTGTGGGTCTGTTGGCTCAGGTGAAGCAGCAGCTGATGCCAGTGGAGCAGCCACTGCTGGCAAAGGAGCGGGAGGCCCTGGATGTCCGTCTGTCCAGTGCTGAGAAGACTCTGTTCTGGAGCCATGAAGGTACAAACCCTCACCTTGGCCATCCCAGGCTGGCAATCCTCCTTCTGGGGGTCCCTGGTACTCACCGACCTCCCACTGCCCTGGGGTGTCTCCGCAATGTGCTCGTGTGCCCATTTCCCTCCCAGGTGTCATGGAATACATCCAGGAGATGAGGGAGACCCTGCACGACCTGCACAGACGAGTCCAGACAGCGAAGCTGAACCTGCAGAGCATCACCCAGCTGATGGAGGTAACGTTTACTGGCACTTCACAGGCATCCTTCTGGGACACATCCAGCTGGGACTGTCCTTTCCCTGGCAAAGCAGAGCAGCGCTGTTCTCTCCTCCCTGCAGGACTGTTCAGCCACTCCCTTGTTTGGAAGAAAGGACAACAAGGAAACGGCTCTCCTGGACCTTGAAGGCAGAGAAAACGCCATAGCTCAGCGCCGTGCCCTCATCGAGAGCACAGGCGAGAAGATCCAGGGCATGGTGCAGGTGGGACATGGCCCTGGAGCCCTGCATGGCTCACAGGGGTGTGAGGAAGGGCTTGAAGCAGTGTCAGGAGCCGATGCCTTTGCTGGGTGTTCACTCCTGGCTGGTTTTCTCGTGGCAGGAGAACGCAGAGATGTTTAAGGCTGATGTAGCCTCACGGATATGGCACAACTATATGGCACACATTGACAAAATCGTGCTGGATGGGCTCTGCATGCTCGTCCACAGGTCCCTGCAGCTGCTGCTCACCAACATGGAACCCGAGGTAGGCGCTGCTGTTGTGGCCTTGCGTGTCCCGGTGCCGGGCTGGGGTGCCAGTTTGGTCGGTGCCAAAGGCGGCTGTGCCCGCGCTGCCTGCGGGGCTGTGGGGCTGCGGGACACGAGCAGCCCCCGGCCCGTTGCAGGCCCCGGTGTCGCCGCTGTTCGAGGTGCGCATGGAGCTGGCCGAGGGCCGCGTGCAGTACCAGCCCTCGCTGGAGGTGGGGGCCGGCGACAGCTTCCTGGTGCTGGTGGAGGGGCTGCTGGGGGACACGGAGGCGGTGGCAGCCTCCATGCCGCGGCTGCTGGAGGGGGCCATCAGCTACAAGGTGAGTCCGTGGCGGGCAGCAGCTCCGCTCAGCACAGAGGGGGCGAGGGTGGCCGCATCCCAGCCCGGCCCTGACCCCTGCCCGGCCCTTCAGGCGGCGCTGGAGGACCAGCAGGATCTCCTGAGGATGCAGGAGCATGTGATGTCGCTGGTGGTCAGCACCATGGCAGAAGGTGAAGAATTCAGTGCCAGCTTTGAGGAGCACTCCCACCTGTGGAAGGAGACCCCTGAGGAGTTCCTGCAGCGCTTCCTCACCTTGGACAGTGCCACTGAAGAGGGCGAGGCAGAGCCCAAAGCAGAGCCACAGAAGCCCCTGGCACCTGGGGTACCGCCCCTGGGACTCTTTCAAAAGGAGGTGTGGGCCGGGTGCCTGGAGATGTGCTGGGTGCTTGGGTGCCCAGAGAGGTGCCAGCCACAGCCTGTGACCCATTCCTGTCCCCAGATCGATGTGTTGGAGGCGCTGCATGAAGACGTGCTGGAGTTTGAGGAAATCAGGGTGTTTGGGGGGTGGCTGCAGAGCGACTGCCGCCCCTTCAAGAAGGCGCTGCTCAGCACCATCAAGGGCCACAGCATGGTGCTCCGGCGGTTCCTCGCCCACCACGTCACCAGCAGGTAAGGCCTGGCACAGGGACGGGCTGCTCCCACTGAGTCAAGCCTGGCTAAGGTGGCACAGGCACCTCTGTGTGCCAGGGCAGGGCTGACCCAGGGACACGGTCCTGGAGGTGCAGGTTCCATGGGAAGGTTCCGGGCACCTCCAGGGGTGGGTTTCTGGGGGCCTGCAGAGTGAGCCCCGAGCCCCAGGGACACCTGGTGAGCAGCATTGTCCTCTCAGCCTCGAGGAGCTGCAGAATTTCATCAAAGAGTCCACTGCCGGCTTGAGTAAACCTCTGGAGGAGGGAGACTATGAAGGACTGGTGGAGGTGATGGCGCACCTGGCGAAGGTCAGGGAGAGGCAGGAGGCGACGGACATGATGTTTGAGCCCCTGAAGGAGACGGTGGCGCTGCTCAAGACTTACGGGGACAAGATGCCGGAGGAGATCCTCCTGCTGCTCCAGGTGGGCTGCCAGGGTGTGGGGCCGGGCAGGGGCTCGCTGGGGCCAGGCTGGTGACCGCACGTGGTGCCCCCTGCAGAAGCTGCCCGAGAGCTGGGACAACAACAAGAAGCTGTGCCTGCGGGTGGCGGAGAGCGCGGCGCCGCTGCAGGCGGCCGAGGCCGCCGTCATCCGCAACAAGTGCCAGGACTTCGAGGTGCCAGCCGGGGCGGGGGGGCAGCTCCGGGGCAGCTCTGGGAGCACTCTGCTGCTCCTCCCCACTGCCGGGTCCCGGCTGCCCTCACGAGCCCCGTGCTGCTCACGCTCCCACACAGGTCCAGCAGCTCGCCTTCCGGGAGACCTTCCAGGAAAATGCTCCTTTCTCGTACACAGAACCAGAGCCCTACAAGTCGCTGAACAAGGTAAGGAAGGGGAGGACACCAGGGCCACTGCTGTCCCCACTGGCTGTCCTGACACTGGGTGCTGGGGAGGGGCAGCTGCTCCAGGTCTGGCTCCAGCTGTCCTCTGGACCTGCAGCAGGGATGGAGCCCCTGCAGGAACAGGGACATGTCCCTGATGCACAGTCCCCGGCTGACACCTTTTCCTTTTCTCCATACAGCAACATAAGAGCATCACGGTCTTGGAGAAGGAAATGGAAGCCTTGGCCTCCTCAGCTGCGCTGTTTGAGGTGTCATTCCCAGAGTACAAACAGCTCAAAATGTGCCGCAAGGAGCTGCGCCTGCTGAAAGACCTCTGGGACATGGTCACCCTGGTATGTGCTGTGCTCTGGGAGCTGGGCAGAGTGCCCAACCCAGCATCCAGGCAAGGGCTGGACAGCAGGCTGCTCGTGGCTGGCATGGGCACCCAGCACAGGCACCTGGTGCCAGTTGCCACTGCCAACCAAAGCTGCAGGGCTGTTGCAGCTTCTCAGAGAGCTCATGGCCATCAGAGGGAGGATGAGACATGGGGCATGTTTACTCTTAGAGCAGGTCTGCATGGTGTGTGCATGAGTGGGGCCCTGTGGGCACACAGGGCGTGCAGGCACTGGGTATGCTGCTCCTCTGCCCGGGCAGGAATGCTCCTGCTAATCCCATATTGTGCGAATGTATCCTGGTCCAGGTGAACTTGAGCATCACCAGCTGGAACACTACCAAGTGGGCAGAGCTCAACGTTGAGGATATGGATATTGAGTGCAAGAAATTTGCTAAAGACATCCGGGGTTTGGATAAGGACGTGAAGGGCTGGAACGCGTTCACGGGGCTGGACAGCAGCGTGAAAAACATGATGACATCCCTGCGCGCCGTGAGCGAGCTGCAGAACCCGGCCATCAGGGACCGGCACTGGCAGGAGCTCATGCACACAGCCAAGGTGCTCCGGGCCCTCCTGCCCATCCCCGGCCCAGGAGGCTCCCCAGATCCACACCCAGCAAGGGAAGGGGGCCATTAGGCTCAAATCTGGCCACATGCAAATATTTGTGTGGGATCTCTAGCTGTGGGTGTTAAAGAGCTGGTCTGGGTGAGCTGCTGGACTCCTCTCTGTGGAGGGGAGCCCATGGCCCAACCATGCTGGTTCTGCTCCAGGTGGAGTTCACCATGTCCGACAACACCACCCTGGCGGATCTGCTGCAGCTCAACCTGCACAAGTTTGAGGAGGAGGTTCGCGGCATTGTGGACAAAGCGACAAAGGAGGCCGGGATGGAGAAGGTGAAGGGAGCTCAGCTCCTCCCCTGCCTTGCTGGACCCCTGTGCCAGCGTGACTCCGTGGCTGCCAGGCCCTGTGTTCCGGTTCCTGGAGCCCACAGGGAGCACACAGGGCTCGTGGAGCCACTGGAGCTGCCACTCCTCCGTCCCCCTGCTGCCCCACAGGGGCTGGGCCCTCACCTCGGCCCCCAGCTCATCCTCCTGCCCCAACCACAGGTGCTGAATGCCCTGGACACTACTTGGGCAGCAATGGAGTTTGAGTATGAGCCCCACGGCAGGACCCAGCTCCCACTGCTCAAGATGGATGAGGGGCTCATTGAGACACTGGAGGACAACCAAATGCAGCTGCAGAACGTGCTGGCATCCAAGTACCGAGCCTTCTTCCTTCAGAGGGCACAGGACTGGCAGGAGAAGCTGTCAACCACTGACACTGTTATCAACACCTGGTTTGAGGTACAGAGGAAGTGGAGTCACCTGGAAACAATCTTCATAGCATCCGAAGACACACGAAGTCAACTGCCAGAGGAGTCAAAGAAATTTGACACCATTGATGAGGATTTCCGAGTGAGAAGCCCATTCCCCCACTCCTTTTCCCTGCAGCTCTCTGCCGCTTCGGGTGGCTGAAGTGTTTGTCCTCTTCAGGCTCTAGTGGCTGATGCAGTAAAAACTCCCAACGTGATTGAGTGCACCAACAAGCCCGGGCTGAACACCAAGCTGGAAGCGCTGCAGGACAGGTAAGGATCCAGTGATCCTGGTGAAGCATTTGGGAGGCCAAAGGAAGGGTTGGTTCTCCAAAGCATCAGCAAGACAGGGACTGAGCAAAGGCTAAAGCCCATGTATGGGGGTTAAAGCAGGATTTTCTGTTTTCTGCAGGCTGGCAGTCTGTGAGAAGGCCTTGGCTGAATACCTGGAGACCAAAAGATTGGCCTTTCCCCGCTTCTATTTTGTCTCCTCTGCAGACCTACTGGATATTTTATCCAAGGGGACCGAGCCCCTTGAGGTATAGGCTGTGTGTGAGCATGGGGCTGAGTCCTCTGCCATTTCCCTGCACTTGTTTGAGCAATTTTAGAACATTTTTCAGTGCTATGGGCAGAGCACCATCCCTGCTCCATGTTCCTGGGGGAGCAGTGGCCAGGGAGCACTCAGGGGCAGATCCAGTGCTGATCACCCCTCTGCAGGTGACGGGGTCCTGACAGTGGCTGTGCTCTGCTCTCAGGTGTCCCGGCACTTGACGAAGCTGTTTGACAGTCTGGCCAAGCTGAAGTTCCAGCTGGACGCAGACAAAAAGCCCCAGAAGGTGGCCCTCGGGATGTTCAGCCGGGACGGGGAGTACATGGACTTCGATGCAGAGTGTGACCTGTCTGGCCAGGTCAGCTGGGCTTCGGGGAGCCTGGGGCAGGGGGCAGGCTGGGCATGGGCTGAGCCTTTTGCTGGTTTTGCTCTAACGGCCTGGCAGGAGTATAAATATGCAATTACAGAGATTTTTGGCCAAAAGCCCCAGAAATGGCACCTGCATTGTAGGTAGAGAGCAGCACAGTGGTGTAAACCTGCTCAGCCTCCCTGTCCCTCGAGGGTTGCGGGTGCTTCCCCTGGGCTGTGTGCCCTCAGACCACCACTCATCACATCCCTGGGATGTGCCCTGCAGGACTGGCACCGGGCTCTCTCTGAGGGCACTGCCAGGTGCAGGGGGAGGTTTGTGCAGCCTGGCAGGGCTGGAGCTGCCCGCTCAGCTGTGCAGGTGTGCCCCTCAGGTGGAGGTGTGGCTGAACCGGCTGCTGGAGTGCATGCGCTCGACGCTGCGCAGCCTCATGCCCCAGGCCCTGGGCACCTACGAGGACAAGCCACGGGAGGAGTGGGTGTTTGACTACCCGGCCCAGGTGGGTGCTGCTGCACGGGCCCTGAGAGGGGCAGGAGGAGGGGCAGAGAGCCCCGGGAGCCACGGCAGGCTCCTCTTCATGGCCGTCTTGTCCCCATGGTTTGCTGCAGATCGCTCTCACGGGCACCCAGATCGCCTGGACTACAGAGGTTGGAGTTGCCTTTGCGAGTCTGGAGAAAGGTTACGAGAATGCCCTGAAGGATTATAACAAAAAGCAGGTTGGCATCTTCTGCACCTGACCTGGAGCCGGCCTGAGCCCCTCTGCCAGGCCAGGAGTCATTGAGAGGTGGCAAACGAGGGCATTGTCTCTATGCCCAATGTTTCTGTCCTTGCCCAGATCGCTCGGCTGAATGCCCTGATTTCACTGCTCCTTGGGAACCTGAGTGCTGGAGACAGAATGAAGATCATGACAATCTGTACTATTGATGTCCATGCAAGGGATGTTATAAGCAAAATGATCCAAACAAAGGTATTTGGTACCAGAGGGAATTTTTGGTGCAGCATCACTCAGAGCTCTGGAGCACAGGTTTCCTGCCATTCCATTGCAGTCAGACTGGGCACCTCTGTCGGTGGGTGTGGGCTGGGCCGTGAGGAGGGACGGTCCCCACGCACCCCAGCACGGCCCTGGGACCCCTTTGCCCCCTGTGCTAGCGCTGGGAGGTGGCGACAGCCCCGAGCAGGGTGTGTGGCTGTCCCAGGGCCGGGCGGGCAGTGCCAGTGCCCCCGTGCCCGCTGCCCACAGCCGCTGCTCCGCAGGTGGAGAACTCGCAGGCGTTTGCGTGGCAGTCGCAGCTGCGGCACCGCTGGGACGACGGGGAGAAGCACTGCTTCGCCAACATCTGCGACGCGCAGCTGCGCTACGCCTACGAGTACCTGGGGAACACGCCCCGGCTGGTCATCACCCCCCTGACCGACAGGTGAGGCTCGGCTGCCCCGCCCTGGCCTGGCCCCCCGCTCAGCCCCTGCACAGGTGCCACATCACCCCGACACACACAGGCCCTGCACAGGTGCTCCATCCCCCTGACCCAGTCCCTGCACAGGTGCTCCATCCCCCTGACCCAGTCCCTGCACAGGTGCTCCATCCCCCTGACCCAGTCCTTGCACAGGTGCTCCATCCCCCTGACCCAGTCCCTGCACAGGTGCTACATCCCCCTGACCCAGTCCCTGCACAGGTGCTCCATCACCCTGACCCAGTCCCTGCACAGGTGCTACATCACCCTGACCCAGTCCCTGCACAGGTGCTACATCCCCCTGACCCAGTCCCTGCACAGGTGCTACATCACCCTGACCCAGTCCCTGCACCTGTACATGGGGGGAGCACCTGCTGGCCCCGCGGGCACCGGGAAGACAGAGACCACCAAGGACCTGGGCCGGGCCGTGGGCATGATGGTCTACGTGTTCAACTGCTCCGAGCAGATGGACTACAAGGTAGGCCCGGGATGGGGGCACCCAGGTGAGCACCACGGGGTGTCCGAGACAAGGGACCCTGTGTCAGGAGCCCAGGGGAGCCTCGGCAGGGAGGCTTTACCCCTGTGGGGAGCTTCCCTCGGGAAGAGCACAGTCCGTAAGGCACGAGCAGCTCTCAGCACTCGAGCCCTGTCGTCCTGTCACCAAATCCCCCACTGCACTGTGAGGGACAGAGCCCTGTCCCACCGCTCTGTTTCTTTCCAGTCCTGTGGGAACATCTACAAAGGACTTTCCCAGACCGGCGCGTGGGGCTGCTTTGACGAGTTCAATCGCATTTTGGTGGAGGTCCTGTCTGTCATTGCGGTGCAGGTGCGTGCTGTCCCCACAACACAGTTAAACCTGGCTCACAGGACAGTTTGCCACTGTTCTCTCCACTATGTCCTGTTTGGACACAGGGTGGGGGGTGGAATCCCAGCACTGCAGGGCATTTGGGCACTGTTAAATCTCACAGCCCAACTGTGACCTGGTGACCTGTCACCCCCCAGCTCTGCCATCACCTGGCACAGGGAGCTGGTGTGATTAGGAAGGAACTGGTTTAAGGGCAGCTCTCCTGCTGCTGCAGCTCCAGCAAGATCCCAATATTATTCCTGGCAAAGCCAAACCCTCAGGCTCACCTTGGGGAGCAGTCAGGGCACTGGGCAGGGAGCCAACACCTCTGCTCACCTGGCAGGTAAAATGCATTCAGGATGCAATCCGTGCCAGGAAGAAAACATTCAACTTCCTTGGGGAGACCATCTCGCTGGTCCCGTCAGTGGGGATCTTCATCACCATGAACCCTGGCTACGCCGGGCGCACCGAGCTGCCCGAGAACCTGAAAGCTCTGTTCAGGTGGGTCAGGGTCAGAGACAGCTCTGTTCAGGTGGGTCAATGCCAGCTCTGTTCAGGTGGGTCGGTGCCAACTCTGTTCAGGTGGGTCAGCTCTGTTCAGGTGGGTCAGGGTCAGAGACAGCTCTGTTCAGGTGGGTCAGCTCTGTTCAGGTGGGTCAGGGTCAGAGACAGCTCTGTTCAGGTGGGTCAGCTCTGTTCAGGTGGGTCAGGGTCAGAGACAGCTCTGTTCAGGTGGGTCGGTGCCAGCTCTGTTCAGGTCGGTCAGTGCCAGCTCTGTTCAGGTGGGTCAGCTCTGTTCAGGTGGGTCGGTGCCAGCTCTGTTCAGGTGGGTGGGTGCGTGCCAGCTCTGTTCAGGTGGGTCGGTGCCAGCTCTGTTCAGGTGGGTTGGTGCCAACTCTGTTCAGGTGGGTCGGTGTCACTGCAGCCCTTCCCTCCGTGCTGGCACTCCTGTGCCACACCTGGAGCACCCTCAGCCAAGGGTGGTGGCCCTGGTGAGAGGGAGCCCTTGGCACCACAGGACAGTCCTGTCACTCCCCAGAGGTGCCAGGTGGGGTGAGCTGGGCTGCTCAGCATGGGGACAACATGCTCAGGTGGGTTGCCACCCTCAATTAAAATCCAACAGAGAGTTGACCAAAAGGTGGTGAAGCACTGGAAGGGGAGGCACAGAGATGCTGTGGGACCCTGTCCTTGGTGAAACTCAGCCTGTGGCTGCAGAAGGGCTGGTGTGCCCCGGCCTGGTGGGACATGAGCCCCGCTTGGGAGGAGTCTGGGCAGGAGACCCCAGCAGGTGTAACTGCAGCAGCTGGGTGTTTGTGACTCTGGAAACCTGGGGGCAAACCCTGGGAGCTGAGGGAGGGTAAGGACGTGCTAAGCAGCCCTGACAACTGCAGCTGCTCCTCTCTAGACCCTGCGCTATGGTGGTCCCCGATTTTGAACTGATCTGCGAAATCATGCTTGTGGCAGAGGGGTTTCTCGATGCCAGGCTCCTGGCAAGGAAGTTCATCACTCTCTACACGCTCTGCAAAGAGCTGCTGTCGAAACAGGTAATTAACAATATTACACAGTGCTGTCTGGGAGAGGAAAGAGTCCATTTGATCCTCAAAGCTGACACTCTGTGCTGGGATTGCTGGTGATGACAACACAGAGTGACAGCTCTGCACAGCTCAGGTCTGTGGCTGGACAGATCCTCTCCTACCAGGTGCATCATATGGCACCTTTCTGCCTTAAGGAAGGAATCAAGAAGCCGAAAAGCAGAATAACATGGAATTAGAATTAGGCCAGTTAAGAGCATTCAGATGTTATTCATCTCAAGAGAGGTGATTTACACTATAAAGGTGCCTCCAAGAAGGAAGTCAGGTTCCCAGTTCCAAACCACCCCACGACTGACAGAGGCTTCTCCTGTAGATGAGCCCAGTTTAGGTCCAGCCCAGCGGGTGCCATGTGATGACCTGGCTGATGGACAGGGTGTTCCTCTGCAGTGCTGTTTGAAGCAGTTCTCCCCCACCAAAGCGAAATGGTGATTCTCTGCTTCCTGCCACAGGACCACTATGACTGGGGGCTGCGGGCCATCAAGTCCGTGCTGGTGGTGGCAGGCTCCTTAAAGAGGGGGGACCCCGGCTCTGCAGAGGACCAGGTCCTGATGAGAGCTTTACGAGACTTCAATATCCCCAAGATCGTGACGGATGACTTGCCTGTGTTCTTGGGGCTGATTGGAGACCTGTTTCCAGCACTGGACGTTCCCAGGAAGAGGAACCTCGAATTTGAGAAGGTGCAAGCCCAAGCAGGGCACCATCCCCAGAGATGTGCCAGTCCTGGCAGGATCCAGAGGCTGATGCTCTATTCAGCGCTCCTGGGGCAGCCGGCTCATCTCCAGGGCCTCTGCAAGGCTGCTGGTGCTCAGTGCCTGCTCTCCCTCCCAGGTGATCCGTGAGGCCGTGGTGGAGCTGAAGCTGCAGGCAGAGGAGAACTTTGTGCTGAAGGTGGTGCAGCTGGAGGAGCTGCTCCAAGTGCGACACTCCGTCTTCGTCGTCGGCAACGCCGGCTGCGGCAAGTCCCAGGTAGGGCCAGACCATCCCGAGGCCATGGGGCCCCTCTGACCTTGGCCAAGCACATCCCGTGGCCTCCCACGGCTCCTTGGTGAGGGCTGTGCAGCCTCCAGCCCTGCCAGAGCATGTTCGGGCAGAGGACAGCAGTGCCAGGCCCTCGGGCACCGTGTGCCAGCCCTGCAGCTGAGCAGGTTTGGGATCACAGCTCAGGGGCTGCCCTGCGGGATACCCCGGGCAGAGCAGAGACACAGACAGAGAGCAGACAGGGGCACGCTCTCGGGGTTGACCCTGGGCGTGCTGTGGTGCCGGCAGGGTGACAGACACTGCTGGGGCAGGGCTGGGCTCACACGGGGCCCTGTCCAGGGGCTGGCTCTGCTCAGGGAGCTCAGGGCTTCCCATCCAGGTGGGAGCAGGGCCCCATGGCCCCACCGCCGGCAGAGGCTGCGGAAGGCTGAGATTGCCCCAGTGGCATCAGCACCTGTGGCTGCACCATCCTCTCTGCACAGGTGCTGAAGTCGCTCAACAAGACATACAAAATGCTGAAGAGGAGGCCGGTCACGATGGACCTGGACCCCAAGGCTGTGACCTGTGATGAGCTGTTTGGGATCATCCATCCAGCCACACGGGAATGGAAGGATGGTGAGACACCAGTGCTGTGAGCTCAGTTTGTGGGATGTGAGATGCAATGGGAAGACTTTTCCTTGGGGCTCTTTCCCAGAGTGGGAGGGAGAAGGGATGTGTTTCATGGGAGCACCAATCCCACGTGTCCTCCAGCAAAGGACTGAGTGTGGAGAGGAACAAGCCGAGTCTCTCTGTGGGGCAGGTCTGTTCTCCACAGCCATGCGTGACCTGGCCAACATCACCCATGATGGGCCCAAATGGATCATCCTTGATGGAGACATTGATCCCATGTGGATCGAGTCCTTGAACACAGTCATGGATGACAATAAGGTTGGTGCCACACAGCCCAGGGGCTTTGCTCGTTTGTGATGTCGGGGGGACCAGCTCCAGACATCCCCCACAACGAGCCCCTTCCCCCAGGTCCTCACCTTGGCCAGCAACGAGCGCATCCCCCTCACTCCCACCATGAGGCTCATTTTCGAGATCAGCCACCTGCGCACGGCCACGCCGGCCACCGTGTCCCGGGCTGGGATCCTCTACATCAACCCCGCAGACCTGGGCTGGAGCCCGTGAGCTGGGACGGGCCGGGACGGGATCCATGGGATGGGATGGGATGGGATGGGATGGGATGGGATGGGATGGGATGGGATGGGATGGGATGGGATGGGATGGGATGGGATGGGATCCATGGGACAGAATGGGATGGGATGGGATGGGATGGGATGGGATGGGATGGGATGGGATGGGGATGGGGATGGGGATGGGACGGGACAGGACAGGACAGGACGGGGTGGGACGGGACGGGATGGGATACTTGCTGCAGCCCTGTTTGTCTCTCCCACAGCATTGTGGCCAGCTGGATTGAGACAAGGACAGAGAAGTCTGAGAAGGCTGCTCTGACGATCCTTTTTGACAAGTACCTGCCACCATGCCTGGAAAAGCTCAAGTCTGAGTTCAAGACAATCACCCCTGTTCCTGATGTCACGGCCATACAGACAGTTCTGTCTCTGCTGGAATGTTTTCTGACACCCCAGAATGTCCCACCAGACTCACCCCGGGAGCAATACGAGCTCTTCTTTGTCTTTGCCTGCATCTGGGCCTTTGGTGGGGCCTTGTTCCAGGACCAGGTACAGCCAAGGGCCTGCCCAGCACTGCACCCTTCTCTGCATCCCATCCTGTGGCTGGGCTCTGAGTATCTCTTTTTTGTCCTCCAGCTGGTGGATCACCGCCAGCAGTTCAGCAAGTGGTGGCTGGCAGAATTTAAAGCCATCAAGTTTCCTAGTCAGGGGACAGTTTTTGACTATTACATTCATCCAAACACGAAGACATTCAATCTCTGGGATGAAAGAGTGCCAGCGTTCGAGCTCGACCCCGACGTCCCCTTACAGGTAGTTCCCACGAGCACTGTGTTTATCTGGTTTGTTTGACTGTCACTCCATAATCTTGCCCTCAGTAATGTGTGGAGCATCATCAGGATTCAGAGTGGTATCACACATCAAACCCAATGGCTTCCAGTGGTTCTCTTTACCCCACAGAAGCCTCAGGCAAGGGCTGTGAGTTCCATGTCTCCTTTACCTTCAGATTAATCTGCAGCTTCAGAGAGTCTCACAAAATAGCTGTGACTATTGCCTGAGTGCAAATTGTCCTTTAGCACTTCATTTGTTGTTTCCTGCAGTGGCATCTTGCAGAGGTTATCTAAGCTGTCAGGGAAAAGGGCGAGGAGCTGTGGCTGTGTAGTGGTTTCAGGAGCTGTTCGCGTTGTTCTGTGTAATAACTTGGTTTTGGTCAGCAAGTCTTTAGAACGACAGAGCACACCAGAGGTGTTGCTTTAGAGAGGGACCAGGTTTGCCTGCAGAGAGCAGGGTCTGTTGGAGCTTCCAGGAGCGCTGTGCAGGGCTCTGGCACGCTGCCCCCACCGAGGATCCTGCCTCTGCCAGTGCCAGGGCAGTGCAGGGGCTGACAGAGCCTCTCCTCTCCCCAGGCTGCTGTGGTGCACACCACAGAGACCATTCGCCTCCGCTACTTCATGGACCTGCTGATGGAGAAGCAGCGGCCGGTGATGCTGGTGGGGAACGCAGGGACGGGAAAGTCAGTCCTGATGTGGGACAAGCTGGAAGCTCTCGGCACAGACGAGTACCTGGTGCAGTCTGTGCCCCTCAACTTCTACACAACCTCGGCCATGCTGCAGGGTAAGGCTCGCAGAGCCAGCAGCTGCCCCCACACTGGGCTGTGCTGCAGGGTCCTGCAGTGCTGACCCCCACCCACCCACTCCTCTCACTGCAGCCGTCCTTGAGAAACCCCTGGAGAAGAAATCAGGGAGGGTTTTTGGCCCACCTGGCACCAAAAGGCTGATCTACTTCATCGACGACATGAACATGCCAGAGGTGGACAAGTACGGCACGGTGGCACCACACACGCTGATTCGGCAGCACCTGGACCACGGGCACTGGTGGGTGCTGGAGGGGCACGGCACGATGGGGGGAACCTGTGCCCAGCCCCAGGGAAAGCATCACGGTGCTGGTCCCCACACAGGTATGACAGGAACAAGCTGACCCTGAAGGACATTCGCAACTGCCAGTACGTGGCCTGCATGAACCCGACCGCGGGCTCCTTCACCATCGACCCACGGCTGCAGGTGGGCAGAGGGTGGAACGGGGCAGGGCACCCCGCAGTGCCAGCTGGCCGCACCAGCCCCCGTGGGACCAAGTGCCCAGTGCATTTGTGCCCTTTGTGCAGCGCCACTTCTGCGTGCTGGCCGTGTGCTTCCCCAGCCGCGAGGCTCTGATGACCGTGTACGGCACCATCCTGGAGCAGCACCTGGCCCGCCACAACATGGCCATGCCTGTGCAGAAGATGCAGCCCAGGCTGGTGGCAACAGCGCTGGGTGAGCCTTTGCCCCGCTGGGGTGGGATGAGCCCCTGGGGAACGCTCGGGGGTCTCTGGGGACCTGCTCACCGCCCTGTCCTGCCAACAGCCCTGCACCAGAAGGTTGCCTCCAACTTCCTGCCAACAGCCATCAAGTTCCACTACATCTTCAACCTGCGGGACCTCTCCAACATATTCCAGGTATGGGAGAGCTGCTTCTTCTAAATCACCCTTGTTCCTCCCTTTCCTGATCCCACATCCTTGCAGCATACCATGTCCCTGAAAAGGGCCTTGGCCTCTCCCCAGAGCAAACCTTTGCAACAGCTCTGAGCAGCACTAAAATGACCGTAAGGGCTGCGGGATTTGTTTGTCAGGGGCTGCTCTTCTCCACGCCTGACTGCCTGAAAACCCCCGTGGACTTGGTGCGTCTCTGGCTCCACGAAGCAGAGAGGGTGTATGGAGACAAGCTTGTCGATGAAGATGATCAGTACAGCTTCAAGAAGGTGATGGCTGACATCAGCAAAGCCTCCTTTCAGGTGAGTTGTGCTGAAAAGTTGGGTGCTCCAGCCCAGGTGCCCCCTGGTGCCCCACAGCTGAGCCCCACAGCTGGAATTGCCTCTCGCAGGAGATCAATGAGGAGCTGATGTTCGCCAAGCCCAACATCTACTGCCACTTTGCCCAGGGCATGGATGAGTTCAAGTACATGCCAGTGACAAGCTGGGCATCCCTGAGTGCCCTGCTCGGGGAAGCCCTGGACAGCTACAATGAGGTGAATGCAGCGATGAATCTGGTGAGTGCCTGTGTCAGGCAGGTCTGCCTGGAAATGTGGGACTGCAGCATTGCACTGCTTGGTTGGGTTGGTGCATTATGGGGCATTCACTGCTCTTTCTGGCCTGATCCACAACACCAGACCTTCCCCTCCTGTTCTCTTCAGGTGCTCTTTGAAGACGCAGTGTCTCACATTTGCAGAATTAGCCGGATCTTGGAGTCTCCTCGGGGCAATGCACTGCTGGTGGGGGTGGGAGGCAGCGGGAAGCAGAGCCTGGCTCGGCTGGCAGCTCACATCAGCACCCTGAGCGTGTTCCAGATCACGCTGAGGAAAGGCTACGGCATCCCAGACCTGAAGGTAGGAGCAGCCTCGGTCCCTGGCGCGGTGCAATCTGCCTGGGGCTGGGTCCTGCACCGGCAGTGACAGCGCCTGGGGGGCTCACAGGCTCTGCTCTCCTCGTGACACTGCGTTTGCACACGAGGATCCACAGGTGACACCCCTGAGTCCTGCCCCAAGGGGCCACAGTGCTCCCCCAGCCAGGCATGGGCAGGAGCTACTGGTGACACCGGGGGTGGTGGTGTGGGCAGCCCTGGTGCTGCACCTGTGCCTGGGCAGAGCACCTGGCACCAGCTCCTTCCCAAAGGCTCCTTCCCAAAGGCTCCCTTGCAGCTCAGGGCAGCCCAGGGCTGCTCCAAACTGGTCACTTTGGAGAACACCTCGTGGGGGTTGCACTGGGGGGTGACCGTTTCTCTCTGTCCCAGCTGGACCTTGCCTCCCAGTACATGAAAGCAGCTGTGAAGAACATCCCCAGCGTGTTCCTGATGACAGACTCCCAGGTGGCTGAAGAATCATTCCTGGTTGTGATCAATGATTTCTTGGCTTCCGGGGAGGTGCCAGGCCTCTTTCAGGATAATGACATGGAAACCATCATCGGGTCCATGAGGCCTCAAGTGAAGTCGCTTGGATTGGAGGATACAAAGGAAAACTGCTGGAAATTATTTATAGATAAAGTCAGGCGCCAGTTAAAGGTGGGTGTTTGCTCTCCAGGTTGATTTCTCTGTGCCCCTGATTTACCCCATCCAAAACCTCTTTGCAACAGGCCACAGAACACTGAGGTGTCATCCCAGGATGGTGGGTTTAGGCAAAAGGTGTTGTCAGAGACTCCCCAGGTGCCCCCAGGCCCAGAGGCACAGGGCTGTTCTGCCCTGTATTGACCTCCCTGCGGGCAGAGCAGATCAGTGGCTTCCACAGCCACAGACCATGCTGGGCACTCCCAGGGACACCCACAGGAGCCCTGAGCTCAGCTGCTGACTGCAGGCACCAATGGAACCCAGTTCCAGCCCTGGTGGGAGTCAATGGGAAGGCAGCAAAGCTCAGGCCTGCAGCAGGATCCCTGCAGTCGTGTGGAGCCCCAGAGACGCTGCCCCACCCTCAGGCACTGCTGCTCTGCCCCAGGTCGTCCTCTGCTTCTCGCCCGTGGGCTCCACCCTGCGCGTGCGGGCCAGGAGGTTCCCAGCTGTGGTCAACTGCACGGCCATCGACTGGTTCCACGAGTGGCCCGAGGACGCACTCGTGTCCGTCAGCAGCCGCTTCCTGGAGGAAACCCCGGACATCGAGGTGAGCTGGGACCCAGCACGGCTGCGCTGGGCACTGAGCTGCTCCTCTGCTGCTCCCTGTGCGCAGTGTGCCCAGGGATGGGGCCTGGCATGACCCAGAGGGCTGGGAACAGCAAGCTGGGAATAGGTCCTGGGATTAGTTTACTGCTGGTTCCAGCATCAGAGCCTGCAGCCTGTGCTGTGCTGGTGAGGATGAGCCCTCCCTTTCCATTCTGTCCTTAAAACACCTGCACAGGCAACAGCAGCTGCTCCCCACACAGGGATGTCAGGGACAGAGCCGGGCAGGGGAAGCAGCACCAGTGCCTTCACCACCGGCTCTGTCTCAGCTCTGCGTTGTGCTGCTGATGAAAGGGCTCGCTTTGCTCTGGCCTCTGCGGCTGCACACAGAGCCAGCCTTGCAGGAGGGCTCAGTGCAGCCTGCACACCACAGCCAGCTGCTGCAGCAGCTCCCTGTCTGTGCTCCCTGTGCAGCCAGAGGTCAAGGCCTCCATCAGCCAGTTCATGTCCTTCGTCCACACAAGCTCAAAGGAGATGTCCAAGATCTACCTGACCGTGGAGAGACGCTATAACTACACCACGCCAAAGACCTTCCTGGAGCAGATAAAGCTCTACCAGAATCTGCTGGCAGATAAAAGGAACAAGCTCTTCGGCAGCATCGACAGGCTGGAGAAGGGGCTGATGAAGCTGCGGAGCACAGCATCACAGGTGCCTGCCCACAGCCCCTCCTGTGCATCATGCCTGTTCTGGGTCTGGCACAGGGGAAGAGAGCAGGCACATCCCTGCAGGATGGTCACAGTGTCTGTGAGGTCCCCAAGCCCCATAACGAGACACTGCTGCTCCACCAGGCAGGGCTTGGCAGGATCAGTCCTTTTATCTGCTCTGTTTCTTCCCTCATTGAGGTGGATGACCTGAAAGCCATGCTGGCAGTCCAGGAGGTAGAGCTGAAGCAGAAGAATGAGGACACAGACAAACTGATCCACGTGGTGGGCGTTGAGACAGAGAAGGTCAGCAAGGAGAAAGCCATTGCTGATGAGGAGGAGCTGAAGGTCGAGGCCATCAACAAGGTGCGAAGGGCTGAGCTGGTGTCCAGCATGGGACAGGGCAGCGTGAGCTCTGTGGTTACAGCCACTTACCCCCTGCCACGTGCTCCCTCCCCAGATGGTGGCTGAGAAGCAGCGAGCCTGCGCGAGCGACCTGGCAGAAGCAGAGGTGGTGCTCTCGGCCGCCCGCGAGGCGCTCGACACGCTCAACAAGGTGCGTGAGCTCTCAGGGGAGGCAGGCGCCCAGCAGGGCCCGCAGCCCTGCCCAGGAGGATGCTCAGGGCCCTGTGGTCCCTCCCCAGTACAACCTGACAGAGCTGAAGTCCTTTGGGTCCCCACCGCCAGAGGTAGTGAATGTGATGGCAGCTGTGCTGATTCTGACAGCTGAAAACGGCAAGATTCCGAAGGACAAGAGCTGGACAGCAGGAAAAGTCAAGATAGGAAAAGCAGACACCTTCCTTGCAAGCTTAAAAAACTTTGATGGGGAAAACATCCCTGAGCCCTGTCTCAAGGCATTTGAGTGAGTCCATGGCTGGTTCCTGCCCCTTCACAGCCCCTGCCACCAGCTGCCCTGGCAGGCAGGCCAGGGGGACGCAGAGCTCAGCAGGGTTTGGGGACAGGAGGGGATGCAGGCGCTGGCCCTGCTCCGCCACGCTGCCACCCAGAGGGTTCGGGGACAGGAGGGGATGCAGGCGCTGGCCCTGCTCTGCCACGCTGCCACCCAGAGGCGGCCCAAGCGCCGGGAGGGACGGGAGGAGAGGGACAGGTGCCGGCAGCTCCTCAGCACGGCTGTCCTCCCCTCCCGCTCCAGGCCCTACCGGAACGACCCCAGCTTTAATCCCGAGTTCATCAAGTCCAAGTCCACGGCCGCAGCAGGGCTGTGCTCCTGGTGCCTCAACATGGTGCGCTTCTACGAGGTGCACTGCATAGTGAAGCCCAAGAGACAGGCAGTGGCCGATGCTGATGCTGAGCTGGCAGAGGCACAGGCAAGGCTGAGTAAAATCAAGAGCAAAATTGTGGTAAGTGTGTGTCCCCACAGCCCCCAGCCACCAAAGGAGCAAACGAACTCTCTGTACCCAGAGCCCGGCCCAAACACTGTGCTGGGCTGGAGATGCTGCAGGGTTCTGGGACCATGGAGCTTCCCATCTGGGCAGGGAATAGCTCTGGGGCTGTTCTCTTTCAAAGGCCCTGAATCAAAATCTGGCGACTCTCACTGCTCAGTTTGAGAAAGCCACAGCAGAGAAGATCAAATGCCAGCAGGAGGCTGATGAAACCAGCAAAGTCATCAACTTGGCAAACAGGTACCATGCAAACATTGGCTCTGAAGCACCAAGGCAAGCTGCTGCTCCCTGGTATTGCCTGGTGGCCCTGACACCAGGGCTATGGGAGCAGCAGAGCCCCCCATACCCTCCCCAAATTAAAAAATTCTGAGATTATTTGGGCCAGACATTCATGGGGGGAGGCAGCCATGGAGATGTTTGGTGACAAGGCCCCAGGTCACCATGGCTGAGTTGCCACCCACCCCTGGCCTGGTCACAGCACCAGCAGCACAGCACCAGCACCATCCCCTCCTACCCCTAGGCTCGTTGGGGGCCTGGCGTCCGAGAACGTGCGCTGGGCTGAGTCCGTGGAGGATCTCAAAGAGCAGGAGAAGACGCTGTGCGGGGACGTGCTGCTGGTCTCTGCCTTCGTGTCCTACATCGGATACTTCACCAAGAGGTACAGGGCTGAGCTGCTGGAGAAGCACTGGCTCCCCTTCCTCCAGGCGCAGAAGGTGAGGGGCGCAGGTTCCAGCCCAGAGTGCGTCCCCCTGCCCTGAGCACCGGGGGCTCCCACGGCTCTGCCCCAGGCACCGACAGCCCCTCCCGGCAGGTGCCCATCCCCATCACCCCGGACCTGGACCCCCTGAGCCTCCTCACGGACTCGGCCGACGTGGCTGCCTGGAACAACCAGGGGCTGCCCAGCGACCGCACCTCCACCGAGAACGCGGCCATCCTGTGCAGCACGCAGCGCTGGCCGCTGCTCGTGGACGCCCAGCAGCAGGGCGGAAAGTGGATCAAGAACAAATTCGGGGAGGACCTGCAGATCGTCCGCCTGGGCCAGAAGAGGTGTGCCAGGGGCTGTGGGGTGGGCACAGGCCCAGGCTGCACCAGCCCCCCTTTCCCTGCCGTTGAGGGGTGCAGAGTCAGGGCAATCACGTCCCCATCAGAGCCAGGGCACCCAAGGGCAGCAGCCCTGATGGTGTACCCAACACCTCCAAAAGCTCTGTGGGGGACTGGCAGAGCACAACGGGGTCCCAACAGGGCACAGCAGGTGGAAAGCGCTCTGTGAGCCCCCCACAGCAGCCCGAGTCCCCCTCAGTGCACAGGCTTGCCATAGACACCTCCCCTTGTCCCCCCTCAGATACCTGGACATCATTGCCCAGGCGGTCTCTGAAGGACAGACGCTGCTCATCGAGGACATCGGGGAGACCATAGAGGCAGTGCTGGACCCGCTGCTGGGCAGGACCTTAATGGGCAGGTCAGCACACCCCAGTGCTCAGGGGTTTCACCTGCCCCAAGCAGCCACTGCTGCCCCAAAATGCTGCTAGATGCACCTTCACTGTGGGCAGCCTGGGAGCCTGATCCTTCTTTTGCTTTGGCCACATCCCCAGTGCTCTCCAGTATGTCCCATGGAGGACATCTGTACTGAATGTGGCCTGGTCCTTGGCATCCAGCTCATTTAGTGACTCAAGGACATGTTCCCTGGGACACCTGCCACATGGCATGAAAAGCTGGAAGGGGAACTGCACCCCAGAGGCCATGAGGGGCTGCGGCAGGGCAGCCTCCAGCTCCTGTTCCTCCATCCTTGCCCTGCCAAGTCTGCTTTGGTACTTCTGCCCTTGCTGTGCCTTTTCCCAACCAAAGAAATTCATCCCAAGCGGCCAGGAACAGGACATAGGCTGAGGGCATCTGTCTGTGACGAGTTACTGCCCAGTGTGCGGGGATTAATTTGTTTAATTAACTGAACAGATACATTAGGATTGGAGATAAAGAAGTAGAGTATAACCAGCAGTTCCGCCTAATCCTGCATACCCGAAGTTTCAACCCGCACTACAAGCCAGAGGTGCAGGCTCAGTGCACTCTCATCAACTTCTTGGTGACACGGGAGGGCCTGGAGGACCAGCTGCTGGCTGCTGTGGTGGCCCGGGAGCGGCCAGACCTGGAGGCCCTGAAGGTGCAGGGGCAGGGGGGGCTGCTCAGAGGGACGGGGAGGCCCGGGCACTGTGGAGGGTCTGGGCAGGGAGTGTCAGAGCTCCCCTCTGTGCCCGCTGCTGTTCAGCAGAGCCCAGGAAGCTCCGAGCAGCCAGCACTGCCTGGGTGCACTCATCACCTCACCCTGGGCTGGTGCTGGGAGCCAGCAGGGCCACATCCACCCTCCCTCCACCGGCACCTTGGTGCCCCTATGACCAGGGACTGGCGCCAGCCCTCGGGTGTGATCTCGAGTGACACATCCCTGGGTGCTGCTCCTGCAGGCAAGCCTGACCAAGAGCCAGAACGAGTTCAAGATCAAGCTGAAGGAGCTGGAGGACTCCCTGCTCGCCCGGCTGTCGGCTGCCGGGGGAGATTTCCTGCGGGACACAGCACTGGTGGAGAACCTGGAGATAACGAAGCGCACAGCCAAGGAAATTGAGGAGAAGGTAAATGTGCTCGCTGGAGCTGGTGCCACAGGCAGAGGGACAGCTCGGCTGGGCACCCAGCAGGAGGGTGGGCACTGCTTTGCTGTGTGACGGGGTTCTGGTGACACCCACCCCCCTGCACCTCCAGGTAAAAGAAGCCAAAGTCACTGAAGTACAAATAAACGTTGCGAGAGAGAACTACCGGCCGGCAGCAGAGCGTGCATCCCTGCTGTACTTCATCCTGAGTGACCTCTGCAAGATCAACCCCATCTACCAGTTCTCTCTCAAGGTAGCTGGGGAGTGAGGAGGGACAGAGACGTCTGTGGGTGGGACAGAGTTGGGGCAGCACGGAGATTCGATGCTTCAGCTTTCATGCTGCTGACAAGACGCCAGCAGCCACAGGCTGATGCCTGCTGGGATCTCCTCAGGCCTTCAACGGGGTCTTTGAGAAAGCCATCGAGCGAGCAGTCCCCAGCGACGACACTCGGGAAAGGGTGATCAACCTGACTGACCAGATCACATTCTCCGTCTATGTGTACACTGCTCAGGGCCTCTTTGAGAGAGACAAACTCATCTTCCTGGCCCAGGTTACCTTCCAGGTAATCCCTCCTGCTGTACCACAGGCATTCACGTGGCTTTAGGCAGCTTGTTCTCTTACTCTGGTGCTGCTGTGGATGCTCAGAGCCTCTCACCCCTCACACTGGGGCCGTGGGCTGTGATGCTGCACTCCCAACTCTCAGGTCCTGGCCCTCAAGAAAGAAGTGAACCCAGCAGAGCTGGACTTTCTCCTGCGCTTCCCTTCCAAGACTGGAGTCACGTCCCCTGTGGACTTCCTGCCAAACCAGAACTGGGGTGCTGTCAAGGTGGGTCTGTGCAGTCACCCACTGTGCCAAGGCAATGCCAGCACGGTGCAGCGGGTCTGGGGTCACCTGCAGGGGGGCCCTGGGGATGAGCAGAGCCCAGGAGTGATTCAGTCCCTCTCTGTGGAACCTGAAGGCGCTTTCAGAAATGGACGAGTTCACCAGCCTGGAGAACGACATCGAGAGCTCAGCAAAGCGATGGAAAAGGTTTGTGGAGATGGAGGCGCCAGAGAACGAGGTGCTCCCCATGGACTGGAAGAACAAGACACCCCTGCAGAAGCTGTGTGTGCTGCGGTGCCTGCGCCCTGACAGGATGACCTATGCCATCAGGTACCTGGTGCCCAGCACAGGGCTCTCCTGCAAGAGCCCAGAGTGTCACCACTCCAGCTGCAACCAGGGACTGTTCCCATCTCACAGGGGGGTTCTATTTTTCTGTAGGAACTTTGTGGAAGAGAAAATGGGAAGCAAGTATGTGAAAGGAAGGAGCATTGATTTCTCTGAGGTGTACAAGGAGAGTAGCCCCTCCTCGCCCATGTTCTTCATCCTCTCCCCTGGTGTTGACCCACTGAAGGACGTGGAGGCTCTGGGTGAGGCACTGCCCACCCCAGACTGGCACCAGCCCCCTGGCCAAGCGGCCAGAACTGCAGGGACCCACTCAGTGCTGATACTGACTGCAGACATTCCCCTCGCAGGCACGAGGCTGGGATTCACCATTGACAACGGGAAGATCCACAACGTGTCCCTGGGGCAGGGCCAGGAGGTGGTGGCAGAGCACGCCATGGAGGTGGCAGCTGCCGAGGGCCACTGGGTCATCCTGCAGGTGGGTGGGGGCAGTGGGGCACAGCACAGGGCACGCAGTCCTGCTAGTCCAGGCACAGCACGCAGGGTGACCCTGCTGGCAATGGCAGTGACACTGCCTGGGCTGGCTGGCAGCACCCAGCACCTTCCCCCTGTGGAGCCACAGCAGGAATCGGGGTGGGGGGAAGTGAGATTCTCAAGGTGCAGAGTTTCTTTTGCAGAACATCCACCTGGTGGCACGGTGGCTGAGCACGCTGGAGAAGCTGGTGGAGCACCACAGCCTAGAAAGCCACCCCGAGTACCGACTGTACATGAGCGCTGAGCCAGCCCCCAGCCCCGAGACACACATCATCCCGCAGGGGCTGCTGGACAACTCCATCAAGATCACCAACGAGCCGCCCACAGGCATGCGTGCCAACCTGCACGGAGCCCTGGACCTCTTCAACCAGGTACCCCCGTGCTCCTGGGGCCGTTCTGGGCTCCAGATACGGCTCATCCCCTCCTGGGCTCCACAGGCTGAGCACCTCACCTCGGAGCGTCTCAGCTGCCAGGGACACTGCACCTGGAGCCAGCCTTCACCAGCACGTCCTCCTGGAGTGCCCAGGGGCCCCCTCTGGCAGGGGTTTAGGGGTAACCAGAGCTGCCCGAGCGTTTCCAACACAAGGAAGTGCCAGGTTGCCAGTGCCTTTCCTGAGGCTGAACCTGGAGCTGCTGCAGCTTTGCTCAGCTGTCAGCAGGGCATTGAGGTGTGAACTCTGAATTCCTTCATAAACAAATGAGTGCAAAAATTACCAACTAGGAAATCATTAAAATACAATTGTGTGCCTTTTTTTCTAATGAACATTTTCGGTTCTCTTTTGCCTATGAATGTTCTTCATGAGAGGGGCATCTGATAGCAGTATTCAGGTGCAACCCACCCTCACTGTTCCTCTGCAGGAAATTCTGGAGCAGTGCAGCAAAGAGTCGGAGTTCAGGTGCATCCTGTTTGCCCTCTGCTACTTCCACGCCGCGGTGGCCGAGCGGCGCAGGTTCGGGACCCAGGGCTGGAACAGGTCCTACCCCTTCAACAACGGCGACCTGACCGTCTCTGTCAACGTCCTGCAGAACTACCTGGAGGCCAACGCCAAGGTGAGGGATGACGAGGTGACTGCTCCTCAGCACAGCACACATGCAGCAACTGGCCTTGCTCAGAACATTCACCAGTTTGCAGCACAAACATCATCTCACAAAGCCCAGAGCCAGGAGCAGCTCCTGCTCTGCTCCCTGCACGCTCAGGCAGGGGAAGGGGATGAGTACTCAGCCTGACTGAGATGGCTGAAAAAGGCGTCAAGCACCAGCCAGGCAAGTGCCTGCTCTGCCCACCTGCCTGCTCCAACCCATGCCTTGGTGGTTGGTGGGTGGTTCCACCTAAAAAGCAAAGCCTGCCCCAAGAATGCAGGTGCAGTGAGCAGGGCTGAAGACTCACCTTTAGACCTGCCCTCACAGATGAGATCAGTGCTGGTTGGAAAAAAAGACAGGATGGCTGTGTTCATACTGGGACAGGGAGAAATCTGTGGGTGATCAAGAGACACCCCCCTTCCCAAGCCTCTGTGTGTCCAGGGACTGTCACCTCCCTCACACACAGTCCTGCAGCCATCACTCTGTGGCTGCATGGGGAACTCCAGGGAGAGCCCCAGCCTGAGCCTCTCTGTGCAGGTCCCGTGGGATGACCTCCGGTACCTGTTTGGGGAGATCATGTACGGGGGGCACATCACGGACGACTGGGACCGCCGGCTGTGCCGCACGTACCTGAGCGAGTACGTGCAGCCCGAGATGCTGGACGGAGAGGTGTCCTTGGCTCCAGGGTTCATGATCCCTCCCCGCATGGATTACGAGGTGAGAAACATTGCACCTGCTCTGGAAAAACGGGCATGAGCACACGTTCCCCCTCACTCACCAAGGGAAAGGTAGGCAGAGAGTGTCAGTCCCCTGGGAATATGCAGAATTACTGCAAAAGTAATTGCTGTGGTTGAGATGGAAAGGGAAAAGCTTGGCTGAGACACAAGTTAAAAAAGAGCCTCCGTGCCCACGGGCAGGTGCCGTGAAGGGCCCCAAGAGTGGTGATGGGTTTTCAAGGTTGCAGGGAACTCTGGGCTCCTTTGCCTGCACTTCCAAGCTAAGGCTGACCCTGCACCCAGGCCTACCACCAGTACATCGATGACAACCTGCCAGGAGAGAGCCCCCACCTGTACGGGCTGCACCCCAATGCAGAGATGGGATTCCTGACCGTCACCTCGGACAGGCTCTTCCGCACAGTGCTGGAGCTGCAGCCCAAGGAATCCGAGGCTGCCGGAGGCTCGGGTGTCTCCCGAGAGGAACAGGCGAGTAAAGCCCTTTGTGGCAGAAATAACTGATTTTTTTTAAGGTGGGGGGAAGTAATTACTTTGGGGAAAAAAACCTCTTAAGGGTGACAACTGAGAGGCTAGAGAGGGGAGGCAGATACAGGTCTGGAGACAACTGACAGAGCAGCCCATAGCAGGAAGGAAGGGATAGCAGAGGGAGGGGATTCCAGCCCTACTACAGCTTTTTCAGACCCAAGAGCAGTTAATAACAGAATGGAGTGTTAGTAACAGAGGAGGAGGTACAAAGAAACACCAGGGCAGAAAAAGAAAAAAATGTTAACAACTTAATTAAATGGTTCCTGCAGCACTTTTCTCTGGGCAAGAGCAGTTTATGGCATTCTCATTTCAGGTGAAGGCAGTCCTGGATGAAATCATCCAGCAGCTGCCAGACCCGTTCAACATGGAGGAGATGATGGGAAAGGCAAAGGAAAAAACCCCATACACGGTTGTAGCCCTCCAGGAGTGTGAGAGGATGAACATCCTGACCAACGAGATGAGGCGCTCGCTGAAGGAGCTGGACCTGGGACTGCAGGTACACAGCAGGCAGTGCCTGGGTCATGTCCCAGTATTGCAAAGCCCTCTCTGCTGCCTTTGCTGCAGCTCCCACCCACCAAGCTGGGCCAGGAGCACCGGGCAGCCCCTGCCTTGTGCTCCCTGAGCCCACACACGTCCCTCGGGCTGTCCCAGCACCGGCTGCAGGTGACACTGCCTGGGCTTTTCTCTTTCTCAAAGGGAGAGCTGACGATTACATCCGAGATGGAAGAGCTGTCAAATGCTCTCTTCTATGACAACGTTCCAGAATCATGGACACGTTATGCCTACCCCTCCCTCCTCACCCTGGCCAACTGGTACGCGGACCTGCTCCTGCGGATCAGGGTGAGCAGAGTGTGTGTGACCGTCAGAGCCTGGGGCTCTCCCACCAGTGCCCTGCTTCATTGGTAACTGATTTATTTCTCAGTGTCAATTTAACCAGCCTGAAGTACCTGAAAAGGGCTGGTACTGCAGGAATGGGAGCAAAAGTCTGACCAGGGTTCCCATTACAGTACATCACTGTGGCAAAAGAACATCAGCTCCCCCTCCCCCTTATTACAACCCTGGGTGTCCCATAAAAAGTATTAATAAAACTGGCTTTGTTAAAAAATAACAGCAGCATTTTCTGCACTATGAATTCAGGGTTTCAGCTTCATTGCTGCAGGGGAAGCTGCTGCTTATTCCTCCCACACCACCTCCAGCCAGCTGGATTCTCCAAGATCAGCTGAAGCTTGGCTTACGCACAGCAGAGCATCAGCTCTGCCACAGTGCCCTGCAGCTCACAGCATGCCCTCCACCCTAAAGGACTCTGCTGCTTTATTTTCCAGGAACTGGAAGTCTGGTCAACAGATTTTGTGCTGCCTGCAACAGTGTGGCTGGCGGGATTCTTCAACCCCCAGTCCTTCCTCACAGCCATCATGCAGTCCACAGCCAGGAAAAAGCAGTGGCCACTGGACAAGATGTGTCTGGCAGCGGAGGTGACCAAGAAAACCCGCGAGGAAATAACATTTCCCCCTAGAGAAGGCTCCTACGTGCACGGGCTGTTCATGGAAGGTAAAAGCTGCATCTCTGAGGTGTTTCAGACACGGAGCAGGCCCAGCTCAGCCCTTGTCCCTCGTGCAGTGTCAGCACTTGCTGGCGGCAGCTCAGAGCAGGGAGCCCTGGGTGCACCTGGGTCCATCTGGGTCCCCCTGGGTCCTGGCTCAGCCGCCAGCTGAGGGCAGCACTGCCCGAATCTCACAGCCCTACCAAACCAGAGATTTGTGTTTTACAGTTTAGGCTCCAGCTCATGAACCCCAGGGCTTCTGGAGCTACAGGGCTCTAGTGAATACATATGTCACATTCTTAGTTGATGCTTGAGTAAGACAAATTGAGAAACTTAAATCCATGATAATTACTGCTAATGACAGGGAAGGACGCAGTTCAGCAGAGCAGCTGAGGGGTCCACTTGGACAAAAGCAGAGAGCACACAGAACAGCATATGACACATCCCAGCACAGCCAGTTCACCTTAAACTCTGCAATTCCCACAAAAAGCCGTGCTGAAGGGAGGGGTGGGGACAGAATTTATTCAGACATCCCACACACAGTAAGGCAAATGCAGTCGTGGGTCACAGTGAGATGAGAACATGTCAGAGCTGCCCCCATGGAGCCACTCGGGGCAGGCAGGGGACAGCCCGGGGAGCAGCCAGTGCCAGTCGGTGCCAGTCCCTGAGCGCGGTGCCCGCTGTCCCCGCTGTCCCCAGGCGCGCGCTGGGACGTGCCCTCGGGCTCCATCGCGGACGCGCGCATGAAGGAGCTGACGCCCGAGATGCCGGTGATCCTGCTCAGGGCCATCCCCGTGGACCGCATGGACACCATCAACGTCTACGAGTGCCCCGTCTACAAGACGCGGACGCGAGGGCCCACCTACGTCTGGACCTTCAACCTGAAGACAAAAGAAAAAGCTGCCAAGTGGGTCCTGGCTGGTGTGGCTCTGCTCCTAGAGGCCTAGATTTAATGACAAGGGAAAACAGCAGTACTTTTAGTTGTAAAAACCTCCCCGTTGTGTAACTCAGTCTATGTTTGATTGTACCAGAACCGTTTTAGCAAAGTTTGAATAAAGCCAGTGCTGGAAGCGCTGCCGTGAGGAGCCTGCTCTCGCAGCACATGGGGTTCTCAAGGCGGATACTGGTTTTCCACTGGTGGTTTCTGACGTGGTGCTGGTGGGGAGCCAGACCACCGTGGGAAGCCAGACAGAACAACTGCACACAAGCGCTGACTCCTTTCCCTCTGCTGGCTGTCCATCTTCCCACAGCTCTTTGTGTGATGGCTCAGTGCAAACTGCAGAAACTCCTCACGCTCCTGCATGGAGCATCTGTCTGGCTGGAGCAGACGGGAGAAGAAAGGGGCAGATTTGGCCCAGTTCACCCACACCCAACCTGCACAGCCCAGAGAAGGTCCAGCTGCAAACAGGCTCCTCTCTGAAGTATGTTATTTCTGTTTCTAGGGTACAGAACACACTTAGCTTTTTCTTCACAACAAATAATTTGTATCAGCATTAACACACATTAAGGTGAGTAGATCTGCCAAGGCTGGTCCCTTTGGCATAAAACAATTCACCAAAATCCCAGCCTGTGAAATATTTGAACAATTAGTTCTAAAATAGTTACCTCAAACTTCCCTCACAGCTCACAGTCAGACAAGCCCCAGAGAACAGCTCATTTCGTTACAGAGCAGCAGTATTTATAATCAGTTACTACTGAGTTTCAGACTTAGCATCAGCTTATTTCAGGTGCCAGAAATCCTGCTTGTGGCACTGCCAGATCAGAAACCCTTGCTCACACCTTACCCTGCACTCTCACACCTTTTCACCTGGCTTCCAAACACCTTCCGTGCAGGACGTTATGGTTCAAACCTCCTACTTCCAGCAAGGAACATCCCAAACACACACCAGCACCAGAAGTCCTCTCCTGCCCTTTGACACTTGTAACATATCTGACTGTGAAGGAGGCAGGCAAACCCTGCTGAGGGGGAGGCCACGGCCAGGCAAGTGAAAGGGATGTGGGAACACCTGGCACACATACAGCAGTGCCAACTGCACAGACTGTGCCCAGCACAGGAGGAGGCAGGAGGGACAGCCTGGAGCTCACAAGGGCTGGAGTCATGGGGTGGTGGAGTCACCAGGAACCCAGGACACCACAAAACAGAAAAGCAAAACCAACTGCCCCTGTTAACCAGCACTACAGGGGCAAAGCAAAGCCCTGACTGGATACAAAGACAAAACATTTTAAGTATTCCAGCAATGCTTTCAATTGGCTGGTCAAGACAGCACAAACACAGTCTCTCTCTGCGAAACTCTGAAAGGGACATTTCAGAAAGGGAGTTTTATTTCCAGGCATGGAAAATACCACTGTATGGGTTCTCTGCCAGTGGCCCTTCCAGAAATTCTAGTAGACAAAAGCCAGTCAGGACCTGAGCACTGATCCCAGTCCATGGCAGCCAGTACCCCAGAGGAATTGAGAAGTTCTGGTTTTCCCCTCAATCATCTGCATGTCCATGAACTAATTGTTCAAATCTTTCTTTCATGACAGAGCACTGCAGCTATTCACTACAGTCAGTGCAATATAATTCCCCATAATGGCAGCAAACTCACCCAAAGCAGCAACTTCTCTCCTTTCAAAAGAAATTCTTGATCAAAGGTGTCACCAGCTTCACCCACAGTTTCACATAACGACTTGGCTGCTCAAACGTTGATGTTGAGACCACACCTGAGCAGAGGTAAAGCTGCTCTTGCTCCTGAACAGGGAAAGAAACACCATCTCAGTAAATCCCATGTGTTAAATTATATAATGGTCTTTCAGAGAAGCAAACTCTCAGATAAAGCTGACCAGGGATCTTGCCACGAATATGCACCATTTCTCCGCAAGAATTTGCAATTAAAACTCTACAGAGAACAAGGGTAGAGGGCTTTGCCTTTTTGTGCCCCACAGCTGCATGAGCTGAGCTTCAGTTTCAGAAAACTCCTCAAGGCCAGGCTGTAATTGCCAGAAAAGGAAACCTCACCCAAACCTCCTGGGACTGGCTTATGCGGCTCTTTCTAGACACGGCCCAGGCGCCGTGTTTGCAGATGAATGTGCAGCCGTGATCTCAGCTAAATTACCAGAAACACTCGGGCCCCCCCAGCCTGCACCCAACTGCACAGGGAGGAAACGAACCACCCTGCTGATAACAACACTCACAGCACGTGAGAGCAGCGCTTTGATCACAGGTAAGTGGCAGTTTCAGGTTTCAGGATCTGCAGGCAAACAAGGAGCAGAACAGCTCCTGGAAGTTGTTCATAATCTGTTTTTTATAATTGAAGCTGTCACAAACAGCAGAAAATACTCTGCACTATTTAAATTCAGGGTGGAACAGGGAAGCAGGAACCAAGTACTGGAAAGTAACACTAAAAAGATGAATCGAGACATTAATCTGCCAATTCACTCTAATTTGAGAGCCCTCAAATGCTGAAAGAGCTACAGGCAGCCCTGCTGTGAGGATTCTGCTCCATGACCATCCATTATGGTGAGATCTGAGCACCAGAGGCAAGGCCAGTTCCCTGAATCAATCTCAGTTCATTCACAGAAGCACCCAAAGACACCCAGACCACTCACATTTCTTCCCAAATCTCAGCACACATTTTTAAAATGGAACTGAACATTACACAGGCAAAGTGATTTCATGGCAGCATCCCAGGAATGGATTAAGTCTTCTAAAAAAGACCACAGAAAGTAAACACCCAGGCCATCTCAGAATCAGCTTCCAGCAATCGGGAATGGTTTAAAGCCCTTTCAATGAGATCACTGCAGCCTCGTGTGAGAAAATTCCTTTGTGTCACATTTCCATTGATTTTCCCCTTCCATTAGAAACAAGCAGAGGCAAGATATGAATTGAAATACTCAAGCAACTCTTCCAGTAATATAATTGTTTTTGATTAGATACACTCTGACTCATCCCAGGGAAGAGCCCTGATGCAAGAGGGCAATTCCCATTGATCTTGCAGACAATTCTGCCAGCACCTGCCTCACACAGTGCATTTCTGAGGGCTCCAAGTCACACAGAGGCACCAAACATCTGCTTTGAAAGAGAACCCTGCAGGAGAAATTACTGGGGACAGTCAGTTCCAGCAGAAGATTCAGTCAAGACAGCTGGAGAACCAGGCAGGTCTCAGAGGAGCAGCAGAACTGCTGAGCATTACAAGCTTCCTAACTAAAAACAGCACAGAAAAACCCTGGGACACTGAATATCAAACCACTCCAAAATGTTTGTGTCGAGATTGTATAATGTCGTTATTCAAGATAAGGATTTTATCATAGAACTTATGGGCGTCCCAGCCAGTCCCATCCCTCCTCCAGCCCGAGCTCAGCCCTTCCAAGGGGCTGGCCTCACTAGCCCAGAGCCTGCCATGCCCTGGCAATGCTCAGGGCTGGGTTAAGGCTCACAGGGGCAGCGTGGCTGCAGCAGAGGAGTCAGCAGGTCCTGCACAGGCTGTGTGCACAGCCAGCCCTGAGCACTCCCGGTACTCGGGGTCACTGGGGACACACATTCCTTCCCGTTATGGCCTCATTTCCCAGCACTGGGCACTCGCAGCAGGCAGCTCATCAATAGTCACTTCACTGACAGCTCCTCAGGACTCCCCATGCTCCAGCAGCTTCTGAGTTATTGTAGCTGCAGGTTTTTACTGCCACTGCGTCCTCAGCACTCCCTGGGTGCCCCACAAGTACAACATCCCCACTGCATCCCTGAATCTGCTGCTTACCTGATGCAGCTGCTGCTGCAAGGCTTTATTTTCTGTCACTATTGCAACCTGAGCCTCCAAGTCCCGATGAACTGATCGATATCCGAAATTCGGAGAGCCAATCAGGGTCAGGCAGGGCAGGTCACTCCCTGCCAGGTACAGCCAGAGGCCTGCAGGAAAATGAGGAAGAGAGGCAGCGTGAGAGCCAAGGGAATGGCCAGGGTGGGCTCACATGGTGCCTTCACTCAGAGTGAATTAAATGCTTTAAACGTGGATTACAGATTCTGTACAGGAGCTCAAGAGCAGAGAGCAGCCCAGCAGGGCCTGCAGGGCTGCTCTGCTGTGTGCAGTGTGTGCCATTGTGGGGTGTGTGGGGTGTGTGCAGTGTGTTCGTTGTGCGGGGTGTGTGCCCCAGGAACACACTGCCCCAGAACAACCCAGAGCAAGTCCTGTCACTGCATTAGAGGCTGTTTTGCACCACAGTGAATTCAGAAACACCAAGAGAAGACAAACAGGTTTTCAGTGAAGGAACCAGCCCCCAAGTCCCAGCCAGACCAGCCAAGTCTGTCCAGCCTGTCCCAGGGCCAGGGAGCAGCCCCCATCCTGGGACCATGACATGAAGAGCATCTCCCAGCTCTGGCAGGTGAATTCACATGCCACTGTGAAGAGACATAGATGAGAAGTGCAAATTATTTCACACCCTCACTTCCAGAGGAGCCACCAGGACTGAGATCAGACTCTTGCCAGGGCACCTGGCCCCCACTGCCACTGACCAACACAGCTCCCACAGCTCTGCCAGCACAGAGAGCAGGACAGAGCCCAGGACAGGTTTTCAAGGGAAAGATGGAATTATTCTCAAGCACATCACTGCAGCAGGGCAAGAAGGAACAGCCACAGGAGAATCAGGACTGCTGCCAAGGAGAGGCTGTGTGGCCACTCTGCACAAATGGAGCCAGAAAGCCTTTGCTCTCCTCAGAAGAGCCCTGGGTGAGTCTCTGGTAGAGGCTCATCCCCATGGCTGGTCACACACAGACTGCAACAAAGAACCCGTAGCATAAAAACCACCTCGGCCTTAAAATAGCAGCAGGTTTCCCAACTCAGCCCCAGAGCAGTTCCAAGAATGCCTTGAGTAAGATGCTGCCGATTCACTGCCAGTTCCTGTAAGCTGCTCCCCGCCCCCACAGCACGCTCACAGGGCTGGCAGTGCCCCGATGCCTCCAGCCCTGCGGGCCCAGCCCAGCACAGCGGGGCTGCACAGCCCACCGCGGGCCCTGGCAGCACGTGGCACACAGCTTGTCACGTTCTGCCACCAAACAGGACCCTGCCAGGGGCTGTCTGGTGCCTGCCCAGCCAAAGGCTGGAGCCCTGCCCAAGCAGCAGCCAGAGGAGCAGATTCCTTGCCTTCCCAAGTGTCCTGTGGCAGCCCCACAGCCTTTAGAGGTCTCTGGTTTCACGGCCATCTGGCAGGATCTGCTCCAGCAGTGACTCACCTTCCAGCAAGGGGAAGCGCGGCTTCCCAGCGCCAGTCAATAGCAGTGACAGGGTTTATCTCACAGCACACAGCACCTGCCAGCACCCTGCCACCACAGCGGGCTTGGGAGGGACCCTGACCCCAAGGGATGCACGCCTGTCACCCCCAACAGCACCCAGGGCAGTGGCAGGTGGGCTTTGGGAGGGACAGCTGCTGGCAGTCCTGCTCAGACGTGCACCCCACCTGTGCAGAGCTCCGCCACACCTGCATGGGCACCCACGAGAGACAGCCCTGAGAGACATTCTGCGTGCAGATACAAACATGCTAAGGGGAGCAGCAGGGGCATGCAGCACAGCCCCAGTGTCTGGGGATGCCATGGGAGACTCAAGGCCCTGTTTGCTGCTGGGAATCTCCTGTCCTCAGCCAGGAGCAGGCTCCATGTGCTCCTTGCGCACATGCCCTTCACATCTCCAAGGCTTCCTCCCTTCCCTCTCCTGTCCTTGTCCTCTCTGCCACACCACGTGGCTCCTGCAGAAGGAAATGAGGTGAATCCAACGTGTGCCAAGGGCAGAGCATGCCGGAGGAGGAGCTGCACACTGATCCTCCCAGCACTCTGAAGGGGAATGGAAACACGGCAGCAAATGTCTCCAGCTGTCCCTGCTGCTAGCAGGGGAGCTGCTGAACTCCAACCCTGCATCCCTCTCCAAGCAAACAGCCCACAGCAGAGAGCCCAAAGCACTGTCCCAAAGGCCCAGCTGGCCCGAACAGCACCGGTGACCATCTGCACTTTGGTAGCCGGGAAAAGCAGCCCCTGTTTCTGGTTTATGCCAAACCTCATCCCACTGGGAGTTAGCAGTGCTCAGCAAAGGCAGAACCTGGGAATCACAGATTGCTCAAGCACGTACATGCTGAAAGACAGGGGACACCCCGGGCAGGCAGGCAGGCAGGCAGGGCCCTCCCTCGTGCTGCCCTGTGTCAGATAAGGGTTTTCCCTGCACTCCTGGCCGGGCTGGGGAGGGGCACTCTGGGATCTGTTTGTCATTTCAACACAGAGGCACCCAGCAGCACCCAGGGATTTTCGACATTCGAGAGAAGGCTGACTGAGCAGCTTTCCCTCCCCGCCACCTCTGAGCCTCCCCTGAGCACCCTGCGAGAGGCAGGGGGATGGAGCCATTCCTACCAACAGCTCTCTTCAAAACAGGCACGGCCAGAGCCCCAGTGTTCCAGTCACAGCCCAAACACTCCAGCTGCAGCACCGTGCTGAGCCCCTGGGAGCTGGGCACAGTGTATTCAGCAGGAACCCAGGCTCTCCCAGAGAAGACCTCGAGGGCAGCGTTCATTAACTCACTGCAAGTTAGCCCATACTCCTTCCTCAGCCCTTGCCCTCCGGCTGCCCTGACTCCCATAAGCACATGCTGCAGCTCCTCACACTGCACCCCCTGTGAGCTGGTGCAAATCCCCCAACACTGACACTGCCCCCATACAGACCTGCTGCTGGGAAGGCCCCAGGAGCAGCTCCCTCCCAGCACCTGCCCCCAGAACTGCTGCAGGGTCCCCAGCAGAGCCAGCACTCCTGCCTGCTGAAACCAGCCAGGGGTACACGAAACTGCACCAGGGCACTGACTGCATCATAAACGCATCCAGATGCTTCCTTTCCTTCACATCACCTTGTCATCCAGGCAGTGCTTCAGTGCCACCACAGCGATAGCTCTCACATCATCCCTGGGACTGTACTGAACCAAAGGCAAAGGCAAGGCATCCCCAAGTGATCCAAACCCTCCAGGATTACTCAAGCACGCTGTTTGAACCTCGGAGGAGTGTTCTGAAGGTTAAGCCCAGACTGGCACCCAGCCAGCCCCTCGCTCCTTTCGCAATCCAAATGCACAGCTCTCACACACCTCTGAACAAGACCCTTGGGGATAAGGGCTCCTTACCTTTGGCATGGAACGTCCAGCCAGCACGGGAGTACTCCTGCAGCTGCACCCTCTCCTGCTGCTGCAGGCAGCAGACCTCACTGTAAAACTGATGTTCAATGTAAACGTAGGCAGCCGGGATGGCACCTGCCACCCCTTTGGCACCAAAAAACCCATTGACCTCGGGAGAGGCCAGCAGGATCCGGTACTCGGCCCTCGTGCCCAGGATGAGGTCCATGTAGGCCTGTGTCAAGTTGAAGTAGCCAGTGGTGAGGTATATCCTGGCATCCCGCTCAGCCTCTGTCAGCAGGGTCTCTGTGACCATCTCGTCTATTTGAATCCCAAAAGGTTTCATTTGGATTAAGGGATAGATCCAGGTGTCGGGTTCTGGTTTCAGACTCCCAGGTGCTTGAGAGCCTTGCTGGGATAAGAGGGAGCTGCCTGGCTGGCTGCTGTGGAAAGTCTTTGCGTGAAGGCGCTCCTGCCGCGTGCGGGCAGAGTTGATGACCTCCATGACCCTCCTGTTGGCAATCTCACAGTAAGCCACTTTGTCTCCTGCAGGAAAAGCCAGAGAGATGGGTCTGAGGTCTACAGGCACTCAGCTACACATCACCTCTCACACACCAGGGAAAACTACTGACAGCACATGGATACAGGAACAAACAGGAGCCAACACAGACTGCACATGACTCTCTGTCTTCAGCCCAAACCAGCTGTTTCAAGGTCAGCAGAGCTACATTACAGAAGAGAAATGCTCAGCAACTGGCAGCAGCCTGAAAAATCCTCTGACAAAGGAGAGGACGAGCGCAAGGCTACGCTGACAACCAAGAATGAGCTGGAACAAACAAATAAACTCCCACCCCCAGCCTGAACTTACATCACCCAGCAGTGCAAGGCCAGGACAAAAACTGATGACGCAATCAGCCTGGCATTTCACTGCCCTTCTCTGCCCAATTTTACGCTTGTTCCCAGTCTTCCTGAACTGATTCCCATTTGATTCCCAGAACAACCTCTACGACAAAAGATTAATTACCAACAATAGCAGCACATTCATAAACCCTTCAGAGCACGCACACACAGAGCACCTGGAATTGCAGCTGCTAATATCAGAAAAACTTCTCAGAGGACTCAAGTTCTTGTTTAAGGCCAAAAGCAGCACATTTATGAGGCAGCAGATTTACTTCCAGTCTCTGCATGCCCTGTCAAATCAGCCTGTGACAGCCACTGTGCTGGGAAAACCCCAAATAACCCAGTCCTGAAACTCAAGCAATCTTGATTATAATACTGGAAGGCACAAAACAAGACAGCCCACAGCCTGAACAATGGTCAGACACCCAGCAATTCCCACATGGATGGAGTCTAAGTCATCCTTAAGCCCTGGCTGTCACCCCTCTCTCTGGATGCCATCACCCAAGCAGGTGAGACAGCTCCCTCCTACCTTGGTATGGGTGTACCATTCCCTCCATCATCTGGACTGTATCATCCTGCTGTAGCTGCAGGGACACGTCTCCAATGGCGTCCACAAGCTCCGTGAAGAAGTCTGCAATCTCGGGAGAGTCCCGCAGCAAGACGTAGCGGTCCTGACGGTTGGTGAAGTACAGATCACTCAGGTTTGCACTGAAGAGAAAGGGAAGACACAGGTTCAGAGCAGGAACGAGACTCTCAACCTCCCAGGCCAGGCTTAGGGCCTCACTCTGGGACAGCTGCACTAAAGCACAAATTGGCCATTTCCTTCAGAACCTCAAAATATTTCTCCCATTAAGAAAGGCTCGCTTTCATCTGAGAATCTCATGTGCAGGAACTGTGGCTGCTCTCTCATTCAGAAGAGCACTGATAGCATCACAATGGAGCCCAGATGTTCAGACAAGGCTGGCAGCACAGACACCCTGCCCAGAGGCCAGGGAACGATGGCACCAAGGCTGGAGGCAGCACGACTCACCCGCTCAGGATCACGTTGTCATCAAACAGATAGACCTTGATGTGCTGCAGCCCGATGGTCTCGTTGAAACGCTCTGGAATCAGAAGCCGGAGCAGCCCACGCAGGTTTGGGGTGTGGAACAGGGACACCCGGACCTGCTCGGGAAATCGCTGCAGCAACGGGACCAGCATCGTTCGGGAATTCTTCCTGCCTGGGACAGAAAGGGACTTTCACACAAACATCACACAGACAGGACACACCGTGACACAGCTCTTCAGCTGGTCACAGGGTGAGCACCCCTCCCGTCCACTGGCACTTCACATGTTTTCCTTTTCTCTGTTTTTTTTAGATCACTTTCACTTGTACTATGTCAATATTGAAACTGACATTCAGAATCGGCCACAGGGCAGCTCTGACACTTTTCAAGCTTCTTAACCAAGCCTCACCAGCACTGGCAACACATCTACAAGAGTCACTGTAGATGACCACAGGTTCCTGATTCTGTGTGCTGCTGCTTCCAACAATTCCCATTCTCCTTTCAAAATGAAAATGTAAGTGAGCATGATGGGTAAGGGCAAATGCATTAACAAATAAACCAAGCAAGACTACACAAGTTGCACAGAGTAGTTTGGCCCTTCTTGCTCCTACCACCTATTTTTGGAAGAAAAGCTGTTCAACTTGAAGATTTTTTGGGAATATGCAGTTCTGGAATACAAAAGGCTAATCCTGAAATGTGCATGCTTTAAGCAAGTAGGTCAAATTGGCCAAGATACCCACTCTTGGTAGAACTATCTCTCCAGCCTAGCAGTAAAATTAGGCTCTGACAAAAGCAATGAGCAGCAATTCCTACCCCGGGAGCCCCTGGTGTAGTCGAGGAGAATGGAAACTCTGAGGTCGGGTGAGCCTTTTGCTTGCAGTGACTTCTCCAGTGTTTCTTCTAAGCAATACACCTGCAGAGAGAGTTCTCTCCTCATTACAAAAGCAAATACACTTTCCAAGGGAGGTGCTCAGCAGCAGGAGACTGTGGCCAAGACAGCTCCCACACCGTGGTGTGAGTCCTTCTTCCTTGTGCCAAGCACAGCCACTTCAGCCCTTGCATCTGCCAGCCTGGCAGCCTCCACCAGCCTAAAGCCACAGATCAAAGGGCCTCAGTTTTACATGTCCACATTCTTCAGGTCCCACAAGAGCAATTAATGTTCACAGAAGAAGTCCCAATATCATTCCCAAATCACAGACTCGCATCACCAAAGACAAACATTGGCAGGAATTCACTGCAGTTTTATTCCTGAATTACAAGGTTGTTTGTCACATGCAAATTCAAATCCTGTGTGCAAGCCCAGACAAAGCTGGGCATAAATCCTATGCAGGCTTCATCCACCTTTACCCTGCCAGGGCATTTGCTTCCTAACATCAGAACCTGGCCAAGGCCAGGCTACTTCCTCAAGCCCTTGGGCAAAAATGCTTTTGTTTCCAGAAGAATGAACAAAAAAAGGCAAATACCATGAAGCTAAGCTGATCTCAGTCTCAAATTCAGAAAATCAACCCTTCATCTGTGTCCTGCACCTGGAGCACCAAACACAGCACTACACTCCTACAGCTCGAATCCCATTCAAGAAATGCCAGGGAAAAATAGATTCCCACGACCTGAGTTTTACTACAAAGCCCCCCTGAGCACTCTGAAGAGCTGGCCAGTCCCTCCTGACCTGGCCAAGCTAACTATCCCCCAAAGAAGTGCAGCAGTTCCCTGGCTCTATACCAGACCTCAACCAGAAGCCTCCCTTGCACATCCCTCCCCTGCATTCCCCTCCTGGCCTTCCCAACCCTTCCCCACTCACCAGCTCCTGCTCAAGGATTCCTGTTCCCAGGTACAGCGAGGCCATCACCACCCTCTGCTTGGCTGCTTTGATCTGCACCTGGGAGCAGCAAAACACAAGTTCCATTTCACACAGGCTGCCTGGGCCTGAGGAGCCATCAGCCCAGGCCTGGCAGTGCTGCACTGCCCTGGGAGGATGCCCTCAGCCACATCTCTGCTCTGGCTCCCTGGCCCTGAGGGAGGAAAGGTAACACATGGACAGTGGTGACATAAAGCACACGGAGCTCTGCAGGGCCACAGCAGCACCGCTGCTGCTTCTAAAACTGAAGGAAGAAACCAGTGCTTTCTGGGAAAGTGAAGAGCACACTCCCTGCAGCTAAACCTATTCCATATGAGAGCAGTTACCGGCAGCAGGTGCAAAACAGGGATTGTATCAAACCATTCCCACAAGCTGCAGCCCACATCTTACCTTGAGGAGTTCATAGAATTCCGCCGGGGATGAAAGCACCTTGACATGCGAGCTGGAGATCCCAAACTCTGGGACCAGATTCCTGATCCACTGGAACCTGTGTGCTCCTTCTGGACAGAGGGAACACGGTGGGGCTGTGACCACTGGAACAGGAGGGCTGAGTAGTGGGGCTAGAAGGAGCCATGATGATCTGTGCAAAGAAAGATGGAGAAATTCTTTGTAGTGAAACTTTTGCTTCCCAGCAAGACTCCAAGCAGGTAAAGGAAGAGCTGCAGCCAGGGCCAATACATGGTAGGGATCCACAATGGCAAGAATGCCTTTCCCTTTCCATAATCTGATCTGGATCACCAAAGCCAAATGTAGAAACAGAGAGACACGAGCAAAATGTGGGAGAACAGATCTGAACATCACCAGCTCCTTCCCTGAGCTGGCATAGAGATGAGGGGAAACAACTGCTTCCTCAGGACAACATGGGAAGGGAAGGAGGCCAGGAGCTGCAGAAAATGAGAGTGGGGATGCTCAGGTGTCTGGCAGTGCTGTGCTGGTACCACCTGTACCTGTAACCAGACACTTCTGAATTAACTCCATCACATACATATCAGCCAACACTCCCTTCATGTCAGCTCTGTTCTCAGCTGGGCTGAAGTTCACATTTCAGGTTTAAAGATCATGCTGCTTTAAAGAAAAAAATGCCTCCATCCCTCAATCATAGATCTACAGCACACAAGGTGATGAGGTGCAAGCCCCAGTAAAGGCAGAGCAATGGCACCCCGAGAATGACCCGAAAAAGGAGCGACTATGTCCCAGCAGGAATGTGCCAAGGGCCATCCCACAGCAGGGATCCATCCCCCTCCAGCAGTGCCACCGACAGAGGGTCACAACTTCCCCTAAAACCTCACAACCCTGTGAGGGAGACGTCAGGAAACTCATTCTTCAAAAAGAAATTTCGGAACAAATTGAATTTCTTTGAAGTCACTTTGGGAAGAAACCAGCTTACTGCCAGCATCACGCAGCGGGTGACAGGAAGCCAGCGGCGACTTCTCCTCTCCGAGGTTTCCCACATGCAAATTCATCCAGTCATAGAATAACAGAATAACCCCCGGCAGGAGTCTGCTCGCATGACAAAACCACATTTCAGCACAATTAGCAGCAGCAGCTCCCAGGAGATCCAGGAATCCACGAGCAAGGGACTGAAGTGCATCCCTGGACCCACAGGGACCATTCCAGTCTGCAAACCCCACTGATGGGAGCCGGGGTTCCTGGGATGGAAGCGGGCTGGCTGTCTCACCCTGGGGACAGCAGGTCCCCCACCAGCAGCAGCCACTGTCCCGTGGCCCATCCTGATCATCCCATCCTGACCATCACCACACACCAAGAGGAAACTTGATCACAACCTTTACCAGAATTTGTTACGAGGAACTTCTGGCTTCTTACCACAATCCAGAGCCCAAATGAACACAGATTCCAGGAAGATGATTTCACTCATCTGGTTCATGATACAACACTGGATCTTCACAAGGTTTCCAAACATCCTTACAAGGAAACCAGTTCACAGTGGCGTTTCCTGGCAAATCCACGAGTTTGTCACTGACTATTCATGAGCACCGAAATCTGAATCAGTCAGCGCAGGAATTCCTGGGATGGTGAGTTTTAACAGATCATGCGGACTGGGCTCAGCCTGAATACCCAGAAGTGACAGAAATCACCAGCATAGACTGTTAAAAACAATGCAAACATCCCCTAAAAGGTGCAGAAGAAAATTAAAGCAGAACAGAAATACAAGAAATGCCACTTTTCAGGCACATTCTCCTAAGTCTCCACAGAGCCTGAACACAACCTTCACACACCTTTGCTCACCTCAAGCCTCACAGGCCACACACAGAGAGCAGATTCCCTCTGTTCCATCTCTGCAAGGGAGCACGGCACACAGAGCTACAGTAATTCACACTGGATCCAAAAACACAGGGTTTTAAAACCCACTCAATGCTCACCCCACAGAGCAGTGGCATCACTGGGCTCTAACCCAGCCCTGCAGGTCACATCCTCTGGAATTATTCCCAGGGAGGGAGCAGTGGCAAATTTTATGTATCTTATAATAACAACCAACAGAGAATAATATTGTCCTCATTATCCCGTTGGCCAACCCAATTACCCTTCCAGAAAACAGACCAGTGGCCGAGCAGACACTTTCCAGAAACATGATTCCCAGAAGGCATTTTCTAGCAAGGCTTGCTGGAACTGTGAGTCCAACTGCACCTCCCTGCCTGTGGCCCTGTACCTGCCTGCCTGGAGCCAGGGGCAGCCCCCAGGGCAGCTCTGAAGGCTGCAGGCAGCGATGGGGTGAGCTTGGAGCATCTGCACTCTGACTGGAACATTTGGAGGAACTTCAACCTGCAGCATCTGCACTATTTGGTTTGGTCCAGATTAATACAACCGACCCTCGCAACCACGCACACACAAGTATCAGAAACCATGTAACATTATGAAGAAATCATCAAAATTCCACACTGTGACAAAACAGGTTTCAGAGGAACAGAAACTGAACTGGGGGGGAAGCCTTTCCATGTACTTCACATCACTGAGTTAACCAGAAAGAGAAAACGGAATCAAAAGGAACCACCTCAGACCCCTTCTGAATAAAAAGTTTACCCTAAATAGAAACAAGGGATTTTCTGAGGTGTGTTCTATTTTTTAAAACGTAGGTTTGGTACGAAACTCACAATGAAGCTGAAACCCCTATTCACCGTAAAACCTCATCTTCAGAGCCGGAGGTGAAGTGAAACTGCGGGACACAGTGCTGTCCTTTCACCCACACACAGCAGCACACGGGGGATCCACAGCGCTGCTCTGCCAGCTCAGTGACTGCTTTCCAGGGCTCAGCCGGATTTATCTGCCCTAAAAACACCGGCGAGACCAAAACACAAGTGTGGCAAGAGTTTCCTTGGTGTGAACAAGAGCACAGACTGATGATGCGGCTCCTCCAGGAGCGCGGGGACAGCCGCTGGCGGGTCCCTGTCCCTGTCCCTGTCACTGTCACCCGTGCCAGCCACCGGGCACGGCGTGCCCTGCCCCTCACGGCTCCTGCCCCACGGGCACAGAGGGGGCTCACTCCTGTTTCGGCCCCGTCCCGCTCGCCCTCCGCGACCACCGAACCCAAACCCGGCCGGTGCCGCCCAGAGAGCTGAGCTGTGACAGCCGCGGGGACAGCGGGAGGCACAGGAATGGGAAATGGAGGGGAAATAACGCTCAGCTGCTGTCCCGAGGGCGATCGGACACTGGGGCGAGCCAGAGGTGTCTGCGAGAGCAGAGCCGAACTCGGCTCCGACCCCGGCCTGGGGGTACCGGGCCGCCCCTCAACCCACGCGGCTTTTCCAAGAGGCTGGGCCGGGCCGGAAAGGGGAAGCGGCGAGCGGGGGATGCCCCGGTAACGCGACACCGACTGCGGGGGCGGCCGAGGGCTCCCGCTGCCTCACAGCCCCGGCGGGGTCCCGGCCGGTCCTTACCTGCGGGCGCGGCGGTCGCGACCGCGGGAGAGGCGGTCGGAGAGGCGGCCGAGCAGCGCGGCCAGGCCGAGGCGGCCCCGCGGCAGCCAGGCCGAGAGCCGCCGCCACAGCGCCGCGCCGCCCGCCGCCATCGCCGGCGCCTTCCGCTTCCGCGCTGCCATGGCGACACCGCCTTCCGCTTCCGCCCCGCCGCCCCGCCCGGCCCGCGACCCCCGGGAGCCCCGGCCCGGCCGCGCGGGGTGTCCGCCGCCCTTCCCCGCCGTGCCGCCCGGCCTGCGAGCGCGGAGCCCGTGGAGGGCCGCGGAGGCTCCGGGAGGAGCGCACGAAGGGCTCGTTGTGCGGCGGGGCCGCGCCGGGGCTCCTCCGGTCCGCACACGTGGGACGGGCTCACGCGGAGCCGGATCGCCTGCCCGGCAATGTCACCCCCCGGTGTCTCTTATCCCCCCTGGGCGAGCCCCGGCCCGGCCGAACAGCTCCGAAGGGACGTACACGGTTCTTGTCCGCGGCAGAACCGGCGCTCGCCGCCCCGCCGGGCAGGGCAGAGCCCGGGGACCGCGGGTCCCCCGCCAGGGTTCCCCCCCAGCCCGGGGAGCCGGCCCCGGCGGGGAGCCCCGGAGCCGCGCGTGCCCGTCCCGTCCCTCCCCCGCTATCCCGGCAGCGCTCCGGGGCTCGTTTGCATTTCAGAGCAGCCGGTTCGCCGGCGCTGATTCCCAGAACTGCCGCACGGGGTTGGTCTCTGCCGGGCAGCGGCCGCTCCTCCGGGGCAAATTAAACCGTTTAAAATAAACCCATGGACAGAGCTCGGGTTGTGTGCGAGCTCGGAACCAACAATTGCCAAACGGGTGGGGAGGGGAGCTCCGGCGCCGCTCCTCCCGCCGGGCACGGTCCCCACCGGGGCTCGGGCCGAGGGCCCGGGGCGGGCGGGGGGCTGAGGAGTCCCCGAGCCCCGGGGAGCAGCCACGGGCAGGGGGCTCGGTCCTGCCGGGCTCCCCACCAGCCCACACGGCCCGCAGACCGGCCGAAGCACCAACCGCGCGGATCTCCGGGGCTCCCGCAGCCACCGCCGCCCGGAGCGGAGCCGGGAGCTCCCGCACAGCCCCGGGCGCGTTTTCCCGCTTGTGCCCGGCCTGAGGGTACCCCGCGGGTCCCCCAGGAAGCGCGGCCAAGGCTGGCCTTGCTCGGAAATCAGGGCTGGGAACGTGGGACCGGCAGCCCCCGCTCCGTGTACCCCGGTGTGCCCCCGGTGTGCCCCCCATCAGCCGAGCCCCGACTCTCGCCAGGGCGGGCCCGCGGCCCGGCTGCCCCGGCAGAGCGGGGGGCGGCGAAGGCCCCCAGGGGCCGGCCCGGGCTCTCCGCTTCTCCGCAGGCCGCGGGCGGGGGCAGCCGCCCTGCCCAGAATGGGCTGTCGGGGCCGGGCCGGAGCGGGAAGGGCCGGGGCTGGGCCGGAGGGGCCAGGCCGGGGGCCCGGCGCTGGCAGAGCGGGGCTGGCGGCGCGCCGGGGGGCCGGGCCGGGCCGGGCCGGGCCGGGCGGGGCGCGGGCGGTGCCGCCGCGTTACAAGAAGCCGCGCAGTTCCAGGAACCCGAGGGCGGGCGTTGCGCCTGCTATAAGAGGCCGCCCCGGGCCGCCTCGGCAGCTTCGCCGCCGCGCACCGGCCCCGCTCTGCCGCCAGGACCGGCTCCCGCGCCACAGGTACGGCCGCGGGAGGGATCCCGGAGAGGACGGGGGCACAGCGGGGATGCCTTCGCGAGGGGGGGCGATCGCCGCGCACCGGGGATGCCGGTGCTGCCCAGGGAAGGGGATCGCCGGAGATGTTGGTGCCTCAGCGGGGCGATAACCGGTGCGCTGGGTACCGATGTGCCCCCGGGCGTAGGAGAGCAGGAGACCATCAGGAGCGGTGCTCTAGAGAGGGGAGGGAGCGGGAGAGCGCAGGTGTGCCCGTGCTCCCGGGAGGGAAGAGCCGGCCACGGCAGTGCCGCTGTCGCGAGAGGACAGTCGCCGGGAACGGGGGCTGCCGGGTTCCCCGGGAAGGGAGAGCTGGGCGGGGGGGCTGCCGGCTTTTCTGGGAACGAGAGCTGGGGAAGGGCATTGCCGGGAACCGGCAGCGCTGTTGCTGCGGGAGGATAACAACCAGGGACCGGGGGTGCAGGTGTTCCGGGGAGGGAGAGTCGGGGACCGGAGTGCCGGGACTCACCGCTCTCTCCGCCATCTCTCAGGTGATGGTGTAGCAGCGGCTGCTGCTGGCAGCAGCATCCAGAGCACACGAAGCTGGCTCCCTGCGCCATGGTCACCCACAGCAAGTTCCCCGCCGCCGGGATGAGCCGCCCCCTCGACACCAGCCTGCGCCTCAAGACGTTCAGCTCCAAGAGCGAGTACCAGCTGGTGGTGAACACCGTACGCAAGCTGCAGGAGAGCGGCTTCTACTGGAGCACGGTGACAGGTGGCGAGGCCAACCTGCTGCTGAGCACCGAGCCGGCCGGCACCTTCCTCATCAGGGACAGCTCGGACCAGAGGCACTTTTTCACCCTCAGCGTCAAGACGGAGTCGGGCACCAAGAACCTGCGCATCCAGTGCGAGGGCGGCAGCTTCTCCCTGCAGAGCGATCCCCACAGCAGCCAGCCCGTGCCCCGCTTCGACTGCGTGCTCAAGCTGGTCCATCACTACATGCCACCCACGCCCTGCGCCGTGCCCGAGCAGCCTGGGGCGGCCCTGCACCCCAAGCGCACCTACTACATCTACTCGGGCGGCGAGAAGATCCCCCTGGTGCTGAGCCGCCCGCTCTCCTCCAGCGTCTCCACCCTGCAGCACCTCTGCCGCAAGACCGTCAACGGGCACCTGGACTCCTATGAGAAGATGACTCAGCTGCCAGCCCCCATCAAGGAGTTCCTGGACCAGTACGATGCCCCTCTCTAGGGGGCCAGCGGAGCAAGGTCACATCTACAAGCACAAGAGCAGGGGACAGGCACAATGCCCCTCCGGCACAGGCAGGGCACGCCGAGCCTCTCCGTACGGCAAGGAGAGAGGGAACTGGGGAAGGCTGCCACGGGGCTGTGGCCAGCATAGCTGGGCACCCTTGGTGCTGCGGGGACTCCTCATCAAGCGTGACGCCTCCTCTCCACGGGGAAGAAGACGTCTCCGAGCAGACTATGGATGTTACAGTGAACCCATGGCAAAGCCCCTGTGGGCTTGGGCAGGCAGGACAGCTCCCACAGCGCGGGGGAACGTGTGCCCCGCCAGCCCCATCCTGGGGGTGTCCTGGTGAGAACCCCTTCCATCCTGAGAAACGGAAAGCACTGGAGCCCAGGAGTGCCTGATCACTTTTCCTCAGTTTTAAGGGGAAGGTGTTTTTTGCCCGTACTGTACCTCTTGCTGCCTCCTTGTGGGTGAAAGCTCCTTTCACATCAAGCCCCAGACTAAGAGGTCGATGCCTTTGCCCCGCGTTGCCATTTTCCAGGGGACTAAGCCTTAATATCCCCCCTGCCCGGCGGTCTGGGTCAGTGCACTTCAGCTGGTGAAGAGGCAGTGATGGTCCTGCTGATGTGCTGTGAAGCTGGAGAGGAAGCAGTGCTGCTGAGTCCCACAAACCGCATCTGCAAGGATCACCCCGAGGACGCTGGGCCCCCACTCCCTGCAGTCACACCCCCCTCTGCCCAGCCACTCCCGCAGCCCCCGGCTGTGCTGCTCTGCAGGGCACCAATTCCCTGAGAGTGCAGCAGGACCATCCCCTGGAGCGTGTCATCTCGTGAGTGCTTTTCTGCGTCCGCCCAGAGAAGTGGTGGGGTTTTCTGGCTTTTTTAAATTTTTATTCTTATTTTTTTAACCGAAGGGATGTTTACAGGCCAACGTGAATCACTGTCTTTTATAAAGATTCCATCTTCACCTCCAGCCTTGAGGGCTGAGCAAAACAATGCTTGAAAATTCAACCAAAACCAAACTCAGATGAAACTTTGCACATATTTATATTTATATTCAGAAAGAAAATGTTTCCATAATTTATAATAAAGAGCACTATTTTTTAATGAAAACCATCAGATTTGGTTTGATTTCTCTCTCGCACCCCCAAGGCCGCTTGGCCCCGGCACAAGGCACAATGCTGGGATGTGTTTACACCACGTAAGCACCGTTTCCTGGAGCCCCGTCCACGCCGGGTGATCCCGCCGGTGACTCAGCCCGGCTGCTGCGTAAGCTCTGTCCCAGCACTCAGGTATGTCTGAGCCCTGCGACGTCCCCGCCTGCCAGCCACGAGGATGGGATCTGCTCGCACGGTGCAGCCACGGGACAGCAGACACGGCCCTGGGCACAGGAGGGGCCGAGCTGTGGCCAAGGCTGGCCCGTGGCACAGCCCTAGTGCAGGGCTCCTGAAGGGCTGAGCGAGTCCTGCCTTCCCTCAGCACATGCCAGGGTGAGGAGCTGCAGGAGCAGGGCACTGTGAGGTGTGGGTAGGAAAGGGCCTGCGGGTGCTCCCTCTGGGAGCGTAGCGGGCTGCCAGGACACTGCTCACCCCCACAGCACTGAGAGAAAACCTCTGTCCTGTGCAGAGCCCTAGCTGGGTACAGATGCCCAAGGGAGAGGAGAGGATTCAATCCTGGGGCTGTTCTTGGCCCTAGAATTGCCTGTCCTCCGCTGCTAGGGCCAGGAAATAGGCGTGGGAATAAACCCACCGCTGTTTCTGGCTGGTGAGCAGTGCAGTGCCTGGCTGACTGCAGGGATGTGGGTGATCCCCTGGGAGCAGGTCAGCCCCCAGAACTCCCCCAGAGCCCCTGCCTGTGTGGAGCAGGCTGTGCCAAGGTGCTTTGTGCCCAGGCCCCAGTCTGCAATCTCCACCCTGTAGGCATTATGCCTGGCACCGTGAGCAGAGCTCCCTCCCCCTGGGGATCCCCAGCTGCTGGGAAAAGGATTTCCTTAGGAATCAGCCTGGAGCAGAGGGATGGTGAGTGTGCCGGCCCGGGCTGTGGGCATGGCACAGTCCCAGAGGCTATTCTGGGGCCACTACGTGTGGCTGTGGCACGCGTGCTGCCAGCAGTGCCACGGCCTGCCCAGGCACCCGCTGCAGCTATGCAAGGAATGCCCGCGCGCAGGGGTGGCCGCCTGCCAGGCCCTGCCGAGGCACATCCCTCAGTTTGGGGCTCCCAGCAGCACATCCCTGAGTTTGGGGCTCCCAGCAGCACATCCCTGAGTTTGGGGCTCCCAGCAGCACATCCCCGAGTTTGGGGCTCCCAGCAGCACATCCCTCAGTTTGGGGCTCCCAGCAGCACACCCCTGAGTGAGTTTAGGGCTCCCAGCAGCACGGGTGACTCCAGCCCGTGCCACCGATGGGGTGGGAGCAGTGCTGCAGGCACAACATCCCCCAGCTGGCAGAAGCTTCACCACTCCCCCAGGCAGGATGAGGTGAATCAGGGATGAAAATAAAACCCTGGGGGTGTATGAGCACACGCAGCCCTCCGGGCAGAGCCAGGGGTTCGCAGCACCCCAGCGTGGGGCAGAGTGGAAGCTGCCCCCGGGACAGCAGCCAGGCTGCCCGCAGTGACCCTGCCCGTGTCCTCCCAGCCGGACCCCAGCCTTGCCATCTCTGCGGGAACAGCCGCAGCTCCTTCACTTCCCAGAAGGGCCCTGGCATCGCCGACCGAGGGCCTCTTCCCTCGCGGTGCTGCAACCCGCGGCTGAATCAAGAATCCGGGAAGCTCCGCCAGCCCCGCGGCTCCCTTGGAACGCGGCCAGGCTGGCGGCAGCAGTGACGCGGCGGCCGCGGGCAAATCCCTGCCGAAGGTTTCACAAACCCCTCTCTGCCCCAGAGCAGCTGAGCGGACTTGGCCCTGCGTTTCGCAAGCAGTCTATCAAACGTGGCCAGTTCCCCTCTGCCCCTCGCCAGCGCTGGGCAGCTGAGCTCCCCCTGGGAGGGCTCCTGGATGGGGAAGATGTTATCAGGGTGATCAGAGCCTGTCACCGTGTGATGGTGCCAGGAGCCAGGCTGGAATTTGCACAGGGCTCCAGAGGCAGGGCTGGGACACTGGTGTCCTGCAGCTCTCCACACCCCAGATCTCCTGGGGCTGCCACCAAGCAGCACCAGCAGAACCCAGTGCAGCTGTAAGTGCATGCCCCCCGTGCCACCAGCTGCTCCATGCTGTGAGGGTGGCCATGCCGAGCAGGGTGAGGGCACCAGCCCCAGTGAGAGCCCGACAAGGTGCTGGGGCACAGAAGGGTGGTCAGGCAGGGACAGGCTGCTGCCCCACAGCCCTGCAGCCCCCACCCTGCCTCAGCCTGGCCTCCCCGTGGATGCAGGGTGGCCACCAGTGCTTCCCATCACACTGCTGCCTCATTACTGGCACAAGAAGGAAGCATCCACCGGGATGGTGAACCTGAACTCTGCGGGGTCAGGGGCGCAGGAAACCTGCTCTGGTGTGTACCAGCCCCTGCAGAGCCTAAACAGGAAACCACGGCAGCCGGAGATTGCTGCGGGCACAGCAGAGGGCTCGGCCGGCACCGCAGCTCTGCACCAGCCATGCAGAACATCCAGCTGCTCACTGGGCAGCAGGGCAGGCCCATGAGGGCTCCCCAGCCCCAAGCAACACCCCAAGGACCGGCGGTGGAGGTCCCTGGGGCGCAGAGGCAGGCAGGGAGCTGCTCGCGGCACTCCCTTCATGCTCTCCTTCCTGCTTGGCTCTGCAGCACCAGGACATTCCCACATCCACCACCACGCTTCCCAGTAGAATGCAGGAAAGGGCTGTGCAGCAGCTGGGAACTTACTGTAAATGCCTCCACCTGCTCCTTACGTGGCAATTGCTCTTCAGGCCAGGGCCACGGGGACGCTTGGGAACAGGGACTGGGACATCTGCTCCGTGTGAGCTGCCAGGAAGCACAAGCACGAGGTCCTCAGCAGAGCCCAGAGCTGGCAGGGGTGGTCCCAGCTGCAGGCCCAGGACAAGAGACAGATGCTTGTGCTGGAGGGGGAGCAGGGCTGCAGCTCTGTGTCCCCAGAGCCCCTCGGTTCCACAACTGCCCCTCAAATTGTGCCTCTGCACTCAAGTACTGCTCAAAGTCCCTGTCCTGGTAGCAGTTCAGCTGCCAGGGACCTGGAGCAGAGTCTTGGTGGCTGGGGGAGCCATGGGGGCTGGCTTGGCCCAGGCTCTCCCTGGGCCAGGTAGGGCTATGAGCAGGCAGGGAGCAGGGGTGGCAGCGGGACGCTGTGCCCAGGCCAGGAAGTATTTTGGGATGCAGCTGAGCCCAGCAGGCTGTGTACATCCCCATGGAAACTCTGCTTTGTTGCTGCTTCCCCAGCCAGAGCCGCGCCAGCGCCGGGGAGCCAGCAGCTGTGGATTCCTCACTCCTTCCATCAGCGGCGAGGAGAGCAGCTCTGCCCGGCCCCCCCGGCCCAGCTCTGCTCCCTGGCACAGCCCCGGGCCCAGGGCTGTGCTGCGCTTGCACCTGCACTCACAGGGAGCAGTGGTGCGCCAGCCTGGCTGTGGTCACTCCGGGCACACAGCATGGCACGGGACGTCCCTGTGGTGCTCTGGCAGCAGGGTGCCAGCTGCCTGGCGTGTGCTTGCCCAGCACAGCACAGAGTCCTCAGATGACCCTGGCAGAGCAGCCGTGGGCAGGTGCCAAGCCCAGCCCCGGAGCATCCCTTGGCCTCACATCAGTCCTGGCCTCAGCCATGGCACAGGAGCCGGCCGTGGCAGAGCCACACGTGGGGCTGGGGACGGAGCTCCGGGATGTGGGACCCTGTGTGTGCAATCCCTGCCCTCCTTGCCCGCCCCCTCCTCACCAGGGCACACTGCTGGGTGTCCCAAAGGTCCCCACCAGCCTGGGGGGCTCTGCCATGCCGTGGCTCTGGCTGCCATCAGCAGAGAGCAGCCCCAGCCACCCCGGACGGGCACAGGGTAATACTTGGGCAACAATGGGGAGTGCGGCTGGCAACGGGCACAGCTGGAGCAGATGCTCCCCAGATGGACACAAGGGCCCTGCCTCAGCATTTAATGAGTGGGAATGGGAGCGCTTTACTGTAATTCCAGCAATTACATTGTTCATCCTTGGCAGCCGACACCGGTCGGTGTCCAGCGCCACGGGATCGCGATAAGCCACCTGGCAGTGAGGCTTGGCAGCACGCTGCGCTGCCGGGCAGGCGGCCAAGGCAGGCAGGGAAGGGCCGGAGCAAGGTGTGAGGTGCGGGAAGGGCCCGCCCGGGAGTTCCCGTCAGTGCCGCGCAGGTGGCGGCGGGCGGGCCCTGCGAACGGGGCTGCCGGGATCCCCAGCCCGTGAGCTCCTGGCAGGGTCCCCGCAGCCACCCACCGCTGTGGCATCCCCAGCGCACGCAGGGCTGTGGGCACTGAGCTGGAGCTGCCAGCAGCAGGAGTTCCAGCCACAGGCACGGCGAGGGATTGGGGCAGCAGGGTGCCAGCAGGCACCTCCGAGGGGACTCCCCACCCGACAGGGGCAGAGGGGACAGGGGAAGGGGGGACACTGCCTGTCACCCCCATGGACCTGGTGTCCCACCCTGCCAGCACTATTGGAGCTGCCCTGGCCCTGTGCTGCCATCGCCCACCCAGCCTGGCTCAGCCGGGCATCCCCGGGTGGCCCTCGCTGGTGTTGGGGCCAGCCAGGAGCAGGGACAGGGCACCCCAGGGACAGAGTGGGAGCCCTGCTGAGTCATCACTTCGCTGTTCTCGTTTTTCCATGGTGCTGTTGTGCATTTGCTGGAAGCCAGCTCAGAGCCATGACTAATCTGTTCTCAAAACAAGCACAAAGCGAGCGCTAGGTTTGTGCAAACCCACGGGAGGAGGCGGAATCACAGCACGGGGCTGGACTCGGGAGGCAAGGCTCTGGAGCAGCTGGGAATGCCCAGCCGTGGAGCGGCCCTGCAGGCGGTGGGCACAGCAGAGGTGGGCAGGGGCACTGAGGACCCCCAACCCTCCCTCCCTGCGGCTGGGCTGGGGCTCAGGCAGCGTGCTGGAGCAGGCTGCAGCAGGCAGGGCAGGCAGGCCTGGGCCATCGGCACTCAGAGCCTCACGTCCTATGGCCAGAGCTGGGGCTCTCCTATGGGGTTTTTGCCTTATGGGGAAGCCACTGGAGGGGGAGGCCAGGGAGGAAGCACATTGATTTGCTGTTATTAAAACCAGAGCTGCTGTCGGGAACTCCACAGCCTGGCTGCCCTCGTGTGCTTCCTGGAAAAGGCAGTCCCGTGTGCCCTCACCAGCGGGAGATGGGGCCCCCAAAGCACCTGGCAACAGCCGCGGCCCGCGCCGGGTTTGGGTGGCAGCCGGGGCAAGGAGCCAAGGATTCAGCTCTGCCCTTGGTGCCCACCGCTCTGCTGCCCAGCCTGGGGCTCCCAGCCGCCCGCTGCCCCCCTGGCCCTCCTCAGCGCCCCCGGTGCTGCCTGCAGTCCTTAGGGCAGCCCTGTCACCCCGCGGGAGCAGCGGCACCCCGCTGAACTGAGGGGTGTTTACTGGAGAGGCAAAGTCATCGCTTCCAGTGGGGGATGAATCACCCCTGTCAGGAATTCTGCCCGGGGGCTTTTCTGTAAGAGCGTGGAATTTCAACACTGGCCGCCCGTGCCCTCCCGGGTCCCCCCTTCTTGCACAACCTCTCGCCGGGGTTGCTGTTCCCAGGCCGGCCTTGCAGCCGCAGCGGGCACCGGGGGAACCCTGCAGAGCGTCCCTGCGGAGGGTCCCTGGGGAGGGTCCCTGCGGAGGGTCCCTGCACAAGGTCCCTGGGGAGGGTCCCTGCAGAGGGTCCCTGCACAAGGTCCCTGCGGAGGGTCCATGCAGAGGGTCCATGCAGAGGGTCCATGCAGAGGGTCCCTGCACAAGGTCCCTGGGGAGGGTCCCTAAAAAGAGTCCCTGCAGAGCGTCCCTGCGGAGGGTCCATGCAGAGGGTCCCTGCACAAGGTCCCTGCAGAGGGTCCCTGGGGAGGGTCCATGCAGAGGGTCCATGCAGAGGGTCCCTGGGGAGGGTCCCTGGGGAGGGTCCCTGCGGAGGGTCCCTGCGGAGGGTCCCTGCACAAGGTCCATGCAGAGGGTCCATGCAGAAGGTCCCTGGGGAGGGTCCACACAGAGGGTCCCTGCACAAGGTCCCTGCACCGGGAGGACCCTGACACGGGGTCCCTGAACGGAGCGCGGCCCCACAGCCCGTACAGCCCGGGACAGGGCCAGCCGGGCTCGCAGCCTCCGCAGCTGCCCGCTCTCGGAGCTGCGCCCCCGGGCCCACAGAGCTGCCCCTGTCCCGAGCGGGTCCCCAGGGCCGAGGGCTCCCCCGCTCAGCGCTGTCGCTGTCGCCAGGCAGTGCTGCAGCACCGAGCCTGCACTCGCACCCAGCAGCGGTGCAGAGAGGGGGCGTGCAGGGGATCAGCTGCAGCGTGGGCTCTGATGGAGCATCTTCGCTCTGCCACAGGCACAGCCCACCCCCGTCGGGCCGATGGTTCCCTGGGCTGAGTGCGGGCAGGGGGAGGATGAGGCTGCAGACGGAGAGGCAGCCCCCGGCAAAGCCCTGCCAGCTGCCGCTGCCACCCTCCTGGAGCTGTCCTGCTCTGGGGGGACACCACTGCCCCAGCACGGGCCAGGCCACCAGACAGAAGGGGAGGAGCGGCCAGAGCTTTCCCAGCAGACTGAGGTGACCCCGAGCAGCCCTGCAGCCATGCTGGGACTGGGGATTCTCTCCGTTTCAACACACTGCAGAAACTCCGTGAGAACTCAGCGAGACCAGAGATGTTTTTGGATAAGGGGGAAGCGCACTCAGAGCAGGAAATGAAACATCACCTTTGAGATTGTGGCTGCTCTCAGCCTGGCGCAGCACAGATGGGCTGTGCTGGCTCCCAAACCGTCCCACAGGTGAGGAGAGCAGAGCCAGTGGCTGAGGGAGCCCAGAGAGAAGCATTCCCAGCATCTCCTTTCCTGGACACAGGGCTGCCAGGAGCAGCCATTCCCGGGAGACCCTTCGCAATGGGAACCTGCTCCCTGCTACATTTGGGGTGTCCCTGTGCCCCCCAGGCAGTGTCCCTGTGCCAGTGACAGCCAGCCCTTCTGCCACAACAGGCCCACATGGCAGCCCTGCCCCTGGGGCATTGCTTCCAGCAGGAGGAAGCAGCTTTCTCAGGAGCCTGGAGGATTTGCCTGCCCCACTTTGCATGCCTGAGGCTGCCCAGGGACACAGCCACAGCCCCACACCCCAAGGCAGGGCAGAACCATCATCCCAGTTCAGAGCACCCAGGTGGGCATGTAGGAAAGATCAGGACAAAGCACCTCAGCCATAGGAAACTGCTTTATTTTTTGCTTTGCACTTTCTGCCATTCCTGGAAATGCATGAAGTGCCCGCCCTGACCCGCCTGGGTCAAGCAGCCCCCTTGCCCCACTCAGCCCCTGCCCCTGTTCCCCGTGCCAGGATTCCCACTCCCAGAGGGGCTCCCAGGACCCACAGGCTGCAGTCCCATGCACCAGCTCCATCCCAGCCCCACACATCAGCTCCAGGCTGATTTATAGAAACCCAGAGCCTGGGGCTGACGGTGACTCCTGCCAAACCTCATTAACGGCTGGCCCGGGAGAAGGCAAACAGCTCATGCAGCAACAAGGAAATCCTTGTTTAAGCATTTCTGGCCATGCAAGGCCCTTCACCCCATACCCAGGGGAGAAGGAGGAAGACGAGGAGGTGAGGAGGAGGTGCAGGCTACCCAGGCTACCAGCCCCAGACTGGCACCACCCTGGCATGCAGGAGAACCAAGAAGGAGACACAAAGGGGCATATCAGGCTCTGCACCAGGATGGGGTGTGAGCTGGGGGGAAGCAGGAAGCTACATGGGCATGATGGGGGCAGAGAACTGTGCCACAGAACCCTGCCTGCCCCTCTGTGCCCCTGCGCCCACCAACACCCGGCCGTGGGTGCAGTGAGCTCTGGGCACAGCGGGCAGTGTGGGAGCCCGTGGGAGCCAGAACCAGTGTGCCAGCCCACAGTGGGCACGGGACACCAGCACGGCGGCCTGCGGAGCCGGCACGGCGTGCTCCAGAGCTGCATCAATGACCTGCATCTGCCTGCCCCACGTGTGGCTCAGGATCTATTTCATCATCTGGAGAAAAGCATTTACTGCCAATAAACGGGCTAATTAATTCTCCTCAAAGACCTCTCAATTATTCATCTCGGGCCACAGAGAAAACAATTAGAGCACTTACCTCAGCCCTGGCTCAGCCAGCGCAGCAGCTGGTGGCAGGCAGGGCACGGCAGCACGGCTCTGGGCACGGACCCGCGGTGCCCGGCCGTGCCCGGTGTGCCCACCCGGCCGGGGCGGCCCGCGGAGCGCTGGAGCGGGGCTGTGGAGCGGCCACAGCCGCCAGCCCTGAGCCGTGACCGGCCCCAGCGCTCTCCAGGGCGCTCCGGAGCTGCCCCGGCTCAGGGCTCGGGCAGGGACCCCCGGCCGCTGCCTCCCCACAGCCCCCCGGGTACCCCGGGCAGAGGGGGCTTCTCCCGGCGGTTCTCGGGCTCCTTGGCCCTCGGGGTGTCCCATCTGCCCCGCAGAGCAGCCCTGCTCAGGTGCGCCCTGAGGAGGGAAACGGGGGGCACGATGGGCTGGGGGGCCGCTCCCGGCCCGGCCGGAGCCCACGGGGGCAGCGCCCGAGACGGCCCCGGTGCCCGGTGGGTCAGGCCGGCCCCGCACCGGCACCGCCGGGGCCCCGGGGAGCGGGGCCATCGCCGCCCGGGCCGGGCGGGCAGAGCCCCCGGAGCCGCCGAGCCGGGCCGGGCGGGCAGCGCCCCGCGGGTGCCGGGCCCGGAGCCGCCCGTGGGGCGGGCAGCGCGGCCGGCCGGGCCGGGAAGGGTTAAGGGCGGCCGGCGCCCCCCCGGCGCGGAGGCCGGGCCTGTCGGGAAGCCGGGATCTCTGCGGCGGTTTTACTGGAAAAGTCGCTGCCGGCGAGGGGGGGCACCCGCGGCCTCGCCGGCTGGGGACGGGGCACCGGCCGGGACCCCGCGGCCACCGGGCTCCGGCAGGGACCGACCGAGCCTCCCCGGGCAGCCCGCGGGTCCCGCACCGGGCACGGCCCCGGCAGCCCCGGCACCGTGTCCGTCGGGGTCTGTCCCGGGCCGAAGCTCGGGCACTGCCGCAGCCCGGGACATGGCACCGGGGTCCCGGTCCCGGTCCCGAGTGCCCGACCCGGCCCGGCTGAGCCTGGAGCCGGCGCTCCCCGCGCTCCCGGGCATCGCCCCGCCGTTCCCGGCAGCAGAAACTGCTCGGCTCCGTGGCCCCGGTCCCTCGAGGGCGATGCACGGCAGCTGCCCCGGCCCCGGTGGGAGCGGGGCTCTCAGAACGGGCCGGGCCGGTGCCGCCGTGCCGGGACGAGCCGCGGAGCCCAAAGGGCAGCCGGGCTGAGCAGCAGCGGCGGTGTGGCCGCAGGGCTGAGGCAGCCCCAAGGAAAGCACCCCGAGCTCACGGTGAGCGGGTTACGGTCACTGCCAGTCCTGAGCCAGCCCTGGGCACCCAGCACGAGACCCCCGGGGCATGGCCTGGGCACTGACAGCTCCATGGCCCCAGCCATGCGCTGCCAGCCTGTGCCAGGGCAGCCAGGTGCATGTGCCAGGGCAGAGGGCTCAGCCCCAGCCCGGTGGTGCCCCGAGAGCTGCAGCACCGTGCTCCCCCATCCCACAGCCCCTCCTGCGGCCGGGATGCGCCAGGCTCAGCCCCGGGGACGTGCGGATGCAGCGGCTGGGGCTGGCAGGCTGGGATGGGGCTGCCAGTGGGGCTGGTAGCAGGGGGGCCCAGCTCCGGGAATCGGCCCCAGTGGTTGCCAGGCCTGTGGTAGGGAGGGGGGAAACCCGATCCTCCGCGGTGGGATCTGGGCTCCACTCCCGGCTCCCCAGCCAGGCCTCAGCTGCTAATTTTAGCCCCGGGGAGGCACGGCTGGAGCAGGAGCTGAGCCCAGCGGGGCAGGGGCTTAGCCCACCACAGAGGCTGGCGTGGGCAGGTGGTGACTGCAGTCCTGTGGTGCAGTGTGGTCCTGGGTGAGCCCCCTGCTAGTGCCCAGCTGCCAGCCAAGCCCCTGGCCAGATGCTGGCGCTGCCCACCCTCTGCCCAGCTCCCTTGGTGTCCATTCAGCCGCTCCACATAAGGCCACACGTGCTTCCATGGTCCTGGTGCCGGCCCTGCTGTGGCCCTGCTGGGTGCTGGTACCAAGGGGGGACCCCCAGGCAGGTCCCAGAGCGAATTCCAGGGAAAGGCACGGGGCTGAAGGACAAGGGGCTCTGGGGAGCACAGCCAGGCACACTGCGCAGTGCTGCAGCAGCTGCGGCTGCTGCCCAGCGAAGGAGCCCCCGCTTGGCTGCGGACCCTGCTGGGCTGGGGAGGCTGCCACAGCAGAGCCCTGAGCTGCCCTCCAGCCTTGGGCACACCAGGGCAGCCAACCAGCCCATCAGGTGCCATGGGTGAGTGGCTGGGAAGGCCAAGCTGAGGGGTGCTCCAGCCATCCGTCCCTTCCAGGCAGAGAGAGCGGCTCCAAGGCTGCCCTGCCCAGGGGGATCCCTGTCTGGGGCCCCGCGCCGCTGCTCCCCAGCCCTTCACCTGACCGGCTGCGCTTACTGGAAGGGGAAGCTGACGGGAAGGCGGCGTGTGCGGCGGGGCAGCTTTGGGGAGGCTCAGCTGGGCTCAGCAGCCGGCACAGCTCAGCTGTCCGTGCTCCCAGGTCCAGGGCCAGTAACGGGAAGCGTCTGCTCTCAATGACGGTAAATCAGATCGGGGAGATTAGAGGCCTTTTTGCCTAATCATGAGCAGCTTGAAGTTGGAGGACAAGTTCCTGGAACAAAGAGGAAATGGAGGCAGTAAATAAAGTAAAACTGTTAACATGTGGCCCTGCGTGTGAGAAACGTCTCATGAAGGACTGTTTATGGCTCACTCATCTGCGGGCTGACAGCGCGGGGGGCGATGCCGAGGGAGGGGCTCATGGACAGGGGCACAGCCGGGCCATGGGCACCAGCGGGGCGGCTGCGGGGGCTCAGGATGGGGGACCTGGGGCAGCCAAGGCTGGGGGGGCCCGTGGCAGAGGGAGGGAGAGGGCAGCGGCATGGCACGGGCAGGAGCACACAGCATCCCCAGGAGGGCAGGGCTGAGGGGCAGAGGCGCCTTAATGGGTGCACATGCCCTATTGGTGCCCTGCAAAGGCCGGGAGAGGCGCTGGGCGCTGCAGAGCGGTGCCCCCCGTGCTGGGAGCAGGGAGTGCGGTCCGGCCGGTCCAGCCCAGCGCGGGGAGGCGAGGGGGTCTCGCCACTGCTTTGGACACAGCCCTCCTGCCGGGGGGCAGCGGGGATTCCTGCCAAGAAATCCCCCAATTGCCGGGTCCCCTCAGAGCAGGCAGAGTGCCGAGATCTGTGAAGCTGCCCGGAGAGCCCAGAGCTCCGCTGCAGCGCCAGCGCACCGGCGGTGCCACCGGGCTTTGGGCACGCCAGGGCGATCGCCTGCGGCCAGGGCAGACACAGCCGGAGCCGGAGCAGCTCCCAGCGCCCAGACCCCGGGGCAGCCTCCCGGCAGCGGGGCGGGAGCGATTCCTGCGCAGCCATGGAAAGAGGATCCCCCTGGCTCAGCCATGGAAAGAGGATCCCCCTGGCTCCCTCCCTCGGACACCCAGCACGGGGAGGGGCCGGGGGGCCGCGCAGGGCCGGGGCAGCCCCCACCGGTGTGAGGTGGGCATGGAGGGATGGGGCTGGCGGGGCCGGCGATCCGAGGCGGTGCCCGCGCAGGAGCCGCTGCCCGTTCCCGCCCCGTATTCCCGGGAAGGAGGCGCTGCCCCGTTCCCGCCCCGTATTCACGGGAAGGAGCCGCTGCCCCGTTCCCGCCCCGTATTCCCGGGAAGGAGGCGCTGCCCGTTCCCGCCCCGCGCTCCCGGGAAGGAGGCGCTGCCCCGTTCCCGCCCCGTATTCCCGGGAAGGAGGCGCTGCCCGTTCCCGCCCCGTATTCCCGGGAAGGAGGCGCTGCCCGTTCCCGCCCCGTATTCCCGGGAAGGAGGCGCTGCCCCGTTCCCGCCCCGCATTCCCGGGAAGGAAGGAAGGAAGGGCGATCCCGCCCCCGCCCGGGAGCCCTTGCGGGGGGCGGTCCGGGCCATGCGGGCGGCGCTGCGGCGGGGGCGGCTGCCCGGGCCCGTGGGGGGGCCCGGGGGTCGGCAGCCGCTCGTGGTGGACCTGCGGAGCGACACGGTGACCCGGCCGTGTGCCGCCATGCGCCGGGCCATGGCCCGCGCCGCCGTGGGCGACGACGACTACGGGGAGGACCCGGCGGTGAACGGTGGGCGGGGAAATGGGGTAACGGGCCCCCGGGGGTCCCTGCCTGACCCGGGGGCAGCCGGGACCGGGGGTCCCCGAGCCCTCCCAGGACATCCGTGTCCCCGCAGAGCTGCAGCGCCGGGCCGCGGCCACTCTGGGCACCGAATCCGCTCTGTTCGTGCCCACGGCCACCATGGCCAACCTCATCGCCGGTGAGTCCGGGACTGCGCTCGCAGCCCCTCGTGCCCCCAGGCTGGGGATGCTGCCCCGTCCCCTCCCTCACTGCCCTTCTCCCCCAGTGATGTGCCACTGCCAGCGCAGGGGGGCTCAGCTCTTCCTGGGCCGGGACGCCCACCTGCACGTCTACGAGCACGGCGGGGCCGCGCAGGTGAGCGCGGCGGCAGTGGCGCTGGTGGCGCTGGTGGCGCTGGTGGCAGTGCAGGAGGGCGGCCGCGTGCTGCCCTCCGCTGGCTGCCAGGGCCCGGCCCCGCGCAGGATCCGCTGCCAGGGCATCCCCTGGATCGCTGTCCCGAGGCACGGGCTGCAGCACGAGTGAGGCTGGACACAGCCGATGGAGGGCACAGAGGGCTGGAGACGCCGTGCGCCGCCACCGCCCCCTGTCAGCTCCGCGCTCTCCGTGCCCTGGGCACAGGTCGCCGGTGTGCACTCCCAGGCACTGCCAGATCTGCCGAATGGCACCTTCGACCTGGAGCAGCTGGAGCTGACCATCCGCGAGGCCCACGGCAGCCGGTACCACCCGCGTCCTGAGCTCATCTGCCTGGAGAACACGCACAGCTCGGCGGGCGGCCGGGCGCTGCCCCTCACCTATCTCAGGCAGGTGAGAGCCCACAGACGGCGCTGGCACAGTCCTGCCCGGCGTGGGCAGCTGGGCCCTGCACTGTGGCACTGCGGGGACACTGGAGCTCAGAGATGGCTCGTGGTGATGGCACTATATGCCCAGGGTCCCTCCCAAACCAGCTGTCCCCCTGACCACCAGGTCCGCGGGCTTGCAGACCGTTACGGGCTGCGGGTGCACATGGACGGCGCACGGCTGATGAATGCAGCAGTGGCCCAGGGCGTGGAGCCAGCCCAGATTGCCCAGCACTGTGACTCTGTGTCCCTCTGCTTCTCCAAGGTCTGCTTGTGTGGGGAGGGATAGCAGGACTGGCAGGGGCCAGCACAAGCCGCAGCCCGCCCTGTTTGCAGGTGTTGGGCTGAGAGCAGCCCTGGCAGGCTGGGAGCTGGGGCAGCTGCCCGGCACAGCTGGGTGACGCCGGCGGTGGCTCTGCAGGGCCTGGGCGCCCCGGCGGGCGCGGTGCTGGCGGGCAGCAGGCAGTTTGTGGCCGAGGCCTGGCGCGTGAGGAAGCTGCTGGGCGGGGGCATGCGGCAGGCGGGGGTGCTGGCGGCCGCCGCTCTCCTCGGGCTGCAGCACGCCAAGGAGACACTGAGCAGGGACCACGAGCACGCCCGGAGCTTTGCAGAAGGTACCTCAGGGCCCCGAGGGTGCTGGGCTCTAACAGCACACCTGGCACAGCCCAGCAGTACCACCCTGCTGCTGGTGCCTTGGGCACATCCCTGCACGGCCACACTGGGTCTCCAGCCGGGTGAGGATGCTGCTGGGATCCTCACCTGGCTGCAGTGCCGGGATCACGGCATGACCATCCCTGTGCTGTGCTCAGTGACCCTGGTACCACGTGCGGGAGAAAGGGCTCTCCTTCCCCCAGAACCTCTGGGAAGGGCAGGTAGCCTGTTCCAGGTGGCTGGGCAGTGGGCTTGCACACCTGGGCCTCCCGCAGGTGTCCAGGCGCTGGACTCTCCGCTGTGCTCCGTCAGCCTGGCAGCAGTGGAGACCAACATCGTGATGCTGGACGTGCCGGGGGCCTGGCCGTGCCCCGCCGAGCTCTGCGAGCGCCTGCGCACCGTCAGCGAGGAGGAGGAGGCCGAGGCCGGGCGGGCTGTCAGCGTGCTGCTGCTGCCCTGGTCGGCGCGGGCCCTGCGCGCCGTCTGGCACCGCGACGTCTCGGCCCGCGGCACCGAGCTCGCCAGGAGAAAGCTGGAGTTTGTGGCCAGGAAGTGCCAGGAGGAATTGGCCTCGCGACTGCATCGAGCGCCTCCAGGCACGGGGGGAGCCTGAGCGTTGCGCCAGCCCCGCAGCTGCGGCGCTTGGGCAGCCCAGAGCGAGCAGTGGGAGCGGCCCCTTTGTGCTCCAGATGTGCGCCCAGCCGTCTGAAACATGACATCAGCCCTCACAGGCAGCCTGACAAACCAGTGTGAGCCCAGCCCAGCGGAGACCGCAGCCCCTGAGGCAGTCAGTGCACAAAATAAACACCTTTTGGTGGTACTGTCGCTGTGCGGGGTGTTTTCTCTCTTTTCCTTGCTCTGCAGCAGGGACATCATCACAGCCAAGGTCCCCACGGAGGGACAGTCGCTCCTGAGGACATGGAACCTTCTCAGCCACAGGACCAGGGTTGCTGCACAACAGTGCCAAGGTTTGTGTCTGGCCAGGACTGTCCCAGAGCGTGAGCCCAGCCTGGCCCAGATGTCTGTGTCACTCCCGTTCACAGAGGCCTATGTGATTCTGTCCCACAGCAGCAGGTGGGCTCCCCAGGCCCCCCTGTCACGTTCTGGGTCAGCCAGCCCCAGAGCTCTGCACTGGAAGAAGGGATTCTGTCAGCAGCAGTTGCTTCGGGTGTGCACTCACTGCCTCCCTGGGAAGCACCACCCCAGGCAGCAGTAATTCCCATTTTATTTGTATTGCCAAGGTGACGTTTAAAGGACACTGAGGGATCAACGTTCATGGTCCAGCTGCCCAGTCAGAGCCTTGCAGCCCTCAGTCCCCTCTGCCCCAGTGGGCAGGGGCACTGCAGGGAAGGGGCACCAGCCTGGGCTGGGCTGAGCAGAGAGGGCACAGTGTGGGTCTGAGACAGCTGTGGCTCTGTGTTAGACCGAGGGGGCAGCAGGCAGGGGATGCCAGGTGCCCACTGCCACCACACAGGGCCATGGTCCCCATCTACTGCTGAGGTGCCACCACACAGGGCCATGGTCCCCATCTCTCTACTGCTGAGGTGCCATCATGCTCTTGAAATCATGTTCAGAATCACCTGGGGTGAGGAACCAAACCCTGTGAAAAGCCCCTGACCCTGCACCTCTCCTCAGGGAGGTGGCAGCCCACCTGATCCGCCCTGGCACAGCCCTCCTGCCCACCTGAGTGAGGACATAGCTGTCCTCTGACAGCCTCTCAATGACATCAAAGTGATCCACACCAGCCAGGTCCAGCACAGAGACAGACCAGCCTGCTGCACGCAGGGCCTGCAGACAGAGCAGAGTGCAGGATGGACCCCAAGCTCCCCCTGCCCCGGACAAGCAGCAGGAATAATGTCCTGGCCAGGACCTCCAGTGAGCAGAAACTGCTCTGGATCCGCACAGAAGCTCTTCCTCCCAGCTGGGTAAGTTGGTGAGGGCTGCCTGGAGCAGTGTCCCCACCAGAGCCGAGCAGGGTGCTGGGGGAGCTCACCTGGCTGTACTCCTGTGGCTGACTGGTGCTCACCTGGCCATGGTCCTGCCACCACCTGTGCTCACCTGGCTGTACTCCTGGGACTGCCTGCGAAACTCTGGGGAGTCATGCTGGGCCACAGCCACGAGCACCTCACAGGCTGGTGGCACGGCTGGGGTGACGAGTCTCATGGGGCTGTTCCTCTGGGCCTCCTCCCTGCAGGAGCCACGCCGCGGAGCTGATGCAGCCCTTTGTGCCCTGCTGGGCGGGCGCAGGGGCAGAGGGGCTGCGGAGCCACCGGCACCCCTGCCCGTGCTGTGTCCCACAGCCTGCGGGCTCACCGGCTCATGCTCAGAGCATCGTTCACGTAGGTGTGCAGGATGGGCTCCAGGTCATACAGGCCGCTCACCAGCACCGCTCCTGGGGCAGAGGAGGAGCTGCAGGTGAGGAGCTGCAGCCTGGGTGCTCCCACAGCCCCGGGACCTCACATTGAGCATAATCAGCCCCGCAGCCTTGTCCCAGCCACGGAGACCTGTTCTCCTCCCGACTCTGTTCGGGACGTGGCAACGCTACCTTTGATATCTGGCACCACTTGGAATTCCGTCCAGTCTGTGGACAGCACCATGGCCGCCAGGTGGGCCCCTGCCGAGTGTCCGCACAGGTAAATGCCCCTGGAAGGAGGGAGTGGCTGAGAGGGACACCTGGGGACAGCTGGGGACACCTGGGCACGCTTTGCCCCGTGCAGAGGAGGTGGCACAGCCCGAATGTGTCAGCTCAGGTGTTTCCCGATCCGCCAGCCACTGCCTTGTGCAGTGATGGGATTGTGGCCACAGGCGCTGCCCAGTGCTCGGGCCGAGGTGCCGAAGCCCCCGGCCGCTCCCACAGAGCAGCCCCGGCCCGGGAGCTGCCCACCTGATCCTGGGGTAGTGCTGCGCCAGGAAGGCGAGGCTGCGGCGCACCTGCAGCACCATGGTGTCCATGTGGCCTGAGCAGAGGACAAAGGGCAGGGCTGCAGGCGCTGGCTGCGCAGGCAGCCGCAGCCTCTGCAGGGCAGCACCTACCCTTGGGGGCGATGTCGTAGCCCACCGCCACCACTGCCACCCCCTGCGACACCAGCGGCGGGGCTGCAAACCCTGAGTCGTCCTTACTGCGGAGAGAGATGCTGCATGAGCCGCGGGGCCGCTGGGGACCGGCCAGACCGTGTCCCCGCAGCAAGCCCCGGTGTCGGGAGAAGGGGTCAGCGAGAGTCGGTGAGGGGTCCCTTCGCGAGGAGCCCATCCCGGCAGCCCGGCTCACCTCAGGCACTGCCAGTACCCGCCGTGGATGTAGACCAGCGCCGGGAAGGCTGCGCAGCACAGCGGGGTGAGCCGGGTGTCCGCCCGGCCCGCTCCCGCTCCCGGCCCCGCCGCCCCGACACTCACCTTCGGAAGGCTCCGTGGGAAAGTAGATGTCCAGCTTCTCCCGGTCCCCGTCGCCGTAGGGCACGTGCAGCAGGGTCTGCCCGCTGGCCCGGGCCCGCTCGGTTCCTGCGGGGGAAGGCGGTGGGGCGCGGCGCCGTGGCACCGAGCGCAGCCCCGGTCCCGGTGCCGCGATCCCCACCTGCCGCCGTCACCGCCAGGTGCGCGTCGATGATGGTGTCCCGGTCCAGGCGGGGGGACCAGCGACTGGGGGAGTAATGGTCCTCCAGCGCCTGCGGGGAGGCGGCGGGGCAGCGGCGGGGCAGCGCCAGCACCCCCGGCCGGCGACCCGGAGCGGACCCGCGCTCTGCCATGCCCCGGGGCCGTACCTCCGCGGACATGTCCCGCCACCCGCCCATCGTGGGGCCGCTCCCGGTGTCGCTCCCGGTGTCTGTTCCCCTCCCGATCCCGGTCCCGTTCCCGGTGAAGCTCCCCGTCTCGATCCCGGTCCCGTTCCCGGTGAAGCTCCCCGTCCCGATCCCGGTGCCGTCCCCGGTCCCAGTCCCGGTGCCGTTCCCGGGCCGCCCGCCCGCCGAGGGGCGGGGCCTGAGGGGTGCGGGCTGGAGGGCGCGTTCCCATTGGCTGTCCCGGAGGCGAGGCCCGAGCTCGGGGGCGGGGCCAGATCATGGAGGCGAGGCCAGAGCCCGGCGGCGGGGCCGTCTCCCATTGGTCGCTCGGGGCCGGGAGGGCGGAGCCTGCGGGCCGAGGAAAATAAAAATTTTGGCGCCCATGACCCCCATTGGACAGGGTTGCCGCGCGGCCGTGCAGACTCTTTCGCGATTGGCTGGCGCTGCGGCGCGTGGGGGAGAGGCCTCCTCCGATTGGCTGACGGGCCCGGCCGGCTCGGCGCGCGCGGGCTCGGGCCGGCAGTCCGCCATGAACTGCCTGACGGTGCCCGGTGTCCACCCCGGCTCCCCCAGCCGGCCCCGCGGGCAGATTCAGGTACGGGCCCGCCCCGGGGCACGGGCGGGGGGGTAGGTACAGGTGCCACCTCGGGGCACCGGTGTGGGAGCAGATACGGGTACGGCAACGCTGCCGGGCATCGGGATGGGGGCAGATACGGGCACGGCACTGCCCCGAGCACGGGCCGGAGGCAGATACGGGCACGGGCCGGGGGCAGATACGGGCCGTACCCGTACTGCCCCGGGTACGAGCCGGGGGCAGATACGGGTCGGGGACAGACACGGGTACGGTACTGCCCCGGGTACATGCCGGGGGCAGATACGGGCAGGGGTCGGGGGCAGATACGGGCACGGTGCTGCCCCGGGTACGGTCTGGGGCCAGATACGGGCACGGTGCTGCCGGAGACCCGGCGCACGGGCCGGGGGCAGGTGTGGGCGCCGCGCCGGGCTGAGGGGGCTGCCGGGCCCCGGCGGGGTGCAGCCGGGGCTGCCCGCTGGCCGCCGTTCTGAGCGCACCGTTCCGCCCCCAGGTGATCTTCGGGCCCATGTTCTCCGGGAAAAGGTAGGCACGGAGCGGGGGGCGGGAGGGCGGCGGGCTGGGGCTGGGGCCCGCTGACACCGTGTCTTGCAGCACGGAGCTCATGCGGCGAGTGCGGCGCTTCCAGCTCGCCCAGTACCGGTGCCTGCTGGTGAAGTACGCCAAGGACACGCGCTACAGCTCCTCCGGGGTCTGCACACACGACAGGTGAGCTCCGGGGCAGGAGGGCTCCCTGCTTCACGGGGCTGCCCGCCTGCCCGGCTCACTCCCTCCCTGCCCGCAGGAGCACCATGGAGGCCCTGCCCGCCGGGCTCCTCCACGACGTGTACCAGGAGGCGCTGGGGGCCGCCGTCATCGGCATCGATGAGGGCCAGTTCGTAAGTGCACAGCCGGGCTGGGTGTGCTGGGCTCCGCGGGACACACGCTGCTCCTGTGCACGCTCTGTGTCCTTGTAGCAGAGGGTGGGAGGTCATGCCCTGGGCAGTTTGATCTGTGTGGCCTTACAGTCAAAGTGCTCACAGTCAAAGCCTCCTTCCCTGTACTCCCTGCAGACAGCACGGTGGGACTGCAGCCCGTTTCACAGACAGGGCACGTGGCTCTGACTTTCTTTGTCCCTGGTGCTGCTGTCTGGGCACGCACTGTGGGATCTGGAGCCAAGTGCTGCCCCCATCCTTCTTTACAATGTCCTGTACCCCTCCAGTTCCCAGACATTGTGGAGTTCTGTGAGAAAATGGCCAACACTGGGAAAACCGTCATTGTTGCTGCTCTGGATGGCACCTTCCAGAGGAAGGTAAAACACTCATTTTGGTACCGCAGCTGCTTTGGGACCCTCGTGGAGCCCACCCAGCAGCCCCTTCCATGCTGTCTCACAGGCCTTTGGGAGCATCCTGAACCTGGTGCCGCTGGCGGAGAGCGTGGTGAAGCTGAACGCTGTGTGCATGGAGTGCTTCCGAGAGGCCTCCTACACCAAGAGGCTGGGAGCAGAGCGGGAGGTGAGTGCCCTTGGAACAGAAACTGTTTCACTCTCTGTCCCGCTGGTACAGAGACTCCCTCCGGGAGATCCCGGCTCTGCAGCCACTCCCGTGTTTCCCTGCCAGGTGGAAGTGATCGGAGGAGCTGACAAGTACCACTCGGTGTGCCGAGCCTGCTACTTCCGCGCGCGGCCCCAGCAGCCCGGGCCAGACAACAAGGAGAACGTGCCCCTGGGCCTGAGGCAGCTGGAGACAGCTGCCCCTCGCAAGATCTTCACTTGACTGCTGCGAAAACGGAGGGCGAGGGAGCTCAGTGCTGTGGTGCACGGGCCCCTCTGTACTTTAACAAACTGTCCAGCCCTCCCCACCAAGCAGCACAACTGAGGATCCACCAGGCCTGATGCTGGTGGAAGCGGAAGCAAAAGCCTGGCTAGAGCGAGTTCCCATCTCAGAACAAGGACAGGGACCGGCACAGTCTCTGGTGCTGCCACACACAGGCCCTGGGGCACTGCCCGTGGGGCCAGGCTGCAGCACTGCTGCTCACTGTGCCTCTGGCCGGCTCTCACAGGGCTCCAAGCGGGCTCAGGCTGACACCATGCTGCTTCTGCTGCCTGTGAATGCAGCCCTTGTGCACTGTTGCTACATTCGAGGTTTCTCAAGACATTGTACAGCCATTAGTATTTTTAATGCAATTTTTAACTTCCTTCCTTAGCAGTCTGAGGTAACTTGTCCCTTGTCACAGAGCTGTGACACAGCTTTTAAACTGACACACGCGTCAGCCCAGCCCTGGGCAGCCCCCAGCCTCTCTGCCAGCCTGCCCACTGGTGTCAGTTATTGCTGAAACAGAAGGAGGCCTGGCAGCTGACTCTGCTGAGGTGCTGAGCCTCGAGGGCTGGCTGTGTTCTAGCAGGCTGTGACAGACTTGTTTGGAGGAACTGGTCCCAGGAAGAGCTTCCTCCAAATTCAGGGCAGTTTTTCTCAGGTTCAAGGCTGGTGCTGTCTCTTTGGTGCTGTGTTTCCTCTCAGGGGTTTGGAGGCCCAGAGTTTCATCTACCAAGATGTGGACAATTATTCCAGGGAAGATCCAGCTGCTTTGTAAAGGGGCTCTCCTGAGGAGCTGCTTCTCCAGTCCAGTCATGTCTCTTGCTTTCTCCTCAGCCTTCCAAAATCCTCGAGGCTGACTCTTGGTCTGCTCTAAGCAGGATCCTCTTCCCTCTTTGTTAGACTCAGATTCTGGAAGGTTGTTGTTTCCTTATTGTCTGCAAAATTGTTTTTTCCCTGGAAGTGTTTTTTCCCAGCACCCACAGGCTCTGAGCAGTAGCTCTTTGTTCTGGCCAGGCCAGACCTCTGCATCTCTGAGTCCAGGGCTGCTGTTTGCCTGTGCCCTGCAAGGCTCCAAGAGCTGCCTGAACCCCGCTGCTGCCCCCATGCTTCAGGTGAGAATTATTGTGCTCACAAGCACTTGACTGCCAGGCTGGGCTTCTCCCCAGGGCTGGAGAAGGCGCTGCTGCTCTAGTTTAATAAATAACTGAATTAATTTGTGTGTGTATTTTTTACCAGAGCATTCTGCTAAGGCTTCCTGGCAGTGCCCAGTGAGACAGCAGGGGCTGGTCACAAGGTGGGAGGGCTGCTCACAGGCTGGGGCTGGAGCATGACGAGGGTGGCCTAAAAATAGGCACCAGCATGAGTGTGCTGTTTGCAGCACAGCAGCTGGAGGGGCTGCGCTGCCCCACTGGCGCCCCAAGCCCTGCAGGGGCAGAAGGACTGCAGGAGCCTTTTCTGCTTCTCCTGAGAAACTGCATTTCTGCTTCCCCTTCCCTGAAAAGGCACGTGGTGGCTCACAGGGTGGCTTGGTGAAAAAGTTTATTCCAACCTACAGTGACAACTACTCAAACGCTGGCCCCAGCAGGGATGGCCCACACACACGGCTGCTGGGAACAGCTTTACCACAGCACAGCAGCAAACACAACCTGAGAAATGCCCGTGGGCTCCTGGTGTGGCTGGAGTGCAGGCAGGAGCTGCGGGCAGGCTGCAGGAGCTCGGGCTCGCAGCAGCGCTCGGGCAGGCACACCAGGGAAAGAAAGTGCTCCAGGATGTCCTCAGCCACGGCCCTGCTGAGGATCTCAGTGCTCACCACTCCCACAGAGCCCAAGGCACACCATCCAAGCACCAGCAGCTCCAGTGCAGGCTGGGGAAGGCACAGCACGGCGTTAGAGAAGGGCAGAGGGGGCTTTGGCAAGAGCTGGCCCAGAAGCAGCCGCGGGGGAAGGCAGAGCTGGGCCTGGCTGTGCTGCAGCAGCGAGATGGCTCAGGGGAAAGCAGCCAGCAGGGCTGAAAGGCACTGGAGACAGGACGGGCCAGGGCACAGTCACAGGGGCAGAGCCTCGCCAGGGCCGGGGCATAAACTGCAGCCCACCACCAACGCAGCACAGCAAAAGCAGAGGCTTGTACGTGCCAGGGCTGCCCGCACACCCAACCTCCTGCAGCTGCACTGCTCACCAGCAGCTGCAAATCATGTGGGTGTGCCAAATCACCCACCAAATCACACACTGGACCCTCCAGTGAGGATCTCAGCTCTGGGACCAGGCAGAAGCCCCTCCTGCACCCCATGGAAAGGCCCAGTCACCTTCAAACAAAGCAGCCACCACCCTCCCGCCCCGCCGTCCCCTCCAAGGCACAGACCCCTCCCTCCCACCCTGCGTTAGGAATTGCACCGTTCAGCCGTCCCACGGGAGCCAGCCGGGCTCAGTACACCGGGGGAGGCTGGTAGCCCTCCGGGGCCTCCGCCGTGTGCGTGAAGGGCGGCTGCTGGTAGCTCTCGTGGCTGATGTTGGGATAGCTGGAGTACGGAGCCGGAACCCCCGGGCTGGGGTCGGCGTAGCTTTGAGCAAAGTCCTCCACCCCCATTTTGTACCTCTTGTAAGCGAAGGTGAGCAGGAGCGCCTGCAGAGAGAAGGGGAGCAGCATCAAGGCCGTTCCAGGCTGTGAGTGCAGGGGGCCCCTCTGCTCTCCCCCCAGGTGGGGCACAGGGGTTCACTCACCCAGGAGAAGATGGAGAAGAAGCTGAAGGTGATGGCAGCGCGGGCAGAGTCTGCTCCAAGGAACACATCCTCGGCCCGTGTCCAGGACCACTGGTTGGTCAAGAAACAGAAGCCGATGAACCACAGGAAGGTCCAGAGACCTGTGGGGGGAAGTGGCATGAGGGGCCAGGGCCGGTTCTGCTGCTCCTGGGCAGCCCCGGGCCCAGACCCTGCTCCACCGTGCAGGCTGGCGCAGGCACCCGGCCAGGGGCAGCCGCTCCTCGGGGCACTCAGTGGCAGCAGCAGCACCAGCATTAGCAGCAGTACCACCAGCAGCATTAGTAGCAGCATTACCAGCAGCACCACCACCAGCAGCAGCAGCAGCAGCACCACTAGCAGCAGCAGCAGCAGCAGCACCAGCAGCTGTACCAGCAGCAGCAGCATTAGCAGCAGCAGCAGCAGCATTAGCAGCTGTACCAGCAGCAGCAGCATTAGCAGCCCCAGCAGCAGCATTAGCAGCAGCAGCAGCGCGTGGCCCGCGGGCAGCACGCCAGACGGTAGCGACTCGGGAGCGGCTCCCTGGGCCAGGCACCGGCAGCCACGTCACGGGACAAGGCGGCCATTGTGGCACAGCCCGGCCCGCGCTGCCCCCGGTACCTGAGAAGCCGAGGTCGGCCAGGACCAGGTACTTGCGGTCCGTAGCGTTGCTGATCTGGGGGAAATAGACGTCCACCATGAAGAAGAAGATGCAGGCGAGGAAGGCGAGGACGCCGATGCCGATGCCGTAGCGACAGGCGTCTTCGTTGTGGTTGAAGATGCAGTAGAGCGCCGGGTCCTCGGACAGGTTCGTGTAGCCGTCCCCGACCAGGCAGGCGAACACGATCAGGGCGAAGACCTGCGGGGCGGAGCCGGTGTCCGGTGGGCGGCACCGAGACCGGGGAGCCCTTTGGGGGCTGCCGGGCCCGTTGGGCGAGGGGCGCCGGCCTGCGGCGGGGCTCTCCCGTCCCGTCCCGTCCCGTCCCGTCCGTCCCCACTCACCGCGCTGACGATCCGCGCCACCACCTGCGGCTGCTGCACGAAGCGCACCAAGTCGAAGGCACCGCCGGCCTTGGCCGCCCCGTAGGCGCCTCCGCCGCCCTCCATGGCGTTCGGCCGCGGCTGCTGCGCGGCACCGCCCCGGGAGGGCCGGTCCAGGCGGCCCGGGACGCCGGGGCGGGGCGGCCGGGCTGGCTCCGGCGGAACAGGGGCTCCCCCGCCCGGGCGCTCAGCGCCGCGCCCGTCCCGCACCCTGTCCCGGTGCCCTCCTTCCGCCCCGGTGTAACGGGGGACGGGAGCGCCGGCCCGACCCTCGGCCGCCGCCGGGCCCCGGTGAGCACAGCCGAGGGGAAACGGGGGCTTCGGGGGGCTCCCGCCGCCCCCGCCCGGTACCGGGAGGCGGCAAGAAGGACGGGACGGGACGGGCAGGGCTCGGCAGCCCCCGTTCCCCGCAGGTCCGCACCCCCGGCCCGGGCGGCGGGAGCGCCGGGGGGCGTCCCGTCGGTGCCCGCTACCGGGGCGAGCGGCCACCGGCGCCGAGCAGCCTTAGCCCGCCCCGGGGCGGAGAGGGAGAGTAGGGGAGGAGGGAGACGGCACCGGGCGGGGAGCACGGTGGGGGCACGGGGGAATCTTTGCTCCGACGGGACCTCTCAGGGCCGGGACTGGTGCTCGGGGCTTCGTGCCCGAGCCGAAGGGTCCCGGACGGCGGGCGGAACCTCTCGGCCGCGGAACCGCCCCATCCGCCCTCTCTTCCTTCCTGAGACCGGGCTGGAGCCGGGGTTAGTCCCGGCTTAGCCCCGCGGACTCCGCGCTCCGGCTGCCCCCGGCCCGCACGCCGCGGCTCCGGCTCCGGCTCCGTCCCGCAGCGCCGGGGAGCGGCGGGAACCGGGGAGCGGCGGGAACCGGGGAGCGGCGGAAACCGGGGAGCGGCGGTAAGCGGGGCTGCTCACCACGGCAGGGCCCGGGCAGGACGGACCAGCCCGGCCTCGCAGGATGTCCCAGCCGCCCTCCATCACCCTGCACGTCCCCGAGGGCTCCGAGAGCGATGGGTGAGTGTGACCTCCCCGCTGCCCTGCCGTGCCCAGCTACGATGGGCTACGACCCCGCGCCCTGCAGGCTCCAGGTGTCCGTGCCACCATGTCCCTGTGTTCCTTCAGCCAGGAGCCCAGTCCGGACAACGAGAGAGCCCTGCACACCTCGTTCCACCAGCTCATCCTGGAGCAGAGCAGCTTGATCGAGGCAGGTCTGGAGCTGGAGATGCAGGAGAGGACCAGAGGTAAAGCACTGCAGCCTCAGCCAGGGCAGGCTGGGGACAGTGTGTGTGTCCAGGGCTCTCCCTCTGCTTGGGCCAGCTGTGCCAAAATGCTGGGGCCAAAGCATTCACGGGAGCCTGCTAATGCCTTGGCAGAGCAGAGCAGGGCAATCCAGGGGAGACCTTGGGGACACAGAAAGCGTCCCTGGAGAAAGGGGTGCTCTGGGAGGAGCACACACCTAGCCTGTGTGCTGGAGCAGAGCAGCAGGGATGCAGGGATGAGCCATGGCCTCTCTGCATCCTGCCTTCTCCCTCCCAGAGTCCCCAGCCTACCTGGCTGTTCCAGATGCCTGTGCCATGGCCTGGCCAGAGCCCAGGCAAGATGAGGAGCACCCCAGCCACTCCTCTGCCTCCCTGCAGATCTTGGCCAGCATGCCCAGCCGCACCATCGGTAGGTGCCACCCGCATCCCCCCTTCCCCAGCTCCAGAGCCCTTGGAGCTCTGCCCAAGCCCTGCTGTGGCCCGCAGGACGCAGCCTCGGGGCCATCATCTCGCAGTACTGCAACCGCACGGCGCGGCTGCGGCGCCGGAGCGTCCGCCCGCCCCTGCAGCAGCTCTGCCGCACGGCGCGGCCCAGCCTGCGCCACTACGACCTGGAGAGCGACCCCAGCAGGGCCACGCTGCAAGGTGAGGGTGCCTGGACCGCGAAAGGAGGGCTGGCACTGTCACCGTGCTGGGCTAGGGACAGGCAGGCCGTGAGTCGGCGGGCCGTGTCCCACCGAGCCCTTGTGCTGCCCCAGAGAAGCGGTGCCTGCTGGTGAAGGAGCTGCTGAGCCTCTCGCCCAGCCAGTGCAGCCACATGCTGCTCACCATGCCCCTCAGCCTGGCGGAGAAACGCATCCTCAGGTAGGGGCCCTTCCCTGAGCGCCTGCTGGGCAGGGCTCCCCCAGCCGGAGCTGTCCCGGGCCCTGTGGGACCCCTGACCCCCTCTCTCCTGGCAGGCGGCAGCTGAGCGGGCAGAGGGGCCCCGTGAGGCAGCGCGCCCAGCACTGGGACCCCTTCTCACCCTGCGCGGGGTCCAGGGTCTGCATCGGCCTCGTAAGTCAGGCACAGCTCTGCACAGAGGCTGGGAGGGCTCCGTGCCGGCTCCAGCCCCACCGCTCTCCCTTGTTGCTCTCCCCAGGGCTGCCGAGGTCTCTGGTACAGGCTCCTGTCCCTGCTCCGCGCTGCCCAGCCCGGGCACTATGCCCTGAAGCAGATTGGTGGCCGCTTTGGCTCCAGTGTCCTGTCCTACTTCCTCTTCCTCAAGACACTCCTTATGTTGAACTTCTGTTCATTCTTCATCCTGCTGGCCTTCGTGGTGGTCCTGCAGGCCGTGTACCCTGCTGCATCAGTGAGCCCCCAGCCCTTCACTGGGCTGGAGCTGCTCACAGGAGCGGTAAGCGTGGCCCAGGCACCCCAGGCTGTGCCAAGCCTGGCGGGCAGCCCTGCTTTCCCACTGTAATGATAGCCCAGCTCTTGCCCTTGCCCAGCCTGGGCCCCAGGACTAGCAGTGCTGTGGATGCACAGAGTGGTGCTGCCCCAGCCCAAGGCTCTGTGTCCTGAGGCTGGCACACAGTGCCAGGCTGGGCAGGAAGCTGTGAGCACTGCCAAGGTCACCGTGGGCCCCTCCTGTGCTTTCCCACAGGGCCACTTCACTCACTCGCTGCTGTACTACGGCTACTACAGCAACGCCACCCTGAACGACCCCTGCACCTCCACTCCTGAGGGCAGCGTGTGCCCCCTGCCAGCCCCCCTGCTCCCCTACAACCTGCCACTGGCCTACCTGTTCAGTGTTGGGGCCTCCTTCCTTGTCACCTGCATCCTGCTGGTCTACAGGTGGGTCAGGGGCACCTGTGGCACTGCAGCCTTCCCCTTCAGCCAGCCCCCATCCCTGATGCCCTTCACCTCGCTGCAGCGTGTCCTGCTCCTTTCGGGAGAGCGTGAAGAGCGCCACAGGGGACTTGGCCATCAAGGTCTTCTGTGCCTGGGACTTCAAGGTGATCCAGAGGCGCTCGGTGAAGCTGCAGTGCGAGAACATCTGCACCCAGCTGAAGGTGGAGGAGCAAAGCACCCCAGAGCCCAGCGTTGCTGTGCTTTGTCCGTCACCCCTCTGGGTCCTGCTGTGCTGCAGTGGGACCCAGCCCTGCTCCAGACCCGGGGGGAGTTGGCAGCTCTGCTCTGCTCTCTCGCAGGAGCTGCTGGCGGAGCGCCGCTCCCGCTGCCGCTCCCAGAGCCGCTGCCAGCGCCTGCGGCACGGCCTGGTGGTGCTGCTGGCCTGGCTGCTGGCGCTGGGCTGGGCGTCGGGCTGCGTGCTGGCTGTGCACTACCTCTTGGAGCACATGCACACGGTGAGTGCCCCCTCTCACCCGGGATCCCTGCCCTGCCTTGGAGGAACAGGGCTGGGGTACTGGGAGAGGGGCAGGGACAGCCCCTTGCAGCTCTGCTCCTGGCCTGGGCATCTGCTGCTCTCCCCAGGGCACCACAGCTGGCTGCCAACAGCTGTGCGCTCAGCCAGTTCCTGCTCACCAGGTTCAGCAGGAGCAGCAAGCACAGGGCAGTGGCAGATGGCAGCAAGAAGCCATTCTGCTGGTCCTGCCCCTTGTGGTGTCCCTCCTCAATGCCTTGATGCCCCACCTGTTCAACCTGCTGGCCATGTGGGAGAAGCAGGACTCCCCAGTGACACAGGTCTCCGTGGCCATCTTCAGGTGGGCTGGCTGGGCTCTGGTGGAGGGAGTGTTCTGCGCCTGAGGCAGGCAAGGAGGCTTTGGGGCCAGGCACCCCATCTGTGGGGTTTGGCCCCTCCGTCCCCTGGGCTCAGGGACTTCTGGCACTGCTCCTGCTCCCCAGGAACCTCATCCTGAAGGTGGTGATTCTCAGCCTGCTGTGCTACCACTGGCTCAGCCGGAGCGTTATCTGCTCGACAGAGGAGGTGAGCACCACTGCCTCGGGGCCATGGAGGGCTGGGCTGAGCACAAGGAGCTGGTGGCATCTTCCCTGTCAGATATCAGGAGGGAATTCTTCCCTGTGAGGGTGGTGAGGCTCTGGCATAGGTTCCCAGAGAGGCTGTGGGTGCCCCATCCTATGAACTGTAAAAGGCCAGGTTGGGCAGGACTCAGAGCAACCTGGTCTAGTGGAAGGGTGTCTCTGCCCATGGCAGGGTGAGGGAGAGATGAGCTTTAGGGATCCTCCCAGCCCAAACCAGTCTGTGGTTCTATGCCATGCTTGATTGTCTCCCCAGTGCTGGGAGACGTGTGTGGGGCAGGAGCTGTATCGCTTCATGGTGATGGATTTAATATTCACCCTGCTGGACACGCTCTTCGGGGAGCTCATCTGGAGGTGAGAGACCCCAAGACATGTCCCCCCCATGTGCCATCCCTGCATGGCCCCAGCTCTCTGGTGCACCCAGGCTCTGCTGCCATCAGAGGGGGAAGGTGGGGTGTGAAGTGCCCCCAGGCAGCGTGGGGCAGAGTTCATTTCCACCCAGGCTGATTCTGGAGAAGAGGCTGAAGACAAAGCAGAGGCCGGAGTTTGACATCGCCCGAAATGTGCTGGAGCTGATTTATGGGCAGACCCTGACCTGGTGAGACGTTTCTGCCTGGGGTGGCTCCTTCCTCTGCTGGCAAATGCCTTGTGGTTCCCAGGGGCCCTGTGGGTGCTGTGGCTGTGCCCACCACTGTGCCCGTGGGGCTCAGACCCAGGCAAGCTCATCTTTCCCCTGCTCCCAGGCTGGGCGTTCTCTTCGCTCCGCTCCTGCCAGCTGTGCAGATGCTGAAGCTGCTGCTGCTGTTCTATATCAAAAAGGTGTGATTCCCCACCCCCTGCAAGTCCCTGCGGGGGCACTGTGCCCTGTCAGCCTGTGCTGCAGCAGTGCCACACGGAGCAGCCTGGTCCCTGTGGGGCTGAGCACAGCCCTGGGGACAGCACGGCCCGAGCTCAGGGGCTGGCTCCCCGCGGGCAGCAGGGAGGGCACAGCTCTCAGGAGCTGGCAGCCACGGGACGCTGCTCCCTCCCACAGACCAGCCTGCTGCGGAACTGCCAGTCCCCCAGCAAGCCCTGGCAGGCCTCACGCATGAGCACCGTGTTCATCACTCTGCTGTGCTTCCCCTCCTTCCTGGGTGCAGCTGCCTTCCTCTCCTACACCGTCTGGTCGTGAGTACCCACCAGGCCACTGCCCAGGGCACGGAGCCCGGCTGCCTGGAGAAGGAGGGCTGGCGAGAGCATGGCCCCTGTCCCTGGCACTGCCCAGCTGCAGGCTGTGAAGGGCTGCCCCAGGCAGGGCAGGTGCCTCCCTCCCTGCTGCTGGCTGGCCCCGCTGGCGTCCTGCGGCTGCTCCTGGTGCAGGGGCAGGGATGAGGACCCCCTTGTCCAGCCGGGGGTGCTGGGGACGGTGAGGCTGGGTCCCTGGAGGGCTGGACCCCTGAGACAGGCAGTGCCCTGCTCTGGGGGCAGCAGTTGCTTTAAGAGCAGCTACAGCTGCCCGTTGCTCTGAACGCCCTGTTGGTCTGTTTGCTCAGGGTGCAGCCATCAGAAACCTGCGGCCCCTTCCGGGGGCTGGAAACCATCTACAAGTCAGGGAAGAGGTGGGTGCTAGTGCTGGAGCAGTCCAACCCCAACATCACCTGGTTTGCTTGGGTCTACCAGCACCTGTTGGAGAACACATGCCTACTGTTCTTCATGTCTGTGGCCCTGATGTGAGTATGGACCCGAGCCAAAGCTGAACCCCAGGCTCTCCCTTTGAGGGTCCTGCTGTCACAGCCCTGAGCGGGCTGGAGCCAAGGTGTCACTCCAGAGCCCTGTGCCCCATCCCAGTGCCAGGAGCAGCGTCCCTCAGCCTCCTGCCTGATGCCACCATCCCACCATCCCACCCTGCTGTCATTACAGAGCTGGGATCTACTTCAACATCCAGGTGGTGAGAGGCCGCCAGAAGGTCATCTGCCTGCTGCAGGAGCAGATTGCCAACGTGAGCACTGCCCTGCCCGTGCCCGCTGCTTCACCGCCTGCCGCAGCCCCAGCACTGCCAGCGTGGGCTGTGGCCCCAGCAGGGCAGGCACTCAGCCCCCCGGTGCTGTCTCTGGTGTTGCAGGAAGGGAAGGATAAGCTGTTCCTCATGGAGAAGCTCCGCTCCGTGTACAAGTACAGAGGCAGGTGCTGCTGAGTGCCAGGTGAGGCCAGCAGGAAGGGCAGTGGGCAGGGGCTGCAGGCACCCAGAGCTCAGCCATGGGCACACACGCTCCTCTGCCTGTCCCGAGGGATGCCTTTGTGTTACTGAGGCCCAGAGACAGGGAAGAGGATGGAGGCAGGTGTGGGACAGGGACCCAGGATCTTAGGGACTCTGTCCTCTTGGTGTCCACAGGAAGGAATGGGATGGAACAGACTCTGCTTGCAGCTGGGACTGAATCTGTGCATCACAACACAGCGCTGGAAGCTGGGGGACCATGGAGTGCTGGGGAAGATCCTCCTCTTGCCATGGCCAAGGACCTATTGGGAGGTGTCATTGGGAGTGCTGCATCCCAGGGATGCAGGAGCTCCTGCTGCCTGGAGCTGCTGGGATGCAGCAGGCACGGGACCCAGCCTGCCTACACACCCCAGGGCACAGCAGGACTGCCTCACCTCACAGCCCTGCTCCGTGGGGCTCACTACTTGCAGAGAACTGCCCTTCAGCTCTCCCTCCTGCCAGCGTGCCCTGGCTGTTCTCAGAATCCTCTGGGGACCATGAGCTTTCTCCACAACCACCTTCACCTGCCTAGGGGCAGCAGGCATGAAGCTAGCTCTAGCCCAGTGCCTGGCTCACCAGGAGAGCAGCAGGCTGGCTGCAGCCCCACAAACGAGGTCACTGGGCCAGCCCCAGCCCCGCCTGGTGGGACAGACCTGGAGGAATCTCCGTGCTGCCGAGGGCTGGGCTGGGCAGGGCTCTGCGGGCCCAATTAAAGTGCTGCTGTGCAGGAGTGCTCGGGCTGGTGTCTGACCTGTCGGCCTGGAAGCAGGCAGGGCTGGTGTCAGTGCTGCTGCTGGTGGTGACTCAGCAGCAGTGTCAGGCTGTGCTCGGGCTCCTTGGCACAGCCTGCATTCCCTTGGAGTGCCTGGGGCAGAGCCCACGCTGCTGGAGTGAAGGGCACTGCCACCCCCTTGCCACTCCCCATCACGGTGCAGCAGCTGCAGCCCCCAGCCCCAGGAGCCACTCCCTGACGTGCCTGGGATGGAGCTGCTCCGGTGCCACAGCGCTGACAGGCCCTGGCAGGCTGTGCTGTGCCGTGCCAGGCACGGGCAGCCACCAGTCCCAGCCTTGGCACCAGGGCTGCCAGCTGAGGCAGCTGCCACCATTGAGGGCACAGGGTGTTATCTGCATGGATAGACAGTGCTTAGTGGTGTGGGCACAGGGCAGGGTCTCTACACAGCCCCAGCCCTTCTGGGGTGCATCAGGAACAGCATTGCTCACAATGATCCTGCCCCCCTGCTCAGCCTGCTGAGGCTGCAGCTGGAGCGCTGTGTCCAGTTCGGGGCTCCTCAGGACAGCAGGGACGTGAACTGCTGGAGCAGGCCCAGCAGAGGCTACGGAGACAGTGAGGGGACTGAAGCACCTCTCTAATGAGAACGGGCACGGGGCCTGTTCAGCCTTGAGGAGAGGCAGCTGACAGGGCACCTCATCCTCTGTCAGCAGGGCGGTGTCAGGGGATGGCCCAGGCTCTGCTCCACGGTGCCCAGCAATGGGACAAGCAGCAACAGGCAGAAACTGATGCACAGGAAGTTCCACCTGAACACGATCTCGATGCGTCCCCTCCAATATTCTATGGTGCTCTGTTAGCACTTCCCTGTGCCAGTGACAGCACGCTGGAGCAGATTGCCCAGAGGTGTGGTGCCTCCTCACTGGTGACAGTCCAGAACTGCCTGGGTGCAAACCTGTGCCATGTCCTTTGGGATGACCCAGGGTGATCCCTTCCAGTGTGACCCAATCTGAAACTGCTGAGCCCAGGTGAGTGCTGGAGAGCAGCTGTGGGCTGGCACTTGCTGCAGCTTGTGAGACATCCCTACTGAAGCAGCCCTGTCACTGGCCTTGCCCTAGCTCCTGACACCCAGCAGGTCACCCAGGCCCTCCCCAGGGTCACCCCACTGTGCCTGGGCTGGCATGAGGCTCACATCCCAGAGCTGCTGGCTGGAGCCCCCGTGCACTCAGTCTTAAACTCAGCCTTACCCACCCCTGCCGTGCTTAGCTCAGCTCAGCTGCTGCTCAGCTCAGTGCCACTGCAGGGACTTGCAGGGGGTGGGGAATCACACCTTTTTGATATAGAACAGCAGCAGCAGCTTCAGCATCTGCACAGCTGGCAGGAGCGGAGCGAAGAGAACGCCCAGCCTGGGAGCAGGGGAAAGATGAGCTTGCCTGGGTCTGAGCCCCACGGGCACAGTGGTGGGCACAGCCACAGCACCCACAGGGCCCCTGGGAACCACACGCCTCCAACCCCACTGCAGGAGCCCCTCCTGTGCCTGGAGCTGCCAGCACAGTGTGGCCTCTGTGGCTTCTGCCTGTCCCTTCCCTGAAAGACCAGGATTTCCCCCCCGAGCACAAGGCAGGCACCAGCCTGGACAGTGTGGTGGGGGTTTTACTGTGAAGTCCCACAGGGATCCAGTCCATCAGCAGCCCAAGGCGCCGTGCAGGCAGGGCAGCTGCTCCTTGGCCATTTCCCCTTGCGGCAGGAGCGTCCCGGGCTGCCGGCTGGGCTCAGCAGGGCTCTCGGAGGGCGCTCCGGAGCCACTGCAGCACCTCGGCCAGCCCGGTGCCGTCGCGGGCGCTGGTCTCCAGCATGGTGATGGGCTGCGTGGCACAGGCCACCATGTCCTGCATGCGGAACAGCGACTTCATCTCCACCAGCGACATGTAGCAGGGCAGGTCACTGCAGCGGGGAGACGGGAGCCGCAGCATCAGCCCAGCACGAGGCTCCGTGCCCGGCCAGCCCCGGCTGAGCGCTCCGCAGCCCGACTAGAGCAGCAGAGCACAGCCCGCTGCCGGCACCCCCGGCGGGCTCCTGCTCACATCTTGTTAAAGAGCACCAGGACGGGCACGGAGGCGAGCGGCGCGGCGGAGAGCACCGAGAGCAGCTGGATGCAGGACGAGGAGAGCTGCGTGGGGTTGGAGGCGTCCACCACGAACTGCAGGGAACAGGGAAAGCGGGGAGCGGCTGTGCCGGGAGCAACCCGGGCCGGGCCGGGCCAGAGCGGGGCACGGCGGAGGGGATCCCGCACCGGGGCGAAACCGGGGCACCGACCCACGAGCCCGTGTCCCCCGGGAGCACCCCGGGACCGCGGCCCCGGCGCTGCTCACCCACCAGGAGAGCGCTGCACTCGCTGTAGTAGCTGGGCCAGATGGGGCCCATGCAGCCGCCCAGCTCCCGCACGGTCACTCTCCGCGGCAGCCGCAGGTCCGTCAGGTTGGTGCCCACCTGCGGGACGGGCACCGGTACCGGTACCGCGGGGTGCGGCCGAGCCCCGCGCCCGCCCCGCGCTCTCCGGGCCGCACCTACCGTGGGCAGCGTGGCCGGGGGCTCGCCCAGCTCCGCGGGCTGCTCGGCGCTCAGCTGTGCCTCGCGTTAAGGACACGGCGGCTCCGGGAACGGCCCAGGGCACGCTCCGCCCGGCCCCGCAGCCCAGCCCGGCCCGTCCCTCCCGGTGCCCCGTGCCCCGTGCCCCGTGGCGAGGATATGGCGCAGCCGCCGCACCAGCAGGCTCTTGCCGCCGCCCGCCGCCCCCAGCAGCAGGAAGGTGGGCGGGGAGCGGCCCGCGGCCATGGCGGAGCCGCCCCGCGCACCGGCCCCGCCCCGGCGGAAGCGGCCCCGCCCCGGCGGAAGCCGGAAGCGGAAGGGCCGCGGCGGGGCGGGGAACGGACCGGACCGTACCGGGCCTGGAGCGAGCGGGCCGGGCCGGCGGCGGGCGGACACCATGGGGCGCGGCGGCGGCACCTTCGAGCGGCTCCTCGGTACCGGCGCGGCTCCCTCGGCGGGACGGGACGGGACGGGAAGGGAAGCGGGTCGGGGTCCGCAGCGCTCGGCCCCGGGAGCGGGCGGGCCCGGGGCACAGCCGGGCCGAGCGGGCCGGGTGGCGGTGCCGCAGCCCGGTGCCGCCCGGGAGGTCACCGAGCGCTGGGGTGCCTGTACCGGGAGGGTCGGTGCTGTCCCGGAGCCATCGGGGTTTGTTTACCCCGAGCCTCGGGGCGGCGCCACGCCCGCAGCCTCCGGGAGCGGCGGTGGCGGAGCGGAGCCGCGGGAGCAGCGCGGCTCACGGCGGCACCGGGTTTGTTCACTGCAGATAAGGCCACGAGCCAGCTCCTGCTGGAGACAGACTGGGAATCCATCCTGCAGATCTGCGACATGATCCGCCAGGGCGACACGCAGTAAGTGCTGCGGGCACGGCTCTGCCGGCTGCGCGGGGAAGCACAGACACCCTGCCAGGGTCTCGGACCTGTAACACGCATCTCATCATACCCTTCCGTGAGAGCATCACAGGGGCTGTACGGCACACCCTGATGTGCTTCCCAGAGCCTGGCAGCTGCACATTACCCCTGGCCTGAAATCCTCAGGGAAACTCAAGCTGGAGTGTGCTTATTCCTTGCCAGTTTCACTCAGTGAATCACACACCCCTGAGCTCGCTGTGCCCTTTGTGGCACGGTGGGGATTGGTGGCTGTCAGCAGCAGGTGGGATCACCCTGAGAACGTGTCCCCTCTTCCCCTGCCCAGGGCGAAATACGCCGTCAACGCCATCAAGAAGAAGGTGAATGACAAGAATCCCCACGTGGCCCTGTACGCGCTGGAGGTAACTGCACCTGGCTGGGAGCAGGCAGGGGCTTCCCACCACCGCCTTCAGGCTGCACAGCTCCCTGCAGCCCAGCGTGGAGCCAGCCTCTTCCCGGCTCTGGCACTGAGGTTTTGGGGTGATCAGGCCAGGGCCTTCATGCTTTAGCTCCATCTTGGCTTTGGAACAGGCAGAGCTGAGGCTTGGGCTGCTCCCCCCGGGTTGGTTCCACAGAGCAGAAGGCCCCCAGCCCCCAGGGAGGCGAAGGGCAGCTGGCTCCCAGTGCAGGGAGTGGATTGGCATGGCCCCAGCACAGCTCGCAGTTTAAATACTGCCCCCTGTTCAGCCTGCAGTGTGTGCTGGGACCCCCACAGGTTGCAGGGGAGGCAGGAAGCTGTGGGCTGATGTTGTCTTGGCCCTTGCAGGTCATGGAGTCGGTGGTTAAAAACTGTGGCCAAACAGTCCATGACGAGGTGGCCAATAAACAGACCATGGAGGAGCTGAAGGAAATACTCAAGGTAAATTGATTTATTTTACTGTCAGTTTCTTTCTTATGGAAAAGCAGCAACAACAGGAAGAAATGTATGTGTTCTCTCTTGTGTCCTCTTTGGGTTAGGAGCAGAAGGGAAACTGGAAATGCACTTCAGAAAAGAGCAGATTATCGTGTGCTGTGAAAGGATGAGTGTAGGCAGTGAGGAGAGCTTCTGGGAGGAGGAGATGTGGTGGGAGCAGAGTTTGCCTGCGCTGTGAAATGGCAGGAATGTGCTGTGGGGGCCTGGGCCATTCCATGGTAAATGCTCCTGGATGCAACACTTGGGTGGGAACAGCAAAGGAAAACAGGTGATGGCCAGGCACCTGTACCAAGGACCTGGGCAGTGGCAAGGTGAATTCCCTCTCATGGAACAGTGTGAGACACATAGGCAGGTAAAGCAACAAAGGAAAAACCAGCTGGAGCTGCCTCTGTGTCACGGCCATGTCACTGGAGTTGTTCAGGATGTGACCATGGCTGCTGGCACTGATGAGTTGTTGTTACAAGCTGTCACCAGTCTGATGCCTGCTGGAGCTTCATGTGTCCTTGGACTGGGGAATTCCTTTAGTGAAGTGGAAATGAGAACTCTGTCTCCAGCTCCCAGCTCAGAACAGCAATGCCCAGGCAAGAGCTCATTAGCATTGTACTTCTGTCTTCCACCAGAAATAAACAAACAGGTGACCCAGATCCTTGGAGACCGAGCTCTGTGAGCCATGTGTCACCTTCCTGTTAGGGCTGACTCAGTCTCCCTGCGGGATCTCCTCCTGAGGCAGGAGCACTGCCATAGCATGACAGCCAGGTGTGGTCGTACAGCCACTCCAAGGGCTGAGGAGATCTAACCGCATCCAGGGATTTTGTGGTTCTCTCAGTCCTTGCCTGCCTCAGGAGTTTCACAACTGCCCCATTCTCCTTCCACACTTGGAGCTTTGCTGCTTGTGAACACTCAATGCTGGTAAAACACTCCAAGTTCTGATGAGGTTCAGGGCTGTGACACAAATGGAATGCAGGATTTTGCCAAATGTCCTAGAACTTGGAGCTCCAAGAATTGTCAGTAAGTGATGCTGTGTGGGCTGAGGTCTTGGTTAAAATCAGAGCTCGACAGTGCTGCTGTGCTTCCTGGGGATTTCTGGAAGAGCCAGTCATGTGGATGTGATCACTTGGGCAGCTGATGACACGGCAGCCCTGAGGCTGGCTGAGGTCAGAACAGGCTTGCCAACTTCCCTCCAGTTCCCCGAAGTGTGGTGCAGTTGCCCTGCCTCCAAAGGGCAGCCGTGCCAGCTGTCCTCACTTTGTCACATCCTGAGATGGCTCTGAGTTCTCCTGGGGTGGCGGTGCTGGCAGCCTGCAGGCACCCCCAGCGCTGTCAGGGGTGGGCTCTGCTGTCCTGGCCAGCTGGGGCTCCCACCGAGTTCTGAGTGTGGGATGGGGGGCTCTGCTGAGGGGGTGCTGGCACTTGCTCTGAGCATCAAGGCCACAGCTCTGTTCAGTCCGTGCTGCACAAGGACATTGTGTTCTTTGTGCTGGAGGGGACAGCGGGGCAGCTCAAAGGGCTGTTTGTGCTGTGCATTGTCCTTGCTGCAAGTTTCTGACAGCTCTTACCTCTCCTGAGGACTCTAAAGTCTCTCTTTCCTGAGTGGTATTTCTGGCTTCTCCTTAGGGGGTTCACACCATCCTTTGGGTTTCAGGGGCATTTTCTGAGAGGTTTTTTCTCCTCCCTCCCTTCCTGTGCAGAGGCAAGTGGAGACAAGTGTCCGCAGTAAGATCCTGTACCTCATCCAGGCCTGGGCTCACGCCTTCCGCAACGAGCCCAAGTACAAGGTGGTGCAGGACACCTACCAGATCATGAAGGTTGAAGGTGAGGACTGTGGCCACAGGTGAGGGGACACCTGGTCAAGCAGCTCTGCCCTGCAGGAGCCTTGGCAGTTCAGTGCCTGGTGTGAGCAAAATCTGGACTTTCAACACTGAGCTCTTCCTTGGTTCCCAATACCCAACAAACCCTTCAGGATAACCAAACCTTGCTGCAGACATGGCACAGTGCAATGGACCAGGGCAGCCTTGCTCTAGGCCTCCAGCCCAGCCTTCAGGGCTGGCAGGGAGACCTGAAAAGCAGGACCTGCAACTGTTCTTGGGGAGACTGGCAGCAGGTCATCATGTCCTCTGGGAGGGATTTGCTGTGGGGCAGTTCCTTCCTCACAGGCTTTTGTTCCTGCTCCCAGCATGGTCCCACTTGCTGACACTGTTGGTGTGGCATTTTCCCTTCTGTCCAGGACAGCAGTGTTCACTTCTGGGGCAGGGGCGTGCTGCTGCCTCTGCTTCCTTCTGTGCCCCAGAAGGCAGTGGCACAAGCTGGGAGGGTCAGTCCAGCATCCTGAGCTGGTGTTGCCAAGCTCTGGCCCTTGAAGCCCTTGAGCTCACAGCCCTGCCTGCCCATCCAGTGTGCTTTTTATCCCCCTCGGTTCAAAGTACTGAGAAATAAATAAGCCTTATCCAGAGGCCTGTGATGTCCCTTGTGGGTGTGCAAGGGAAACAGTTGGGGACTGTCCTCAGAGCATGGCTGAGGGGAGCCTGCTCCTGGTGTGTCACAGGGAGGTGCTGGTCAAGACAAGAGGTGGTGCTGAGCTGGCACCTGTAGCACGAGCTTGCAGGCACGTGGCCTCCCTGTGCCAGAGGATTCCTCTCGCAATGGGCTCCCTTTTCTCTCCTCCTGCAGGGCACGTCTTCCCGGAGTTCAAGGAGAGCGACGCCATGTTCGCTGCAGAGAGGGTGAGCTCTGTGGTGGGGGAGCAGCTGTGGGACACACATCCCATCCCTTTCCCATCCCCTCCTGCAAACCTGCAGGTCTCACATTCCTCCGTTTTGTGCGGATTGGAGACCTCGCTGGGAGAACTGGCCAGGACAGGGAGTCAGAGCCATCATTCCTCCTGCTCACTGGCCTTGCAGCAGCTTGGCAGGCTGGACATGGCAGCAGGGCATTGCTGAAGTGATTGCTGTGCAGACAGTTTCCTAGTAAATCTTGTACTGGCTGGGAAAACATCACAGTCTCTGAGGAACACAAGAGGAGATAACAGGGGATTAATATTTCCTGTTGAGCTGCAGATGCCCCCAGTCTCCCCACAAGACATGAGAGAGCCCTGTTGCCATCAGAGCTCCTGAAAGGGCCGGTGCTGATGCACTCCTCCCTCCTGACTCCGTTTCCCTTGGCCTCTGCAGGCTCCAGACTGGGTGGATGCAGAGGAGTGCCACAGGTGCCGAGTGCAGTTTGGCGTCGTGACGCGCAAGGTGGGTGCTGCTCCTGGGCTCCCTGCTCTGCACAGCCCTTGGCGCTTGCAGGACTTGCTGTGTGAAGTGTGCTGGGTCAGGCCACATTTCCCGGCTGCTGGCAGGGAAATGAGTGTCTGAGTGATGTTGGCTAAGGGAGACGGAATGTCTTGCTGCCACACTCACGTCTCCTGCCCTTCACAGCACCACTGCCGGGCCTGCGGGCAGATCTTCTGTGGAAAATGCTCCTCCAAGTATTCCACCATCCCCAAGTTTGGGATTGAGAAAGAAGTGAGAGTCTGTGAGCCCTGCTACGAGCATCTCAACAAGTCAGTACCCTTCGTGGTGGGTTTCTTTGCCTGAGACACCTGGGACATTGAGGAGGGAAGCATGGTGTGGAACTAGCTCCCTGCAGAGCACAAAGGGGGCTGCCCAGGCTGTGCAGGCTGGGCTGGGCCCTCTTCCTTCCTGGGAGTGGGCTTTGCTGCTGGAACATGGTGCAGAGCTGGGCTCTGGTGCAGAGAAGGGAGCTTTCAGTCCATACTATCACTTGTCACTACAGGAAAACTGAGGGTAAAGCTGCTGCCACCTCCGAACTGCCCCCTGAGTACCTGACCAGCCCCCTCTCTCAGCAGTCCCAGGTGAGCAGCTGCCCCATAGGTGATCTGGTGATCCTGACCTGTTTGTTGATCCCATTACTGACCACCTCCTTATCTTTCCACTTGCAGCTGCCTCCAAAGCGTGATGAGACAGCTCTGCAGGAGGAAGAGGAGCTCCAGCTGGCTATTGCCTTGTCTCAGTCAGAGGCTGAGGAGAAGGAGAGAATGGTTTGTTGGCTCCTGGGGTCTGGGAGGGGTTGGTGTTCTTCATCCCAGCTGTGCTGGGCCATAACGGATCTCTGGACATGTCCTGGTGTGAGCAAGGCTCAAAGCCTGTGGAGTGGGAGGGTGAAAGCAGGGCCTGGCACGGGCTGTGTTGTGGTTGGTTTGGAGCAGCCTGGGTTCTCTCTGAGTTGGCAATTTTCTCTTTTGCAGAGGCAGAAAACAACCTACTCCATGTATCCCAAGGCTGAGCCCACTCCTGTCACGTCCTCGGCTCCCCCAGTCAGCACACTCTACTCCCCACCCGTGGTACGTCCCTGGCAGCTCCTGCACGTGAAGTGGCTGCACACAGGCCCCTTCCTGAGCTCCTGCACGTGAAGTCCTGGACACAGGCCCCTTCCTGAGCCCAAGTCTGCCCCAGTTGTGTCCAGTTTAATCCCCATACTGAGGGAAAATATTTGTCCCGTTCAACCCCTTGCTTGTTCACTCTGTTTTGAGCAAGAAGGTGTGTTCTAAGCCCGAACTGAGGTGCCTCCACTGCCTCCCAGCTTGTGTCCCCTTTGAGGCTCAGCACTGGTGGTCATACATGGCCAGCTCTGAGCTGAGCACCTGTGTGAGACCTGGGGATCTCTGGTTTTGCTGAACTGCCTTTCTCCATTTGTCTCTTTCCAGAATTCCTCTGCTCCCTTGGCCGAGGACATTGACCCAGAGGTAAGGATCCTGGCCCTGCTAGTCTGCAGCACAGGCTTGCTCCTGCAAGGCAGTGATACTCATCTTCCTTCTCTCCCTGGCAGCTGGCTCGGTACCTGAACCGCAACTACTGGGAGAAGAAGCAGGAGGAGGTTCGCAAGAGCCCCACACCGTCAGCACCCCTGTCCCTGACAGAGCCTGCTGTGCAGCCTGGGGATGCCCACCCTGCCCCTCTTGGGGTGGTTGAGGTAAGGAGGGGCCTGGGCCTGCGTCTGGCACCCACCGAGGGGCAAGAAGCACCCGACTCTTGGGCTCTGCTGGCTCTTGGCACTGGGAGGTCACAGCTGACTGGCTGCCCCATCCTTCCCTCCAGCAGCAGTACCAGAACGGTGAGTCCGAGGAGAACCACGAGCAATTCCTGAAGGCACTGCAGAACGCGGTCACCACGTTCGTCAACCGCATGAAGAGCAACCACATGCGAGGCCGCAGCATCACCAACGACTCTGCCGTGTTGTCCCTCTTCCAGTCCATCAACAACATGCACCCGCAGCTGCTGGAGCTGCTCAACCAGCTGGACGAGCGCAGGCGTGCGTGGGAGCTGGGGGAGCTGCGGGAGCTGCGGGCTGGGCGCGGGTGGGCGGCAGCCGGGGCTTCCCCGGTGTCAGGGCTCAGCGCTCCCGTGGCACAGGCTCACTGGAGAGGGGCTGCTGTGCAGTGCAGGGGCAGCCCGAGCGCGCTGGCCCCTGTTCCTGAGGCTGTCCCTTCCCTCCCCAGTGTACTATGAGGGCCTGCAGGACAAGCTGGCCCAGATCCGCGACGCGCGCGGGGCCCTGAACGCGCTGCGGGAGGAGCACCAGGAGAAGCTGCGCCGAGCCGCGGAGGAGGCAGAGCGCCAGCGCCAGATCCAGCTGGCACAGAAGCTGGAGATCATGAGGCAGAAGAAGCAGGTGAGGCAGGGGAGCATGTCCAGGGCATTGCAGGGCAGCCCAGGGCGGGCAGGGATGGTGCCCTGCTGGCAGGGGCGTGTGGTGTGGTGCCTCTCACCACCCAGCCCTGTTCCCACAGGAGTACCTGGAGATGCAGCGTCAGCTGGCCATCCAGAGGCTGCAGGAGCAGGAGAAGGAGAGGCAGCTGCGCCTGGAGCAGCAGAAGCAGACTATCCAGATGAGAGCCCAGATGCCAGCTTTCTCCCTGCCTTATGCTCAGGTACAGCTGCTGGGCAAGGCTCCCCCTGCCAGGTTCCAGGGGCTGCGGCTTTAACCTGGCTTTCCTTCTCCCACCAGCTCCAGGCCATGCCCGCAGCCAGCGGGGTCATCTACCAGCCCTCTGGGCCCACTAGCTTCCCTGGCACGTTCAGCCCAGCTGGCTCTGTGGAGGGCTCTCCCATGCACAGTGTGTACATGAACCAGGCTGCACAAGGGGGAACCGGGCCCTACGCTGCCATGCCCGGCACTGGTACGTCGGGCAGCTCAGCCTCTGGGGGTAGGGCAGAGCCTGGGGTGGTTTCTCCAACCTCTGCTCTCTCCCCCCAGATCCCAGCATGGTGAATGCCTACATGTACCAGGCGGGTGCCAGCAGCGGGCAGGGGCCTCAGCAGGGGCCAGCGGTGCCCACCACCACCCCTGCATATTCATCCTACCAGCCCACACCCACGCAGGGCTACCAGGCAAGTGAGGCAGCATGGCCTGCAGCCAGCTGGGACAGGGGCTGGGGCGTTTGGTGGGGCTGGGCAACGTACCCAAACTCAGCAACGAGATCTCTGAGCAGGAGGGAGGACGGGCTGGTTGGTTCCAGATCTCCACATCTGCTGCTCTTGCTGTGGAGGTGGGCTGGAGTGAGATCCAGTTCTGGGCTCAAGGGCCTTGTCCGGAGAAGTGAGCCACATTGCTGTCTGTGCCACCTCTCACCAGCCTCTCCCCACAGACTGCAGCCTCACAGTCGCAGAGCATCCCAGCCATCTCCCAGGCACCCCAGTCGGGCACCATGGGCTACATGGGCAGCCAGTCTGTCTCCATGGGCTACCAGCCCTACAGCATGCAGGTGAGCACTCCCTGCTTGGGCGTGGGGGGACAGGGCATGGCTGGGCTCCAGCCCGTGGACCCATCCTGGGGGCAGTCACCCACCACTGCCCTGTGGGTGCTGCATGGACCCCAGCCCCTCTGACAGCCACCCTCTCGTTCCCATAGGGTCTTATGTCTGCCCTGCCGGGCCAGGACACAGCTCTGAGCAGCCTGCCAGCCCAGCAGTCCTACCTGCCCGGGCAGCAGCCCCTCTACCAACAGGTGAGTGCCACCAGTCCTGGGGGTCAGGACACGGTGGGGCACGTGTGCTAACAAAGGCACACACTGACAAAGGTGTTTCCTCTGCTGCAGGTGGCCCCAGCCGGGGGTCCCCCCCAGCAGCAGCCCCCGGCAGCGCCTGCCCCCGGGCAGCAGCCCCCGGGCAGCGGGGAGGCCCAGCTCATCTCGTTTGACTGATGGCAGTCACAGGGCTCCGGTGTAACACTACTCTTCATCCGAAATCACTCTGTACTTCGACTACTCGCGCTGCCCCCCGGCCCGTGCCCCAGGGGCGGTGGGGCCCGAGGCTCCTGCTGCCGGCTTTGGGGACCAAGGGGCAGGGGGGCAGCCCCACGCCCTGCAGCTGGGGCAGCAGCCCTGGCTCACCCACCCGCCCTCGGCAGCGGCGGCCCCGGGGCCGGGCGGGAGCTCGGCCTGCCCTGTCCTTGTCCCGGGCCTGTGGCACGGGCCCCTGCCCAGCGCCGGTGCCAGCCCTGCCCCATTTGTCCCGGGCCTGTGGCGCGGGCCCGAGGGTGCAGCCTCCAGCCCTGCCCGGCCCCAGTGCCAGCCCTGCCCCGTCTGTCCCGGCTCTGTGGCACGGGCACCTGCCCGGCCCCGGTGCCAGCCTGCCCCTGTCCTTGTCCCGGGGCTGTGGCACGGCCCCAGGGGCGCAGCCTCCAGCCCTGTCCTGTCCCGCCCGTCCCGGCGGAGACCGAGCGCTACCGGTGACAATAAAGTGTTGGAACGAACCGCGGCTCCTGTGCTGGGCATCTCCCCGCGAACGAACGGGGCAGTGTTTGCCGCGGGCTGGCAGCAGCTCCCGTCACACCTCACCCGCCGCACCGGCCAGCTGCAGGTCAATCTGAGCTCTGGCCACTGAAATTTCCTCCCTACAATGTCTGGAATGTATCTGTGCTGTACATGCATAGTCCTAAATTATTAAGCTTCATGGAGCATTAGAATGTGTTACTACACTTAGTGAAGGTCAAAAAGGTAAAATGACAAGGTTTTCTGACTATTCTTGTTGCTTTTAATTTGCATTCATTATGCTTCAGGTTTACTGTTAACCATGCTGTGCAGTGTAGAAATATAACCAGTTCTCCTTCCAAACGTTCCAGAGAGGAAGCACTTTCTGTTCCTTCAGACATGGAATTTTTTCTATCCCGTTTAGAAATGATAAATAGTAATGGATTTATCACGGCGGCCGTTGCTGTCCCATCGGCCCGCTTTGGCCTACATCTCCCATGGCGCACCGCTGCGCGGGCGCTGTGTCGCTATTGGCTGGGAGCGGCGCGCGGGGCCGCCGGGAGCGCGGGCGGGGCGGAGCGCTCGGTGTCCTCGGGCCGCCATGCTGCCCGCCGCGCTGCCCGCCGCCCGCCGGGCGCTGCTCCCGCGGCCCCCGCTGCTCCCGCTGCCGCTCCGGCCGCCGCCGCCGCGCCGCGGGGCCCCCGCCGGGCTGCGGGCGCTGGGCACCGGCCCCGCGCGGCGCTCGGAGGCGCTGGCCGGGGCGCCGCTGGACACGGCCGCCAAGGAGTACTCGCCCAAGGTGCGGCAGCTGGTGCGGGACATCGCGGGGCTGACGCTGCTGGAGGTGGCCGATCTCAACGCGCTGCTCAAGGTGGGTGCGGGACCCGGCCCCGCTCGGCCCGGCCTGACCCGGCTCGGCCCGGCCCGGCCCGGCCGCGTGCGCCGCCTGACCGGCCGCTGGTGCCGCCGCTCGCTCTTCCCGTAGGAGACGCTGAAGATCCCGGACGTGGGGGTGATGCCCGCGGCCGCCGCCGCCTCCCTGCTGCCCGCCCAGGCGGCTCCGCAGGTACCGGGAGGGGCGGGAGCGGGGCCGCGGGGGCCGCGGGGCGGCCTCGGCCGGGGGGCTCGGCCGCGGGGCTTCACCGCGCTCCGGCTGCTTCCAGGAGGAGGAGGAGGAGGTGGTCCCGCTCAAGAAGGAGAAAACTCATTTCACCGTCCGGCTGACCGAGTTTAAAGCCGCTGACAAGGTGAAGCTGATCAAGGAGGTGAAGAACTTCGTGCCCGGAGTGAACCTGGTGCAGGTGAGGAGGTGCTGCCCCAGCTCTGGGGTTTTGCCCCCAGGTCCAGCAGCCTTGGCTCTCTGTTCAAAGGGGAGCCTGGATGTGTGCATTCAGAAGCACAGCCTGCCTGTGTGCATCTCAGTGCAGGGAGACGTGCGGAGCAGCGTTTGGTAGCTCCTTCATCTGGCATTTTCCGTTGTCAGAACAGGGGGATAAGGAGGAGGCTCAGAGCAAAGGACTCAGAGATGTCCATGCCAGCCTCCACTTCTCCAAACCTGAGAGGTGCCGTGCATGAGCTTTCCTGCAGAGCTCAGGAACTAGTCAGCATTTCTTGCTACAGCTGGGTTTGGCTTGCCTTTCCCAAAGTCAATGTATTTCTGAAGTTAAATGAGCCTCTAATTCACACTTCTTGCAGTCCAGGCTTCCAGCTCTTTTCAGAGCCCTTCGTTTTATAGGTGGTGATACTTCTTTCCTTGGAGGAGTCGGGCCTCAGCCCTGGGCAGTGTCTGAGCTCAGCCCTTGACCTTGGATGTGGGCTCAGCACGTTGGGTGATGAAGCTGCTACTGCCGAAGCATGTAATGTGCTGCACATCTCCAGGGTGGTGCTTTCATATCTTGGGGTCAATAGTAGCACTTCCAGTATTCCAGCTGCAGTGTTGAGTATTGCAACATCTGCTCCTGCTGTAACCCAGGAGAGCAGAAGTGTTTGCAGATAATCTTGTGATCCATTCTCGTTGCTGCATTGCAAAGCCAGCAGAGAGTCAGTGGCACAGGTACAAGTTTGGCTGTCTTGTGGGAATAATTTCCTGACTGTCGGGAAGTTATCCTGGAAGTTGTTCATCTGTTATTGGCCCCAAGTAAACATGAAAATACCAAACCCTGTAAAGGACTCAATCAACAGATAATTAACTGGAGAGCTGATGCCCAGTGAGCCTGGCTTTGCACGTGGCACCTGCTGCATGAGCTGTTGGTGGTGCCAGTTATTGCAGCTAAACTCAAGTGTGATGTACCCAGGCCCAGCACACTGGTGAAGCGCACACACAACACAAACAGCTGTGGAGGTTCTACCTGCAGGGACTCTGTTCAAAGAGGAGCCAAAGCCCTTTTATTGTAAATTTTGCTGCCATCCAGTCAAGGTGTTTTTATGAGGTTTTCGGGTGGATCTGCCCATAGTCTGTAGGGCTGCTGGTGTTATGGAGGGAAGCACAGGCAGTGCTTACCTTGGGCACTGCTGGGACCCAAACATCAGTCCTATGGCAATAAATGTGTGATGAGACAGGTGTGTGACCAGCACACTCGGGAGCAGGGCTGGCTGCAGCCCAGGAAGCTCTCTGGGAGCTGCCCAGCAGATGCTCACCCTGTCACCACCAGCCCTGGGCTCTGGCTGCACTGGGAGCTGCTGCTCTGCCCCATTGCTGCTGCTGCACGGGTTCCACTTGGCTTGGGCTCTGCTCCTCTTCCCACTGAACACCAGGAACAGCTGCCTCTCTGGACTGGGGCTGCTTTAGAATGGAGTCACGCCTTCCTGAGCAGAGTTCAGAAATTAATAACCTGTGTTGTGTTGCCTGTGCTCATCACAGGGAGTGTGTCCAGGCTCCTGTCCAAATCCTGTCCTGGTGAGCAAAGGCATTCTTGCCCCACCAGCCCACTGCTCGCACATCTGTGCCTTCCAACCCCAGCAAAAAAAGCATTTTTCTTCCACCACAGATACAGAGGCATTGAACCCAGCAGGAAGTAAAGGGACAAAACCTTCCTGCCAGCACAGTGGCCAGTCCAGTGGGTGCTGAACGCCTGCAGTGCTGTGGCAGAGAGCTGCTGTGTGTAAGAGCAGCAGGGGCTTGTCCCCCCTGGGCTCACTTCCTTCTCTATAGCAGCACTGCAGTAAATTCTTTAAATTAGCTCAGCAGTTTTGCAGCTTGCCTTAAGCATCACAGTGCTGCTTAGTACCAGTAGTTCTGCTTTAAAAGTCCCTGAAATGTCAGAGTACTGTGTTGTCGAGCAGTCTGTGCTGGAGCTGTGTCCACTCCCTGCAGTGGCCTCCTCTCCTGCTGGCACAAGAATGTGAACCAAAACACGGTCCTGAGCAGAGCCAGCCCGGCGGATGCTGCCCAGCAGGGCACTGCAGGGGCTCTGCTGCACCCCCTCCTCTCAGGGTGGCCTGCACACCAGCAGCACCTGTGCAAGGATTCAAGGAAAGGTTTCCCAGCAGGTGTGTCACCACTGGCAGCCAGGGTTAGCTGCCTTCTGTGGGATGTGCCGCAGTTCAAGTGCAAGTCTCGGGGTTTGTGCTGGTCACTGAGCTTCCACGGTTGGCTTAAGCAGAGGTCAGGATCATGGCTCTAAATCCAGTAATCCAGTTAGTGAAAGCCTGTTTACAAGCCTGTACTTTGTCCCTCTCGCAGGCAAAGAAGCTGGTGGAGTCCCTTCCGCAGGAGATCAAGGCCAACGCCTCCAAGGAGGAAGCAGAGAAGATCAAAGCAGCGCTGGAGGCAGCAGGAGGGACTGTTGTTCTGGAGTAGGCTCGCCGTGGAGGGACTGGTGCTGCAGCTGCTGCCCCGGCCGGGCTCTGGACCTTTCCCAGTGCACAGTGGGAGCACTCTCCCAGAGAATGCTGTACGGTTGGGCAGAGCTGCTGCCTCTGCCATCACCATGAACTCTACCTTATAAATACCCAAAAAAACCTGTACAATGATTCATCTTTCTCAAGTGCTGATTGTCCCCGTGCTCCCCATGTCATGGAGTGAGAATGGTTTAGGGTGGAAGTGACCTTGAAAGATCATCTCATTCCAGCCCCTTGCTATGGGCAGGAACACCTTCCACCAGGCGAGGTTGCTCCAAGCCCTGTCCAGCCTGGCCTTGAACACTTCCAGGGATGGGGCGGCCACAGCTTCTCTTCACAGCAGCCTGTGCCAGGGCCTCACCACCCTCACAGCCAAAACTTATTCCTAATATCTAATCTAAACCTACTCTGAGTTTGAAGCCGTTCCCCCTTGTCCTGTCACGACACGCTCTTGTAAAAAGTCTCTCTCCATCTTTCTTGTAGGCTCCCTTCAGGTACTGGAAGCGTGTACCAGCGCATCGCCCACCTCCTCACACTGCCTCTTGCTGATGCCTCACCTCTCTGTTAGTTATTTACGAGAAGAACACACTCCCACAGGTTGTGGAGATGCGTGCGGGGTGGGAAGGTGTATTCTGGAGCTGTGATTGTCCCTGCGCTCAGTGTGTGCACGCTGGAACGCTGCCCTGTGTACCCGTGCCTCCCGCCCCTCTTCACTCTGGCTGGTGGCTTCAGCTCCCCATTAATCAATCCCTTAATGGTGGCCGGGAAGGGCCTTCCCCGGGCTGGAAATGGGGATGCGTGCGGGGTGGGAGCGAGGATTCCGGAGCCTGCGGCTGCCGCGTTCGCCGCAGCTCGGGGATGCGAGCCCCGGGCCCGCCCCACCCCCTTCCGGTACCGGGAGAGGGCGTGGCTTAACGGAAGGGGGCGTGGCCTTGTCCCGGTGAGGGCTGGCTTGTGGCAGCAGCGGCGCCCATGGCGGAGCAGCGCGTTTCGCGCTGGTACTTCGGCGGCCTCGCGTCGTCCGGGGCCGCCTGCTGCACGCACCCCCTGGATCTGCTGAAGGTGAGGGGGGACACGGCCCGGGGCGGCCCCGGCGGCGCGGGGAGCCCGTCGGGGGGCACGGCGGGCAGTGGGAGAGGCTGGCAATGGCTGCGGTGGCTGGGGGGGCTCTGAGAGGATGGCGAGGCGGTTACGGGGGCGGTGGCGTGAGGGGACGGTTATGGGGGCAGGTGTCGGTGAGCGCTGGGGGGCGGTTATGGGGACAGGTATCGGTTAGGGCTTGCGGGCGGGTGTTGGTCGTGAGGGTCCCGGAGATGGTGGGAGAGGGTGGGGAGGAGGTTGGGGGAGTTGGGACTGGCTGTAGGGGTTCTGGGGAGTCTGCGGTGGAGCGGGGAGGCGCTCCGAGCGTCCTGCAGCGGCTTTGGGGCGCTGGAAGTGGCTGTAAGGGGACGGGGAGGCGCTCCGAGGGTCCCGGGAGCGGCCGTAGGGGACTGGGCTGCAGCGGGGGCAGCGGCCGGGACGGGACGGGGAGCGGGTCTGAGCGTCCCGGAGCGGCTGCGGGACCGGTTCTGAGCGACCTGGCTGCGGGGGTGCGGCTGTGAGGGTCCCAGAGCTACTTCGAGAGGATGGGGAGCTGCTCTGGGGTTCTGGAAGGGTTGTGAAGGCACCGGGAATGGCTGTGAGGGTCCCAGAGCAACGGAGGGAGCTGGAGAACAGCTGTAGAGGTCTGGGGAAACAGCTGCTGCTCTGAGGAGCTGACTCGTGGCTGTGCAGGGACACGGCTGAGGGGTCACAAAAGACCCTGGTCAGGGTAATGGGTGGGTGTGTGGCTGAGGGGTCCGGGAGCTTGGGGTGCCAGCTCCAGGAGCTGTGCTGGGTGCCCTGGGCGGCCCTGCCTGGACATGGCAGTGCTGGACGCTGGCCCACTGGGCTCGGAGCCCTCCGGCCAAGATGTCACCTAGGCGCCGCAGATGACCTGGCATGCCTGCTGCTGCACAAAGGGCGCCGCGCGCAGCCTGCGCTGCCAGCACCCACACGCGGGGCAAATGCCAGCGCTGCCCAGAGCCTTGTGTGCCGGCCAAGTGGCGACGGGCCTGGCAGCGGAGCAGGCTGCGAGGGGGAGGGAGGAGGCAGCCCAGGACAGGGCCTGCCCTTCCCAGGGCCATGCCTGTGGGTGAGGCTGGGACACACGGCCCCTTCCCACCCCACGGAGAGAGGGGAAGATGTTCCGGGCACAGGCCCAGGAGAGGAGCCAGCCTGGCAGGGCAGTGCCGCCTCCCCAGCGCTCGGCCTGTTGCCTTGCCCAGCTGGCCGTGTCTGCCCAGTGGAGGTGGCTGCCAGCCCGTGGGAGCTTGTGTGGGGTGCCTGGCGAGGCGCTAAGAAAGGGAATTAGTCTGGCACCTGCCTCTAGGTCTGTCTCCGAGCCAGCGTGATGGCTGTGACATTTGGGCTGCATCCCCATGCTGTCCTGTGTGGATGAGCAGCCCCTGCATTCCTGCAGTGCGAGCAGCACAACCTGGCCAGCTGTTTTTGCCAGATCAATAATCACACTGACTATTGAATACAGACCCTTCTTTGGCCATGTGTTCCCCCACAGCAGGGGCTGGTGCCAGGCCTGGGGAGGCACAAGGGGCCTCAGGCTCTGGCAGGGCAGGGGACGAAGGGCGCTTCATTGCACCTCTGGACTTTGGCCCCAGTGAGAGGCCCTGGCCAGCTCACCTACAGAGTGCTTGTGCCCTTAGGCCAACTGTGCAGCTGCTGGCTGCCCACGGGCTGCTGGCCCTGCAGCGACCAGCGGTGACCAGAGCCTGGCCAGCCCGTCCCATGCCTGCCTGCCCTTCCTGCAGAGCTGGGACTGCAGGCAGTGGACTGTGTCCCTACATGGCCCTGCCCGCTTCAGCTGCCCCAGGCTGTGAACTGCCACAAGCTCTGGTCCCTGACGTCCAAAATCCACCTGTGGGGATTGCAGGCAGGCCCCTGCACCCCTGCTGCTGCTTCATATGAGAGACAGTGGCTGTTCCCAATATCCTGCAGAGTGTCACACGACCCAGCTGTGCCACAGCTTCCGTAGTGGCCTGATCCCCTGTCAGCAGCCCTTCGCTCTGCTTATCTCCCGGGGCCTTTGACCCACATGTGGTCTCCGCAGCGCTCAGAGCATGCTCCAGCATCAGCGCACACGGCTGCCCCGTCCCAGCCAGCTCCTGTGCCTGTCACCGTTGCCCCTGGAGATGGTGGGAAGCGTTGGGCTGCTGCAGGCAGGAAGGCGCCTGGCCAGCTGTGGGGTTCTCTTGGTGCACTGAGGAGGAGGGGAAGTGGCTCTGCAGGCCTGCTGCATTGCATGGCCGTGATTTCACCAGCCCAGCTGCATCCCCTCGAGCAAACCCACACAGGGCTCACTCATGTACTGCAGGGCGCACACCCACACACCCACACCTTCCACCCTGAGGTGCCCGGAAGGGCAGGCGCACCCTTCACCTTGGGCGGCTGTGAGGGCAGGGCCCGGGCGGTGCTGCAGGCAGGAGCCTCGGCACTCTTCCCTCCCTCCCTCCCTCTCTGCCTCCGCCTCTCCGCTGCCAGGCCGGGCCAGCCTGCTCGGGGCTGTCCATGTCTTGCAGTTGGCTCCTGCGCCAGTGCTGCTGTCCTGGCACAGCTCCAATCCCCACCTGTTGCATGCCCCTCTGTCCCTGCCCAGCCCCGCTGGGCTGACGCGCGGCGCTCTGCCCCAGGTGCACCTGCAGACGCAGCAGGAGGTGAAGATGAGGATGACGGGGATGGCGTTGCACGTGATCCGCACCGACGGCTTCCTGGCGCTCTACAACGGGCTGAGCGCCTCGCTGTGCCGGCAGGTGAGAGCTGGAGCCCCTGCAGCCCCCGCTGCTGCCGTGGGGAGCTGCCCTGTGCACACACAGCCGCTCATGTCCCCCATGCAGATGACATATTCCTTGACTCGCTTTGGCATCTATGAGAGCGCAAAGAATCGCCTGAGCAACCAGGGGCCTCCCCCCTTCTACCAGAAAGTGCTCATGGCTGCAGCAGGAGGTGAGCCAGGCACTGGGGCCCTTGGCACTGGCTCCCTCAGGATGGATAAGCCCTGACCCAGCTCTTCTTTGGCCACAGGTTTCACTGGCGGGCTTGTGGGAACCCCGGCAGACATGGTGAACGTCAGGTCAGTTCTGTCTGCACGACCAGGGCTTTTGGCCCCCCGTGCATGACGGCATTTGGGGTGCTGGCTATGCTGGGGTTCTCCTGACATCTCTCCTGGGCAGCCTGCCCCGTGGTCAGTGGGCCGGGAGCTCTGTGCCCAGGATGGCCAGAGCTGTTCCGCCTTTTGGTGACAGCACCCAGCCGTGTGTGACCCTCAGGGCGAGTGGGACTGAATGCAGCTTTCTTGGTCCTTTGTAAATGGGCGACACAACACCACTGCCCTGTGCTGGGGTCCCCGGTGCTGCAGGGGCCAGCGGGGGTAGCGGCTGCCCCCTCACCTGCGGTGCTCTGCCTTGCAGGATGCAGAACGACATGAAGCAGCCGCCAAATCAGCGGCGCAAGTGAGTGAGGGGCAGGGCGAGGGGCGCGGGGCCGAGCGGGGAGGCCTGGAGGGGCCGGCGGGACGGGGGCCGGGGTCCGCGCGGCCGCGGGGGGGCAGCACCGCACCGGCGGGACCGGGGCCCGAGCGCCGCACCGGGGGCGCTCGGTGGGGTCCGGGCGGGGCCGCCGGTGCCCGGGGGAGCGGCGGGGCTGCCGCCGTGTGGGGAGCCTCGGGCCCTGACCCCTTCCCCTCTCGCTCCTTCCAGTTATTCCCATGCCCTGGATGGCATGTACCGTGTCTTCCGGGAAGGTGAGGCAGTGCCAGCCGTGTGGGTGAGCCTGCTCCGGTGTCCTAGCAGGTGCCGGGTCAGGGCGCCCTGGAAGTTCGCTCAGCCGGGGCAGGGAGAGGGGCCGGGGGATGCCCTTGGGGCGGGGGGCGTTCAGGGGAGCGCAGGGTCTGCATCTCCTCATCATCTGGCTGGGCAGGGGCTGGGCAAGGTCTGCCAGGGCCTGGCAGCCTGCACATACCTGGTGGGAAGGGGTGAGCTGCTGGGAGCTGCAACAGAGCAGCACAGGAGGGTGGAGCAGAGGATGAGCAGAGGCGAGGTCATGCTGCTTTGAAGGACTCCTTCAGCCTGTTTGCTATGGTGGGCTTCAAGCAGGGCTGTGTGCGGAGTTGTGGACACACACTGGGCATGTGAGACTCCCGGGGTAATGGAGTCTGAGTGATGGCAGAGAACCGTGCTGATCCAAATCTGTCTGTCCACAGAGGGCGTGAAGAATCTCTTCTCAGGAGCATCAGTGGCATCAATCCGTGGGGCCCTTGTCACTGTTGGACAGGTAGGGCAGCTCTGCTGGGCAGTAGGGGACTGGGATAGGGACAAGGATGGTCCCTGGTGCACGAGGAACGGGGAGCATGTCGCTGATTCACCATGTCTCTGCAGCTTTCCTGTTATGACCAGGCCAAGCAGCTGGTTCTCGCTACTGGATTTCTGTCAGACAATGTCTTCACTCACTTCCTGTCCAGCGTCATCGCTGTGAGTGGGGCTGGGGGCCGGGGGCAGTGCTGCGTGTGCCTGCAGCAGGGTCAGGGTGTCAGGCTGGGGCTGCCAGAGCTGCTGCTCTGGGCTCGGCTCAGCACAGTGCCTCCAGGAGGCTCCAGGTCCCAGGGTGGCTCTGAGGGTCTCCTGACTTGGCTGACTCTCTGCAGGGCCTGTGTGCCACATTCCTGTGCCAGCCCCTGGATGTGCTCAAGACCCGCCTCATGAACTCCCACGGGGAGTACCAGGTGAGTTGCCCACCTTGCCCGCCTTGCTGCTGCCTGTCCCCCCATCTCCGCATGCCAGCTTCTGCCTCCCAGCCCCTCCCAGCTCATCTCTCGCCCTCTCTCTCCAGGGAGTCGCTCACTGTGCCGTGGAAACCGCCAAGCTCGGACCACTTGCCTTCTACAAGGTACCTGGCTGGGGGCGCAGGGGTGGGGCAGGCTGGGCCGCGCTGGGAGCAGAGGCTGCGGCCCAGAGCAGTCCTGGGGCAGGGAACCTTCTGGGTTCTGCTGTGGCAGCCCAGCTGCTGCCTGCTTCAGGCCTTTGTCTGCCCGGCCCAGGCTGGGCCCCGAGGTGTTGCAAGGCCTGCCCTCAGTGGGATTCAGGCTGGGCCAGGCACCGCAGCTGCGGCCCTGCTGCACCCGTCGAGCTCCCAAGCAGCAGTGCAGGTGCCAGAGGGGTCGGCACGTGGTGCTGAGCCCTGTGTGCGCTGTGGTGGCTGTGGTGTGACAGTGCCTGCTCCACAGCCCGGCCCGTGCTGACCCACGCCTGCCCACTCGTGCTGCTGCCAGGCTTGGGCTGCTGGGACAACCAGTGGCAGGCACACACTGACTCTTCCCCTTCTTGCTGTCCCCTTCCAGGGCTTCGTTCCTGCTGCTGTCCGGCTGGTTCCTCAGACTGTTCTCACCTTTCTGTTCCTGGAGCAGCTGCGCAAATATTTTGGGATCAAAGTGACCACCTGAGTCTGGGGGACTGGACCCTGCCTTGCCCCAGGGGGGTGAGCGTGTGGGTCACCCCCAAGATCCCAGAACCCCTCTCTGCTCTCTGGGGCCAGTGCCATTTCCCCTCCTCTCAACTCTACTCCTGTGCCTTGCCAGCACCTGTGGCCAACCTCCCCTCACAAACTCACCCTTCCTCTCACCCCTGTTCTCAGCATCTCCACCTCTGCATTACTGCTTTGGGGGATTTTGGGGGGGATTTCTGTCTTCCCACTTCTCTACTGGCTCTGAGTTGTGTCCTTGCCCCCCCTGAGCCTTGTCCCTGATGTGCCCCCGAAGCAGGACTGTGCTGTCTCAGGGACTAGGGAGATCAGAGGCCAGGCTCTGTCACAGAGCCCGTGGGGCTGCTGCCCCTGCAGCTGTGGGCTGGGGCTTGGGGCAGGGTCTGTGAGGCCATGTCCTCCCTCTGCCTTTAGCCCCCGTGCTCCTCCCTAACCCCAGCACAGCTTGCACCTCCTGCCCTGCTGCTGGCCTCCCACCCTCTGCTCCTGCTTGGCCAAAGCTCCTCAGCACCGCTGGCTGCTGGGCTCTTCAGGGATTGTGCCTCATACCAATGATGGTGGGGAGAGGACCTTGCTCTGGCAGGGCTGCCAATGCCTGCTTGGGGACCCAGTACTCTCTTACCACACTGCACCCACCCCACACTGGATCTGCTCTCTGTGGGGGCGTCCCCACCACCACTCTGCAGCCCCTCTCACCTTGGGGCTGGGCAGACCCCACTCCTCACAGCCCCTCACCCCACTCTGCCCAGTGTGAGGGGGCTGTGAGCACCAGCCCCTCCGCTATGGCACCCCTGTGTGAGCTGGCCCCAAGGAATCAAAGAACTGGAATATCTGAGACCTTGCTGTATAATAAAGAGTGAAGGTGGCGCAGGGCCTGCTGTCCTGTTAGGAGGGAGAGATGCTGCACTCCTTTCCATGGCTGGGGGCATGGGCCGGGAGCTGAGCCCCCCAGAGCTGAGAGAGGGCAGCAAGGCTTGGCCCTGGTGCTGTGCCGAGCTCTGTGCCCAGCACCCTGGCCGTGTGGGCAGGCTCCCTGGCTGAGCTGTGCCCGGTCTCAGCTGGACGGCAGCTCCAGGGCAGGGCTGTGCCAAGGGCGCCCGTCGCCCCTGCGGGAGCTGCCTCCTGGATGTGACACTAATTGGGCTCCGGCAGACTGGCACAGCAGAGCAGTGAAAGCTCGTCACCTTAACGAGGCCTAATGATGCTGGCTGGCATCTCCACTCTGGGCTTATGCCCAGCTGCAGCAGAGGCCATGGGCAGGTGAAGGCTCGTGGAGCTGGGGCTGCCCTGCCAGGCTGTGCTTCCTCATCCCCCGCGTCCTGCAGCACCCCAGGCTCTGGGGGTGACGGCTGCTGCTCTGTGCCATGCAAAGGGCCAGCGTGGAGCAGGAGAGCCATGGAGCCCCATGGCCCCGGCAGCACGGAGCCCTGCTCAGCCCTGCGCTCGCGTGTGCGCGTTCCCTGTCCCCCATCCCCTGTGGCAGCCGAGCTGCCGCGGCCACACTGGCAGGCAGGACAGCGTGTGCCAGACACGGCCGCGAGCGAGCGCCCACAGCTGCAGTGCGAGGGCACCGCTTATCATCGGGGAGCGCGGGGCTGGCAGAGCCGGTGGCCGTGGCCGTGCCGCCTGCCCCCGCTCCCGCCCTGCTGCCCGCAGCGGCTCCCCGGGCACCTCTGCCCGCTCCAGCTGCGGCTGGGGCTGCCCGTCCTCCCGCAAAGCCGCCTCCCGGCCTGGAAGGTGCCGGGGCCATCTCCGGGGGCAGCGGTGGCTCCGATCCTCGTGGCAAAGGCCAGACCCCCGCGGGTCCCCGCGCTCCTGCGCCCACGCCCGGAGGAATTGCTGCCGGCGGCGGCCGCCGGAGCGGAGCCCGCGGGAGGCGGCTCCGGGGATGCGGGGCTGCGCTGAGCGCCCACCGGGTTTCGCGCGGCCTCAACCGGCACGGCCCGGGGTAAATGCGTTCGTGCCGGGAGGCCGGCACAGGGCACCCCCAGGCCGGGGCTCCCCGGGTCCCCCTGCCGCCCCGGCCAGCCGGTCCCGGTGCGTTCCTGGGCTGTGTTTACCTGCAGCGGGACGGCGGCGGCCGACACTGACCCGTCACCGCCGGCGGCGGCCGGAGCGCGGGTGTTGAGGCGGCCGGCGGCGAGACCCGCCCGGCTCCCGGAGGCTTCGAGCAGCCCCCGGAGCGGGCGGCGCGCTGGGACCGGGGAAACCTTCCGAGGAACGGGTCCCCGGCCCGCTCCCCCGGGTCTGGCGGGTCTATCTGCCCCCGCCGCTCCGCCCGTCCCTGCCGAGCCGAGCCGGTGCCCGGGAGCGGGGCGGGGACAAGCGGCGGCGCTCCCGGCAGCGGCCGCCGGTGATGCGGGGGCAGCGCCCGGCGCTCGGGCGGGGCCGGGCACCGGCTGTGCCCCCCGGGTGCCGGCGGGAGGAGCGGGGCGGCGGGACGCGGCTCCGTGCCCGCGGTCCCTCCCCCGAGCCGGTCCCTCCCCCTGGGTCGCCACAGCCGCTGCCGTCGCGGCTCCGCTAAAGTTTCGCCGAGCGCGCCGGACCCGCTCCCCGCCGGTGCCGAGATGCGTTCGGGAGCCGCCGCGAGCCCAGCCCCGACAGGTATGGGCAGGGCAGGGAGGGAGGAGGGCAGGGAGCGCCCGCAGCCGCGGGCTCGGGGCTCGGGATGTCTCCGGTCCCGTCGCGGGGATGTGGATTCGAGTGTGGACTGCGCAACCCCGGGGCCGCGAATGGAGCCCCGGGACCCCGGAGCCGCAGCTCCCCGAGCCGCCCCGGTGCTGGGCGCCGGCCCCGGGGAAAAGGAGCCCCTGGGTGCTCTGGGCCTGGGGCTCCCGCGGGGCTGCGCCCGCTGCCCGCTGGCATTCCTGGGCAGGGGCGCTGCCGTCGGACTCACGGCACCCCTGGGCTCTGCCCCGGGCTGCGATTCCGGCTGGACTCCGCCGCTTTGGGAGCGATTCCCGGAGCAGCTTCGGTCGGGGCGGGCCGTGCGTGGTGTCCCTGCCGCGGGCACAGCGGTGCCCACGCGTGTCCTGCAGAGGGGCCGAGGCAGGGGACACTTTGCCAGGTCCCAGCTCTCCCCAAGCTCTCTGGGTATTACGGGGCCCTGGTGCGAGTGCCCTTTGTGACTCTGTCCCGAGCTCTGCTGTGTCAACACGGTGTTGGTAAATGGCTTTGTTTAACCAGGACATGTCGGGTATGTGACCTTGCCGTCCTCCTGGTTGCAAGTGCATCTCCAAAGCTGCTGCGGGTCCCCTCTGCCCGGCCCTGCACTTCCCCCGGGTGGTGAGGGACGCAGGGACCGCGGGGCCAGCCTGCTCCCCGGCACAGAATGGCCTCAGGACGGAGCATCAGCTCTGCTGAGCCCCCTGCCCGTGCGGCGCCTGCCGCGGTGTCCTGACCCACACCAAATTCAGTGACTGCCCCTGTGATTTTGTCTGTGCATCAGCAGGAAAATTTAGGGCCTGCAGGACCCCTCGTCAGCGTGTTAGTGCTGCCCCAGCTGCCAGCTCCTGTGGCTTCCCACCAATCCTGCTCCTTTCCGCACACTGCGGTGCATTTCTTTTTTTTTTTTTTTTTTTTTTTATGTTCTGTTGCCTAGAGAGGGAAAAAGAGAAAAGGCTGAACAGAGAATAGGCAAAATGTGGATTAAAAATAGTTAATGAAAAAATGTGACCGCAAACCCTGATCAGCAGCACAGGGCTAAAACCAGCCACTGAGCACAGCATCTCCATGCACCTCGCTGTGCCAGGCAGGGACTGGGGCAGGAGAAGTCGGACATGGGGAGATGGGATGGCTGCTCTGCTCCATCCCCTGTGCTCCGCCACTGCCTCCTGCTTTGTCCTGTGTCCCCATGTCCTTGCTGATCTGCCCCAGCTCTGGGGTCGGGTGCACACGCCTGTGGTGCCAGAGGATGGCTGGGCGCGTGTGGCCCCCGCAGCAGCCCTGCCTTGCTGGGGCTGCACATCTGCTGCTCGGGTGTGGAGCTCCCAGTGCAGGGGAGTGTGTGCACCAGCCTGTCTGCACTGACCTTTTCCTAGGCTTTTCCCAGCCCTGTGCCTCCCCTGTGACATGCTAACCACACGTGTCACACTGCCTCCTGTGCCTTCCCTCTGTGTTTCACAGGTTTTCATGCAACGTGATGAACAAAAACACCCCTTTCCTCGAGCCAGGGATGAGGTGCTGTGTGGCTCAGCATCCCCATGCCAGAGCCAGCTGGGCAGCAAGGTGATTTGGCTGCTGCCAGGCTGTATCATGGTCCCTGTATCATGGTTTGGTACAGGGCAGCTGTGCAGGTGCCCCCTGACCATGGCTCGTGGTGACCAGGCTGAAGTGGAGGTGATGCAAAGAGCATCCTATGCTCCTGTTGATGAAAACACTGTCAGGGCTGGTTTGGGTTTTCTTGGTCCAGAGTTAGACAGAATCTGCCATCACCAGGGCCTGGTGATGTTGGCTCTCTCCGTGTGCCACCGATTCCACAATCTCGTAGCTCTGTGCAAACAAGTCACAGCCTTGCAGCACAAGGACTGTTCCGGGCTGCTCAGCTGCTCCTTTGCTGCCAAAGTTCCTCGTACTTAGTTCTCAAGGAAAGAACAGAGAAGGAGAGTAGGAAACCTCCCTGAGCTTCCAGCAGGGACACAGCGCAGGGACAGCGCAGGACAGAACTCCTGGACCTCCCTGCCAGGGCCATGTCCCCTGCCCTGCCCCGCTCGCCCTGGGCCCGGGTGGGAAGTGGAGCAGCATCTGCAGGGCCAGGCTGGCACTGGCACCGCATCGGCTCTGGCCCAGCACCGTCCCCTCCCCTGCCAAGTGCCAAAGCCCCTGCCGAGCTGGCATGTAGCTCCGAGCTCCGAGCCAAGCCAGCCGTGGAAAGCACCGCATTAGCGCATGGGGGGCTAAGCCCTGTGTCCGGGGGCTGCACAGCCCCACAGCTCTAGAGCTCCACAGCCCCCACAGCTTCACAGCTGCCTCTGAGCCAGCGAGGCTGTGCTGGGTGTGGGGCTGTGCTGGGTGAGGGGCTCTGCTGGGTGTGGGGCTGTGCTGGGTGTGGGGCTGTGCTGTGTGAGGGGCTGTGCAGGGTGTGGGGCTGTGCTGTGTGAGGGGCTGTGCAGGGTGTGGGGCAGTGCTGGGTGAGGGGCTGTGCTGAGTGTGGGGCAGTGCTGGGTGAGGGGCTGTGCAGGGTGTGGGGCTGTGCAGGGTGTGGGGCTGTGCTGTGTGAGGGGCTGTGCAGGGTGTGGGGCTGTGCAGGGTGTGGGGCTGTGCTGAGTGAGGGGCTGTGCCGGGTGTGGGGCTGTGCTGGGTGTGGGGCTGTGCTGAGTGTGGGGCTGTGCCGGGTGTGGGGCTGTGCTGGGTGTGGGGCTGTGCTGAGTGAGGGGCTGTGCCGGGTGTGGGGCTCTGCTGAGTGAGGGGCTCTGCTGAGTGAGGGGCTGTGCTGTGTGAGGGGCTGTGCTGGGTGTGGGGCTGTGCTGGGTGTGGGGCTGTGCTGGGTGAGGGCCTGTGCCGGGTGTGGGGCTGTGCCGAGTGTGGGGCTGTGCCAGGTGTGGGGCAGTGCTGGGTACGGGGCTGTGCCGGGTGTGGGGCTGGGTGTGGGGCTGTGCCGGGTGTGGGGCTGGGTGTGGGGCTGTGCAGGGTGTGGGGCTGTGCTGAGTGTGGGGCAGTGCTGGGTGTGGGGCTGTGCTGAGTGTAGGGCTGTGCCGGGTGTGGGGCTGGGTGTGGGGCTGTGCCGGGTGTGGGGCTGGGTGTGGGGCTGTGCCGGGTGTGGGGCTGTGCTGGGTGAGGGGCTGGGTGTGGGGCTGTGCCGGGTGTGGGGCTGTGCCGGGTGTGGGGCAGTGCTGGGTACGGGGCTGTGCCGGGTGTGGGGCAGTGCTGGGTACGGGGCTGTGCTCACACGAGGCCAAGCCCCCACCCCACCGAGTCCCATGGCACCAGGCTCTGGGGGCTGCGCCAGCCTCGCTGCACTTGTGCGGGGCTGTGGCTGTGCCAAGGTGCTCCCGGGTCACGTTGCAGATGCCCATGGGTGTCCTGTGGGGACGTTACCCAGCCCTGATCCACATGACCATCCATAGAGATCCCAGATGTGGAGCTCATTCTCTCACACGTGCAATGGCAGCAGTGCCGGAGGGGCTGGGCTGGCAAAATCCTCAGGGGAAAGGGGCCATGGTGGGATGAGGAGTCTCTTCCTAGGCAGGGCTGGGCCCTCAGCCTTCAGTGGGGGTCCGTGCTGGCACAGAGCTGCTGCAGGGTAGCGTGGAGGCTGCACAGCCATCGGTGGGGAGCAAAATCCCAGCACAGGCCCTTTCCCATCCATGCCCCCTGCCTTGGTGCAATGCCATGGCAGCAGTGCGCCCAGGGCCTCCGTTTGCCCTGCACCCTGCCTGGGCTGGCCCCTCCCGACCTGCCTGGGGCCAGGGGCAGCTGCCATGAGCTGCAGGGGCACCAGGGGCACAGGTCATGGGAAATGGGGGTCCTTGCTTTGCCCCTGTGGCTGCAGGGTTGGCACTGCTGGCTCAGGAAAGGCAAATGCAGCCACAGCCACACTGTGAGGGCAGATGGGGGTGCCTGTGTGTGACCCCTCTGGCCCAGCACAGGGGCTGCCAGCAGGGGTGTTGCACAGGTCCCAGTGCTGTCTCCTCGTTCCTGCTCTCCTGGCACAAGGTCTCTCCTCCACAGCTGTGGCCCCAGGTGGAGCTGCACTGGGTGTTTGCGGCCTGGCTCCACGAAGGTCAGCAGCCACAGACCATGCATGACACAGGAGCAAACCCCAGTGTCCAGCACCAGCGTGGGGCAAAAGTGCCCTGGACACCTGCTGTCCTGCACTGCAGCCCCTCAGAGGCACCAATTCAAGGCCAGGCACCCTCCTGCTCATGCCCTGGTGTGGTGGGGCATCCCCAGAGCCTGGCCCCAGCCGGGGATGAGGTGCCAGGGCAGGGAATGTGGCCCTGGGAGCCGGCTGGGCACAGCAGAGGGAGGCGGTGAGGATGTGGGGCCAGGCCCCTGTGCAGAGCTGCCTGTGGCACCCAGGCACGGCTGAGAGGCTGCAGCCCGTCCAGCTGGCAGAGGCACTGCCAGGGCACCCCTGGTGCTGCTGCTGGGCAGTGCCAGCCCCAGGGAGGGACCCAGGGTGCTGCCAGGGCTCCCGGCCACCCCAGACCTCGCTGTCCCAGCACACAGAGCCTCTGCTCCCTCTCTGCCTCTGCCCACTGGCACCACTCCAGGGAGAGCTGGTCCACGGCTGCCTCTGCACCCCCGGGTCTGTGCTGGGAGCAGCCCCTGTGTGCAGGGACCCTGTTGCTGTGGCTGGTGGGCATCTGGCTGAGCAGCACTGCAGCAGCTGGGGCAAAGGGCCTGGGCAGGGACAGGGGGAAGACCAGGATGGGGCTGGAGCGTGACTGGCCCCCGTGCCAGGACCCCTCACCCAGTGCAGTCTGCCCGGCTTGGCCACGCTGGGGCAGGGCTGGCAGTGGCTGCCAGATGGGGGGAGTCCAGGGCAGAGGCCTCCCTGCTGCTAAATCCCACTGCAGCCACTAAAAATAGCGGCACCTCTGCCCCAAAGCTGCTCCCCGGCCGCGCAGAGGGGCTGACAGCAAACCCCTGTGACCCAGGGACTGGGGGAGCATTCCCAGCCAGGGCAGGGACTGATGCCTGGCCAGGGACTGGCACTGGCATCTTCCCGAGGGCTGGGACAGAGTGGCAGTGGCACAGGACAGGGAGGGATGCTGGTGTGCTGGAGGGGGGCACAGGGATGGTGGGGAACAGGGACAGGGATGCTGGCATGGGGCTGTGGGAGGAGAGAGACAGGGATCCTGAGGTGGGATGGGAGAGGGTCTAGGACAGGAATAGTGGTTGGGCAGCTGTGCTGCTGGGGTGGGGCTGGGGTGATGACAAAAACAGGAATTCTGCAGTGGTGAGGGGGCTAATGGGCACCCAAGAAAGGTCCCTGTTCACAGAGCCCACCCAGTGAGAGCTGTCCCCGGAGACAGCTCCGTCTGTCCTGGGACTGGCTAAATAAGGCCATGGCAGGTCCTGCTCCCAGAGCTGCATCTGGAGCCCCAAGTGCTGATTAACGAGCTGCTCCAGCAGCCACTTGGACACGGCGAGTGGGTCTGCACGGACGGAGGAAACGCGACTTTCCCAGGGATAAAAATAGGCACGGGCAGAGCGGCGAGCCCTGGGAGCAGACTGATGGGGAGCACGGCGCTGTGGCTGGTGCCAGGGGAGCCCAGGGGCTGCGGCCGTGCTGCCGTGCCCGCGCTGGCCCTGGCACCGCTGCCCGCGCCCCCGGCCCGCCTGCCCTCACCCCACACATTGGGCTGTGCCAAAATGGGCCCTTGTGGGAAGAGCCAAAATCCTGCTCAGGAGCCCCATAACCGGCTTAGGGCTGGAGGGAATTACAGCACCTCGTGAGCCACGGCCTGTGGAGCGCCCAGAGCCCCAGCTCACTGCCCTGGGCTGGGGGAGATGGAGCCACAGCTGAGCTTGTCCCAGGCCCACAGCAGCCCCACGAGCCAGGATCCCTGCGGGTCAATGGCAGTGTCCCTGCCCTGCTGCCCCGTGCCCTCCCTGGCCGTCCCTGGGGTGCTGCTGCCAGACCATGTGCCCAGGTGCCAGCCTGAGGGGGTGCTCAGGGGTCCCCTCTGCCACGGGGGTCTGCATTCTCAGACTCAGCAGTGATGCCCAGCGGGGCCCCAGCAGCAGCGTGGGGTGGCACCAGCCCAGGTTTCCTCTGAGGGTCTGGGGGCAGCACTGCCACTGCACTCCAGCCACACAGGGGCTGAAACTGCCTTGGCAGCTTCTCCTGAAACTTGCAGGAGAACCTGCATGGTCACCGTCCCAGTGCCTTCCTGGGGAGGATAATACAGGCACTTGGTGCAAAAATGAGTGAACAAATATCTGAATGTGGACACCAAGCAGGGCCAGGTGGGGATGGGGACAGGCTCTGTGCCAGAGCAGCCGTCTCCAGCCCCACCTGCCCTAGCCCCATCTCCCCCAGCTGTGTCCCAGGAGTCCTCGTGACCAGGAGTCTTGCACAGGGCTGCCCACATGCCAGGGCCGGCACCCCCAGGCTGGAGAAGCTGCTGAGGGCCAGTAGGAAGCCGTGTGCCCTGCGCTGTGTCCCATGCATGGGGTCCAGAGGAGGGATGTCCCAGCCACGTCTCCTCACCCTGCTGGTGCTGCTGCTCTGCTGCCAGGTAAGGATGAGCTGTCACACACGAGGGTGCTCTGCCCCACGCTCAGCCCAGTACCCACGCAGGACTGCCACCGAGCCACCCATTGCACTGCATGCCCTCACCATGGCACGTGGTACAGCCTCTGGTGCCCCTCTGTGCCTCCTCGTGGCGTGGCGTGGCTCAGAATGGCATAGCGTGGCTCAGAATGGCATGGCATGGCTCAGAATGGCACGGCGTGGCTCAGAATGGCACGGCGTGGCTCAGAATGGCATGGCACGGCACGGCATGTTCGGCAGCACCAGCTGGGGTCACTGCCTGGCTCAGCACGGTGCCCCCTGCGAGCAGGACACGGGTGACGGGTGGTCCCTGGTGCCCGCAGGGTCCCTCTGCCCAGATCACGGATAACGTCGTGGAGAGGTGGAAGGAGTACAGCGAGGAGTGCCAGCGCAACATGAGCCGCCAGCCCGCGCCCACGGGTCAGTGCCCGCGGCCCCCCGGGTCCTGTGGGATGGGGATGGGGCCCGGAGCCAGCGCAGGGCCCGGCAGGATGGGGGCAGGCAGAGGGGCAGGGAGGGGGAGGCCAAAGCTCCTGTCCTCCTGCAGAGCTGGTCTGTAACCGCACCTTCGACAAGTTCTCCTGCTGGCCCGACACGATGCCCAACAGCACAGCCAGCGTGCCCTGCCCCTGGTTCCTGCCCTGGTACCAGAAAGGTAACGCGGGGAGGGGCGTGTGCACGTGCACCTGGGCGGTGTGTGCAGCTGTGCAGTGTGTGCAGGTGTGCTCTGTGAGTGTGCACCTGTGCAGTGTGTTCCCACGCGTGTGCAGCTGTGCTGGGACACCTGTGTGCTGTGTGCATGTGCTGCTGTCACACCGGGGCCGGTGCACGCTGCCCACGGGGGCTGGCACTGCTCACCATCCCTCCCCTCGCAGTGAAGCACAGACACGTCTTCAAGACCTGTGGGCCGGACGGACAGTGGGTGACAGGCCCGCGGGGACAGTCCCTGCGCGATGCCACACAGTGTGAGCAGGATGACGAGGACCTGAAGGCGCAGGTGGGCAGACCTGGGCAGCAGGGGTGTGGGGGTCCCTGCCTGCCCCCCTGCCTGCCCTCCGTCTGCCCCTGCCCTCACTCGCTCCCTCCTCTTCCAGGAAAAGTTTGCCAGGACCTATGGCAGCTTCAAGGTGATGTACACTGTGGGCTACTCTGTGTCGCTGTGTGCGCTGCTGCTCGCCCTGGCCCTGCTGCTGGGCTTCAGGTGGGACTTTGGGCATGGCTGTCCCCAGGCTGGGCAGGGGGAGGCCGGGGCCCACGCACGGGCATTGACAATGGCCCCCAAATCCACAGCAAGCTGCACTGCATGAGGAACTACATCCACATGAACCTGTTCGCCTCCTTCATCCTGAAGGGCGTCTCCGTGCTGGTCATCGACGCCCTGCTCAAAACCCACTACAGCGACAAGATCGACGGCTACAACGTGCAAGTGTGGCTGAGCGACGAGGTCAGCGCAGGGACAGGGATGGGGACAGGGACAGGGATGGGGACAGGGACAGGCACAGGGACAGGCAGTGCTGTGGAGCTGGGGGCTCTGGTGGGGCTGGGGGCACAGGCACACACACAGTGCTGCAGCCCTGACCCCTGCCCACAGGCAGCTGCAGGCTGCAGGGCAGCCACGGTCTTCATGCAGTACGGCATCGTGGCCAACTACTGCTGGCTGCTGGTGGAAGGCATCTACCTGCACAACCTGCTGGTGGTGGCCGTCTTCTCCGAGAGGAGCTACTTCACCCTCTACCTGTGCATCGGCTGGGGTGAGTGTGGGCGGGCTGGGCCCTGACCTGTGCCCTGCTGTGCCTCACCCGTGCTCTGCTCCCCTCCCCTCAGGGGCACCCATGCTGTTCCTCATTCCCTGGGTCATTGTGAAGTTCCTCTACGAGAACATCCAGTGAGTACCAGCTCCAGCTGCTGGCTGGCGGGGGGCACAGGGCACAGGGAGGTGCGTGGGGGACTCTAGGGACGTTGTGCTGGTTCTGGAGTCACTCCACACCGTTGCCCATGGCAAGGAGCAGGGTTCTGGGCCTTAGTGCTTGCTTGACTCAGGCTGCCAATCCATGCCAGTCTCCAGCAGCTGCCTGGTCAAGGGGCTTCCTGGCAGTCCCCATCTGTCCGTTCTGCAGGTGCTGGTCCACGAACAACAACATGGGCTTCTGGTGGATCCTTCGCTTCCCCGTGTTCCTGGCCATCCTGGTGAGCCCCCTGCAGCCCCTCTCCACATCTGCGTCACAGGCCCCAGCATGGCTGTGGAGGGGGTGCCCAGGGCAGGGGAGCAGAGGCGTCCTTGTCTGCCCCTCCTCTGGCTCTGCCTGTGCCCCTGACGGCTCACTCCGTTCCTTTGCAGATCAACTTCTTCATCTTCATCCGCATCATTCAGATCCTCGTTTCCAAGCTCCGTGCGCACCAGATGCGCTACACTGACTACAAGTTCAGGTGGGTGCTGGACGTGGCTGTACACTGTGGGGTTACACTGTGGGGGAACACTGTAGGGTACACTGTGGTGTGGATCCCGTGTCCCCACGGCACACAGGGCTGCGTGCCCACCCGTGACCCTCGTCCCACAGGCTGGCCAGGTCCACGCTGACGCTGATCCCGCTGCTGGGCATCCACGAGGTGGTCTTTGCCTTCATCACGGACGAGCACGCCCAGGGCACACTGCGCTACGTCAAGCTCTTCTTCGATCTCTTCCTGAGCTCCTTCCAGGTGAGCCCAGCCCTCCTTGGGGACACGCAGTCTCAGGAGGGACTGGACTGAGGTCTGGTTTTGCTCTTCACGCCTCTCCTCCACCTTCCCAGGGTTTGCTGGTGGCCATTCTCTACTGCTTCGTCAACAAGGAGGTGAGCAGGACAGTGGGGCACGGGCAGGGGGGCACGGGCAGCGGGGGCATGGACAGGGGGCATGAGCAATGGAGGGCATGGGCAGCGGGGGCACGGGCAGGGGGGCACAGGCAATAGGGGGCATGGGCAGCGGGGCACAGACAGCAGGGTCACAGACAGAGAGGGCACAGGCTCCCACTGACAGCTGCTCCCGCAGGTGCAGGCAGAGCTGCTGAAGCGCTGGCAGCGCTGGAAGCTGGGCAAGGACCTGGCTGAGGAGTACAAGCACACCTACAGCCACGCACCCAGCGCCCGCAACGGCGCGGGCAGCACCTGCGAGAAGCACCAGCTGGTGAGCGGCTGCACCAACGGGCTGGGGCGCAGCCTGGGCCCCCCGGGCGGCTCCCAGCGCCTGGAGAGGGGCGCCGCAGAGCACCTCGCCCTCGGGGGCCACCACCACTGCTACGAGTTCCCGGAGACCACGGCCGAGAGCCACTTCTGAGCCCGCAGCCAGCTGCGAGGGCTGCGCTGAGCCGCGCCCGGCCCCGTCCACCCCTGGTGCCTGGGCACACGGACACAGTGAGGCAGGCAAGGGGCACCTGGACCTCTGGAAGGGAGAACTGTGGGGCCAGGGGGATCTGTAGGGGGGGAGTTTGTCCTGTGGTGCTTCCTCGTGCACCTTCGAGTCCCCGTGCACAGTGCTGTAATTTATCTGTCATATCTGTAAATAGGTGTGGGCCCGTGCCGGGCTGCAGGGCCAGCTCTGTGTGTGCCTTGCTGTGGGGACTGGGGACTCTGGGGACATTGGATGTGTGTGGGCCATGCTCCTAAGCACCCCATGGATGCTCCACAGCCATGGATGGGGAGCTGAGTGACCCGGCAGGGATGGGATGCTCCGAAAGACAGCCCCACTGCCGGCCCCACTGCCTGCCCCACGGCCTGCCCCACCTCCTGCCCCAGCCCAGCCCCACTGCCTGCCCCACGGCCTGCCCCAGCCCAGCCCCACTGCCTGCCCCACTGCCTGCCCCACGGCCTGCCCCACTGCCTGCCCCACTGCCTGCCCCACGGCCTGCCCCACCTCCTGCCCCACGGCCTGCCCCACTGCCTGCCCCACTGCCTGCCCCACGGCCTGCCCCAGCCCCGCACAGGTGAGGCGGCAGACGTGCAGCCGCTGCAGCGCTGCCGGCCGGGGGCAGCTCCAGCTCCCCAGCACGCGCTTTCCTTTGGCCGCTAATCGGCTCTGTCCTCTCGCTGCCAGGAGCCCTTAATTAAATCATTTGGCTCTGCCCGCGGCACCCCCGCTCTCCCGGTCGCTGCCCGGGCCGTGGCCGGGCACCAGCCGGCGGCAGCGCTGGCTCGGTGAGCGCCGCGGGGTGCGGGGCTGCCGGAGCCCGGTGCCGGCCCGGGGCTGCGGGCGGCGGGCTCACGCCGTGCCCTAAGAGGCTTGTGCTGCGCACATGAGCGCTAAGCCCGGATGCCGCAGCTTTGGGCGCCACAATCGCCTGGTGTGTGGGGATTAGGCCGGTGCTGCTCCCCGGCCGGGCTCGCCCTGCCCGAGGGTGGCGGCGGGACGGACAGCCGCCCTGCCGTGACCCCGCCGCCCGCGGACCGTGGGCACTGCCCGGCACCGTCACTCAGCGTTCCCGTGCGGGTGACGGCCCCGGCTGCCCGAGGCCCGCACCCAGCCCGGCGCAGGGGCTGAGAGCTGGGAGTCCCACCGGGGAACACCGGGCAGGCGCTGCCCTCGGTAAATCGCACCCAGCCGCAGCACCGCCCGCCCGGCCGCGGCCCCGACAGCCGCGGGTCCCCCGGAACCCACGGCTCCCCGGCACCCACGGCTGCCCTCACGCCCACGGCTGCCCTGGCACCCTCGGGAGCCGCGCTGCCTGCAGGCTCCCGGCCACAGCGAGGCACCGACGGGGCTGGCGTGGCACCGCCAAAGAAGCCATGGCCCGGGCCACGCAGAGCTTGGCTCCGGCAGCAGAGCCCAGCCCAGCGCACAGTAATTTTCCTCTGTTTACTCGACAACTCGCTGTCTGCCCTGGCCGAGCAGGAGCCGGCGCCCGAGAGGCAGAGCAGCGCTGGCAGCGGGGATGGGAGCAGCAGAGCCTGGCACAGAGGCTCTGGGCGGCGGGGCTCGGGGCCGTGGGGCAGGGGCAGCGGCGCCGCGGAACGGGCGAGGGAAGGGGCGCACAGTGCTGGGGGTCTGCCCAGGCCCCAAGTGCAGGGATGGGACAGGAACAGGCGGAGGGACAGCATTGCCCCGCTCACAGCCCCGCGGAGCCAGCGGCCCTACAGCCGCTGCCGTCACTGCGGCCTTCCTGACGCGGTAACGAGCCTAATTGAGGCAAATTGCTGGAGCACCAAGCGGTTTCTGGGAAGGTAAATATGGGCATGGCACGGAGCTGTGCCCTGCGCCTGTTGCTCCAGCGTTGCTGTGGCAACACCCACTGCAGACCCCCGACCCTGCTGGGGCCAGGCTGGCCCCCAGACCGTGCCCAGCAAGGGTGGCCCTGTGTGTGCCACACAATGATGGGACCCTCCAGGGACCTCAGGCCAGCCCCAGCCCATGGGTGAGCTGGGGAAATGTCCTGTGTCCCCTGGCGCTGAGCCCTGCGCAGGTGTGTGCACACATACAGCACACATGTACGCCACACACACACACACAGACACACACACACGTGTATACACACACATACGTACACACACACACACACACACACACACACGTGTATACACACACATACGTACACACACACACACACACACACTCACGTGTACACACACACAGGCAGGCGCTGCCCTCAGCCGCCCTACGGGAGCTGCTCGTTCCTGGTATCCAGAGGGATGAAGGTGCTGACAGCAGCCTGGCCAGACTTGCAGGATGGTTTGGGTGGGAAGGGACCTTTAAACGTCCTCTGGCCCAGCCCCTGCAATGAGCAGGGACACCTGCAGCACCAGGCTGCTCAGAGCCCCGTCCAGCCTGGCACTGAGTGTCTCCAGGGATGGAGCACCCAAGCACCCCCTGCCTTTTCAGGCAGCCCGCGCTGGAACCACTCTGCCCCAAGCAGAGACTCTGCAGAACCACAGCGCAGCCATGGAGCCAGCCCTGGCTGTGAGCTCATCCCAGGGCATGGAATGGGGCTGAGGCAGTTGCTCACCCCCAGACTGGTGGCCGGGGCTGTGTCCTCCAGGCAGTGCCCTCTGGCACAGCCAGGCACGGCGGGCAGTGCCCCCAGCCCAGCCCAGCCCAGCCCAGCCCAGCAGGCACCCCTAGGCGCGGCGCCTCGTAGGAAAATTCCCACTTTATCAAGGGAATTGAGCACCACAAATTGGTCTCCTAAGTCGATTCTGCCTGCTGCCAGGCCTCTTCCCCACCACCTAATTTGATGACAAACACGTTCCTCTCCTCCTCCCACCCTTTAATCTAATGAAGAGCACTGTGTCCAAGGCACAGGGAAATAAACTCTGATGAGGTCGATTTTTACAGGTAAACAGCCTGATTTCTCTGGCCTGTGGCCTCACTCCTCACACCCCTAACACCCACCACCTCCCCCTACCGCCTCACCATCCTTGCCCTGCAATTTGGCATCAGTCTTTATAAAAATCACCTGCTTATAGGATGTTTTTTGTACATTTCATTAGAGCTTGAGCAGCTGCTTTGCCTCTGGCTTTACTGTGCCCAAGCAGAGGAAAACAAGGCAGAAGTGGGGGTGCTGCAGCAGGGCCCTCCTGCCCAGGGCGTGTGGGGGTCCTGCAGAGCTGGGATGGCCCCAGACGGGGGGCAGTGCTGGGCTCCCTGGCAGCTGAACAGGCCTGCCTGGACACAGCACACAGCCCTGGGCATGCTAAGGGCTTTGAGCAGGGCATCTCACTGGCCTGCCCGGCTCCCTGAACACACCACAGGGCCCATCCCAACACAAGAGTGAAAGGAGAGGGGCTCTGACAGTGACGCCGTCACTCCTGTCCCCCACTGCCCGCAGCTGCAAGGACGCAGGGCCTGGGGTGGCTCAGGAGGCAATAGGGGCTGTTTCCATCTTGCTGTGCCAGGACCAAGCAGCAGGAATGTTTTGGTGATGGGAGGTAAACAGGGTCGTGGCAAGTGTCAAGATGCACTCAAGCAGAAATTCTAGCAATGCTAAGTATAGCCTAAATGCCATTAAAGCAGGAGAGGGAAGAGGATATGAGGGTATTAATAGTCTCAACATTTAAATCCTGGGTGCAGCCACAGCTCCCGGGATGCTGGCTGCCCGAGCCCAAGGGCACTGTGCCACCGACACGCTGCACCTGCCTGCAGGGAAACCAAGAGCCCAGCAAGGGCAAAGCCAAACGCAGCCCTCTGCCCCTCGTCCACGCCCCAGAGCTGGGCCAGGCTGCAGCACCACACCAAGGCCGCCCCAAAAGGACACCAGCGTTTATTTACAACACTCCTCAAGTGACATACCACAGAAAGGAAAGGGTACAGTACAACTCAAGGACTCAACAAAGGAAAGGTATTGGCAGCCCAAAGTCCCTGCAGCCCTCCCCACAGCCACTGGCACTGCACGGGCCTGGCAGCCCCATCCCCGCCAGCCCGGAGCAAGGGCGGGCAGGGGGCTGCCAGCCCTCCCTCGGGGCAGCCCGGCTGGGCACAGCTGGCACGCCAACCCTCAGGCAGGGACGCAGGAACCATCCACGCAGTGCCACGAGCGAGGGGCTGAAGGAAGCACCCCTGGTGTGGCTCCACCACTGCGGCCACCCAGGGCAGGCTGAGGGGCCGGGTCTCTTCCAAGGGCTGCGTATCTGGAAAATGTTAGTACAAAACTGCAGCGTTGCCAGGGCAAGGAGCTCCCGAGCCTTGCTCCGTGCAGCCCCACGGCTGCCCCCACGGCCACCGTCTCCTGTGGGGCTGCAGGTGGCCCAGGTCCCTCTGAGCACCTCTCACAAGCCTGGGGCTGGTGCTGACACTCCACCTCTCCATCTGCAGGGAGAGGAACACCTTCCCCTGCAGCACCACAGGGACCAGGCCTGATCTAAGCAGATAGAAAATGTGGCCTCAGATGTGGCCCACGTGCTCTAGCAGCAAGCAGCCCAGGCAGCAGCTTGCTGCCACAGAGGAACTGGGAGGAGCCTGGCTATGGCCTCCCAGCCCTCAGCTGCACTGCACAGGGGCTGTCCCTGTGTCGGGAGGCACAGGAACAGACTCGACTGTGCCACCTGCCCTCGGCCAGCCCCAGCAGAGGTGGAGCTGAGGTGCACAGGGGAAAGCGAGACCCCGTGCTGTCCGATCCAACAGCGCATCTGCCTCGGCCTGCCCAGCCTGGCACAGAGGGTAGCGACAGGAGGGGAACAGGGGATCGGGTTGCTCAGCATGAAGTGGGGAAGGGCGGTTTGAGGCCAAAGCTATGAGCGGGGGACTGGAATCCTTTGCAACAGGCTCTGGGCAGTCTCGGTGAGGCCCTGAGCATCCTCGACCTCAGGCAGCTTCAGAGCCAGCCCCAGAGCTGACTGGCTCTCCCACGGGCTTTTAGAAGGACAGACCAGAGGAGGAAATCAACACAAAATCTCAAATTAAATCTGCTTGAGGACCTCAGGAGAGCAGCCGACCCGCAGGGAGGATCCACTTTAGGACTTCTTTGCATCCTGTGTGTTCCTCCTCTTCAGATCACCCAGGTCGACGGGTTTAAACGCTGCAAGGGAGACAGGAGAGACTCTGGGGGCAGAGGCAGGGCAGCCCCCGCCCGGCGCACCCAATCCGGACCGGCCCGGCCGGCGCGGTGCCCCCGTCCCCCGCACCTTTCAGGCTGGGGTTCGGCATCTTCTCCACGTATTCCTCGACCAGGCCGCGCTCGGAGCCCATCTGGCTGCGCAGGTCGCGCTCCACGCACTGCCAGGCTGCGGGGACAGGGCCAGGGCCAGGGCCAGGGCCGCTCGCCTCGGCCGCCCCGAGCCGCCCGCGCCCCCACCCCGCGGCCGCCGCCCCGCTCACCCTCGTAGATGAAGCGCACGTTCTCCTCGTGGGCCGGCGTGAAGATCTCGCTGCCGGCGCCGGGGGAGCGCGGGCCGCCGCTCCGCTTTCCGTTGTACACCACCCGGGAGACGGGGGAGCTGCAAGCGGAGCGCGGGGGGAACTGAGCCGGGCCCGGGGCCGCGCTGGGCCCGGGGCCGGGCGGGGCTCACCTGGCCATGTCGGCAGCGGCGCTCGGCGGGGCTCGGCGGGGCCGGAAGGGGCTCGGCGGGGCTGCGGGAGGAAGGGAGGGCTCGGCCGGGCCTGGCCGCGCGGCGCCCCCCGCCCGTCGCCGGGCAACGCGCGCCCCTCACCTGGGCCCTCCCGCCTGCGCCAGCCGCACAGACGGAAGCGCCGCACCGCGCAGGCGCGGCCCCGCCCCCTACCGGCGGCGGACACACCCCCGCGCCGGCCCTGCGCACGGCGCTGGCCGCGCCCCCGCCGCCACGCCACGCCCCCGCCCGCCACAGCCCCGCCCCGGCGGCACCGGAGATGGCACCGGAGGCGGTACCGGAGATGGTAACCGAGATGCTTTATTGGAAAAGTACAAAGTGGTTCGCGATTCGCAGTACCGGGCGCTGCTGCCCGTTGGCCGCCCGGGCCCAGCCCGGGCGAGCCCCGGTTCCCAGGCAGGCGCAGCCCCGGTTCCCGGTCCGGAATAGCCCCGGTTCCCGGTCCAGCTTAGTCCCGGTTCCCGGTCCGGCGCAGCCCCGGTTCTCGGTCCGGAATAGCCCCGGTTCCTGGTCCGGCGCAGCCCCGGTTCCCAGTCCAGCTTAGTCCCGGTTCCCTGTCCGGCGCGGCCCCCGGGCCGGCCCGCGGCGCTCGGTGTTCCGGTCCCGGCTCAGCGCAGCGCGGCGCCTCCCAGCAGCTGCACCAGGTCCTCGTACTCGGGGTCGATGAGGTCCGAGGGTTTCTCCCCGTCGTCCGTGGTGGCCTCCAGGCTGGCCCCAAGGGACAGCAGGTACCTGCAGGGCGCGGAGCTGAGCAACCGGCCCGGCCCGGGCAGCCCGAGGAGCCGCCGGTGCCCGCGCTCCATGCCCCGGGGCCGTACCTGGCGATGTCGGCGTAGCCGTCGCTGCAGGCCATGTGCAGGGGCGTCCAGCCGTTCTCGTCGCGCTGGTGGATGTCAGCGCCGTACTTGACCAGGAGCTTGACGCAGTCCAGGTTCCCCGTCAGCACGGCTTCGTGCAGCGCTGCCATGCCTGCGGGGACAGCGGGTCAGCCCTTCCCTCGCTCTGCACGCTGCATTCGCAGCTCGGGAAAGGGGGCAGGCACTCTCCTGCTCAGGGAGAGGACGGTGGGGAAAGAAACACAGAGTGAGAAAGCCAGAGGAGCTGCTGTGGGTTCCTGCTGCCCTTCTGCAGCATGAATGCCCTGTCTGGGAGGGTCTCCATGGCCCTGTGAGAGCACAAGCCAAGCGCAAGAAAAGGACAGATCTGGGCTCCACACCAGCCTGTGCAGATCAGGCATTCCATGAACAATTTCTGGTGAGGCTGTGCACACAGAGCTTTCCCTGAGCCCCCAGAGTCAGACATACAAGAGGGAGCAGTGCCTGTGAGAAACGGGCAGAGCCAGGAACAAACGCAGATCCCCCAGTCAGGGGGAAAGGCAGGAGCCCCAGGGTGCTGCCCAGAGCCCGCAGGCTGTGCTTGCTGCCGTCCTTTGGGGTCCCGCCAAGCTGTGGGGGCTCGATGGTGCCTTACAGGGACCAGGGCCAGGCTGCCCCTTTCCGCTGACTCTGCTGGTACGGGGAGATGCTGGGGCCACCCTGGGGCTCTGCTCCTTGCTGAGGGGCCCAGCTTGCTCAGTCCTGCTGAGGGTGGCCCACAGCGCAGCCCCGGTGTCCCTCACGGCCCCACCAGGCTCTGCCGTCCAGCAGCACTCACCAGAAGGGTAGATGGTGTCCAGCGTCACCTTCCTGGCCCGTATGAACCGGCCCACCTGCTCCAGGTCCCCCTGCTTGATGTGGTCCTGGAAGACGACGTCGTTTGGGAAGCGCACGGTGCGGGAGGCCCGGAGCCGGGGCGCGTACCGGCCGTACCGCGGCAGCGCCGGGCAATAGTCCCTCATGCTGGCGGCAGCAGCCCTCAGGCACAGCGGCATGGGGCTGCTCAGCACGCAGCCCTGCCCCTCGCTGCCCTGCTGCCTCCTCTGCGGCCCTCACGGCCCTCCCGGCTGCAGCTCTGTGCTGGCCCCGCCGTGTCCCCTGCTGCAGGGATGTGGCTGTCAGCGTGCTCCTCTGCCGCTCTCCTGGGGCACTCGCAGGACGTGGCACCGGCACCGCAACTGACCTCCAGGCCCTTGGCCCAGGACTGATGCACCGCGTTATAAAGACTGCCCCGGGCTATTTTGGGGACGTGCAGCTCATGCTATTTGCCATGATGCTTTGTAATCGACCCGCCCGGGCCTGCAGCCTCCCACTTTTGGGCAGAAGTTGGTGTCTCATCTTACCACCCACCTGTTGACGTGCCCCGTCCGAGGGGTCAGATCTACTCTTGCTTGGGTAGTCCTTCAGGGGAGCCTGGAAGGAATTTCCCAACATCGAGCCCTTGTGGGGAAAGGGGCACTGGCCGCCCTGTCCCAGCGCAGTGTGGGTGTGCCAGGGCTGTGGGCACCGTCACATCCAGAGCTGTCACCCTCCTGTAGCTGCAGGGGACAACTCAAAAGGAGCAGGAGGAGCTGTGCTGCCCGGCCCAACTGTGACAGCACACAGCCAGCAAGCACAGCCTGAGTGTCTGATGGCCCCTGTGCCCTTGCGAGGACAGAGGTGCTGCTGGTGATCCCAGGACAGGCACAGAACAGAAGCCTGCCCTGCTGGTCCCTTGTCCTAGAGACAGGGAAGCAGCTGCTGCTGAGGGCAGGCTACTGCAAGCAGCCTTCGAGGAACAGCAGAAGAACAGCACCACCACCAGACAGCCCCTGCCTCTGATACTCTCCAGCTACACTGTCGTGACCCAAAACAGAACCATCTGCCACAGAGGAGTCATTCAGGTCCATCAGCGTTTAAGCAACCACTGTTTTCTCCCACCCAGGTTTGGGCACATCAGACAATTAAGCATTTTGTGCTTTGTCACGGTGATGGGGATCGTCCAGGCGGGTGTGTCAGAAAAAAATCCCTGTGCTGCTTCAGGAGTCAGGGGTTTCACTCTGCCCACCTGCTGCAGACCCCTGCCCTGACCCCAGCACCACAGGCAGGCACACACCCCAGAACTCCTGCACTTGTTTATCTGCTGGCAAAAGCATCGATCCCTTAGCTGAGCATCCGCTCGTGGATGAGCCTGAACACGGCACAGAACACTTGCAGCCTGCTTTCCTGGAACAGCAATTAGGCATGTACATCCAGTGGCTGCTGAGCTCCTGCCCTGCCACAGGGACCCTTGGGCTAGGGGAGGCACCTCCTCTAAGCCGGGCACAGTGGGTGTCTGCCCAGGGAGAGGAGAGCTCTGCAGAGCTCAGGCTTGGTCACAGTTCAACTGGCTGTGCAAAACAGACCCATTTGAGTCAAATTCTAGTCCCTCCTTTCAGTGGGACTTGATTAGCGAGAGTCCCTTCCTCCCCACTCCAAAAGACCAAGCAGCTGTCACCAACCAGCCCAGGCCCCCAGCACCGCTGTGTTTGTGGGTGCAGCAGTGGCCACTGCCCACCTTCAGTCATAGCCCTGGAGGGAGGCAGCTCCTCCCTGTATCTGCAGGTACAGGTCTCACACACACCTGGCTGCTGCTCTGTCAGGGACAGCCCTTCCTCATCCCGTGCTGAGGGGGGGCCTGCTCAGCCCCAGCCCTGGTGCTGCTGTGCCCCAAGTTTGGGAACACCACATCTGGGGCCCAGCAAAGGCTGGAGCTGGAGACAGACACAAGTGTTGTCCAACACCCTGTGCCACTGCTCCAGCACACATCCCATCCACTGAGGTGCCCCCAGTTGTCCTCTAGCCTCACCATGCCCTCCCTGTGACATTTATAGCATATTTTCTAACCAAAATACCTTCAGCAGCAAGCAGCAGGTTTGGAAATAGCAGCAGTGGCTCAGGGGGTCATGTGAGCCTGACTAGCAGAGCCCAGCAGCAATGTCCCCTCAGCCCGGCCAGCTGGCCCAGGGGCTGCGCGCTCCCAGAGCCAAGCCACGGCCGCTCACACCTGCACCAGCCCCTGGAATCCGGACAGGACACCGGCACTGGAATGTTCTTTTCCTTTACTAATTACTTGGAGAACGTGACACACACCCCATTGCAGCAGAGTCCCTTGGGAATCCTACAACTCTGATCTCCCCTTCCAGGGTAGGTTCAAATATCCTACATGCTGATAAAGACAAAGAGACATAATAGTATTAAAATCTCAACTTTATTTGGCCATCAAATTCAGTACCAATGTTATTGTAGCAGAATGCTAAGAACCAGCCTGATGCAGCTCAGGCCTGTGAGGCACTCCCTCAGCCACATTCCCAAACCCCAGTAATTGCAAATGTCCTGTTTGATCTGTTTATCAGGCCCTCCCCCACCACCCACCTGCCGGGTCAACCCACTCAAAATAATTCGTGAAAGGGATTGCAACTCTTGTCTTTGATCAAAAGGATGTCAACACAGCTGGTGAGCCAGCAGCCACCTCCACCCTCAGAGCCTGCCACAGCCAGTGCACACAGTATTCCACCCCTCCAGGAGCTTGGAACAGACATCTCCAAATGTCTTAAAGGAGAAGGGAAAGGAAACGTCTGGCTAGCATGAAGAGAAGCACCTTCACATACACCTTTCCCCAGGAAGCCATCAGCCTTCTGCCCCCACATCTGCTGAAGGCCAGCTCCAGGGAAGAACAGCTGACACCACTAAGGACCCTGCCAGGTGCAGAAATCAATTAGGGGCTTTAGTTTTAAAAGAAAAAGAGAAAAAAAAAGCTGTCTGGAAGATGTTAGTGGCAAGGCTCCAGATTGTCAGGCTACTGAACTCCTGGTACCACCTCACAACCTCCTGCTGCCCAGAAGAACAGAGTTCTCCAGACAAAAGCTGTGTACAAAAAAGTACATCACAATAGAAAAAAGAGCCCAGCTGGCTGGGCTGGCTCCCTAGTGACAGTTCCCTTTTCAAAAGCCAAAAGAAAGAAAAGGTAAGTGTACAGACAAGTGAGGGTAAAGTGTTACTTTAGAAGCCAATCCCTGGATTTCCAGTCATTTACCTTCTGCTTTAAATCTTAATGGGTTTCTGACTCACTGGGCTGCATCATAGCAGCCAATTTAGTGTCTGATTTTTTTGGGTGATGTAGATCAGTCTTCTCTTTACAATTCATCCTTTTGAAGTTTCTGCTCGTCCTCATCACCTTCCTCAAGTTCAGTTTCTTCATCCATCTCCAGGTCCTCCAGATCCTGTGGAGGTTACAGACAGCTCCTGGTTTCTGGCACATGAGGCAGACCCAGAACCCAGCACTGAGCAGCACCCCTCATCTGGTCACTGCTCTCTGCTGCCATGCTAACAACACATCCAGAGACTTCCATCAAGAGCTTCAGACTCGGGACATTAAGGATTAGGAAGCCTTACAGAAGATGGCACCTGTACACCTGTAGTAGCCTCCCCAGCCCCCAGCAGGTGAGAGCCTCCAAGCAGACACACAGGTATGTGGCGCTGATCACACAGCCCAGTTCCAGGTGCCGAGTGCCCCAGCAGCGCTGCCTGACACCCTCGGGGTGCTCTCCAGGACAGGAGGCACTGCAGGCCCACAGCCACCCAAACAGACCACACTGGTGTGGGCACTTTGCTCACCAGCAACATGATATGGAACAACACAGGATCTTATTTAGGACTGAGGGTTCGGGCACAGAACCCTGCTCCCAAGGGCCCAGAGTAACCATACACATTACTCACATCATCAGCTGCTGCCCCATCCTGACCTCCGCTCTCCAGGAATTTTTTGAAGCCTTCTAGTGTCCTCTCCCCATTATAGTCAATTACCTACACAGGAAAACACAAGGATGCTGGTTATGGGCACTACAGACCCACACCCCTGGAGAGGAGAATTCTCTTTCTGAGCAACAGTGAACATGCCAAGCAAAAGGGAATTTAAAAATTCACCTTCACCCATATGAGACGAAGGAAAACAGCTCAGCCACTAGACTTCAGAGATCACTGCGAGGAAAGAATAGCCTGCAGATGAGCACACTGTCCTCTATGCTCCCTCTTTTCCCCATTCCCACTTCCCACTGCCCCCCAGGCTCTTTCCCTACAGCCCAGACCCCTCAGAGGGCCCTGGGTGTCCTGCAGACTCGCTGTGTTCCGTGCCCACAGGATGCAGAGCCCTCCCCAGTCCTGTGCAGAGCGAGCAGCGAGTGCTCTGTGCTCCCTGGCCAGCCCAGCTGCCTGCTTACATTTCTGCCAGAGCCTGCAGGGAAGAACTTGAGTGTGGGGAAGCTGTGGATTTTCACTGCCTCCACTTCATTAGCCGTCGAGTCCATCTTGGCAATGACAATGTTCTCGTGGTCCCTGTAGGTTTCTCCCAGCTTGTCCCAGATCGGGGCCAGCTGCTTGCAGTGACCACACCACGGGGCATCTGTTAATCACAGACACACAGCTGCACCAGCAATCTAACGAGGCACCACTCCTCCCCAGCCAGACAGTTCTCACACATCTCTGCAACCAAGGCACTGCTTTTGGGGCCCAGGCTGCTAAAGGCTTTTCCCCTAATCCTGGTCACACAGGGGTTTTGGGAATCCTTTCACACCAGTTACTTGGAATCAGCTGTAGAAAGATACTCACAGAACTCCACAAAGACATTCTTGTTCTCATCAAAAGCAACTTCTTCAAAGTTCTTCCCAACCAGAACTTTGACAGGATGCTTGTCCCAGTCTTCAGGAAGATCCTGACTCATTAGGTGGGGCTGGAATAAAAAGTGAAATTCAAACTGTTTGCTACATAGCTACTGGGGCTGATCATGCAATCACACATCCTGGAAAAGCCAGGTTTCAACACCCCACTGGTGCCTCAGTCACAGGCTTAAGCAACCAGATGAACTGTCACTTCCTCTTCTCCCACAGAGCCTCCTTCCCACCCCGGCCCAGCAGGAGGAGCAGGTGCTCTTGAGCAGAGAATGACAACAGAGCTCTGCGGGAGGAAAGCCCCCAGCCCTGCTGACAGCCCTGTTCCCCAAGGACTGGGCTTTGCTGCACCCTCACTGCAGGCTGAGCCACACAGAGCCCCTCAGCAGCTGGGAGCTGACAACCCTTTCCCCTGCGCCACACAATTCACACCTTCCACACACTGCTGGCACAAAGAGCAACTGGACCAACAGTGCAGTCCCACAGGGAGAGCACAGCTGCCTGCTCTGGCTCACCCTCCTGCAGCCTCCGGGCCCCAGCAGCTTTGCCTTTCACTCCTAAGCACAAAGCCCACGGGATGCTCCGTGCACAAGGCGGAGGAGCTTCTCCAGCCCCTCACAGGGAGCATTTCTGTTCCCTCTCAGCCACCCCATTCATCACCACTGCTGCTAATCCACATACCTTGATCTTGCCTGCCAGGAATTTGTTACAGAACTCTTTGATCTTGTCTGCCGTGAGCTCATCAGATTCAGGTTTGTATTTGGTCATTTCTTCCTCCAGGGTGATCAGACGTACAGCTGGGCACTCTTCCTTCTTCAGGCCAAAGAACTCCAAAATCCTCTGGTTGTCACTGTGGTCACTGTCTATGAAGATGAACAGGATCTTGGGAGGAAAAAAGGCAAAGGCAAGAGGTGAACACGAGTACCTTGTAGCTACTGACGCTTCAGGTGCACGCTCACACCAAGTGTAGCTGAGCTGGCTCTTTTCCTCCCCTGTCCCAGAGGAGAGAGCTAGCTTCAAGTCCCCCTCCACAGCTGCTCCATGGTTAAAGACAGTGCTACACCTCTCTGCAGAGGTGGGTGGTCTCCTAGCTCATGACCCAAGAAATCCAGCTCACCTTCCCTTTGAAGTCCCCAGCTGCACTCTTGAAGTTGTCCAGCTTCCCTTGATAGTCAGACACACTTTTTGGTAGGAAAAGCAGAATATGAGTCTTGATCTCTCCTCCAAATATTTTAGGAGCAGTCTGAGGAGTAAAAAATAAACTTTATTTTTGGAACAGAGGCATATCAGTATCCAGACCAGTTTAACTCCAATGCTGCAGGCCTGCTCTGCACAGCAAGCTCCCATCTCTGTATTCTGTGTCCTCCCCACTCCTCCACATCCCCAGAGACAGCTCCACAATAAAACATGATCATACAATCTACAAGTGGACCTCTACTACATTCTTGCAGCAGCAATGGGAAGGCCTTGTTGGACATCTAAAACCCACCTGCTCAGTGAACTCTATGACCAGAGGCAATGAATTAGACTTGATGAAGTTCAGCAGATTATCTTTTGTGAGATCCCCTTCAAAGTTGTTCTGGCCTTCATCGAACTGCAAGAACAGACATTTTTCATCAGAACACTTGTGCATCTCACACAAATCTCTCACTGCCCCAAGGGATCTCAGCTGCACTCCTTCTGAGCAGGCTTCCATCTCAACGAGGTTACCAAAAATCCACCTAAAACCTGGATCAAGGTGCCCATCTTCCTTGCAAGCAAAGCTTTAAATCACCCCCCACCAGAAGGCAAGCAGCAGCAACAGCCAGGCTTGATCTCAGCCTTGCTCTGCACCACTGTGAGAGCACTCATGGTGCAAGTCACCAAGAAGGGCCCTGAGCAGCCACTGCAGCCACACAGTGCTGGGAACACCTGACAGCAAACAGCAACTTGCCCAGCTCAGGGGACTCATTCCAGTCTGTGTCAGGACAACAGCACATGCTGCACACCACACTGGAGGTGCCAGGTCCTGTTCCACGGGGCCATCACCCCTGTCAGCCCTGAGCAGGATTCCCAGAACCCTCTGGCAGCCTGAAACAGCAACAGCTGCAGAGGGCCCATCCAGGCTGCAGGGAGGATGTGCAGAAGGGCACAGCAGGGCCCTGGCAAGGCCACACTAGGGCTGTTGACAGAAGGAAGAGTGTGGACTCAGATACCCTTCTGTTAAGGGGAGGCACACCAGCCTCAGTGGAAAAGCTGAGGAAAACAATTCTGCAAACACTCTGAGGAGTTCTGCAGATTGCCTCAGCACCATCAGGACAGCTGCGTGAGGCCCTCTGCAAGTCTGGACAACTCTCACAGAGTAAGAGAAGAACAATGAGCCAAACCCTCTCAGTTCGGACCCAACTAACGGTATGGAGCCAAAGCCCAAAACAGGCCACGAAGGTCTCCTGCCCTGGGGTTTGATTTCTGTGGGTGCTCCTTTTCTGCCTGGTTCAGAGCAGATCCATCCAGGAGCTGCTGTGGCACTGCCACGCCATTGCACAGAACAGAGAGGAGCCCCAGTGGCTGGGTAGATCTGGGCTGCCCCTCCCCAGCCTGGCACAGCATGGCCACTCCTGCTCCCAGCACACACTGGCTGGCACACAAAGCTGACATACAGAGCTACTCATGCAACAGCACACAACTACCAAACGAGACAAGAACAAAACACTCCTCCCTCCCTTCTCCCACCATTTTGTTAATGCATTTTGAGCTCATTAGCCAGATATTTCCTCAGCTACACTGACCTGAGGGACTCTGACTCAGAATTGAAGTCTACAAGCTTCTATCACCATAAAAAAACCTACAGTGTCAGAGGTACAGTATAATAAAACAATTGTTTCAGGTGAACAAAAAGGAAGTCTTGTGTTAGGTCAGGCTGGGCAAAGTCACAATTGATGACATTACAGCTTTAGTAAATCTGAACCCAAAGCACTCGGTCTTGCCTCACAGCACCTCTGGGTGAGGAGCCACCAAGCCTGAAGAACCTCTTCTTGTCTGCTCAGACTTGGAAATCCATCCCAGTGACAGGGATTGTCATGCCTCCATTAGAGCATTTGTGGTTCTGTAGGCAGTCAGCACCCTCCTGCACATAATCCACTGCCCCAGCCCAGTCAGCTGGAACTGCAAATCCTCTTAGGAGCTTCTCTGGAATCCCTGCACTGCAGAGCCCACAGCAGTGAGACAGAGCAGCTCCTGGACACAGCAGGGGTCAGCAGTGGGCAGTGAAAAGCAGCTCTGCTACGACACAGCCAAACAGCACCATGGCAGCCAGAGGGCTCATCTGCTGTTCCCTTGGGCCTGTCCAGGACTGTGAGACACTGCTGCACTGCAGAGAGCTGAGTAAAAGGGAAGGGAGTGAAGGAACAACCTGCACCCAAAGCCCAGCAGCTCTGGGAGAGCAGCACAGGGCTGGCAGACTGACACAGCTGCACACTGTGGGCCCTGAGGCTCCCCAGCCCACAAAGGGGCCACAGGCTCTGAGGCCCAAGAACAGCTACAGCAGCAGCATGGGGCCTTTGTTTCAACCAGGACTGACCTTGTGGGAGTCTGACTAATTAAATAAAAGGAAAGAGACAGCAGAGCCCAGTGTGGTGCTCAGGCTTGGCACCAGCCAGTACCTTCTTGAAGAGGATGACACTGTCCTTACTAATCTGGTACTTGGTGAAGACATCAGCACTGGAGGAAATCCCAAAAGGAATATCATCCACAGCTTCTGCTGCCTGCAGGAACTCCTTTGCTGCCTCTGATGCCGAATCCTGGGGAGCAAAGAAAGGTGTCTCACATGAGCCACATCACCTCAAGCATTCCCATCCCAGGGCCCAGCCCGAAGAACTGGAAGATCAAGGAAGGCAATGCAGCGAGTGTTGCATAAGGCACAGAACCTTCCCCAGCCAGGAGGGAGCAGGGAAGGCCCTGGACACACACAAGAGCATCTCCAGGGAAAACACAAACTCTACCTTGAAGAAACCAATCACCACCACTTCACTGGAGTCCACCAGAGCCTCGGCAGCAGCCACATCAGCCAGGCTGGCAGCAGCCGGGCCCGTGCGCTTTCTCAGCCAGCTGACGATGTCGTCTGCCTCCCTGCCAGCTACAGGAGAGAACAAGGAGTCACCTTCCCCCAGCCAAGGCCCCCAGCACAAAGCCCTACAGCTTGGAGAGAAGATTTTCAGCAGCTGGTCAAGAGATCAGCAAGAACCAGGATCGCATTTGCGCAACTCTTTCCCTTTCACTCACAGTGTAATTAAGCTTATCCCTAATTGATAAGTCAAGGTACAAGGGACTCCCACAAATCCATTCCTCTCTCACCTCCTGCCCCCGTCCTTAAACTTTGACCAGTAATGCAACACTTCTCCATGACCTCAGTATTACTTATGCTATCACAGCACCTTTTCCTTCCAGGATCTCTATTATGGATGTCACTCTCTGTTACCAGCACTCTGGGGCCTGGCTTGGCTGAATTCTGTCTTGGCCTTCCTTGCAGCCCTCTCACTACCCGTGTTTGCCTCCTCACCCAATGGCCCAGGTGTGTTTCCAGTTCTGGAAAGGCTTGAGTCAACTTAAGCAACACAAAAAACAAGCTCAAGTCACTTTGCTAAAAGCAGCTTCCTCCACTCTGGCTGCCCTCGGGGATCTCTCCAGAGGGAGGCCATTGCAGGCTGGCCCGCTCCCCATGGGCTCAGCACCATCCCCAGGTCGTTGTCACAGTGGACCTTGTCCGGGCACAGCAGCACAGCTCCAGCACGGGGCCATGTGCTGGGACCCGGCGCCACGTTGCTGCCCTCTGCACCCTGGCGGCGCAGCCAGGCCCGCTTCACCTGCGTCCTGGCCCTCCTCACCCGTGTACTCCTTGGGCGCAGCCTTGTCGCCGTTCTTGAAGAACTTGATGGTGGGATAGCCGCGCACGCCGAACTGCTGCGCCAGCTCCGACTCCTCCGTGGCGTCCACCTTGGCCAGCCGGATTTCCGAGCCCTCCGCCTTCAGCTTCGCCGCCGCCTTCGCGTACTCGGGCGCCAACGCTTTGCAGTGCCCGCACCACGGCGCGTCTGCGGGATGGGGAGTCAGCGGCGGCCGGGCCTCCCCGCCGCCACTCCCGGGCGCACCGAGGCCCGCCGGGACTCACGGAGCCCCGGGGAGGGGCGGGCCGGGGGCCGCGCAGACCCCCGCCCCGGCCCGGCCCCACACCCGCCCGGGGGAGCCCGTCCCGCAGCGCCTCTCCCCGGCCCGACCCTCCCGTCCCCGGCTGCGCCCTCGCTCCCCGCCCGCCCGCTCCCCCCGGCCCGGCCCGGCCCCGCCGCGCTCACAGAACTCGACGAGCAGGTATCGGTGCTCGGCCAGCGCCTGCTCGAAGGAGCTGGCGCGCAGCACCAGGACGCCATCCTCCTCCTCCTGGGCGGCGGCGCGGTGGGGCAGCGGCAGCAGCAGGGCCGTGCAGAGCAGCGGGAGCAGAGCGCGCACCGCCGCCATGGCTGATGGCGGCCTCAGGGTCGGGCTGGCGCGGCCGCGGCGCCGCCTCCCCCTTATAAACCCGCCCCCCTCGGCCGCCGCTGCGCGCTATTGGCTGCGCCGCCCGCCTGCCATTGGCCGGCGCCGCTGCCCCGGCCACTGCGCGCCGCCCATTGGCTGGCGCTTTGGGCACGCCCCTCGGCCGCCGCCTCGGGTTGGCCGCCGTCCGCCCTCCCCGCCCGCAGGCCTCCATTGGCTCCTTTCCCCGCGATGCCGCTCGCCATTGGTCGGCGCCGCCGTCTCGCGTGGCCCCTGCCCTCGAACGTGGCACTGGGGAAGCGCCGCTGGGCGGCACTGCGCGTGCGCGCGGCCACTGGCGCGTGGTGGATCCTGACTGGGCCGCGCGCCCCACGTGACCAGCCCGGCGGGCGAGGCCTGCCCGGCCGTGCCCGGCCCGGCCCGGTTCGGTTCGGTTCGATTCGATTCGATTCTGTCCCGCTCTGCTCGTACCTCCCCGAGACACGGCCTTCCCCTCGGGGTCACGGCAGCAGCACTGCCCGCCCCGACCTTGTCTGTCTGCCTCCGGCGCTGGGCTCCGACTGGGCCGAGCACCGGCCCCGTTCGCTTTGCTGCAAGCTCGCCGGTCACGGAGACTGGCCGGGCACGGAGGAGCCCGGGGATCGCGGCACGGCAAACCCCGCCGCCCGGGTCTGCCTGCGGCACTGCCGAGGGTCCCGGCTGCTGTTGCTGCTGGTGCGCGCAGGGCCCGGAGCGGGGCCGGGCTGGGGCTGCGGGATGCCGGGGATCGCCAGCCCGGAGCGCTCAAAGCCTCTGCTGCTCTGTGCTCCGGGCAAGGGCCGCGCCCGGAGCTCGCCAGCTCCCGTACCGAACCCGAGTGCTGCCAGGAGCTGCGGCCCGTTCGTTGCTGCGGCCGGTGCTGAGCCACGCGCTCTCGTCAGGCCCGGGGAGAGTCCAGCGAGGTTTGGGAAGGCACACGGTGAGGGCACCGCGGCCACCCAGGGCCGGGCAGGCACGCCGGGCTGGCGGGGAGGGAATCAGCGCTGCATTCGTGCGGCCACCTCCGGGCCTGTCGCGTTCCATGGCTGGAAGCCACTGCCCGGAGAGCCCCGGCAGCGATGGCTCCGCTCAAGGGCCCGCCTTGCCCCGCGGTAGCTCTGCATGTGCGCTGTCACTGTGGGGTCAGAGGGAGCTGCTGCAGCGCTGGAAAAGGGGAACAGCCCGGGCTGGTCCTGCACAACTTCTGGCCGAGGTCCTTAAGGTGCATCACCTGCAAGGGGCCAAGGGTTTACTTTGGGAACCAAATTCATGCAAATGGTCTGTCCCACGTAGGCTGTGACAGGAGCCACCCATTCCCAACTCATGGCATGCACCAGGCAAGGAGCACAGCTGTCACCCTGCTGGGGGAGGAATGTGCCAACAAGAGAGGCAGAGAATCCCCGAAGCTGGATCACAGCACAGCTGTCCTGCCCCTGCAGGCCTCCTGCCACGGAAAAGCCATCTAACAGAAACCTTGACACCCAGGGTGTGGAAACTCTTGCCAAAGCGCTGGGGTTGCGTCAGCTGGGTGCTCATCCCCTGGCCGCAGAGTGGCTGTTGGGGCCAGCACAGGGGCCTTTGTTCAGCTATCGGGCACATCTGGGCTCTAACTGACACACTGAGGGTCAGGGCTGGGGGCTGTTCTCCACAGCCAGCAGAACGAGAGGGCACTGGCCACATGCCAGCTCCTACCCGGCCCAGACTGTTGCCTTCAGTCCTTGTCCTTTCCAAGTTCCATCATTTCCTTCAGCAGTTTTCCAAGGCCCAAGGAAGGGCCTGTGCTGTGAGCTCCAAATACAGAGGGAGCCTATGGAGTTCTCAGTTAGGGAGTCCCCTCCTCCAGGTTCTCTCACACCATGGATTCTGTAAAGAGCTTTTCATGGCTACACTTTCCTTTATCCTTAACACAAACATGCCACATGCTCTGTAAACATCCGCCGGCTCCTGGACTGTTTTCTGATTGCCTCCCTCATTCCTGTGACTGCACAGGAATTTCCCTTTGTGTGTGCAGCTGGAGCCTGCCTGCTCCTCTGCTGCCAAGAGGCCCCCCTTGGAAATCCCTGTTTTCAGAGCCTCACACACCCCCACCCCTCACACTATGGGCATTGCAGAACAGGGCAAACAGCAAGAGACAGATCCTGCACACATGCTGCCATGGGGCCTCCCCTTTCACATTCTAGCAAACCCAGAGATCCTGGTCTTCTCCCACCCTAGGTGTCTGCAGAAATCCCATTCGGCCACTTCATGCTGAAGATCCAGCATGGACAGTACACAGTCAGTTCAAAGATTTTATTTAACTGTCATAAAAGGAGAAGCAGACGATGATTCCGAACCTGTTAACCTGGGTCTAGGACTTAAAGACAATACGCACCAAATCAAATTAACAAAAAAAAATCTCTCTAGGGGCAGGGCGAGGGCAGTTAGAGGCAAAGACGTAGCTACGAGAAGCCACATGTACTTGGTCCCAGTTGTAACCTCGGTGTGGTAGATCCAGATCGGAGGGCTGCAGAGGTGGCACACACCTGCCCAGCCCCAGGCCTCGCAGGGCCCTGGGGCTGCTTTGCCCCAGGAGCTGCAGCTGTGCAGCCCAGGGTGGAGGCAGGCACGGGGCCCAGCGTCAAGGCAGTAACTACAGGCCAGGCACAGATTTTAAAGGCAGAACAGATACATAAGGCATTAACCGCTTCGGAACACTTGTCCATCGCAAGCTCTTTGCTGATGGCATCAGGAGCAGCTGCAGAGACAGACTCGTCCATCCTCAGCCCAAAGCAGCCAGGAGGGCAGGTGCTGTCCTGGAATCTCAGTGCTTTGCAGCTCCTGGGCTGCAGTGAGAAGTGCGAGGTGATGGCAGCCCCGGCGAGCCCTGCCCCACAGGGCACCCAGAGAGCTCGGGGGGCTCTGCAGGCCAGGCTGGGGCCAGCCAGGCCAGGGCTCGGGGGCAGGTGTCACCCAGGATGTCACTCCCTCTCCCCTCTGGAGATGTCCTGTCTCGGGTGAGGAACGGACCAGCAGTGAAGTGGGAAGTTGTGAATCTTTCCTAATAACACATGAGGGGCGTGACGAAGCTGAGCCCATGCCAACAGACGGGGAGGGCAGGTGGCGTTTAAAAAGTGTAACAGAGGCAGGACCCCCTCCCTAGAGGATACATGTTACACATTTAAGGCATCATGGTTACAGGGAACATCCACAAATGAAGCTGCCCAGGACACTGACAGGGCGGAAAGGGCAGGCAGACAACACTGGAGCCAATAAACTGATTTGACAGCTGCCTGGCACCAAAATTCGTCAGCTACTTGGAGGCAGTAGCTACCCTGAGCTGTGCGCAGGAAAGCCAAGCACAGGATCCTAACGGGGTTCCTCCCCTTTGGCACCTCCTGGGTAAAGGAAGGCGGGAAGCAAGAAAGGGCCTGGCAAGGGAGGGGGCACTCCCCTCAGTGCTGGGGCAGCACAGCCCCAGGACAGGCAGCTGGAGACCAGATGCAGACAGCATGGTTTGGTCAATGCACTCAGCAATTCTCTGGGGAGGGGGCACATAAAAAACTGAGCTCTCTGGTCAAATGATAAAGGGGGTGACAGGTAAGAGGGTTCCAATGTCAGCACTTTGGTACAGGGGGGGAATTCTACGGTAGCCACTGTCTGATTCACGCTCTCTGGGGTTTGGCCTCGGGAAGGACTAGTCCTTCCAATCCTTCTTGATGGTCAGGTTCCACTCCCAGGACAGGTGGTCAGTCTTATCATCATCTGTGAACTTGGATTTGATGTTGTAGCTGCCCCGGGCCAGCATGCCCTTGGGGGCCTCTTCCATGGGGGTCAGAAACTCGTACTCCTCTGCTCGGGGGCCATAGCTCCCAACCATGTACTCGGTCTTGTCAACTAAAAAGACAAAAACAGTGTATGGAGGCATCATGGAGGCACCAGAGGTTCAGGAGCCTCCCCTGCATGGGGAGCAAGGCTGCAGCAAATGAAAGGTCTGTTACTGTTGCAACAATCCACAGAGCAGCAGCAACAACAGGAATCTCCCCCAGCTGGGAGCTCCCTTCCCCAGGAAGGGGCCCCTCCGGCGGGGAGTGACCTGTGAGCCCCAGCAGTGCCGTCAGTGGGACCTGCTTGCTCGGGGGCATTGGGATCCACACTGTGCAGGACCACGGGCTGCCCCAGCCCTGCAGGGCTCCACGGGCCCGTGGCACTGAGCACTGTCCCCTCCCGAGGGGAGCTGCGGGGCAGCCCCTGTCACTGTCTCAGCAGCAAGAGGAGCAGGAAGCCCTCACTCACTCACTGTTCACCAAGCCAAGAGAAGCACTTACTTTTCACCCCTTTCCGGAACGTGTGCTGGATGTACTTCAATCCTGACACAATCTCCCTGTTTACCTGCAGAGAGAGGAGCAGGGACTGAGCAGGCTGTCTCCATTCACGCTGCCCACCCCACATGGGCAGAGCCCATTTCTCCAGCACAACCCCACTTGCAGGGCATGGGCACTCCCCAAGCTGGGACTGCAGCAGTCTGTTGTTCCATTCCTTCCATTTCCAGACCAGAATCCTTACCCTAAAGGAGATTTTTATCCGGTATTCCACGCCCTCCTTCAGCACAAATGATTGCTTCTTGTAGCTCTCCAGATCACCTGCAGAGACAGGAGAGGGTCAGAGCTCCTTTGTGCTGTGCTGTGCTCTGGGGTGAATTTCTGTGGCACAGCAGCTGGGGCAGGAGCTGCAGGAGCTGCAGGGCCCCCTCTGCTGCCAGAGCCAGGCAAGCAATGCCCTGCAACAGGACACTGCAAGCACAGCCCTGCAGTTAATTCCAAGCTGTTTCTTTGCAGATGTTTGCTCCAAGGCTGTCACCATTTCGAAGCTGCCATGAATGTCACCGTGCAGGCTGGAAGAATCTGCCTGCCCCACCTGGCTGCTCACACCTCTACACAACACCCAGGTGTCACGGAGCTGCTGCTGGCTCCAGGTACAGAACCTGCTGGGGCCCAACAGGGTGCTCTGCTGCCAGCCCTTCTGACACAGGAGGGCTCAGCCACCTGCCAGCAGTGCTCCTGGCATTCCCTCCCAGCTCACCTGTCAGGTCCAGCTCCAGGGGGCCTGGAGCAGTAGCACAGACCAAGGTCAGTTTGGTCACCACCACATTTGGAGCGTTGGGATCTGGAGACAAAAGAAAAAGCTGTTAAACACTCATCCCCAATGCTGGCCAACACAGCTCCTTTTCCTTCCAGAGAACTTCTTGAAAGAGCACAAAACCCAGCAAAAACAAGCTCCAACTCTGTAAAGGCTCCCACTGCAGCAGGCGCAGCCCACAGTGCCTGCAAAGGCAGAGTGCCACCCTCCCTCCAGTCCCCGAGCCCTTCAGTGCGGGCCAGCCAGGGCACAGGGCAGCACAGGCTGAGCTCGGGGCTCCTGCCCAAGCCCCGGGCGGGGAGAGCAGCTCCCCCGCGGGAGCAGAGGCCAGCAGGGACAGGGCTCACCTGGGACAGGGACAGGGCTCACCTGCGCTGACGGTGACGGCGCCCAGCAGGGCCTCCTTGTACTTGCGCAGGCTCTCGTCGTCCTTGTCCAGCTCCTGGATCTCCTGGATGCTCTTCTGGGCAGGGGGCTTGTAGTTGACAGAGTGCTCGTCCTCCTCATTCTCCGCTGCAATCTGGGCCAGCTGCTCTGCCGTGGGCTCCTGCTCTGCCATCCTGGCACACGTGCTCCACACTGAAGCACAGAGCAGAGCTGTGACTGCCCTGAGCAGCCACCCCACAGCAGGACTGCCCAAACTGCCCTGCTGTCCCTCTGCACGTCCCAGTCTCACTGGGCCCTTCTTGCTGGCCCTGGGAGACACAGCCCTGCCCAGGACCCCCAGCCCTGCCCAGGGTCCCCAGCCCCTGCCGAACCCTCCAGGTCTCATTTTCAGTCCACAGAGGCCCAGGCAAGAGTGAGAAAAAATTCAACCTCAGTGCTCTGCTTGTAATGTAAATACCCCAAAGCCATAGGGGAGACATTCTCCTCCACAACATCAACCAGGTGAGGCTTTCAATTGGAATAAAGTAGAGCCCAGAATAAACCCAGTTCTGCTCTCCACATCAGGATTCCAGGTAAGAATAGGCCTCTGTCTCACCACTGGCCCGATTGCCAGGAGCCTCTGCTGGGAGCTGGTGCCCACGTTTTGTAACTGCCACATCCGTGCTCTGTGCCAGGTGCCTTGGGAGAGTGGGATGAGACACCTGGCTCAGCCCTTTGCAAGGATCTGTGGCACACACAGCCAGGGAAACAGGCAATGAAAGAAACAAGATGTGGAACCTGCCCAGGACTCTGCCCAGGAAGTGCCCAGCCACGCCAAGGGCAAGGCAAAGGTGATGCCAACACTCCACTAAAATCCTCAGTAAAAGCCAATGACACATTCAGGAATTCTTGGTTCCACAGGGCACGTTGTGTGAAGGGTTATCCTGTGGCAAATATCAGCTTGGACTCTCTGAAGGCGCAGAACACTCTGGCACAGCTCTAGAAAGGCACCGGGGGATGAGGGACACGCGGGGCTGTACCAGGGCTCTGGCCTGGCGTGGCACAAGCACCTGTGCCAGGAGCCTTTCCTGCTGCAGCTGCACAGCCAACAGTGGCCCTGCCGCGCGGCGTCCTCCAGCATCCTCACACTGAACAAAGGGGAAATTTCTCTTCAAAAGGACATTTAGCCTCATGTCACAGATGAACAGCTCATGCCAGTGTCTCCACATCAAACCCAAGCAGCTGCCAGGCTCGAGGACTCCCAGGAGCGCTGAGCAAACGCTCACTTACACACCTGCACTGCTCCATCTCTTCCTGCACCCTGCCCAGTCCCCTCCTCACGTCCTTTGGCTCATCTCTGGGCTAGATCCCACCTCCCGCGGGCCACGGGTCGTTCTAACTCTCACACCTTGCTCTCAGGATACCTGCAGCTTCCAGGAAAGTGAGAGAATTTCAGCTTTACAGAATCAAGGTCCCAAACTTGTGGTGGCTCTCAAATTCTGTGGCTGAGCCTTCTGTGAGAGCACACTAATGGCAGAGCATCCACTAGCATTCACCCAGCTGTCTCCAGCAGTGGTAGGCACACACAGCCACGGGCAGCCTCCACCTTCCAATTTCCAGACCAAGCAGAGACACAATCTCTCACAGACAGCCAGATCAGGGACAGCAGGAGCCATGGGCAGCCTCTGCTCCAGCACCTGGAGCTCTTGGAGCCAGTGCTCTGTGAACAACAGCACCAGTCCCTGCACAGCTCCCGTGGCTGGGAGACAGCTGCACTGATTGGGAACTTGGCGTTCACAGCCCTGACTGCCAGCAGCTGGGCACCTCCAAGAGCCAGAATCCTCTCCTGGGCAGTTTGGAAATGCCCTGGTTTGGTGTCAGCACACAGCTGCCACTCCTCCACAGCTGAGCCCTGGGGTAACACAATGGTGACAGATTTCTCCCACACATCACGAGCCCCATTTCCACCAGAGCCACCAGGAGCCCCTGACACAAACTGGTATTAGGGCACAGAAGGAAGCCCAAGCCAACCAAACCCCAAATCCCCAGCTCTTTGGTCACGTTCCTGTGTTCCAGCCTTACTTCTGTGACCCAGAGCTAAAGAATCATGCATACCCAGCACACAGATGAATCACAACCCACCCCAACCTTTTCAGGATTCCCAAAGGGACAGGAGCCCACCAGGACTGAAAACACCACTGGGGACAGAACCAGTGTGACTCCAGTCAGCACTGCAGGCCAGGCTGGGCTCGGCTCTGGGGAACAGCCCTCACCCTTCCCATCAGCTCACGCACAGGTCCTGGGGCTGCCCTGCTCCCCAGGCACTGCCAGGGCTGCGGGACGGGCACAGGAGGGCTCCTGCGCCTCCAGAGGCAGACCCCAGCTCCCAGCAGCCCGCAGAAGGCAGCAGGAGGCTCATCCCCACCCGGGGATTTGCCGTCCCCGCTCCCTCAGCCCGGCAGACTGTTCGGATTCCCAGCACGTTTTGTGCAGGACAGAGCAGCTGCAGCAGCACCAGCAGCGTCCCTGCATCCCCGCTGCGTCCCGGCGCGCTGGGAACGCCGGCTCTGGACCCCATCGCAGGGCAGCGCGGAGCCGGCATTAGTCACAGTCAGATGAGCTCATCCGCCTCCCCCGACACCCGCCCGGCCTCGCACTGAGCACGGCCCGTTCCAGCCGTCCCCACCCTTCCTCCTTCCCGCGCGGCCCTGGAGAGCTCGCTGGAATGCGAGCGAGGGCTGCCCAGGGCCCTGCGCCGCCGCTGGGCCGGGACGGGGAGCCGGGACAGCCCCGACAGCCCCAAGAGCCCGGCTGGGGCACACGGACAGCCCCGACAGCCCCAAGAGCCCGGCTGGGGCACACGGACAGCCCGGACAGCCCGGCTGGGGCACACGGACAGCCCGGATGTTCCCAGGGCAGCACGGAGGGCACAGAGCCCAGCCGGCGCCGCCCGAGGCTGTCAGGGCACACCCAGGTACCGCTGCGGCCCCGGTGCTTTGTAAGAGCACCCAGGGAATCCCCATCCCGCCCGTTCCCCTCGGGGGTTCCGCAGCCCTCGGCAGGAGGGACCCGGGAACAGGAGGACACTCTGCTGCCCAGCGGGGCCTCGGCAGCCTGAGCATGGAGGAGGGTTTCATGTTTTGTTCTTTTGCTCTGACACATCCCTGACCTGCCGTTCACCTGCAGGGCTGAACGGTGCAGAGCCAGGCTGAGGGCTCACAAAGCTCCAGAAGCACGAAGGCTGCCGGCAGTGCTGCACCAGGGATGGAACCAGCACTGTGTGTGCCTGGAGCCGGGGCTGGGACCCATCCCTGCGGGTCAGCAGCTGAACCCACAGCGGTGAAACTGTCCCCACTCTGCAGGCACGGAATGAGATCCTGCACACTGCAAAAACGCTTGGACAGCCGGAGCAACAGAGCGGACCCGAAACCCGCGAGTGAACAAGGGCGGCCGGGGATTTCTCAGCACAAACAAACGGCGGTCACGGCTCTCAGCCAGCTCCCGGGAAAACGCCGCTGCTCCCGGTGCGGTCATGCTCGTGGGGCAGCGCAGGAACCGCGGCTGCCGTGCGAACCCCGCCGGGGCTGGAGGCGCACCCGGCCCGCGGCGGAAGGGCCTGCCTTGAACGGAGCAGCCCGAACCCGGTACCGGCTCCCAGTTCCTCATTCCGTGCCCAGCGGCCATTTATGGGCAGCCCGTACGCGCCGCAGGCACGGCCGACCCCGGCACGCGTCGGGCCGGGCGATCCCCTGCACCGCCCCTCGGAGCGAGCCCCGGGTACCGGGCACGGCCCACCGGGCGCCGCCCCAGCCCCTCCGGTGGGCCCGGGCCGCCAGGGCCGCCGCGCCCCGCCCTCGCCGCACGCGCTCCGCTCCGGGACGGCCCCACCGGGGGCGGCGGCTCCTCCGGCCTTCGGAAGGTCGCGCAAGGGCACGCGGGGCCCCGCTCCCGCCCCCCGGCCGCGCCCGGCCCTTCCCGCGGCCCGGCCCTGCTCGCCGCTCCGCACCCCCTCCCGCCGCTGCCGCCGTACCGGGCTCGCTCGCTCCGCGCTGCGCTGCCAACGCCGCGGATCCGCCCAGGCCCCGCGCGCCCCCGCACTTCCGGGACACGCCCGGCACTTCCCGTTACTCGGCCCCGCGCCGCCGCCGCGCTTCCGGCCGCGGGCCGCGCGCTGATTGGCCCGGGGGACGCGCGCGCGGGCGGGGCGGGGCCGGCGGGGCGGGGCGGGGCCGGCGGGGCGGGGCACGCGGGGATCCGGAGCCGGAGAGCGGCCCGGGAGCAAGAACGGCACCGGCACCGGCACCGGGACACGGAGCGTCACGGTACGTGAGGGAGCGGGACGTGCGCGGGCCCGGCGCGGCAAGGCAGCAGCCACAGCTCTAGACATGGTTCTATTTTATTACGGCAAAGGTGAAAAAGCCACCTTGGCCCAACAGGCAACCAGAAAAATTTATCCCAAAAATAACTCGGTACAAAACAGGTCTGCTGAGAATTAAAAAAAACCTTTACAGGAGTTAAAACCTATCCCAGAACATAAAAGTAAAACAAATCCCATCCTCGGTAGTAGTAGCCACAGCCGCAGCCCCTGCCGGGAGTGTGGAGCAAGATTGGAGTCCTTCCCTGGCCCACTGCTGCCGCTTTAGCTGGTGTCCATCTGCAAGAGAGGGAGCAATGTCACCACGGCCCTGGCACGGCCCTGGCACCCTGCAGCACCCCCGCACCCCAGCCCAGCCCCTCTGCAGGCAGCCGGGCTCTGCTGAGCCCCCCGATGTGGTGGGGACAGGGACAGCTGGGTCCACGCCCCAGCACACCGTGCTGAGCACCACTGCACCCCACACTGCTCCAAGGCTGCTCCTGGAATCCTGCTCATCCCACTCCTTCCATGCTCTCGCCTGACCTATCCCATCCTCGACACCCGCTCTGCTGCCGTGGTGTCCTTGTGGCCTCAGCTCTGCTGGGCTCCTGGCACAGGCTGAGCAAGTTCCAGCCACAGCTGCCCCCTGCTCGTGGCTCCCCAGGCTGGGGCTCATTTCTGCCACCAGCACAACACCCTTCCCCAGCAGCACACCATACAGTTCCTCCACATGAGATTTCCCTTGGTTTCCCCACTCCTGCATCCCTTCAGCTCTGTGAGTTTTGTTCAGCAGCTGCTGCTTATAGCGGCTGTTCCAGCTCTGGGGCCTGGCAGGAACAGAGCCTGTTCCTCAGCCATCCGGAACAGTGACAAACTGCTCTGGAAAGCGAAGCTCAGGCCCAAGCCAAGGCACAGAGGCAGCTTCAGAGTGAGGCTGCCTCCGTGCAAGGCCCTGGAGAATGCTCTCTCTTTCCTGCCAGCTCCAGACTGCCAGTGCTTTCCAGGATGAGATGCTGTGGGGAGCCCATTACCGTGCCCAAGCAGCACTTACCCTGGCGTTGTAAGCATCCAGCTGTGCATCTAGTTCTTCTGCAGAGAGCTGCTGTTTGGAAGTTCTTCCAGCTCCTCTGCCTCTCCCTCTGTTCCCGCCACGAGTCCCTCGCCTGTTGCCTCCACCTCCAAATCCCCCCAAGACCCCGCGGTTCCTGGTCATGCCACCTCTGTTTACACTGAAAGTTTGAAAAGCAACAGTTTTAGTGCCTCCAGTGAAGCTGAGCAGGAGCCAGGCTTCCCAGCAGGGAGGGCTCTGCCCTTCCCTCCCCCTGCTCAGGCAGGGCAACCCCACCTCTGTGCTGGTCTCCGCTGCGTGTCGATCTGTGACGTGACCAGCTGGATGTTCATGGGGCGGCCTGCAGGGAGAGCAGCAGGGACAGGGGAGCAGCTGTGAGCCCCAGAGGGACACACACACACGGGGCAGGGCACAGGGACGGGCAGGGGGGACAGGGCAGCAGGGACAGGGGAGCAGCTGTGAGCCCGAGAGGGACACACACACACGGGGCACAGGGACGGGCAGGGGGCACAGGGCAGCAGGGACAGGGGAGCAGCTGTGAGCCCGAGAGGGACACACACACACGGGGCACAGGGACGGGCAGGGGGCACAGGGCAGCAGGGACAGGAGAGCAGCTGTGAGCCCCAGAGGGACACACACACACACACACATGGGGCAGGGCACAGGGACGGGCAGGAGGGACAGGGCAGCAGGGACAGGGGAGCAGCTGTGAGCCCGAGAGGGACACACACACACATGGGGCAGGGCACAGGGACGGGCAGGGGGGACAGGGCAGCAGGGACAGGGGAGCAGCTGTGAGCCCGAGAGGGACACACACACACGGGGCACAGGGACGGGCAGGGGGCACAGGGCAGCAGGGACAGGGGAGCAGCTGTGAGCCCGAGAGGGACACACACACACGGGGCACAGGGACGGGCAGGGGGCACAGGGCAGCAGGGACAGGAGAGCAGCTGTGAGCCCCAGAGGGACACACACACACACACACATGGGGCAGGGCACAGGGACGGGCAGGAGGGACAGGGCAGCAGGGACAGGGGAGCAGCTGTGAGCCCGAGAGGGACACACACACACATGGGGCAGGGCACAGGGACGGGCAGGGGGGACAGGGCAGCAGGGACAGGGGAGCAGCTGTGAGCCCGAGAGGGACACACACACACGGGGCACAGGGACGGGCAGGGGGCACAGGGCAGCAGGGACAGGGGAGCAGCTGTGAGCCCCAGAGGGACGGACACACACAGACACACATGGGGCAGGGCACAGGGACAGGGCAGCAGAGACAGGGACATGCAGGGCCCTGCCCCAGCCCCAGGAGCCGTGGGGCCAGGCCAGGCAGCCTCACCGTCCAAGGGCACCCCGTTGTACTGCTTCATGGCCTTCAGTGCATCAGCCTTCCTCTCGAAATGCACGTCTGCCGTCCCTAGGCTGCGGCCAGACCTGTCATAGTGCACAGCTGCCTTCTTCAAGGTCCCAAACTCTGCAAAGAGCTCCTGCAACGAGAGGGAAAGTGCTGCAAACGCTGCAGTGCCCCACACTCGGGGTCAGGGCTCGTCCAACCACCTCAGACAGCCTGCAGAAACTCCCAGAGGCACAGCAAGCCCCTCAGCCAGAGTCCAGGCATGGTCACAGGTGGCAAAAGCAAGCAGGACTCCACGCTCGTGTCCTGCAGGAGGCACATCCACAGCCAGGGAAGCAGATTCAAGGGATGCTGACCTGTTTCCCCAGGGGAACGGGGGGCCTTTGTTGAAGACGAGTCAAAGCAGCAACAACTGAAAACACTCCAGAGCCCAGACACCTTTCCCAGAGGAGAATGGCCATGTGAGTGCAGGGATCCACGAGAGCACAGCACTTCTGCTGTGCAGGACTCCTGGCCCTGAGGAACACACCCCAGAAATGGAGACCAACCAAGGCCTGTGCTGAGCTCTGGCCCGTGCTGCCACAAAGGCTGGGAATAAAGAGGCAGCCACAGAGCCCCCAGTTCTGTTTGTCAGGCACCACATTAGGGAAGCCAGCAAGGTTACTGCACAGCCCGTGTCAGCCTGCTCCCGAGGCACAGCAGGGCTCTCGGCAGGGCTGCACGGGCACAGCTGCACAGGGCAGCTGCCTGATGCTTTCTGGGCAGAACGTGGCAGGCAAGGCTGTGTCAGCCCTGCCCAGAGCCCGGGGTCGGCTGCTCCTGCCTCAGGGGACACCAAGAGCAACCAGAGCACCTCGGGCCTCTCACACCACAGAGAGAGGCATTGGCACAGCAACAAAACCACATCTGAGGCAATGCTAAATTATGGGGCTGGGGACAAAGCCACTGTCAGCCCTGCTGCTGCTAAACAAACCCCAGTGGGAGCTCGTGCAGCCACAGGAAGGAGAGTCCTGGCTGCAGTCGAGGCACAGGGGCTGAGTTTTACACACTGCTGCCTCACTGCAACAAACAGGAACTTATTAAACCCAGTCTGAACCTACAGGAGGGCAGCACACTACCCAGTGAGTGACAGAGCTCCTTCCCAGTTCCCCACACGCAGCCAGGTGGGTGTGTGGAGAGGCTGAATGAATGATGAAGAAGGTCTGGCAGCAGTGGTTTGGTTCTCCCTGGAGAGGCCACGAGAGCCAGAGGCCAGGGTGATGGCAGCCCTCTGTGGCACTGAGTTCCTGCAGAGCTCACAGCCCACGCCTGAGCCTGGGACACCCCAATGCACTTGACTGCAGCCCCTGTGGGGGCACGGCCATCACAGGTGGAGCACAGGACACCACGGCACCAGTGCAGCTGTGACAAATACCGACCTGGCTGCACCGAGGGGTGCATCCTTGGGAACCCCTGACACCCACCAGAGCCCACAGCACCCTTAGGAACTGCTACAGCTGCACAGAGCAGGAGCTCACAGAGTCACACTGCACCCTCCCATCGCAGCGTGACCCAGCAGAGCCACGCCATCACTCTGTGCACCGGGCAGCCCCATACAGAGCACTTATAAACCGAATTTTCCAGCCCCAAGGAGATCACCAAAGCAGGCACACGTAGTGCCAACCCCATCGCCAGGGATTAATTCACGCGGGAATGCTCGGCCCCGGTGCCAGCCGGAGCAGGGCCGGCGGGGCTCCCGCGGGCACTGGCCCGGCCGATGAACGGGGCCGCGCTCCCTCTCCCCGAGCCGCACCTGGATGTCCGCATCCGAGACGCCGAAGTCCAGGTTGGAGACGAGCAGCTTTCCGCCGGTCTCCACGCCGGCCCCCGCCCCGAAGCCGCTGTCGAACAGGTCGTGCTGCCACTTCTCCGGGAGCTGCTTCGGCTGCAACGAGACCGGAGCTCGCTGACCGGCGCCGGGGCCCCGCCGCCCGCGGCCGCGCCGGGACCGGACAAAGGGGCCGCCCGCGTCCCCGCCCCGCGCGGGCCCGCCGCCCCAGCCCGCCGCGCCGCCGCGGCCCAAGCCCCGCCCGCCCGGTCCGTACCCGGCTGTAGGGCGCGGGCCGGTTCCTGCCGCCGCCCCGGGCCATCACCGGCCGGTTCCGTACGGGGCCGCCGCCCGCGCGCCCGCCGCCAACGCCGCCCCGGCCGGGCCCGCCCCCGCGTGCGGTGCCGCCCCGGCCCCGGCCGCCCCGGCCGCCCCGGCTGGCCCCGCGCTGGCTCCGGTTGAGCTTAATGATGTCGTCCAGGGACATGTCCATCTTGTCGGCCATGATGGCGGCACCGCTCCCGCCCGCACTTCCGGCCGCGCTGCGCCCGCGCCGGAAGCGGAAGGGGCGGGGCTGCGGCGCGGCGCGGCGGGCGCGCGAGACTCTGTGGGGCGGGCGGCACTTCCGGCGGCACCGGGACCGGGAGCAGGAGCGGGACCGGGAGATGCGGGTGCGCGTGCGGAGCTGGCACGGAGTCGCGTCCTGGCTGTGGGTGGCCAACGACGAGAACTGCGGCATCTGCCGGATGGCCTTCAACGGCTGCTGCCCCGACTGTGAGTGCGGCACCGGCACCGGAACCGGGCGCTGCGCGCCGGCCGGGGCTGACGGTGTGTCCGTGCCGCAGGTAAGGTTCCCGGAGACGACTGCCCGTTGGTGTGGGGGCAGTGCTCGCACTGCTTCCACATGCACTGCATCCTCAAGTGGCTGAACTCGCAGCAGGTGCAGCAGCACTGCCCCATGTGCCGCCAGGAGTGGAAGTTCCGCGAGTGACGGCGGCACCGGGCACGGCCGTGACCCGCCCGGCCCGGCCCGGCCCGCCCAATAAACGTGCGACGCCAGTCCGTGTCCGTGTCCGTGTGCGGTGTCCCGGGCTCGGTGCTCGGAGCGGGGCCGGGCAGTGACTCCGCCGGGCGCCCCGCGGGCTCCGCCGCCCCGGGAAGCGGAGCGGCGGCGGGGCGGGCGAGGCGGGACCCCCGCCCGGGTGCCGCTGCTCGCGCTGTGCCGCCCCGCCGAGCCCCGTTCCTGCGGGCGGCCCGGTGGGCAGGACCTCGGGGCGCTCTCGGCCCGTGCCGCTCTCAGCTCCGACACCGGCGGCCCTGCCCAGCTCGGCCCGCTGCCCCCGGGCTCCGCACCGCGGCGAGGAACGGGGCCGCCCGGGGGCTGGGGGCCCTGGGGTGACAATAAACGTGCTCGGGATGGCTCTGTCTGTCTGTCTGTCCTTGCTGGGGAGGGGGAGCCCACCCAGACCTGGGAGCTCCAGATGCCAGCCCTGCCTGGCTGCAGTGCCCATCCCAGACACGGTGCCAGCCCTGCCTGGCCCACATGGGTACCTGCTCATTAGCAGAGAAGCCAGGGAGTGTCCCCAGTGCCCCTGGCTGCAGCTCTGACACACGTGGAGCTGCCCTGCTGTGCCAGGCTGAGCCCAGGAAGGGCCAGCAGGGTGAGTGGTGGCTGCCCTGGGGCTGAGCAGCCCCCGTGCCATGGAGCCTCGGGGAGTGTGGGGCTCCCTCTCAGGAGCAGGGCACGTGTGCCCCGTGCCCCTTTCGCTTCAGCCCCAAAAACACCAATGCACAACTCTTCAACATTTTATTAATGATCAGCAACAAAAGTTTACAAGAGAGAGGACACCAGACACAGCCCGGCAGGACCATCTGGCACAGTGCAGTGAGCTGCTCAGGATCCGCAGCCCAGGATCCTGGAATGTGAGAGGCAGAGGGGGCTCACAGCTCAGGACCCATCTTGCAGGCTGCACCTGCCCTTGGAGGCAGCACGCTGCATGTCAGCCATCAGGAGACACCCCCAAACCTGCCCCTGGCCTCAGCTACTCCATCAGCACAGCCCACACAAGGCACTGGGTCCTGCTGCCTTGCAAGGGACAGCCTTTGGGGACAGCATCCCTGTGCCTCGTGGGCAGAAATGCCTGACCTGGCGCACCTGCAGCAAAGGAACTGCCCAGGGCAGCTCTGGCTGTGGGCAGGGGCTGAGCAGAGGCAGCCCCTGGTTCCCGAGCAGAGCTGCAGGGAAGCCCAGGAGCCCTGTCCTGTTCCCAGGCTGCTCCCAGGGCCGGTGCAGCCCCCAAGCCCTGCCCGGGGCTGCTCTGCACTGCTGGGCCCGGGCTGGCAGGGCAGGGGCGCGGGCAGCTCCTCCACTTCCCTCCGACCAAGAGCCAGAAACGGCAGAAGGTAAAAGCACATCAACGTGTTAAAACATTAGTTATAATTAAAACCTTTTTGTTTTGTCAAATCTCCTCCTGGGAAAAGGGACAGGGACTGATTAACGGAGATAAAACTAGGCAACGGAATCCCAACTCGTTATGTCTGCGTAATTAGTGCAGGAGGAGCTAGGGCAGCACATCCTGCGTGCCAGCAGGGCTGCCCCCGTCAGGGCTCCTTTCCTATGGAGCAGCTGCTCTCGCAGAGGGTGAAGCTGCAGCTCTCGGTGGATCACACACGCCCCTCTGCAGCCTAGTGCTTCTCCTGCTCCAGCCTCCTCATGGCCTCCAGCACAGCCAGCTCTTTGGCTTCTTTCTTCTGGTTGCGAGCTTCAAACTCCAGCCTGCAAGTACCACACAGTGCCCTGAGGTTCTCATTCACCCACACTGCCTGTAGACACAGCCCCTGGAGCAGGGCAGCGTTGCCTTCTGTGCTGCTCGGTCCTGAGAGCCCTTCAGAAACCCCCAGGACCCCCAGAGCCTGCCATGGCTGCTGCCAGCCCTCTGCAGCCCTGCACTCCCACACTGGTCACACTGACTTCCTTCTCCCTCTGCGGAAGCTGCTATTCCATTCTTGGGCTGTTCTGGGTGATGTAACACCAAAATCAAATTTATCACGGATGTGAGCCAAGGTGCTGAAAGAAGGACTCGGGCCTAAAAAGACCAAAAGCAACATGCCCTTTCCCCTGGGATACAGCAAGGGAAATCTATCATTAAAGGAGAAAACCAATAAATGTGCAGTGCAGCACATTCTGACACAGCAGAGTTCAGCTGTTCCCTTCCCTGTACAGATTGATGCAATCACATTTACAGCCTGCCCAAGCCATGACAGAGGAAGGAAGCCAAGTTTGCTGCTCTGTGCCTTCAGACAACACCTTCTCTCCCTGTTTGGTCCCATCCATCAGTCCCCAGACACTCTGGAGGGAACAGTACCAGGAGACAAAGAAATCCAACCTGTTCTTGATGATTCTTTGCACAATTAGATCTGTGGTGAGATTGCTGCCACTGTCCACCAGCTGGAAAATGCCACGTCGCTTTGGTTCCTGCAGAGAGACACAGACAGGGCTGTGAAAACCCTGGGAGTGCAGCCCAGCTGGATGCACAGTGACCTCCTCGCAGGCACAGCAAACACTCGCTGAAAGCAAAGCTCCACACACACAGGAGCTGCCCAGCACAGAGCACCAGGATTTCTCCCTCTGCCACGAAGGCATCAGGAACAGGCAGAGCAAAGCAGTGCTTGGAGAGTGGAGCTGCTGGGAGTGATTTACTGACTGCTCCATGGTGCTGCCCTCAGGCGTGGATGAAAAGCTGCCAAAGCCTCCTCTGCAGTACCTTCTCAGTCCAGGAGCACAACCAGAGCCAGGCCCTGGCCATCAAATGCTGACAAAGCAAGTGGCACTTTACCTCATATGGATCAGAACCGTCCTTGTCCGGCACCACCTCAGTCATCCCATGGCAAACAAGCGTCACCTGGAGGAGGACACAAAAGTCACTGACAAGATCCAGAGGATGCCAGGGACATTTCCTGCCACTACTCCCACTGAGCACAGCCTGGAGACCGGCAAAGGCACCCTCGTGCATGCACAGCCTGAGTCCCAGTGTGAGCAGGACCCTCCCTCCTTGCCCCCCTGTGCTGTCCTGCACCACTTCAGCTCCCCACACACCTCCCTGTCCATCCCTGTGCAAGGACTCACCCTGAAGTGATCCAGCAGATCAGCAGTGACAGCGTAGGGAGCTCCAATCACCACCTCTGAGACATACTGAAAAAGGAACCAGGTAGAGTTTTTAAATTTAAAAAAAAACATCAAAGAAAAACCCAAAACCCAATCCCAAGCCAGAAGCCAGGTGCTTCTTAAAGAGACCCGAGCAGTCACCTGGCTACAGAAGTTCAAATAAGGGAACAGAGAAGTGGGTTCAGCAGTAACTGCTTGTCACACAACAGCTTTTTGTTCCTCTACAGAATGTCCTTTCTGTGCCTATAGAGCAAATCCAAAAGTTAATTGCTCCAGGCACACATTTCTGGGGTTCCCCACGATTTTGCCTCGGGTATTTTCTCCCCTGCTGCAGGGAGCAGCGTTTTCTGTCTGACCACACAGCTCCCTCTGTGGCGTCCAGCCCTGCCACTGGGGCTGAGCAGCTGGATGGGGCACAGCTTGGATCAGCCAGGATGGCACAGGAGCCCAGCAGAGCCTCCCAAGAGAACCAGCACCTCTGGCAGCCTCAAGTGATTCATCTTGTCTGTGTTCTCAGGGCACACCACGGAGCTCGTGCGAGGTCACTGAGCACAGGTGCCCACCAGCAGGCCCTGGGCAGCCCTCAGAGTGCAGAGACACCACTCACCCTGCAGGCCAGGACGCTGAGGGTTCGCTCGTGGATGTTCATGATGGGATAGTTCTTCCCTTTGTAGCGATTCACCTCCTAGGGCAGAGCACCGGGCAAGTCAGAGGGAGACAGAGCAACTCCCTTCCCTCCTCCCTGTCCCAAAACAACATCCCTGTCCTGTCTGTGGGAGCACAGGCTGCCTGGCTCAGAGAACAGGCCCAGCTGCTCTGCCCTGGGACAGTTCCACACGGACCTGATCGAAATGCAGCCCAGCAATGATGTAGGGCTTCTCTGCCAACTGGTGAACCTTCTCCAGGAAATCCACGTGGCCAACATCTGCAGATCAGTTTAAGGAATTGAAGCTCACGTGGAAAACAGAGGAAGGAAGACAGAAATAGAATCACCCAAAAATGACAGCAGGAGTCAGGAATCCCTAGGATTTTATTCTTGCACTCTTATTGCCCATTTCCAAGAACAGCTGCTGCCTCCCTCCTCAGGTTCCACTGGTTCTGGGCAAAAGCCAGAGACTTTTTCAGCTCCAACTTACATGGACTCAGCTTTGCCTCTATCCAGAATTTCTGCTTGTTTGGATGTTCTGGCACGAAGCCTCAAAGCCTGCCCCAGGAACAGCGTGTCAGCTCCAGGTGCTGTGGCAGCCAGTCTGCACCACAATCACTGGAGTGCTGAGAATATCCATCTATCTGCCTTCCTGAAATCCAACAGCCACAGATTGCTCCACACAGGAGCTACAGCCTCTTTCTCAGCATGCTGTGACTAAGACACTGCCAGGAAGAACTCACTCCTGACTCCTCCCTCACACACAGCTACAGAAAAGGAAGAAGAACGAGGCAAATACGCAGTGTGGTGCCTCCCAACATGGGAACATCAGCCAAAGAGCCCCGGTGCAGCCCTAGAGAGTGAAGGATACGGAACAGGTCGAAGGCTCCAGCCACGTAGATGATGGTGTCTCCTGGCTGGGGCTCCTTCCCTGATGCAAACTGGATGATCTTCTGGGATGTCTGCAGGAACTGCGAGACACCAGTCCAGGGACTGTGACCCTTGGGCCCCTGTGGAAACATACACCAGACACAGCTTCTTTTCAGGCTCTGGGAGGGGCTTGGGACAACACACAGTGCTGGGCAATCTGCTCATCTGAATTTGCTGGCCACTGTAACAACTCCCAGCGCCTCAGACTCTACATTCCTGGCATCGAGTGTTCAGACAGTTTCACAAAAGCCCTTTATGCCCTGTCTAAATCATCACCTCAGCAGACAGCTCAGGAGATGCCAAGAGGAAAGCTCAGGAAGGAGGAAGACAACAGGGCAGGTTTGAATTTCCATGAGAAGCAAGACAACACCGACCGAGCTACGCTCTGGCAGCCCCAGGGCCCCTGCCTGGCCCTCAGCTCTGGGACAGAGCTCGGTCCCCACCGCGTGGCAGCTCTGCAACGGCCACTGTCACCTGCTCTGCCACCCAAAGCTGCTCCATGGCACTTGGCAGGACACCCACGCTGCAGCTGAGGCCAGAGCAGGCCCTGCAAAGGGCAGCACGCAGACAGCTCAGCTGTCAGGGTCACCCAGGGTACCCAGTGCCCTGAGCCGTCCTACCCGGATCCAAGCCCCAGCAAACAGCCATGCTAGAGCAATATGCCCCAAAACACCTACTCAAAACCCCCAAAACAGTGAGCAACTATGGAAGATGCAGACAAGTCAGCAAATCCCCTGTGAGTAAAAAAGAGTTGCTTGAGCTGCTGGTGCAGCTCATTCAGCAGGGACAATGCGGCTGGAAATGAACAGGGCTGGCTCCTTAGGAGCAGTGTGAGCCCCAGGCTGGCCCTGGCAGCTGGAGCACCGAGAGGCCTGTGCTGCCCCGGAGCTCTGCAGCAGCGTGGCCACACCTGCTGTGTCCACACCCAACACAGCACCTGCACAACAACGCGAGCACTGAGAGCAGCAGCCAGAGGCCGTCCCAGGCTGGAGCCACGGGCGCTTGGGAAGTGGCAGGAAGGAACTGACAAGCAAGGAAGGAGCCCAGCAGAGGCTCAGGGGGCACAGCAGCCCTGCGGTCCCCCTCAAGGACAGCTCAGGCTGCCCTGTGCCACAGCTGCCCATCACACCCACTGCCATGTGGGGACACGGACGCTCACTGAGACATTGCTGCTACACGTGGGAGGACAAACAAGCCTGCAACAGGCCAGAAAGCACACTGGGAATCCTTCTCAGGCAGGACAACAACCAGACGTCCACGACCAGAACTCACATTACCTTCCCAAAGTTGTCAGTGTGCTTCCGATAGTCTAGGTCCTCATCCTGAAGGGAGATAAAGAGTCAAAATGTTTAAGCACTTGCACAGCTCATCCAACCAAGATATGCTTGTGTGTGGGAAGTGCTGGGAAGGCCAGGCTCAAACGCACACCAGGGATCCTGTCACTGAATGCTGCCAAACTAGTTAATACCTAACCAGAGTCCTGTCCCAGCATGAGTCACAGGAAATGTGTCCTTATCTGATCCCAGCTTGGCACTGCCAGCAAAGGTGGCTCTTGCCCAACCTGCAGCCCCAGGAGTGCTGCACAGCTGCATGCTCCCTCGGCCCAGCAAGCCCCTGACAGGACAGCATCCCTTTTCCTGCCAAAGACCCTCACGAGAGGCAGGCTCAGGCACCTGCAGCAGCCAGCAGCACCGGGCAGATCTCGCTGTCAACTCCTGTGCTACAGCTAAGCCAATTTAACAGCTCAGCACAACAAAACATGTCCCTCTGTCCCTCAATTCGCCTGTGGGTCACTTGTTGCTGCAGTTACCCAGGTGGTTCTGTTCTCCGATTCCTTCATTACTCAGTAAATTCAACTCATTACCTGACATAAAACCATTGACTTTACTTATTCCTGGCTAGGTTAGCTCCCAGCCAGAGAGAGCTGAGGAGACTCAAGAAAGGTCTGATTAGACTAGAGACAACAGAAGGCAGAAGCATGAAGCTCAGTGGAAAGGGAGAGGAGTTTCTAACTCTGGCAGCACCTGGCTGACAGATCCATGTGCCTGCACTGTGTTGTTTCACCCTGGCAGGAGTCATGGGCTCGCTGCAGCTCCCCTAACGTTCCGAGCCCACCCTGATCATGAGGCACCAGAGTGTGTCCCATCACAGTGCCATCTCAGGCGCGCTGAAGCAAACATGAGCAGGTTGTTTTCCTGCCCCTGCCCGTTCTCCAGGCAGGAGCCAGGCCCAGGAGCTCTACCCTCCACTCTGCTCCGTGTGGGGCAGCAGAGGGAAGAACTGCTCGTGCCCTGTGCCCCACCTGCCCCCAAGCCCCCTGACTCACTATGTTGCTGTGGTGAGCCTTGGTCATAAGCAGCATGCGGCCAACAAGGTCAGTGGTGGACACGCCCTGGGTGCGCTTGCATTCCCTGCAGAGACAAGCAAAGCATGAGGCAGGAGCAAAGGCTCTGTCCTCCCACCACTGCCACAGGGCACCTGTGACACCTGATAAACCCAAACCAGGGGATGGCCTCCTCAGCCTTCCTTCTCAAGAACAGCATTTATCTGCTGAGCCTCGGCATCACCCTCCGGCCACAGCCACTGCTGGCGTGAACGCCTCCCTCACCCAGGCTGCCCTGCAGCCAGCTCTCAGGGAGGCTTTAAAGCCAGAGCCAGCCCCGCCAGGAACCAGACAGCCCCACTGGGCAGGAACGCTGCCCCCCTTCCCTGAAGCCAAAATGCTCGCAGCAGTGGAAGCTCTGACACACAGCCAAATTCAGGTGTGACCTGAAGAATGGTATGTTTCATCTGACTTTCCTTCAAGGCACAAAGTCTAACTCTACCCAGAAACTCTGCCCAAAACAAGATAAACAGGTAAGCAAGAGGTTACCTGTATCGCCCTGCTGTCTTTACTTCCTCATAGGTGTCCTTGCCATCGATAGTTAAGGTGATGTCATCTGCAGAGAGAGAAAAGCCTCAGAACTGGACACAAGCTCTCCTGCACAAAAGCAGCAGCTGTGCCCACACACCTACAACTCTGCAATCCAAATCCCTGTGCCTCCACAGGGGACACGTCCTGTGCCCCACAAAGATGTCAGGGAAGTGACAACTGTGACGACAGTGTCTGTGGAGACAGGGATATTCCTGGACATTAACACCATCACCCATCTGGGGCACTGCTGGGTGCCCTGCAGCAGCAGGCACTGCCGACTATTGTCTGAATGACAATAAACAAGCACTACCTGTATCAATGTTAAAAATGAACATTTTAGCTATTCTGGGACTGGTTTTAACCCTTGGCTCGTGTTACAAGTTTTCAGTCAATGAAACAGTTAATCCAGTGGAAAGTTCTTCCTCTCAGTGGCTGCACTCCCACAGTGACATCCAGGACCCTTCCACAGAGGCCATTCTGGCTCATCTCTGGCTCACGGCTCCCAACTCCCCCTGCAGAAACACCTCTCACACTTTTGGTGATGGTGCAAAGCCTTCACAAGCAAAAGCTAAGCTGGTTTCCCTTTGCCAAAGGAGCCAGTGGGCAGCCCTGAGTGTGCCCACACAGAGGGTGCCTCAGTCCTGCTCCGCTCCCCAAAACCCCACAGCCTCCCCTCAGAGCACAGCCTGGCGTGCCAGGGGGGCACACACAGCAGGGCAGGGCACACAGAGCCGGGCACACACTGCCAGGAGGGCACACACTGCCAGGAGGGCACACACAGCCAGCAGGGCACACAGAGCCAGCAGGGCACACACAGCGGGGCACACACAGGAAGGCACACACTGCCAGCCCAGCCTGGCGGGCCAGTAGGGCACACACAGCAGGGCAGGACACACAGAGCCAGGAGGGCACACACAGCAGGGCAGGACACACAGAGCAGGGCAGGACACACACAGCAGGGCACACACTGCCAGCAGGGCACACACACAGCAGGGCACACACAGCCAGCAGGGCACACACACAGCAGGGCACACACAGCCAGCAGGGCACACACAGCAGGGCAGGGCACACACAGCAGGGCAGGGCACACACAGCAGGGCAGGGCACGCACTGCCAGGAGGGCACACACAGCAGGGCAGGACACACAGAGCCAGGAGGGCACACACAGCCATGCAGGGCACACACAGCCAGCAGGGCACACACAGCAGGGCAGGGCACACACTGCCAGGAGGGCACACACTGCCAGGAGGGCACACACAGCAGGGCAGGACACACACAGCAGGGCAGGACACACACAGCAGGGCACACAGAGCCGGGCAGGGCACACACAGCCAGGCACACACAGCCAGGAGGGCACACAGAGCCATGCAGGGCACACACAGCCGGGCACACACAGCAGGGCAGGACACACACAGCAGGGCACACACTGCCAGCAGGGCACACACTGCCAGCAGGGCTGCTGTCACCACCTCAGGTAAGCACAGCTATTTCCACACTCAGCCTTTGCACAAACACAGCCTGGCCAAGCTGCCGGGGCAGGGTGCTGCTCGGAGAGCACGGGGGGATTGCGACAGGCCAGCGAGTGGCACAGGGGACGAATGCAAGCAGCTGGAGCAGGGCCACGGGCACTCCTGTGCCTCCACAACCCCTCAGCACCCCTGCAGGGATCACGTACACCGGACACCCTCAGGGCAGGCAATGAAGGTAATGAGGAATTTGATAACCACTCCATCCACGTGAAAAAAGAATATTTATCTTCTAAAGATGAGGGATTTATTTACACTTTGTGAAATACTTGGCTTATCAACAGCAGGTGGCTGGGATCAGATGGGAGATACACGAAATGAGTGCAAAGACTACTCCTGGTCAAAGTAACAAAATTGCTTCAGAGGGGCAGGGAAGAAGGGCTGAGGCTTAATGAGCATTGGCAGCAGCCCAGGAAGGGACAGAGTCCCAGAGCAAGAACATTTCCTCAGAACACTGGTGCTCTTTAGCAACAGTACACCCAAAAGTGTTCACACTAAGAACTAGGTCTCTGGCCACACAGTCAGCTGAGCCACTGAACAGCTTATCAGCTGGATAAAGAGAGCTTTTCAGATCTAACCTTGTCCCAGGATAAGTAGAAATAAACATGGTTGTATTTCTGCATGCTTTCCTTTTCAATAGTGTTTTTCACACTTAAGTTTTGTAAATGGCTTTCCCCTTTGCACAAATTTCTGCTGGTGCTAAGGGCAACCTCGGGATAATTTTAAATGACACATTTCACCTTTTTAAGTTAAAACCAAGGGCCCAGGCCACTCTCGAGGTTCTGAGCACACTGATGTTTCTCCAGACCACGAGACCAGAAGCAGCTGTGCTGCCCAGTGCAGGTGTTGAGAAGGCAGAGCTGTGCAGGCAGCCCTGCCCCTGCAGGTTTGCAGCAGGGCACCTGGAGAACACCTGGAGCACACCTGGAGCCCAGGTCAGCACAGCCACTGCCCCATCCCCACTCACCCCCATGCACGCAAAAGTCACAGCTGTACTTGTCCAGGGTTTCCAGCGTGGTGACATAAGGAGCTCCAGGAGCAATCTCATCCACCCACTTGATGGCCTGCACCATTTTGTACCTCTCCTCCTGTGTAAAGACGGGGGGACCCTTGTGCTTGGCAATCTCCTCTGGGGGAGAAACAAAATTCCAGTTAGAAGCACGTCCTGCAGCTCCAGTGACTCTCAGCCACTGCCCCTCTCATTTCATGGGCAGGTGAACTTCACTGCAGGCTTATGCTCAGATTTGGATCAGTCTGTGGTAGCAAAGGAAGCCCCAGATAGATCAGAAAATATTTTGATTCGGTTGCATTTCCTAAACATTTAACAAGGGCCCTGGAATTCACTCAGAGGGCAAAATGTCTCAGTGCCTCCCTGTACTCAGATACTTCTTCCTGAAGGGATGAGCTGGGGCTCCCAGCATCCCCCCAGGAGAAATTTCCCTCTTAAACAGTAACTTCATACTACCCCTGGTTCCTACTGGAAATTCTGCATCCACAAACCCATTTAAAATACATCTTGACATGCCAGAACTTGTTTCTGACACTTAACTTCCAGATTGCCTTGAAGAGAGTTTTCTTCACAAGGTAATTTGTTTTGAAACGTAAATTCTGCACCTCCTACCAGCAAAAGCAGACTGATTTTTGGCTGTTTCAACTGTTTTTATAGCACAGAAGGCAGATTAACCCTCGGAGCCTGCAAGACCTGACCCGCCTAATCCTCAGTCCAAAAGTATGACGGGGTAACTCCACTCCCAGAGAAGGGACATCTTTCTCTTGGAGGCTACTGATGCTGGAGCAGATGCAGGATGAAGCCTGACCCTATCAGGAGCTCTTGGGGCTAATGCTGCTGGGCAATCTGAGGGGCTGCACGGGAGGAATGCTGGTGGAACCTCTTACCATCGGTGTGGACCCCAACGATCAGGTAATCGCCCATGGCCCGCGCCTGGCGCAGCTGGTTCGAGTGGCCGTAGTGCACCATGTCATAGCTGCAAAGAGAAGGGCCGGCTCAGCCGGGCAGCTGCGGGCGATGCGCCCCAGCCCCGGGGCTGCCCCGGTGCTCCGGGGCCGCTCCCTCCGTGCACCTGCCCGGCAGGGCGGGCTGGCCCCGGGGCAGCGCACCGGCCGCACCGGCGCCCGTTAAGCGGCCGAGCGAAGGGGCCCGGCCGGTTCGTGCCCAGCCCCGTTCGCCGCCGCTCGCCCGGCACGGAGAGCGCCGCGGAGCCGCGGCCCGGCCCGTCCCGCCGCGCTGACAGAGGAGGCGGAGGCACCGGCGTAGCCAACACGGTTTATTTCCGCGGCGCCGCGACACGGCCCGGCCCGGCCCGCCCCGCCAGCACTCACCATCCATCGCACCAGACGCGCACGGGCCGGGGGCCGCCGCCGCCCGCCGCGGCCCCGCCGCCGCCCGCCGCCCCGTTGCGCAGCATGGCCGCGCTGTCACCGGCGCCCGCCCCGCCCCGCGCTCAGCGGCTCTTCCTGCGCCGGCCGCCCTTGGCGCAGCCGCGGCCGAGCCACCCCCCGGGCCGCCCGACCGCCGCCTCCGCCCGCTCCCGGGGCTGCTCCTGCTCGCGGGGCTCCTCCCGCTCCCGGGGCGGCGCCACGGCTTTCCGCGAGTGCGTGCCCTCCTCGCCGGGGCGCAGCGGCTCGGCCAGCGCGAAGATCGGGTCCCGCGCCCTGCGGGAGGAAGCACAGAGGGCGGCGGTGGGCGCGGCGGCGGCCCCGGGCCGGGCTCCCGCCGCGCACGGCCCGCGCCGCTCACCGGTCGTAGCGCGGGATTTCCAGCCCCAGCTCCGCCATCAGCAGCCGCATCACGTCGTCGCAGCGGCCGTGCAGCTTCAGCGCGGCCAGGTCGTCCTTCGGGGTCCACTGCGAGCGAGAGCAGAGCCGGCTGCAGGCGGCTCCCCGCGGCAGGACCGGGGGCTCCGGGCCCCGCACGCCCACGGCCCCTCGGCTCGCCAACCCAGCGCCGAGGGCTCTGTCTCACCTGCAGGTTCACAATATACAGCTTGGGCCGCCGTGTGGGGGGCTTGCTCATGCACCACAGCCGCGGGTATTTTTTCAAAACCTGCCACAAAGCACAGCAGATCAGCACAGCCACAGGCACACGCAGCCGTGAACCGTATCAGCGAGAGGAAAAGGAATGTATTACCAGGAGGGGAAAGAGGGAGGAAGAGAGACTATCACAGATGTTGGGCGAATCCTGACACCAGAGTTTACAGTTGTCTGTTTGGGAGGAGACTGCTCAGCACCAAGGTGTATCACCAAGAGGGAATGCTGCTAACAATCTTCACCGAGTCTCTAAAGTTACCTTTAAGCTGGAACCCAGACAAAGAATCACATCTGCTTTGCTCGCAGCTTCTGTTGCTGCTTCCCAGTTCAGGGGCTGTCTCAATGTCCCCTTCTCCCCAAAGTGGACGATTGTATCTCTCAACTGTGCCCCACACTTGTGGCACATCCTGCCCGTGTGGTGCCTGTGCAGGGCCGTGCGCTCCGTCACATCAAACACTCGCACGTACTCTCTGTTGGGTGTGCAGGACGTGCAGACCTGGCGCAGGACGAAAGCAGAAACCCCGTCACACCAACAGCATCACACCCACTCCAGGCCAGGAGCAAGCCTCTTCTCTTGGAAGAAAAGCATTTTTTGGGGACAACGCAGAAGTTGTAGACAGAAGCATCAGGGATCAGATGCTAACTTGGAAAACCTCAAGGTTTTTTTGAAAACCAGCCACAGGCAGCCTTTGGCTACATGGTGGGAGGGATTTCAGAGAAGGGCTGAGGAAGAGGTGTCAGAATCAAAAGGTTCCGGTATGTACAGAGGAAGAGCTACAGAGCTGTGTTTGGCACTTCCTAGGCAGTTCACCCCAAACCCAAGGGTCTGAAGGCAGGAACTGCACACAGGCCAAGCCCTTGTACTGATTCCTTCTGAGCTAGTGGCAGATCAAGAGTTTACATTCTCTTTTTGTGAGGCCACTTAACGTTGACTCTTCCTGCCCTGGCCACTCACCTCTATGTACATGTTCCCGTGCAGCTCAGATATGGCAGCTCGGGGCAGCCCGCTCCGCAGGTGCAGCCCGTCACAGTTCTGAGACACCACGTGCTGCACCTTGGAGGGAACACAACACTGAGCGCCTGCAAACCACACAGGGATCCCTCCAAGCAGGGATGCACGTGTCCCAAACCACACCAACAGCCTGTACATCAGGGCAGGACCCACAGGGGAAGAGCCTGGTGAACAGACCTTTGTGAAAGCTAAATAGAAACCTCCTCCTGCTAAAATGAACATTTTTAGGGCTGGCTGATTTGTGACCAGCTCCCCAGACCAGCCTCACCAGGGACAAATACAACATGTTAAAGAAAAGGCACTGGGGAAAACTGCCAGAGCCGGAGCCTCCAGCTGACCGAGGAAGGCTTGGACATGTTTTCCTACATGGATATGCAGCCACTTGAGCCAAAAATGCAGTGAGGCAATATTCTCTGACTATTCCCTGCTGGGTTTATCATTTTTAGGCAGAGGAACACAAGTGAGGTGAGGTAAAAATATCTTACCAGGTTGTGCTTGTGCAGACAGGCAATGCTCATATGAGTGAGTGTGGGCTCTGCCTCACTCAGGTCTGCAGCCCTGATAAGAAGCAAGGCGGGGAAAAAAAGTTGGAATTGCCATTAACCTCTTCCAGTATCAGCTTTCAGGGAATTTGGCTCCTCACCTGATGGTCCTGCCCTTCTGCAGCAGGGTCCAAATGCCATTGGGGCCTCTGTAGTCTGGGATCGAAGCTGCCTGTCACAGAGAGAACAGCAGGGCTGATGGGGGGCTGGCGCAGCTCCTGTGCACAGCCACAGCCAGCCCAGGACAACTAGACACAGGCAGCCAACACAATCTCCAGCCATCACTGCTTTTTCATTCACTCCCAGCTTTCCAGCATAGCTGTTCCTTGAACACAGGGAAACCTCTTGATCAGTTTTCTCTCTCTCTTCTATGTTTCAGCTCTCATTATTACTTCTAGTGTCAGCTTTCTCCAATTTTATGATTATGGAATACCTCCAGAACTCTTTTTCATCCTTGGTACTTCCCACTTTGCTACACAGCACTCCATTCTTGAGCCTTCTGTTATTTTGCCTAGACTCTATTCTGGCCTGTCCCACTCAGCATCTCTGTGAACATGCAGGTGACACGAGCACCCAGCCCCCTGCCCTGAGTCAGGCTCCATTTCAGCAGAGAAGGGAGTGACAGAGTTCAGACAAAGGGGGAGGTGACACATTAGAAGAGGTAGAACCAGACTGCTGCTTTGTCCCAGGCTACTGCCACAGAGCAATTCTCAAAGTGCTGTTTATAAATCCCAATAATCCCCAGCTGTCTCTGCATGTCAGATAACACATATGGCATTGCTGAGCTAACTGGTCTGAGGTTTTACACCAAGTCGTGGAAGAGACTCGAGTGAAGCCAGAGCAGTGTCCTCCGGCTCAGGCTGTGCCTGGGCAATCCTGCAGCCACAGGATCTCCGGGGCGGCAGGAATGCCCTGGGCTGCAGCCCGGAAGCTGCAGGACTCGTGGCTCGGGCGCTGTGCCGGCCCCAGAGCAGCCCGCAGGGCCGGGGCTGGCACGCACCGTGCTGATCCCAGCGCCCGTGTAGATGACGAGGTGCCTGGCGCCGCGCACGGCCGCCGCCAGCTCTGCCACCTTCCTGCTCAGCTCCTCGGGCTCATCGCACACCTGCAAAACACACCCAGCAGGTCACACGGCTCGGGCCACGCAGGAAAAGCAGCACAGACACAGCATGAGCAGTCGTTTCCAGATGAAAAGGACGTGGCATTGTTCGTGGGAGGATCACGGCAAAAATCCTCCTGGAGACCGGTAGCTGCAGACCCAGCCCCTCGGGAGACCGGTCCGCACAGCCAAAGGCGCCTGGAGCGCGGCTGACCGGAGACAAACACCGGCAGTGCCCGGAGGGCCGGCGGGCTGCCGGTACCGGGGCACGGCGGTTGTTCACCTGCTGCGGCTCTAGAGCTCGGCGGCAGCCAGCCCGGCAGCCTCCGTCGCGCCTCTCCGCGCCCGGGGCCGCTCCCCGCCATCCCCGGCCGCTCCCCGCCATCCCCGGCCGCTCCCCGCCATCCCCGGCGCGGCCTCCCCGTGCCCCCGCCGCCCACCTCCTCCTGCCGCCGCCGCAGCCGTTCGCGCCGCTTGCGGCGCCGCTCCAGCTCCCTGACGATGTCCTCGCTCTCGTTCAGCACCTGGCACTCCTCGGGGCTCCGCTCCGCCGGCGGCTTCCTCCAGATGCGGGACACCTGCCCGGTGCACACGCGTGGTCACGGCGGCCCGTAGCGGCGGGGTGGAGCGGGCCGGGCCGCGCCGTACCGTACCTGTCTCCGGCGGTCCCGCTGCTCCTCCTGCTGCAGGATCTCGGCGCGCGCCGCCGCTTTCCGCTCGGAGCGGCTGAGGCTGCCGCCCGCCGCCATGGCCCGGACCCGCCGCGCCGCCGCCGCACCGGGCCCGGCTCCGCCGCTTCCGCCTTCCGGCCGGAGCGCGCGCGCGCCGCTTCCGGCAGCGCCCCCCCGCGGCAGCGCCCCCTGGCGGCCCCCAAGGACGCGCAGGCGGCGGCTGTTGAAGCGCTTTATTGTCAGTACAAAGGCGGCCGACACTGTACAGAATAAATAACGGCAATAACTTAGCAATAAATACCGCCTGCACCGAGCCCGGAGCCCCCGGCGGGACCCCCTGCCCGCCAGCCCCGGCTCGGGCCGGGAGCGACCGCACACAATTCACAATACACAAATCCCGGGCGGGCCGGGGGCGCTCCCGCGGGGCTGGGCAGGACCGACCCCTCCCCGACGGCCCGGAACGGCACCAGGAAAAGGAGAACGGGAACACGACACCCTTCACAGCAGAAAACCAAACGGACGAGCACCTCAGGAACAAGAACTGTCACACTCCAGAACACTATATACGAGAGAGAAGGCGGCGCGACGGCTCCGGCACGGGCAGGGCACGGGCACGGCAGCCCGGAGCCGGACCGGAGCGCTCGGACACTGCGGAGACACATCCCATCCATCACTGCTCCTACACTGCACTGCGAACTAAACCAAAGCACGGGCAAAGCGCCGGGGCCTCGCTGACATCCAGCGCGGCAAACGGAGCTCGTTTAGCACAGGGGCACCCTCCAGACAGCCACCCTTCAGCCTCCCTCGAGGCACGGCTGCTCCTGCCCTCGCCCTGCTCCCCGAGCACACCTCGGCCCGGGGGAAGCTGCAGGAAGGGCGGCTGTCCTCGGGCAGTGCTGCCCGCCCCGGCACAGCAGCGGCCGCAGCTCCCCGACACCCGGCACCACCAGACCCAAGCTCTCCGCGGCTGCAGGGCTGCCCGTCCTCGCTGCCGCCTTTCCGGGCTCTCCCGACACCAGAGGCTCCAGCGGTGGAACCCAGGCCCTGGCCAGCCCCGTCCGCACCCTGCCCGCTGCGCTGGCCCACACCAGGACTCAGCTGTGTCCCAAGGGCTCTGCCTGGCTCAGTCTCAGCCTGGCTCTAAGAGGGACGCGTTGGGAATCACACCCCAGGACAACTGGACGCCTCTGTGTTCTGTAAAATCTCACTTGTCCCAGCCACCACACAACCAGCTGTAAGACCAGAGCCTGCTGAGTGCTACGCAGTGTGTGGGCTGTGGTGGATGGCTGCAAGTGGCACACCAGACACTTCAGAGAAGAGAAGAGGAAGTCCAGGGCCAGAAGGGGGACGTGTGGAGGCAATGTTCTAACCTGCTCCTCCTTTGGGAAGTTTACTTGGAAAAGCATCCCAAACAACTCCCTAAACTCCCTATCAATCAGAGCAAAGCTGATCTCCAGCAGGAAATCCCCATCAGCTACCTGCTCCTCTCCTGCCACACTGCAGCTGTTCTCAGGCTGCCTGCCCCTCTGCTCAGGGGACAGCAGTATCAGTTCAGCACTCAGAAACACCCCCAAAACCTATCCAGGACAGCTGTACCTCACCACCAGACTGTGGCTTCACTCGTGTTTCCCCAGTCTGCCCCCTCCACTCAGATCTTCAGCAGCCAGGAGATCACACGGGCTTCCCCCTCATGCCCTGCTTCTCTAAAACTCAGTAAATCAGCTCAGATCTTTGGGAAGGGGAGAGGGAAGTCAAAGTGTTTGTGGAAACGGAGCCTGGCCACAGACAGATTCCCAGCTGCATGCCAGCTGTGAGTCTGAGCCCTCTCCTAAAGCCCTGGGCAGAAGCCACCCCAGGAAGGACAGTGATCCTGCCACAGCTCGCTGGCCAGCAATGTGCAGACACCAGGACTAGCCTGTCCCACGCTGCCCCTCCTGTTGAGGTGAGCACAACACAAGTTCTGACCACAGTATCTAATTCCAGAGCTCAATCCCATCAGCGTTCCCCTAAGCCCGGACGAGTCTCCCTTGCGGTACTTCTCTGACAGGTTTGCTGCACAACAAGAGTGCAGCAATTTCCTCCCCAGACACCCGAGCTGGCCTGGCACCGGCTGCTGAGCAGGAGCTCCTCGGGGCAGGCCTCGCTGCACCAGCCAGCCGTTCCTGGCTCCAAAAACAGCAGCAGCGCCTTCGCCTGTGCACCAGTACCCTTCTGGAGAAGCCAGAGAGATTTCAACTCACCCTCTCAGTCGAGTTTAGGGAAAACGACAACAGTATGAAATGACAGCACATGGCAAAGGCACCAGCACACCACAGCGCCACACAAGAGCTCGGGAGAGAGCACCCAACACCAGGGGACACCACAGAAACTAGCCAGGTCATGAATAAGTCACTTTTGGTACAATTGCAAAAAGATATCAAACAGGACTTGCCTCTTTTTTTGTCTTTTTCTAAGTTTTATAAATAAAGTCTGATAACTCTTTATAAAAACTAACCTCAGAGCCACAAACAGTTTGCAGGAGGTTCATGAGAAACTTTAAAATTATTTATTTATTAACTTTTAACTAGCAAAGTCTCTGAGAATATTTCCCCACTCATATGGTCAAATATTCTCGCCTTCTCAGGTAAAAAAGCTGACTATAAATACGCTCTCTCTTCTGTCCAATTTTAAACTTAGATAATTTAATAATTCTTAAAATGATGTTTCTCTCTTTAAATAAAGGGCTATTTAACCACATAAACTGGTTGTGTAAACCATCACACTAGAGACACTTGATACCCTCAAAACACGGGAACAACTAGTGATTTTGGTCTTGTTCAGTGCAACACATTAGGCACAAAACCGGCCTGCAGTCCACACAGTCCCGCTGCTGCCTCCTTCCTTCCTTCCTTCATTCCTTCCTTCCTTCCCTGCGGGGGCTCCGCAGGCGGCAGCGCCGTCCCCCAGCACTGCCAGCTCACACAGCCAACGGCACGGCCCGAGGGACACCCACAGCTAGGGCACAGAGGCACACCTAGAAAGGAATAAAACCTAGGACACAGAACACTCCAACTGTAACTACAGGTACCAAAGGAGACAAAAGCAGCAGGTTCAGGCACTGAGATGCACCACCTGGAAGAGTCATGGAATAAAGCCTTTGGAAGTAACCGAAAATAAGGGTTCCCAGCCCCCAGGAAGAAAGCTTTCCTTGGGCCACTCCTCCACCCTTCTCTCAGGCATGCTGCACAGATTTTCTTTGGGTAGAAAACCAAAATCTCACAGCCTGTCCCCAGGGCACCCGAGGGCTACAGACCGCTGGGTGGGAAGCTCTGTCTGCACAGGACAAGGGATGCATCACCACTGCTCATACCAATCTGGACACAACAAAATAAACTGGAGCGATCAGCAGGCCAGTCCTGGGCCAAGTCAAAGGAACCCGGACCCATGTGGGGAGGGCTTGTGCTTTGGGGATTCCAGGCTGGTTTTGTGCCTAACTGCCCTGCACAGACAAGCTCAGGCAACGCTCGCTTCACTAAGACCGGGCGTCCGTTTTGGATTTCACTATTGTGATGACACTGGTGGTAGCCACCTTGCCAGGGACGAGGGGCCCCATACTGGAGGCGAGAGGCCCCCGTGCAGGGGTCACGGGGCTCCGGGCCACGGTTCTGGCGAAGTTCTGCAGGGCCTCGTATTTGGAGCGGAGAGCATCAAGTTCCATTTTCATGCTGGCGTTCTCTGAGGCCAGCTTCTCCACTTCTTGCTGCAGCTCTGCCTTCTGCTTCTCCAGTTCCTCCTTCTGGGTGACGCGCTTCACTCTGCAGCTGGCCGCGTAGCCGCGGTTCTTGAGCGTGCGCCGGCGCTGCTTCAGCTGGATGATCTCCTCCTTGGACAGGCCCCGCAGGTGCTGGTTCAGCTCGCGCACGGACATGGTCACCAGCTCCTCGTCTGTCAGGCTGGTCCCATTCTCGCCCGGCTCCCTCTTCACCTGGGGGAGAGGCAGCACACACCTGTGAAGCCTGAGGTGATGCCCACGCCCATCCCGCGCCCCGTTCCTCCCCCGCCACGTTACCTTCAAGGCCTTGTTTCCTTTGTTGGGGGTCGTCATAACACGACAGCCTTGGCAGCTGGGTTCTGCAAGGGAAGGAAGGTCAAATTAGCACCTGGGACACTGCAGAGCCCACGGCATTCCTCTGGCAGGGTCCAGCAGCAACACCCCCAGGTGCTCCACATCCCAGCCCCTGCCACGGGGTGCTCCACATCCCGGCCCCTGCCACGGGGTGCTCCACATCCTGGACTCTGCCACGGGGCACTCCACATCCTGGACTCTGCCATGGAAGACAATCAGCAAGCAGCCAGCTGGGCTGGACTCACAATGAGCAGAGTGTCCCTAAGCAGAACCTGCTGCCCTTACACACCTCTGCTCCCACGGAGACTCTGTGGCAATGCTGCTTTTGTTTATGGTGGGGGAAATTAAAGAACTAGGAGGAGTCAGAAGACTTGGAAGCCACATTTTTAAAAATAGCCTTGCAAGCAGCAGGCAGGGTCCAGAGCATGGCTGCTCCAGGCCAGTCATGCTGACTCAGCAGGCCGGCACTCTGCACCACTCGCTCCCAGCCTCGTCCTTATCACTGCCAAGCAGGGCAGCTCACCTCACACACCCTTCCAACAGGTGCCCAAGCACAGCCCAGGAGCTCCCCACTCCTACCAGACTCCAGATGCTGCCAAGGATGGCTCAATAAGACATAACCCTGAGCAAGGGTACACTGGAATTCCATCACAAATTTGGGCTGATGCCTCAGCAGCCTTCACCTCTCCCAGTCATACAAAAGTGACCCCAGTTGTAGGTCTTTTCTGTGAGAAGGCACCTGTCCATCCCTGGCATGCCAGAGCCCAGAAACACCTTCTTCCTCCTTATCTTAAGAGCCAAGGTGTGCTCACAAGAAAACAAAGATTTAAGGTGCTGAAAACCAGAGCAGAGCAGACTCCTTCCCTGCCATGGAAAACAAGACTTCAGAAGTGGTAAGAGCAATTCCCAGGCCTGCTTTACAGAGACTTATTCCCAGGCTCCTGCTTCCTTCCCCACATATCTCCTCCCCTCGGGGTTTTCAGATTGCTACTACACTGCCCAAGGAATTGATGCACACAGACACTCCCTGACAGACACGGCTGTGCCTCAAACAGCCCACACTGCACCCACGCAGCCCTGGCCAGCATTCCTGCACAGCCTCCAGGCGCCTCTGCCCCTTTCATCTTGCAGGTGTTAAACAACAATTTTGTCTGCCCCTGCCTTGCTCCTAGCAGGACTCATGTCCAGTTACAGACCAGAACCAAATGCACACATCAGCAAATAGGGCTTAGTGCTCTTTCAGCAGCTGTGGCACAGGCTCCCTCCAGTGCATCTACGACCTATGGGAGGTGAACAGGACCAGCAGTCCCCAGAACACCAGCAGAGATATTCCTGAAGCCTGCAGCCTGCCAGGAGCCAGGCTATTTATACATACCTAGAGGACAATGCTCCTTCCAACAAGATGTCTGCTGCCCCCAACCACACCGGCATAGCCACGGTCATCTGCTGCCCAAGGAAGGCAGCTGCAGTGAGGCAGAACAGGCAGCATGCAAGCAACTGCTGCACAAAATCAATTCTTCCCTCCTTCCCAGACTGCTGCTTATTCCTTCTGTTCCTACCTGGTAAACAACATGTCTGCTGGGAGAAGGGGAGAGGAAAGGGAATAGCTGGAGAGACCAACGTGCCTGCCCCTGCAGCACTTCTGTGCCCCATCCTCCTGTAAGTGGAAGGAGTCAAGGGCAGGTATGGGCAGTGGGACACAGGAATTTGCCTGCCCTGCAGCACTAAAGAATTTACAGCTACCTGTAAACACAGGCTGCCTTCATTACAGCAGACCCAAACTGAAACAAACGGGGCACACGCATGCTGCAGCAGGCAGGGCACTGGGAAGATGCTGCTCAGCAGGCTGGGGAACTGCTGGCAGAGCTGCACACAGCAGAGGCAGGCATTCCTCATTCCTGCCTCTGTGCACTCTAACACAACGCCTCCCAGGCAGGAGCCTCTCTCAACAGCCATCAGAGCTGCCACAGGAGTGGCCCCAAAAACCTGGTGATCCCACCTCTCCAAGGAGCAGCAGCCAGTAGAACGGAAAGAACAACCCAAAGAGTTTCCTGGGTCCCGTTTTAACCGGGCTGTTTGGCAGCTCACAAACAGGACACCCAGAGAATGGGTTACATAGCAGAGACCAAACTTTGCCTTAGTCTCCAGACTGCTGATGGATCAGCTTTTGATAGCTTCCTGAAGAAAGATCACACTGAAAAGTGCCAAACACTGTGGCTGCAATGAAGAAACTGCAGCCTCGACACATTTCCCCAGAGCTCAAAAGGCCTGAACTCAGCACAAGCACAGCCAATTCTCCCCTCAGCTCAGCGGCAGCACACGGGAGCTGACAGCAGCACGCATGATCCAGCACGGGCCCTACTCCAGCTCCTGGTGCAGAACCCTGCCCCGAGCCCGCGTAAACACGGCGATGTCCCTGCTGCAGCGGGCAGAGCAGGGCTGTGCTCCCCAGGGCTCCGGCAGGCACAGGAGCGTGTCTGTCTGTCTGTCTGTCAGCAGTGACGGGGCGCACGGCACAGAAACACTCTCTCCCAGCGTGGATTTCATACTCTTTATTTGCTTGCCGGCAAATTGCCTCACACAGTCTCATCCAATGACTCCCCAAATTACCTGTGTAGCCTAAAACAGTGCCTGCTGTGTTCCCCACCCTGGGCTCCGCTGGCGATGTCATCCGACCCTGAGCACTTCACAGCAATTTTTTCCACAAGGAATCTGCCCGCCCAGCTGGTCCTAGCTCTGCTCACACTGCTAAAGCAACGGGCCAGCTCCGCGACTCCCTCCCCGACCACAGGGCTCACACATCCCGGACAGCCGGAGCCGTGCCCGGCACAGACAGACACCGCAGTGCCGGGGGAGCCCGCTCCGCTCGGGGCCCCCGCAGCGCCCAGCACCCACCGGGCAGCCCCCGCGGAGCGGCACCTCCGCCCGCACGGCAGCGGCCACCGAGCAGCGCGAGGGCACGGCACCGACCGCGGGCAGCGGGGCCGTGCCTGCCTCTGCTCTGGGCACCGGGCGAGCGCCCCGATGGCCCCTCAGCCTGCCGGCCCTCCCGTCCGGGAGAAGAATGACAGACCGCGGCGGGGGCCGCCCGGAGGGACGGGGACCAGGAGGCCCCGCCGGGGCCGGGTCGCGGCCGCACCGGCGGAGCCGGAGCGCCCCGAGGCGCGGCGGGGCTGAGCGGGACAGGCTCGGCCCGAGGGCAGCCGGGCCGCAACACGATCGGGGCGCTCGGCAGCCGCGGAGGGAGGGAAGGAGGGAGGGGCCGGGTACCCGCGCTGCCCGGGGTGGAGCCGGGAGCGGCGGGCGGGGCGGGGCAGGCCCCGGGCCCCGCGCACCTGTTGCTCGCCCGCCGAGCGGGGCCGGGCCGGGCGGGGGCCGGCCGGGCGCGACCCCAACGCCCCGCCGTGAGTCAGCGATGGCGGGCCCGTCGGGCACCCGCCGACCCCGCGGCGGCCCCGGCCACCATCCCGGGGCCCGCCGTGCCCGCCCCGCCCCGGCCCGCCCCCGGGGACCGGCCCGCCCCGCCCCGGCCGGTGCCACGGCCGCGCCCGCGCTCGCTGCCGGTGGCGCTCACCTCCTGCCGGGGCCGCCGGGCCGGGCCGGGCCGGGCGGGGCGGGGAGGCCGCGCTGGGAGGGACCGGGACTCACGAGCCGCCGCCGCCGCCGCTCACGGAGTCGTCACGTGATATTTGGGTCACGTGGCTCCATTCATGAAGCGCCCGGCGCAACCGCCCCGGGCCTTAAGGGGGCCGCGCTCCGCTCCGGGGCACCGGCTCGGCCCGGCCCGGCCCAGCTCGGCCCTGCCCTGCCCTGCCCTGCCCTGCCCGGCCCGGCCCGGCTCGGCTCTGCCGTGCCCGCCCCGGCTCGGCTCGGCCCGGCTCTGCCCTGCCCGGCTCGGCTCGGCTCGGCCCGGCCCCCGGCGAGCGCCGCCGCTCCACCGAAGTACGGGGTCGGCCGCGTCTCTGGCAGCAGCCACGGCCGCCCGCCGGTGTCCCCGGTGCGCACCGCGCGTTTCAGAGCGCGCAGTCCCTCGGGCCGGGGCCGCTCCTCTGCCCCGGACCGCCGCTCTCTGCTCCGCGCACAGGGGATGTGAGCGCCAGCCCTGCGGGGCTGTGGCAGCCCCTGATGGGCTGGGTTCCACCTGCTGCGGTTACAGCTACGGGTCTATAACCATCTAGGAAGTTCATCTGTAGCTCTGTCTCTCTGGGAGGACCCAGGGGCATCCCAAACATCTCCCTGCAGAGGGGTTCAAGCTCAGGCATCCATTCATTCCGCATCCCACTTTTCAGCCAAGTGGGAACTCTTTCCACAACACTCCCTTGCATTTTGCATCACCCTCTGCTACAGCTGCTGCAAGCCACAAGCCTGCTGCAGGGGACACCAGCATGCTGACTGAGCGTTTTCCCATGGACAAAACAGAAATAACACAGAGAACACTAACAGTTGTGGCTTAGGAATGGCATTCCCTGTATTAGCGTTCCCACTGAAATACTCAAAACCACATGCTGCTCACTCACTGCCCTCTTGTCCCTCTCCCTCTGTGGTGGGCTGGAGAGGAGAACTGGAGGCACAAAAGGTAGAGAACATGGTTTGCTACAAGAACAATTTACTGTAAGCAGTAATGAGATAAGAAAACAAATAATAACAGCGACAATATTAAGAAGAGTGTAGAAGAGAGGTGAAGGATTCCCACGATTGCTCACCACATGTAACATGATGGTGCTCCCACTGCTCACCTGATGCACCCAGGCACAGGGACCCCGTCTCGCCACCCCTGTTCAGCCCCTCTCCCCTGCTGCAAACCCTCCCCTCCCCTTTGCCCACGTGTACAGAATAACCAGGGCCCTGGCCATGCCATTCCTGGCTAATGCAAAGATTAACCCAGTCCTGGCTGCAGCCAGGACACTGACATTCAGCACTGCCAGAACGCAGCAGTCTGGTCAGTTCTTCTTGCTCTTGCTGGTGAACAGACTGACTTTGCTAGCAGATGCCACAGACAGAGAAGGAGAGTCCAGCTTCACCTTGTCCAGCAATGTTTTCTTTATGGCTGCCGGGGAAATCTGCTCTTGGTCTGCCAAATGCTGCAGCTCCCTACAGTGGGGTAGTGGGAGAGGAAGACATAGGAAAAATAAGATGGGGAGGGTGGGGGGACAAGTCTCGCAAGCTCTTTAGTTCCTAGGTGCCCACCTTGTGCGGATGCAGGAAGCCTCCACAGCGTTGATGAGGAGAGAGCGAAAGCCACCACTCTCCAGGAAGTGCAGGGCGTGGATGGTGGCTCCCCCGGGCGAGCAGACGTTGTCCTTCAGCTGACCCGGATGCTGCTCAGATTCCAACAGCATCTTGGCAGCACCCTGTAGCAAGGAAAACACCTGCCAGAGCCTGACTGAGGAGGGTATGCCACTGTCTTACCCTCCTGTTCTCCACCGTCACACCCTCCTGTTCTCCACTGCAAGAGCAGCACCAACACTCACAACAGGCACACCTGGGCTCCTGCAGGCCGCCAAAACACTATTCAGAGCTGATGAGGCCTCAAAGCAGCAGTTTCCCAGGGCCGAGCTCCCACCCCACCAGCAGCACCAGCAGATTGCTGCAGACTCTTCCTACAGCCCCTCGCCAGGAACTGTGTGCATTCCAACCAAACACATTCCTTAAAGCAGATTCTGCCAGAGCACCACGACCACCTCAGACTGCGAGGTGCAGACTGCTCTGCAAGGAGCAGCACAGGCTCGAGGTGCTGTGCAGCAGGTCACACTGACCAGCAGAGCCTGCGCTCCCAGCCGAACCGCCAGCCTGCGGGGAAGGCCCATCTTCACTCCTCCGTCTGCAAGAGCATCCAGGGCAGTGAACGCCTGAGAACAGAAGGAAAGAAGGGCACTGAAAGACTGGTAAGGCTTAGGGAAGAGACAATCCAGGGCTTCAGGACTGTTCTGTGACTCCTGTCACTCACAGACTTGACAAAAGCCTCCCCCTTTCCTTCATGGATGCCATGCCAGGCTTCCCTCCCACCACATCCAGCTCAGGGGTGGGGGGAATGGCAGAAATTCAGCTTCTGATCATGCCAACTACAGGCCCAAGTTTTGCAACATGGACATGCGGGCACTGCACACTGGCTATGGACTTCAGACTCATCTGACTCTTAAAAAATTGTCCTGCTGTCCCAACTGGACACCTGGAATACATGTCCCATTGCAAATATGGGTGATGGGAAAAATAAAAAGACAAGTTGAAGTTGCACACAGTTTATGGCAGGCAAAGGCAACTGCTCTCCCTAGGATGGCACTAGCTGAGGAAACAGCAGCACATACATACGCAGGGCCACTGCCACTGAGCCCCGTTACAGCATCGATGAGGTCCTCTTCCACCTCGGTGCAGAAGCCCACGCTGGCCATCAGCTGCTCCAAAAGCTTCCCATCTTCCACATCCGCATGAGTGCCAGTGGCATAGACCGTAGCACCTTCCCGGACTATCACAGGGGTGTTGGTCATGCACCTGATCACTTTTGGTGTGGGGCAGAAGGTAGAGAGTTTCTTAGGGCAGAAAATCATTGAAGATAGAAAGCAAGAAAAAAAGAAAGAAGGGAGAAAAATGAGCTTTAGTGCATATGTTTCATCAATGGGTTGTTCAGGAAAGGACCCCCCCAGGGGCAAGAACAATACAAGCAGAAGGAAAAGAGAGACCCCTGTATCTCAAATGTCCTGCTTTGGGCCACAGCAGCCCATCCGTGAATGTGAAGCCTTGCTCAGTACCAGCAAAGCAGGAGCTGGGCAAAACTGAGTTGGAAACAGCATCCCAAAGGCCTCAATCCCACATCAACCCACAGATCTCCCAAACAGCTCCTGCAGACACTTAGCATAAAATCTGCAGAAATTCAGGGGAGATGACCCACTGCTGTTAAAATAAACATGACTGGACAGCACCTCATGTGAGAGAAGAGCTGGATGAAGCCTCTAACAGCATTTGCCGATGAACACAGGTTGGCTGCTGCTGTGTGACTTTAGTCCCGAGCAGCACGAGTCCGCGGCAGGGCTCCGCGGCTCAGAGGAGCGGAGCCAGCTCAGGGCCGTGCCGGGTCCCCGCTCACCTTCTCGATGGAGCTGATGGTGACTCCGGCCGCGCAGGACACCACGATGTGCCGGGGCTCGATGTCGGGGCCCACCTCCTCCAGGATGAACGGGATGATGGGTGGCTTTACGGCCAGGAAGAGGACATCGCTGCTCTTCACCGTGTCCTTGTTGCTCACCGTGAAGTTCACTCCCATTTTCTGCACCGGTTCGGGGAGAAACGGGACCGCTCAGGCCCGGGATGGCCGGGAGGGGAGCGCCGCCACCCGGTGCCCGCTACCCGGCCGCACTCACCCGCAGCCCGCTCACGGTGGGCAGGTCAGTGTCCGGGGAGCTCGCCGTGATCTTGTGCGCAGCCAGGACCCCTGCGAACGACCCCGCCCGTCAGCCCGAGGGACCGGCACCCCCGGCAGCGCCCGCCCCCCGCCCCCCGGAGCCAGGCCGAGCTGCCCCGCGCACCTGCGGCGGTGAAGCCTCGGGCCAGGGCGAAGGCGAGCTGCCCCGCGCCGATGAACCCCACGCTCATCGCGGCGCCCCGGCCCGGCCCCGCCGCCGCCGTACACGTGGCCGCGCGCGCACGGAGGCGAGGCCGCGCGGCGGGACGGGGGCGCGCAGCCAATCGGCGGGCAGGGGGGCGGGGCAGCGCCAGCGTTCCGCCACTCAGCGGGCGGGGGCGGGGCCAGCGGCGCGGCGCTCGCCAGCGATTGGGGCAACCGGCGCCCGGTGTTGCATCATTCACCGCCCGCGGCGCCGCCCCGCGCCGGCCCCGCCGCCAGGCGGCGCCCTGCTCCCGCCAGAGCCCCACAGACCGGGCCGTGCCGCGCCGTGCTGTGCTGTGCCGTGCCGCGCCGTGCCGTGCCGTGCTGTGCTGTGCTGTGCTGTGCCGTGCCGCGCCGTGCCGTGCTGTGCTGCCTCGAGCCCCGCGGGCCGTGCCATGCCGGGCCGTGCCGCGCCGTGCCGTGCCGTGCTGTGCTGTGCTGTGCTGTGCTGTGCTGTGCCGTGCCGCGCCGTGCCGTGCTGTGCTGCCCCGAGCCCCGCGGGCCGTGCCATGCCGGGCCGTGCCGTGCCATGCCGGGCCGTGCCGCGCTGTGCTGCCCCGAGCCCCGCGGGCCGTGCCATGCCGGGCCGTGCCGTGCCATGCCGGGCCGTGCCGCGCTGTGCTGCCCCGAGCCCCGCGGGCCGTGCCGAGCCGTGCTGTGCTGTGTGTGCTGCCCCCGAGCACCGGGGTGGCCCCGTCGGAGCCTGGCGGCCCCGGGCTGAGCAGAGCCCGGACCGGAGCGTTCCTGTAAAACCCATAGCCGGCAATGATTTTTTTCCTAAGTATCGTCTTACCTCGCTAGTTTTTGGGGTTTTTTTAACTTCTTCATTGACAGAAATAAAGCTCAGTGTTTTTTCTGCTGACAAATGTTCCTAAACGCTGATCTTTCATGAGTACTGAACCCCGAGCTTCCTAAAAAGAAGGGAAAACCCCAATCCAAACCCATTAACAATTCTGACTTTAACCCATCCGTGCTGGAATCCTCTGGGTGCTGACAGGATTGGCTGCAGCCACAAGTCCACAATTAACGAACACACATAAATGCTAACATTAGTTTACCAAAAGAGGTTGGGAATGGTTGGTGACTGGGACAACCAGGTTCATGGGGAGCTACTTGATCATCATCTGTTAATTAAGGGGGGGAGATGCTCTCTGGAAATGAAGGAGGTCTGGAGAACTGAATCATGACAGAGCTGGTTGGTAAATCCTGATGACTAGATATCAGATGTTCTCTGTTCTGGATTGGGCAATCTCATAGTTTCCAATGGTTGGGGAATGTTTTAACCACTGAAGCATGAGGTTTTGATTTTTTTTTTTATTATTTTTTTTTCTCCTAAAAGAGAGGATTGTTGTCCACACAATCTTTTTTTTGCCATTTTGACCATGTTCACATTTTTTGCTCAGTCTTTGGCTGGCAGATGAGAAAGCTAAATCTGAACACACTGTTCTTGGCAATGACTTGTGTTTCCACTCCTCCAGTCAGTGGGATCATGGTTTCCATGTTAAATCCTCTTTCTCCTTATTTGAAGACACTCCATTTTGCCCTCATTGTTTCCCAAGCACCAGTTCCTCTCTGGCCCCTGGACTCAGGCTGGGTGTAAGTCGCACCAGCCCCTGGCATTGTCAGTTTTACCATGTTTCTGCTCTTGCTCCTACTCGGTGCGAAATCTCCCCTGCAGCAGCCCGGGAGTGCCTGGTGGAGCTGAGGAGCTGCTGCTGCTGCTGCCATGGCCCTGGCAGTGCCATCCCTGGGACGGGCACCCCTGCCTGGAGCCCCCAGAGCCACCCCAGCACGGGGCAAGCAATGCTCCTGGGCCCTCTGCGTTGGGTTTTACAACAAAAGCCATGGTCCTTCACAGGCACCTGTTTGGTTTTTAGTAATCTGAAATAACAACAACCAAAAAAAAGAGAGTAATTTTCAAGTATTACGTGGCTTAATTTGTCCATATTGATGGGTTTAACAGGAATATATCATAATTGCTCAAGGTCCCTTTGTATGCAGTGGCTCCTGTAAATTGACTCCTCCAACACAAATGGATTTCCTTTCCCAAGTCAGCATTTTGTTCTTGTACAGCCCATGATTTGTTTGGGTGGCAAGAAATAAAGCTCCTGGTTTATATCTATAGCAGATAGCGGTGGGTCTTGCCCACATCTTCCAGATTTCCTGCCCTTCCCTGGGACTCACAGAAGAGAAAACCCCCTTGGCAGGCTGTTCCTCTGTGCTGGATCCCAATTCTTGCCCCATGTCCTGGCTGATGCTCCCCACTGCTAAGGGCTGGTCCTTGCTCAGAATTATTCAACATCGTCTGTCCCAACAAGTTTTCCCTTTGCTTTTCAAACCCCACACAAAGCACTGATGAAAAGTAAGTTTGCTTCCTTATTCCTAAGTCATTCTGCTGCAGAGAACCCCCTCAGAGGTCTTGCTGTGTTGTGTCTGTTGTTTTTTGGTTCTGTGTTCAGGCTTTGTACACCAGAATAAAGTGATCTTTGCCTTCATGCAGAAAGTGTCTGCTGCAATGAGTGTGGAGAGCAGGATGACAGCACACAGATCTCAGGAGATGTAAGCATACATCTACCATTCAGCTTTATTTAGTTTTGGTTAAAAAATAAATCTTGCTTCTGACAGGCAGCTACTGGAGATTTTAATCAAAGCACTCAAGTCTGCACGTGCTGCACAAGCACTTGGACATGCTGGCTTCTCCCTGCGACAAATGAGGATTCCTGTGGGGCCTGGAATCTGAGCTGAGACATGTGGGGCTTTGAGGAGGGTGTTTTCGGGGGTGGGTCTGGGAAATTGGGCTCCCCAGTGATGCAGGGTGCTCAGGAATCCCAAGCTGAACCGACAGGGCACAAGTTCTGCCCTGTCCCGTCCTGCCCGTGCCCCCTCCCCGCCCGCTGGGTCCCTTGAGCAGCACTGAGAGATCAATCACTCTCTGCCTCCCCTTTGCCATGCCCCAGAAAAACCCCTTGACCCCAGTGTAAAGAAATGGTGGCCCATGGATCAAGACAAGAGCACGTGCCAAGGTACATTTTGCGCTGCTGAAACGAGGATGAGGATGGCAGGTCACACTCGGTCACTCTGCAGGATGGCTCTGCTCTGCACCCTGATCCTCAGAGTACAGCCCCGGCTTTACAAATTTTCATTTCTGTAGTGAATCAGTGATTGCTAAATAGGAGTATTACATTAAATAGGCCTCCTCCAAGGTGTGCACTTGAGGATATTCCTTTTCTGTGCTAGACAGCAAAGGAGAGGAAAGGAAATGACTGGCAACCTTCAAAATACTGTTACGGCTATGATGCTCTTCTCAGAAACACCCAGACTGGAACTGCCCACACTTGCAGGCATTCCACATCTCCCAACACTATCCAAACTAATCCAAACTCCGAGGGATTGATTTTCATCTACTGAACTGGTGTTCCTTCATGCAGCTTTCAACTTTTCCACTTCCCAAGCAGTCACTTGGTTACTGTTAGGCGCTGGTTAACAGTTTCAAAATCCTGGATGCGTTTCCTAATGTTTGGCTCAGTAACCTGATAGCCTCCAGCCCCACTGCTGTGGCCACAGGCACTCCTGCTGTCTGCAGATGCCCGTGGAGCTGTGCCATTCCTCTGTGCTGGCCTGGGCAGGTGAGGCAGAACCACGGGGAGTTGGGCTGTGTGGTGCCCGCTGCAGCCCACCCGCTCCAGGTCATTAATTCCTTAGCGTAGTCAGTCCTCACTGAAGTTTGGCTGATGGTGGCGTGTGCCTGCCTGCCAGCACCGCTCTGCCCCGTCCCTCTGCACCTGCAGGGCTTGGCACTCTGAGAGGCCTCCACGGAGGCCGAGCCACGGCTCAGATGTGTGAGACGAAGCGGATGCGCTGGGAGTAGGCCAGGTCCAGCACATAGAGCAGCAGGTTGACATAGGTGAAGATGGCAATCACCAGCTGGCTGTCCCAGGGGCACTTGCCCTTGGCACAGAGGCCGGGCCGTCGTGGGGAGCCGTACTTGCTGTCAAAGCAGAACACTGGCCAGATGACCGCAGCACTCGCGTAGAGCAGCACCGCCCCAAAGGTGTAGATGACCACCGAACGCTCAAAGGGGAACCACAGCAAGGCAGTCTTACCTGTGACACTGAAGGCCACCACCACCACCGTCACCACAAAGCAAAAGCTGTAGACAGCCACACACCACTGCGTCGCCACGTATTTACCGTACTGGCTGTCGTTCACCAGCGCCCCAAAGATGATGCAGGCCACGAAGGCCTGGACGATTTTCAGGAGGCCAGAGACGGTGGCCATGTAGCTGGTGACCTGTCCCGGCTTGGCCCTGGTCAGGAACACCTCGGCGGCGTAGGCGAGGAACAGCAGGCCCGCGAAGACGCTGGCGGCGATGCGGAAATCCCTGACCTGGCAGCCGATGGGGTAGCAGCCCGCCTGCACGAAGTAGAGCGGGTAGATCACCGCCGCCGTGACCGACATGAGCGTGGCCAGCATGGCAAAAGCCGCCGTGAAGTTCCCCCAGGAGAGGCTCAGGCAGCTGTGCAGGCGTGTGAACTCGCAGGCGATGATGAACACGGTGACGGCGAAACAGAAGGTCCAGACGAACATGCAGAAGGTGCCGTAGGCGGCACTGAACCCCCCTTGGTGGGCGACCAGGCTGAAGGTGGCGCAGCCGAAGGTCATCTGCAGCAGCCGGGCTATTCCCACCGGGGAGGTCACGGCGGCCGCGTTGAGGTACGGCCCTCCCGTGCTCTCCATCACGCTGCGGCGCAGCGCAGGGCGCTCCGAGCCGCCCCGAGGTCCGTTCCGCCGCCGCGCCGCAGTCACACCTGGTGCCGGCTCGGCCCGGGCCCCGCCGGCGCCTCCGGGAGCCGCCCGTGACGCGGCATCGCCGGCAGCTCCGCGCCGACCGGCGGCTGCGGCCGGGCTCTGCCCACCGCCGGCGCGCTCCGCTCCCTCAGGTCCGGGACCGGCCCCGGGGCTGCGCTCCGGCCGCCGCCTTCCCCTCGGGATGGGGCTTTCCCCCGCAGGCTGACATCTATTCCATTTTAGCTCCGCAGCTGTAGCTTTCTGCTGCACCGTTCACAGGAACCTGGAGTATAAATAGGGGCTTTATTAATAGTTCTGGAACGAGTCCTGCCCCCACTCAGCTGTTGGGAGCGGGTGTTATTTAACACTGGGGCTGCGAGCTCCATCAAAGGCTCCTGATTATCCTTGTGCTGCTCTTGCAGGAGCTCCGGGGTCGCTGGAATGCTGCTGCTCGCTGAGGGGAGCTCAGTCCTGCAGACCCAAGAGCCCCTGAGCGGGGGCACAAGCCCAAAGGCAGCACAAGCCCTATGAAAGAAGGGATTTAGGCCAGAGGCTGAATAAAAGCTGACTCACGTTGCTGCAGTTGATCTGGAGCAGCGATACATTTACCTGCTGTGCTTTGTGCGACAGCTTGTGGCTGTGAAGGTTGACAAGCGCCCGTCCTCAACATTTCCTTAAACCCTTCCCTGTCTCTCTTTTACTTATGTGGGAATCAGTTTTTCTTGTATCTCTGAACGCAGTAACTGAATACAACTGTTAAAAAAAAATTGCTTTGATATTCTTAGCACTGTTTTGGAACACAGATTTTAATAAATAGTGTAAAACTCTCCCTCCTGTGAGATCAAAGCTTTCACAGTGAGCCATTCCTGGTATACAGTGCCTCCCAGACTCCATCTCTGCCCAGAAGTCTCTTAATTATATCTCTAAAAGCCCCAAACAAAATTTCTGATGTAATTTCAGAATGGGAATGCGTGAATGTTTTCACCACAACATAGCAGAGAAATTCCTCCCTTACCCCAGAGCATCATTGCTGACTCCTCACTGCAGTACCCATCCCAGTATGGAAGCAGCAAAACTTCCCGGCTGGAATGGCTCACATCAGAACAGTACTTTTTTTGGCTGTCATGGTAAAATGTGCCTACCTTCAGCTTTGTCACCATCTTGTAACCTCAGTATCTCTTTCATTCATCTCAAGTCCCTTCCATTTTCCTTTGAGAGGCCTCTGGTGCTAAAAGTACAAAAGCCTGCATTCATTTGGGGTGGAAGCTGCACAATTAACATCACAATAACCAGGAAATGCAGCAGGAGGGCTGAGGCACTTCAGGTGAAGAGGTTCTCATACTGAGATCTTGCCCTACCTGACTGTCTATTAATGCTTCACCTCTAGCAGTGTTCAGGGTCACTTTCTGCGCGTTGGCACCGTGAGGGGCATCCCCTCGCTCTGCCCGGGGACAGGGACACTCAGGGACACTCAGGGACACCGGGGCTCAAGGCAGAGCTGCTCCTGCTGCTCAGCTTCTGCTTCCCATGGCAATGGAGCCCCTCCGGAGAGCCCTCAGCACCAGCTGGTGCAGGCAGAGGGCAAAGGTGCCCGAAATCAGAGCTCACACTGTGGGCAGCACACCTCACAGAGCACAGCCACTGTCCCCTCAGAAATAAAGAACCGATCCAGTCAAAAGATCACAGAGTACAAACACATGGCACTGAGACTTCCAGTCTTGCCCTTTTGTCACTGGCTTCTGCACAGCACAAAACAGATGAAAAGCGTAATCAGGACAATTCTACTTTTATACCCAAGTCATTAAAACATAAAGGATATCAGTAATCTCCAAACTGATCACAGGCAAACTCCACTGATGTTTTCCTGCTTTTCAGTTTCACTGGGAGCACCAACCCTTTTCTCTTTAGTTTTTATCTTCAGTCTGTGTTAATCCCATCATGCACAGCAGGACAGCTGATTGTGGGGATGGGCGTGTGGTCCTGCCAGACTTTTCCTGAGGTCCAAGAAGAGGAACCAAAGGGCAACAGTTTGGTTCATTTTTTGGGTTTACTTATCCAAAACAGGAGATCACACACAGGTGAGGCAGGAGCCGTGCACAGCAGTGCAGGCACACACAGGTGGAGCTGCGCAGCAGTGCAGGTGCACACAGGTGAGGCAGCAGCCGTGCAGCTGCTGCTGGGACGGGGCTCCCTCGCCCTGCCCTGCCCTGCAGGCTGAGGCTCTGCTCTCTGCTCCAGCCCCCGCTCCTCTCCAGCCTCAGCCCTGCATTCTGCATCCCTCCCTTGCTCTCCTCCCACTGCCATCAAAGGGGATTCTCCCTGCTGTGGTGGGTGTGTTCCCAAATTATTACAAGAGAAATATGTTGGTGCTTGTCTTGTGTTCTCTGCCCTTTCTGCTCCAAATGCTTCTGATGCTCGGATCAAACACTTCCCTCACTGGGAGAGAGGCCTTTGCAGCAAAGCCAGATCTCCCTCCACCTTACAGTGCAATGCCCTGGACTACCCGGGGAATCACAGTGAAAGTCTGCAAACATCGGGTGCTGGGTGAAAGTCTCTGTACTTAAACCTTACATTACAACCTCTTAATCAGAGAAACAATGACAAGGCACACTGCAAGGGGAACACAGAAATCTAATTAATACAAAACATCACCACCACCCTTAGCCCTCTCCCAGGCACAAGTGACCATCAGGATAACCCATCCAAATGAGCAGCATATACAACTTTACAAAGACATACGTATGGTTCTCTGGTCAGCCCTTATAAATAGCGTTTTACATATTAAAATAAATATGTCCACGTTGCCAAAGTAGCAAGAGGTTTCTTCGTTATTTAAAAAAAAATATGTTACAATATCCTTTATATTTCTTGCTTAGTTTAAAAAAGTAATTAAAAAGTCATTTTATAAAATAATATGAATAAATTGAGTACAAGAGTGTCCATCCCTAGCACGTGTCCTGGGTCTGTATACTGTGATTCAGCATGAGATGCTAACCTCCAGGAAGTAATGTAACCATTCCTTCGCTCCTAGTTGGACAGAAGAAATCCAGTGCTTGCTTTTTTCACCACTTGTAACAAGTCTATGATGTAAAACTGATGGCAAGGGAAGATGTCCCAGATCTGGAAAAAGTTCTCATCGCTGCTATTTATGGCTTTGCTACTCCCTGTATCTGACTGCCTTGTGTAGCACAGGAAGAGGATGTGACCAGCTGAAACTTAGCCCTGGAGTTTGGAGGGAGGGAACAAGTTCCAGCCAAACAATGTAAGCAAGAAATTGCTGCTTGCCTTTTTTTTCCTTTTTTCTTTTTTTTTTTTCTTGACACACCATAAGCGTGCAAGAGTGTGGGAGCACGTGAGTGCACAGGTGTGAGTGTGCCATGGGTATGAGCATGCATCTGCCTGCAGGAACATTAGGAAGAAGATTAGAAAGTTTGGGAGAAGGGCTGAGAGTCTCTCTCCTCCTGATCTAATCTCTGCCCCTCAGACCTTTCTAGTTACCACTGCTGAGCATCCCCAGGAGTTTACTCGGCTCCAGGCCCTGCTGCTGTGCCATCTTCTGAACATCAAAACCCATGTGCATGAGGAACTGGATCACATTCATCTCCTGCCCTGTGAACTGGTCCCTGATTGTGGGGCACGAGGGGTTGCAATGAGGCCATGGACAGCTGTCAATCAGGTGAATTGGGCAGCCTTTCAGAGGAGCCTTCCCATTCTTGTTGCTCTCGTGGAGGCTCCGATCCCAGCAGTGCAGGGCACGGGGCAATGATGTCCCCTTCACCTGGATGTCAGTCCAGTGACTGAAAAGACAAACAGTGCAGATGGCATCAGAGGGGTCAGGCTGCCAGGACAGGGTCCTCCCCATCCCTGTTCACCTCTGCAGGACCTGCACAAGCACTTACTTGCGTGTGATGATCTCGTGGGACAAACAGGCAGGAGCAAAGCTCGCACTAAAGGAAAACAGAAACATGGATTATGTCTTGAAGGACAAAGTAGGACCTGCTGAATTGAACCTTCCAGACTAGGGAAAGAGTGGAATTTTACACAAAAGAGAAAAAGGCAAGATTCTTGATGTAGATGAACTAATAGTTACCACATTTACAGCTCTCCTTTTTCAGCAGAGATCTGAGAACACAAGGAACTAGATAAGAACATCCTTTAGAAACAAATATACCAGGTTTTTCTCAATGAAACACTTACGTCACATCCTTCAAGGTGTTTCTCAGCTCTCTACCTAAATTCTGGATGTAGAGCCACTGCCCTTCCTGAACAGGCTGGCCAGTGAGGTGCACATTGTCTACAGTAAGCTGGGCCTCATCGAACAGCCACTGGACAACAAAGACTGGGCCTGGAAGGACAAAAAGTTTGGAAAAGGGATTGCTCCGAGTTAGTTACAAATACAGAGGGAACCCTAAACCATTTGATCTCTCTCCTTTGCTACTTACATCGAAGAGTGGGGTAAATCTTATATCCAAAAAAGCAATTCCATTCCTCTCCCTCTTTAAACTGCAGCTTACAGCGTTCGGGAACAATGCCATTCCAGTATCTAGAGGAGAAAGCATTAAAAGAATGGGAGGCACAGGGCAATCCTAACAATGCATCCTCTCCAAATCCTAGTTCCTGTTCTGACTAGAATTGCAAATGATAGAACAGCTTTCTTGGCAGCACTGTCCCATCAACACATTTTAGAGCATCTGTAACTGTACACATTCTTTTGAACATTTAGACTTTATTGTCTTTTCCAATAAAATCATTGTAAAAACACTGATGTAGACAATAACTACTCCTTAAGTATCAAAACGAAGGAACACAGAGAAGGAGAACATCTTTTCCACACTCTAACCACTCAGAGCAGTGCACTTCAGAGCACCTGACTGTACCTTATTCCTCTCCTGATGGCCTCTGTGGGAGCACACGTTATGGTGTCGATGCAGTCGGTCCTGCGGTACTGTTTGTTATCCAGGAACCATCCAGAGTCGGCCAAGCCTCGCACCTGAATGCCTTGGTAACCCATCTCCTCCAGCTGCTCTGCCACTCGGTCCACGTTCAGGAGCACTCCTGTCCCTCCAGCACTGCAACAGCAACACCAGCACTGCGCTCATGAGGGGCACGGGCTGTCACAGACCCTGCTGGCACACACACCTTCCTCAGCAGCGGCGAGCTGCAAACACCTGCATCTGCCACAGCAGAGGCACCCAACCATTCACCACCACCTTGGGAGACACCACATTATTTCCTTGCTTTGCAACACTCAGAAATAAAGCCAGTGCTGAGTAATAATCTGGTAGCCCAGAAACAAAGTCCAGTTGTTACTCTCTTTCCTGGGAAATACATGTGCTCTCTATCATTTCCAAGGGGGTTGGCTGCCCAAAACTGAAAAGAATCTGAAGTGAGACAAATTCACTCTTAGCAACTTCTCTATTACAGCTCTGTGTAATACACTGTACCAGAGCTTTTATGCAACACAGGATGATCCAGAGCACCTGTGCGAGGCAAGTTTGGTTTTTATTTCAGCGTCCTGCATCAATTCACAGAAGGTGTGTGTGATATGGGCCAACAGGAATCAGAATTCTTGGTGCAGACATGAGAAAACTGACCAGAGATACAGGGTTTGCTGCTAGTGTTACTGTACTCCTAGGAGAAATGTTTCAGGAGCTGCTGGACCTCCTCCCTTAAGAGCTTTCTACTGTGGAAAGCTCCTGACTTCAGGAAACAGAATCCTGTGGATACCTACCTGCTTCCTGCTAGCAGCAATACTTTTGCAGTGCTCAGGCCTTTTCCCACCAGCTCCTTTATAACCTCCTGTATGATCAGGGCTCCCATGAAGGCATATTCATCTGGAAGACAGCTCAGTGTCAACAAAATTGCTTCCTGTCCAGGCTCGGGCTTCTATTTCCTCTCTGAAAATGCTTAAGAACTTTCCAAAAGGATTAAGAACCTAAACTCAGGCTCATTTTATCCACCTATATGAAGTACACCTAACAAGAGATCTGCTCCCACCTTGTACAAGATGTGCTGCCCTGAAAGAGAACCAAGTGAACTCAATTACACTAGTACCTTCCTATGACTGTGCTTAGAAATGAGCAGCCTTGGAAAAGGAAAACAAGAAGGAAGATGCTGCAGAAACAAACACAGACCTTCCTACCACCTGGAATCTCAGTTCCAACTTACTGCTTCCCCTTTTTCCCAGTTCATCAAGCCAATTCAGAGAAGCAGTGCTTCACAAGATGTTACATGCACAAAGACACCGCTTCCATCCGTGGCTGTTCATGTGTAACGCTCCACAGGAACAGGGCCAAGGAGCTGGGATGGAGTGGAAAGGTCCCTCCCTTACTGTGACACCACTGGAATGACAGTGGATGGCAGCCCGCATCAACATGAACGATGTGTTTCCCAAAGAAACCTGCAGACAGCCTTAGCTTGACACACAATGGCTCCTGCCTAAGGCCAAGTATCCTCCTGATTAAAGTCTGACACTAAATTCCCAGTCCTGCCTCTCAGGTCAGCTGTGCTAAAGTTACATGCAACAGTCCATGGTCCAATTAATTTGCTACGTGCTGGAACCTGGAGATTCATCTAAAAGGAATTCTGGTCTTCTAATCCTCGCATACTGCATCAGTGTAACATCTCTTCAAGCAGTGGCTCTGAACTATGTCAAAACAGCCTGAGCTAAAGAGATCAGGATGTTTTATCTGGAAGTAGCTTGATATTCTTTCCTGCCCTTCAGCAAGAAAAAGCCTGTTTCTTGTCCGCGTGGTTTCACAGAAGTCTGGCCACATCCTTTAATGTGTGATGTCTGGGGCAGCAAGGGCCCATCAGCAACACTCACTTTTCTCAGACTTGGAAGAGGCACCGCTCCAAACATCACTTGAGCAATATGGGATGAATCTGTAAGAGAGAGCTGTGTGAGTCCTGCTGTGCCTCTGACACGCACAACAGGGTGAGGATGCGGTCACTTAACTGGAAGAAAAATAAATCCCGGGGAAAAGGGAAGGGGAAAAGGGAAAAGCTTCTGTCCAGTTTGACAACTTACCTTCCTGCACACCAAGTGACAACCGTAATTTTCTTGAATTTTCTCCTCAACACTAATAGTTTTACTGAGTTAAATCAATAAATAACATGTCTTTTATCAATCTAATTGAATCACTAAGCTCAGTGGACAGAACGATGGAGCATGACTTTGCTCTCAGCTATTCTGCCAATACAGTGGATGGCCTGTCACAGGGCAACTCTCCATGCTTCAGTTTTTCACACAAAAAATGAGAAGACTCTAGTCAGTGCAGTGTAAATGCTGACTGCAACCACTGGAGGTTTTTGCAGGAATTAACTTCACATGTCTCTGTTTTGCAGAAGACAAATTAACATCCCTTCTGTATAGATGGATATATAAACCGGTGTCTTTCATTTCTCTTCTTTGAACTAGGAGAGCTGCTCCACATTCTTCTCAAATTGTCAGATGTGTAACACACTATCAGCCCAGCACTCATGATAGATTCACCACTGCAGCTGTTTGACAAGGCTCTCTAAGCTATCCCAAATTTTTCTTCATTAGATTATCCCACAACTCCAAGGAGATTGAACCTGAGTTTCTCGACTTTGTTAGCCCTAAGTGTTAGAGAGCTGAACTGAAGTAAATGAGGAATCACACAATTTCCTTTTCCAAGTATAAGTCTTAACCTGTCTCTGCAGCACTCTTGCTAGCCTAAAAGGCATGAGATGCTGTTTAAGTATAAAGCTATTTCCCTCCGTTGTCCCTTCTTACACCATGTTTGCATTCCACCAGTGGGGATTTTCTTCTGGCTGAGAGGACAGGATCCCAGTTCCTGCAGATGGGCACAAAGAAACAAAAAACATACAGATGACAGTCTGTGATTTCAGAGGAATCGTAGGAGCCTCATGCAAGACCTCTGACCACACAGAAAACAAACATCCATGATGAAAAACATTGGCAAGGGAAGTGGAAGGAACATTTCTAAATTTGCCCTTAGGCAGATTTGACATTCAGAATTTGATTCATGCTACAGATGAAACCCGTCTAGAAGCTTCTTGTAGCACAGAATAGACCCATGATGCCTGTTTAAGTACCTCCCCAAAAGACAAATCCTAGCAGGTAAATTCCAATACACTCAGACGATGCGTGTGAGTGACGGAGGTTTGGGTGCCCGGGAGGCTGCAGGGCGAGAGGAGAGCGAAGGAGCAGCACTCATTACCGGCGGTACCTGCGCACCCAAGGCCAGCCCGTGCCCGCGGCACGGGATCAGCGCGGGGCAGCAACGGGGCACCGTGCGGGGCGGTGCGGCGGGCGCTGCCTCGCCCGGTCCCTCGGGGCTGCCCCACGGGGCGGAGGGGGCGACTCACCCACGCGGGTCGCGGGCCACTCGCGGGAGCTCATCAGCCGCCGCATGGTGTCGTAGCGGGTGTCGCAGTTCTCCCTGTTGAAGCAGTACCACCCTCCTGGCGAGGGGACAGGGGGTCAGCCGCCCCGCAGGGCCGGGGGCTCGCGGCCGAGGGACGGCGGCCCTCGGGGGCACCGAGGGCAGCCTCGGGTCGCCGCCCCGCTCGTGGCCGCCGCTGCGGAACTCGGGGGCGCCGGCGCTCACCTTCCAGGAACAGCAGCCAGCGCCGACTGCCTTTGGACTCCTTCAGGTAGTAGCTGCGGGCACAGGCAAGGGGCAGCGCCTCAGCGGGAGCCGGGCCCGGCCGCGCCGCTCCGCTCCGCCGCCGCTCGGGCCGGGGCCGCCGCCCGGGAGGCGCTCGCTGCACCTGTCGCCGCCGGTGCCGCGCGCCGCCGCGCGGTGGCGCCGCAGCCCTCGGGGCCGGGCCCGGGGAGCGGCGGCGGCCGCGCGGGGCAGCCCCGGGGCGCCCGGAGGGGCCGGCGCGGCGCGGGGACTCACCCGGCCGGGCTGCCGTCGTTGCAGGTGACCGAGGCGTTGTGCAGGAGGTGCAGGCGCAGGTCGTGCGGCAGCGCCTGGGCCGAGCAGGGGTACAGCGACTGCGCCAGGCTCTTGACCTGCGCCATGAAGCTGTCCATGTTGCCCTCCACGGCGGTGAAGTCCAGCGGGAAACTCTCGGCTGCCGCCGCCGCCGCCTCGCCGCGCTCGCGGACCGCCGGGCCTCGCCGCCGCCAGCCCTTCCTGCCCTCGCCGCCGGGCCCGGCGTGCAGCAGCCCCAGCAGCAGCAGGAGGTGCACCGCCGCCGTGCCCATCGCCGCCCGCCGCCACCCGCCGTTCGCCGCGGCAGCAGCCAGTCCCCGGCGGCCGGCAGCGCCGCCCGCGCTCCGCCGCGCCCCGCCGCGCCACCCGCGGGGACGGGGGTCGGCGGCGGTGGGCGAAGAGGGCAGCGCCGGCGGCGCGGGCTCGGCGGCGCGGCTGCCGGCACAGGAGCCCGCCGCCCGCTCCCAGGCGGCGAGCATGACAGAGGGGCACGGAGTGCGCGGGGAGCGCGCCGGGGGCGCCGCCAGCCCGGGCGCCGCGTGGGGCAGCAGCCGGCCAGCCCCCGCCCTGCCCTGCCCTCCGCCCCCTCGGAGCGAGGCGGAGGGAGCGGGGGGTCTGCGCCGCACCGCACCGGCACGGTGGGCCGCTCCGTCGGGGCGCGCCCCGCGCTCGACGGCGACGCCATCGCCGCCCCTGCCGGCGCCGGGGCCGCGGCGGTGGCGGCGGCGCCCGACAGCCTCGCCCGCAGGGCGGCGGGGGCCCGGGGCGGCCTCTCCCCGGGGCCGGGGGGGCGGCCGGGCCGCCCGAGCGCGAGACCCCGCACGTGGCAGCCCCCGTGGCGGCGCCCCAGGCCCGCGCCGCGCCCCCCGGCCCGCCCCTCTCCCCCCAGAGCCCCGACGGCAGCTCCTCCCCGGCTCCGCGTCGGCGGCACTGCCCGCCCCGCCCCGGGACGTGCCGCCGCCGCCGCCGCTCCGCCGGCGGAGCTCAGCCCCGCGCCCCCGGTCGCTCCCGTGCGGGACGCCGCGCTCCGGCCCGGCTCCGGCTCCCGCGGGGCAGCGGGAAGCGGCCCTTTGGTCCCCGAACATCGGCGTGCTGTCTGCTCGGCTTGCGCGGGTGCCCGGGGCGGCGGGTCGCCCCCGGCCGGAGGATGCTGCAGCCGGGAACGGGCGGGGACGCGGAGGCCCCGGGCGCGCCGGAGCCGCGGCAGGCCGGGGGTCGGAGTCTCCGCGCCGGAGAGGCTGCGCCCTGGTGCTCCCCGCAGCTCCCGAGGTTTACCGCCGGCCGCGCTCCCCCGGGGCCCGGACGTTTCCAGGAATTGCAAGAAAAATCCTGGAGAAAAAGCCGTGTTGCCACCAGAGTGCTGGTCATCTGGGCGAGGAGGAATTCCCTGGAAATGGCCTTATTGCAGACCTCGGAGTTAAACACCGAGGAAAAACAGAGAAAATACTACGCTTTGAGTAATACGCTCCTCACCAGCCCTCCAGAAAGGAACAGGAGGATTGTCTTTACTGGGAAATATAATCTATCTGGGATCAGAAAAGGTGAAAATAGTATAATCTTAAAATAGCACGTGGAAGGGGTTTTTTTTGTTTGTCAAACTGGAATTAGGGCTGTCCAACTGCTGCAACTACATTTTTTACCTTACTGTGTTTGGACTTTCTGAATGTAGGCTCAGCTCTGTTTCCTACACACGTAGCATGTGGTTTTGGTTTGCTTGCTATGTTGGTTTTTTTATCTTTCAGTTACTCTTATGTACTCTCAGTTCTTGCTCTGTTCTCACTAAGACTTTTACCCTCAAATGTTTTATTTAACTGCTAATACTGACAACAGTGTCTTTAAAGCCAAGACAAGCTACTCAATTGACTGTACACCTCCTCAGGTGCACCACGTTCACTCCTGACAAGTTTTTGGTCCCAGCACATTTCTGCATCTTTGTATCTTTCTCTGCGATGGCCTAAAACTCCCTTGCTCACGGTCCCTGCCAGGTCCCAGCAATGGATCACTGAGGCTAGTTATGGCAAGTTAAAGAGCTCGTCAGTCAGCCCGAGCAGAGCTTTATCTGGAACCTGGTCAGTTAGGGCACAGTCTGAAGCATTGAGTCCTCGGAGAGCTCCAGGATCCCTGGAAAAGATGGCATAAACAACTTGGGCACCTCACAGCCCACGAGGTACAGCACAAGCCAGAAGGGGAGAGACTGCTGAGCTGCATCCTTCACAGCAAAGCTGCTGTGCCTGCCGTTGCCAGGCTTGCATTCCTCCTGGTGTCCCTGCTCTCTCTCCGCGGAGGGCTGAGTTCCTGCGCTCTGTAATGCCTTGCTTGGTAACCAGCTGCCGCATCGAGGGGTGACTGATTATGATGCACCAGGGAGGCATCTTATGGCAGAGAGGAATGCATGTTAAAGTTGCAGATCTTTGTCCTGAGAAGTGAAGCAAAGAAATTCAAATTTTGCGTGGCTTGGCTTTGCTGAGCCCTCTTCAGCTTTCTGACCTCTGATTCAGGTCACTCAGGGGAGGGTTCGTTCAGAGCACTCTTGCTGTCCTTCCAAAGCTCAGGAAAATGTTGTATTACTTTTCGTGGCTGAGCAAGGGGCTATGAGGAAGAATGTAACTCTGTAGGTCTGGTGTAACAGCCTTTCTGATCTCTAAACATTTAAATCTGGTACCGTTCAACTCCTTGACGTACTGAACTTGAATGAACATCAAAGTGACGCATATTTTAGGGAATTTTATAATAGTTCAGCATGAAAGGTTCATTGAGTTTTAATCTTATGGTAAGAAGCCTTCCTACATTGAACAGATTGGCCTCAGTGCAAAAAGAAGCCCAGAGAAAGCTGAAAGAATTGGAGTCCTGCTCCAGGCACTGGAGATTTGGCATTTTTATTGGTAGGAGTGAAGCACACAGGAGGTGAGCAGGAGACTTTTAATGATTGAGAATAATGTTATGGGAAGTATTGTTTTCATTTAATACCCTTGAAAGTGAAATGTCCTGCATAATGTGTTCCACTAGGTCCTGAGATATGTCCCCATATGTTCAGTGTGTTGGAGTATGCCGTACCAAAGCTTATGAGGCAGTTCTGAATTCCCTCACACCCTGCCAGGACTAAGGCAGCCCCAGCACTGGCCCTCTAGATGTTTACCAAGGAAACCCAGTACCAAGAGGGTGACACCTGGGTCCTGTGTAAGGGCTTGTGCCACAGGTGTGGTTCCCCTTCACAGCCACCTCTCATTCCTGATGTGAGCCACGCTGCAGCCCTGGCTCAGACCAAGCTCCCTGGCTCATTGCCTGGCTCTGGTGTTGTGTAAATCTCCCCCTGCAGCACCACTCACCGACAGAATCCTGCTTTCACACAGTCATGCTACTGCTGCCTCCTGACCCCGAGGCCAGGGGTTGCCAAGAACTCCAGGAGAGCAGCAGAGCCCTCTTAAAACCTGGGAACAGATGTGATGTGATGTGCTGGGTGATGCTTTGGTAGGAACCATCTCTTGAAACACTCCAGAATTATTGTTACAGTGATAAGCAGCTTGTCCTGCATCATGTTTTGGAGCTTGTTACTACATTTCTAGATGTTCACAGCTAATTTCCTGTTCATTTTGAAAGAAGAAATAAAAAATAAAAGCAGGTGAGGTTTTGCTACTTTTTGAAGAAGCATATATGTGTTATTCCCTGTATGCCTGTGACAATGCAGATGCAGACAGTGCCAGGACTATGTATTGAATGCAAGGCACCAGCTGCCTGAAAAGTGGGATTAGGGAAAGTCATTCTGCAGTGTGTTCACTCTAATCACCAAAAAAAAAATGCAATTTAAGACAATTTTTTTAGAGGATGTTTGGCTGGGGCTTACCTGGTAGATTTGCAGGCATCCTCCAGCCTGACAGTGGCAGAAATCAGATATAAGGGTGTTTTCAGCCATTCCCAAATGAGATCCTCTTTCTTTGTGGCTTTTTAATGGACTCCAGGTTGTAATCACCTCCCCCATTTCTTTCCTGATGCTTCTAATTTCAGATAAATATTTGAGATTAGAAGTGTCTCTGGGTATGAAATGTGACCCTTCTCCTCCATGCAACTCTATGATTATGACGTACTATTAATAATCACAATCACCTCTAATCCTACAATTTGGAAATGTTCAGCTCAAATTACATTGGTGTCTTTTTAACAGGAGCAACATTTCTGTAAGGGATGTGTCATTTCCAGATGCAAAAAAGGTGCAAAAGATGAAACAGCTGCCTGCTTCAGACATCAAATAGGAGCTACACCCATCCAGAAATGAGACCAGTGTTTTGGGCCACGAAACCCAACGTGTATCTTTCAGATTGGAATGGCTGCTCTGCCTGAGCAGGGGATAGTCACTGCAGTTAACAAAATCATCTTAATTGCTTATTCGCCTACAGCAAAAGCATTAATTAGTGGAAGAATGGGATATCTTCATTATGCGTGAGATAATTGTAGAGCTTTGGATCTCTCTGTCTTTTAAAGACTAAGAAGTCAGACTATCTGACTTGAATATCAGACATTTGTTGCACCCTTTTTTAGACAAGTGTGTCAACTTTGAGAAAATCTTTCCCTTAAATGCTCACACCTCTTCACGTATATTTACAGCATAACACAATTGAAAAGGTAGAAAACTAAATATCCTGAACACTGTGGCTCTATAAATGTAATGGCAATGATACTGCCCGATGGGTGGACTTCGGAGTCCGCATCCATAAGCTAGGGGATGTCTCTCCATCACTAAAATTCCCATGTTTCTCCCTTCTCTGACACGGCTGATATGGTTAACACAAGCAAGTGGTATCTTTTATGAAAGTGTCTTTCCTTGAAAGGATCTTTTTCTTTTATAAGCCAAGCAAAGCAGACATTTTTGTGGGTGCTGGGGTAGAGGTGGAGACTTAACATATAGGATAAATATAGAAGAAGTAGAGAAAGGAGAAAGTATTTGGCATGTGGTTACAACTTAGGCTAAATAAATTCCATTGGTTATTTAACTAAAAGTTTTGGGTTTTGATTGCTGTTTGTTTTGCGTTTTTTTTTTTTTTTTTTTTTTTTTTTTTTTGTGAGTTGTTTTGTTTTCTTTCTATGATAGTAAACTAAACAGACTGTCATCGAATGTAAGAGTGCCTTTGATGCAGTGGCCATGTTGAGACTGAAGGGAAAACCCATAAATGAAATAAAGTCTCTGGGAAATTGTGTGTTGTGAAATGTATGATAATTTCGGTTCCGTGGCTGCAGCCATGTCTCCTGACCATCTGAGTTTGCAGCACTGACCACGAGGTTCCAAATGAACTTTTTTCTCCTTTTGTTGCCAGAAGAAATGTCTCAGGAGCAGCAGGATGCTGTGCTTTGTCTGACCAACGGCGCCCCGGCCGTGGCAGTGCCGGGACGCTGCCGCGGCGCTGGGAAGGCGGCGGGACGGTCCCCATTCCCCTGCGACATGCGGCGTTCGCCAGGGCTGTTATTTGGCCCAGGAGAGCCTTCCCTGTACGCGCGGGGATTTTCGGTGCCACTGCCTAGGAGGCAGATCCGAACCCTTCTGCCCAAGGCATTTCTGGCCCCGGCGCTGCCCGGGGATGCCCGGGCCGGCCGGCCCTTGCTGAGGGGTCGCCGCCTGCGCTGCCGGCCAGGGTCCCGGTAAAACGAGAAAATGTTTTATTTCCCTGAGGGAGGATCCCGACACTGGAAACCCAAGGGACAACACAGGCGCCGACCGCCACAGCGGGAGGTGCGCCTGGCTCCCGTCCCGCTCCCCGCGGGGCTCCGGAGCCGCCCCCAGCGCGGCCCGGCGGGCAGGGCCGGGGGCAGCCCCCGCCCAGCGCCGGGGGAGCCGCCCGGGCCGCCCACCGTGCGCCGTGTCCAGGGGCCGCCGCCAGCCCCCCTCGCGCACCGGGCGAACCGCCCCGCTCCGCTCCGCTCCGCCCGCAGAGCCGCCGGCCCGTCCCGCCGCGGGCCGGCTCCGCCAGGCCGGGACCGTCCGCCACCGCTCGCTCCCGCAGCCGCCGGGCCGGGCCGGGCCAGCGCCCCCGTCCTCCTCCCCTCCGGTGCGGTCGGGGCGCGGCGCGGCGGGGCGGGCCGGCAGCGGGACGGCCCCGGGCCGGCTCCGCCCCGGTCGCGCGGGGCTGGCACGGCAGGGGAAGATGGCGGCGGCGGGCGGGGGCGGCGCCGCGGTGTCGGTGCTGGCGCCCAGCGGGCGGCGGGTCACCGTGCGGGTGGGGCCCGGCACGGTCCTGCTCCAGGTGGGTCCGCGGGGCGAGGGGGCTGCGGGGAAGGCGGTGGCAGGGCAGCAGGCAGGCCGTGACGCCTCTGTTCTCTCCGCAGGTCCTCGAGGAGGTCTGCAGGAAGCAGGGCGGCAGCCCTGGCGAGTACGGCCTGAAGTGAGTGTCGCCGCGGGGCCGGGCCGGCTCCGGCTGCCCCGGCCGTGCGAGAGGCCCCGCCCGCGGCCGCTCTCCGCGCCGGGCCCGGCGCTGCCGGAGTCCGCGGCTCGGCCGGGGCCCGGCGGAACCCGCGGCGGGCGGTGGGAGTGCGAGGGGCCCGGACGCGCACTGAGCTCTGCCCAGGGCGGCTCGCCCCGGTTTCCCTGTGCCACGCTCCTTTCGGTGCCGGGACGCACGGCGAGGCCCCATGCCGCTGCCACGGGACACCCACGCGTGCACCTCATCCAGAGCACAGATCAGCAGCGCCCGTCTCCCCTCTTACCTGGGGGTTTGACCCTCCGCTTTTATGGTGTCTTCATTGCAACTCGTTTGTCTGAATAGCACAAAAAAAAAAAAAAACAAAAAACAAAAAACAAAACATTGGAAGTACATTGGTATTTAACCAGGCTTGGCTACGTAGTTGGTTGCTGTTTATCTCTTTAAACCTTTAAAGGAAGAACATAGATTTGAGTCCCTTCTCTGTGCCTTCTGTGAACTGCAGCTCCTTTGGTGTGCAGAATAGCTGTTGTTGATTTTGTTGAATTCCTTCTGGGAATTGTCTTGCCCAATACCTGGACTTTGTATTGCTCATAGGCTGTGTTCTCCTTCAGGTTTCAGAGGAATGTGTTGGACCTGTCTTTGCAGTGGAGATTTGCTAGGCTGCCCAACAATGCCAAACTGGAGATGGTGCCAGTCTCCAGCAGAGCAGGAGCTGGAACCACGGTATGTTCATTTACACAATGTGACCTGATTTGTTCAGTTAGCAGTTGTGCTGATAGGATCTCATCAGATCTAATGACCAAGAGGCCGGCTGAAGACTGGTTGCAGTGCTTTCGAAAATAGTAATTAGGTAGCTGAAAGTCTTTGCTTAGAGTCTGCATGAGCATGGGGTACCAGCTGTGCTAGAGGAGAAAAACTAGTGGTCATGGATAGCTAAGATGTTAAACATCAGTGACGACTAATTCAGTTCCCTTTCCTAATTTCTGTTTCAGTTGCTGTTGTCCAGCTCTGGATTTTGAGTAAATCTCAGATTCTTACAGAATCTTGTTTTGCTGCTTTCCCAGCATTGGTGTTCATGGTGTGTTTACACAGCTTTAGATTCTTCAGTGACATGTTCTGTGTTCATCAGTGGCCAAATGTCCCTATTTAGTATTATTTGCAAAGGACCTTTGGACAGTGTTTTCTCTAGAAATTATGGCCACTTGTAGGAGTGTAAAAATCTTCTATACATACCCCTGTGGCCATAGGCCTAACTTTTCAAGCGATGCATAGGTGTTACTGAGTGTGAACTTTTCGTGGTGTAAAAATGATGTGTGGTCTTACTTAAGTAGCCTGGCAATGGAAATTTGTCTGTCACTAAGTCAATCCTGTTATTTGTTAACTTCCTCAGAGGAAGTTTCTCCATTTTCATGTAAGTTTCAGGTCTTTTGCTGCTGATCTCTTAATGTCTGTCAGCCAAGCAGTGTTAGTGGTGTTTGTTATAGGCAGTTAATCTAGCTGAGAGAAACTGAGAGAAACTGATCAGTGAACTTTGTGGTGTGAGAAGGCTTTGGAGTCTCTGCTTTAGCTCACTTTGTAATGTAGTTTTGGGGGTCCCTGATGTTCATACTTTTCTCTGTAAAACCTCCATGTTCTTAGCTTTGGCACTCATGCCTTTTTTTTTGATTTGGGGGTACAAGGACATTTGTGCTTGAAATAGTGTCTTTACTTTAAAAAATACCACAAACCAGTAGCATCTGCTTAAAATTTTCAGTGAAATGTTGTGGTGGAATGGAGGTTTCGTCCAGAGAAAAGTCTTTCTTTTGAAATGGTGCAGTGATGACTGTCTGACATTTGCATCCAGTTTGGGAGGTACTGAAGGAAAAAAATGATTTTATTTTTTTTTCCCCTGAAGTTATATTGCGAGAAAAGGCAAGAAGGACTGTTCACTGTTAGGAGAGGGGTTATAGTGTGGAAGTGTTACATTATATCACAAAAGAGAAGAGCTAAAAGAAGTATAAGCTGTTACTATTTAGTTGCAGTTCAACAGCACAATATACAGAAGTGAGGCTGCCCTGGGAGTGCTGGTTGCTCTGTCATGAAGGTGAGAAGATGCAGCAAATGTGCATGTAAAGAGTGGAGCCTAAAGAATCCTTGCCCCACAAACTTGAGCAGATTTTACTTGGGAGAATTTCACAGTGTAAGAAAAGACTTTGTACAGAACAACTGACTAAAAAGAATTCCCTCCCACAGGGAGTTTGTGTTAAAAAATAGGGAATTCCGTAACAGCCAGATGAGTGTGACTGGGATGTAGTGGCAGTTCAGATGCAGACTCAGTCCTGCCAGCTGGCTGCAGTAATATTGAGATGAATTTCATTCTGTGTCTTTTATTACTGTATGTTCTATTAAGATTATGTGTGTGGAAGTAGGTGTGCTTTCCTTTAGTGACAGCAGTTACCCTAGAGACAGAATACAGGTTTTGATAAATCATGAGTTTGGTCAGCAAATCTGATGTTTTAAAAATAGAAAGCTTTTGGATTTGCCTGTGCTTGTGGAAAATACTGTTTCCTGTAAGACAGTTCTTTAGTGAAAAATGGAACAAATTCCCTTTGTGATAGTGGGTGATGCAGGAGCACCATCAGTACAGCTCTGGTGTTAAAGCTGTCAGCCTCTTTTTTAAATGTTTGTAAACTTAGACGATAATTGGCACTGGTTGTTGGAATACTAAGCAGCACCTGGGGTTTTCGAAGAGACTTTTCTAATGGAGTGAACAGGACTTTCGTGACATGTTTGTCTTTGAACTGTTGCCCAAAAACTGATGCAACTGGTAGTCTGAATTTCTGGCCTGGATTCTTACAGAATGGTGATGTCAGCTGTCATCGCTCTGCTGTAGCTGAGAATAATCTAAAGCTTGTCTCCCATGTAGGAGAAACCGGGAGATTGTGTTAGTGGTGGGATGAAATGACACTGTACTGTCAGCTCATTATTGATGATGCCACTGTCTGCATAAATTTTTCCTTTATGCAGAAAAATTCCTGTCTCCAGCAGATCAGCATTTGTAGTCCTGTGAGGACTGGTGGGAGCCAAGGCAGATGACAAATGTATTCCTCCATGGAAATCACAGTGAATTACTGGAACTTTCCCACCTCTCTGTAGCTCCTGCCCTCATGCTTGCACACACACCTTGCACTTGGTGAGAGGCTGCACTGAGAGTATTAGTAAGGACACATGAAAACACAGAATGAAAGAAAGTGGCTTTGGCTGTCTTGGCCTAATGTCCTTCTCAGGCTTTGGAATAAGGCCAGTTTTTGTGGACTTCTGCAAACTAAAGTTGACTGGAGAAGCCAGGTTGTATCTAGTGGCTGCAGGACTTCGTGTGATTTTTCTTTAGACAAGTGAGCTAATTGGGAAAACTTGAGAGTTAGACATTCTGGAAAAGGCTGAATATTCTCTAAAAGGTTAAGATAACACCTAAAGTGCTCTGCAGAATATTATCTAGAGAATAGATACCTGTCTATCTCTTGGTTGGCTGCTGAACTTTTCCCTTGGGACGGTCAGGAGTTTGAAGTTCTTCAGGACTGACCCCAGCATGTGTTCACTTTAGAAATGTCTTGGTGTTTTTTTTTTTTTTTTTGGTTTTTTTTTTTGTTGTTTTGTTTTGTTTTGTTTTTTGTCTTTTTGTTTGTTTGTTTGTTTGTTTTGTTTTTTCTTTTTTTTTTTTGTTTTTTCTTTTTTTTTTGGTTTTTTTTTTTTGTTTGTTTGTTTGGTTGGTTGGTTGGTTGGTTGGTTTTTTTTGTGGGGGAGCAGTAGGGGAGCAATTCTCTAAAGACTGTGTGGTGCCTTATAATGTACGTGGATGTTCACATTCCAGGTTGGAAAAGATCTGTTAAAATCTGCAGCTAGCTGGCTCTTGCCTTTTTCTGCAGGTGTTCAAGAACTCGATAATTTAATGACCAGAATTATTGTTGAGATTTTTTTGTTACTTCACTCTTAAATTGTATGTCAAAATGTGGTGGTTAGGAAGCATTAGTGAGTTACAAACGTCATTCCTTCAGACTGCTAACGGTTGTTTAGGTCTTCAGTAAAGCAGGGATGGATGGGAATGTGTTAATTGTTTCTGTGTGTGGATATGCAAGTGAACAGTTTTGTCCCATGGAAGTTGTTCTGCAAAATGACGCTGGAGTAGACCAGCTCTGTGTTGGTGTTTTAGATGGTGCAGCTGCATCAGGCATGTCTGGGTTATTGGAGTTTGTTTTATGCAGCTGTGAAGACCCTTACTGTAAAGTTTCACCTGGTATAAAGCAGAACACCTCTGTTGCTCATGATGGCACATTATTTGGGATGTTTGCATTGGCATTTTTCTGAATATGTTGCAGTTCAAGATAGGGCAGGGGAGAGGGGCCCCTGAAAGCTGGTTAGTATTCCAGGATGGCCTCCCCCACACTCAGGAGCCATTCATCCCAGCGAACAGGAATTCAGGCCAGAATGCCTGCATTGATGAACAAGAAACACCAAAATATTTTAAAAAGTTGTGAAGAAAAATAAGTTTTCATTCAATTTTCAGATGAATTAATTGTGGTGTTCTTATAGGTTCGGATAGCATTACAACTAGATGATGGCTCCCGCTTGCAAGACACCTTCCTCTGTCAACAGACCTTGTGGGAACTTCTCAACCATTTTGCAAAGATCAGGTGAGCAATGCACTGAGAAAATACTTGTTTTGATCTCTGCATGCCACTAATTACTTGTTACAGTGACCCAGCTAAATCCTTCAAATTTGTAGAATTTACATTTATTTGATTGTGATTTCTCCTATAACAGAGATGTTTGCATTTTCCTTGCTCTTTCGTATTTGACAATCCATAGTTTCATTATTGTTTTTTAATCCAGGAGTACCACTTCTGATTCAGGGCATAAACTGGTAACAAACTGCTGAAGCTGTGAAGATACTGGGATGTGTTGCACCACCTTCCTTTCACACAAATCTATTTGAAGTCAGATTGCTGCTAGAGATGTGTGTGTCAAGCCTGGATGATCTCCATCCCCACTATTTCTGTGCTGCAGCTCCCTGTAGTGCAGGGGATTCTTTCACATGGGTTGCTGTTGCTTTTGAGACTTGCTGTTGTGCAAGTTCTTCAAGGAAATCTGGAGCTCTCAGCAGGTTAATGTGGAATCTTCAAAAGACTGATTAGATCCTGTTTAAATGGAAGAATTTCTGGTTCTGTATTTATTGAACATGTACATGGGTTAGAAATCTTGTTTTAGTCTAGTCTTCATTGAGTGCTACCTCTTGTCTTTAGTTTTGATTTTAGAAGGCTGTATTGTTTTGAAATGACAAGCTAATAAACTTCTCTGAGAGAGCCACTTTTTTTCTATTTTTCATGGTTTGGAAGAGGAAGCCTTGAAGCTGTGACAGCCGTTCTGTTTTTAATCATGGACCATGTCTACAATGTGACATTTATTCATAAGTAAAGGAACAGTATTCATGTAAATGCTAGAGATAAAAGAACTATTTTTCTTTTAATTGAGGAAAGAGGTAGGAAAAAACCACAGGTATCATTTTCCTGAGGGTTTTAAGTCCCCTCTTGTCCCTTACTACATTCTCTGTGAGGAGAGGAGTGCTTGTTGCAGTTTGGGGACTGCTGGACTGGTGGAAGGTGGTAGTTACTGACAATTACAAATAACCTTTGTGTGGCTTTGTCACATATTAGTTGATTGTTTCTTTGGTTTAAATTTTGAGCTTTTCATATAATTTTGCACTTTTGAAGTGGTTTTATTGGTTACAGCTCATTGTAATACTACTAGCTCATAGACATGTTGCTCTTCTTAAGCTTCTAACTGCGGCAGTGTGCTAAGCATTCATAACTTCAGAACACAGCTGCTCTTTTCTGGCCTCTGGAAGCTGACTTCAGATGTTTGGATGGACTTTACAATCTTGATTAAGTTCAACAAGCAGCAGAGGTGCTGTGTGTGGTTTAGTCACAGAACAAGCTGAATCTACAGGCATCTGTATGGATTTAATGGGCTGAGTTACTGTTCAATGTGTTTTGATTCTGTTGACTAACTAGTCAGCTAGTTGTTGATGTTTGCTGAAATCCTTCCTTGGGCTCTCCAACTGGAGACGTTTTCCTGGAATGCTTGGCCGCTCTAAGTGCGTGAGGGGAAGTATTCTAAATCCACTGGAATTTCCCCTGGGTTTCCAGCATCCATCTTGGCTAATTGGGTCTGAAGAAGGTCTGGAAGCTATTGTAGGGCTGCTCCTCCTCTCAGCGTGCGGCAGTCCTTGCACAAGATGTTTACAGGCCCTGTCAGATCACTACATGAAGGAATCTAATCTGCTTGCCGTTCCCCTTCTGAAGAGCAGCACATCAAAGAGAGGACAGTATGTTTGATGTGTGTGCTTGCCTCAGTGGGTGCATGTAATGGATTAGCAGCAGCTGGAGGAGGAGCCTGCTGCTTCCAAGAGTTAGACAAAAATAAGTCTCTGGGGATCTTTGTGTGGAGTCTGTACTGCAGAGGCTGGTTGAAAGCACACTGTTGTCTGCCCTGTGAGCAAGAATCCTGCATTTCTATCTCCCACTCTTGCCTGCTTGCAACTTCAGCAGCTTTATGGGCTGTTCTCCATAGAGCAGTTGCAATTCAGAGACTCAGAGACATCTTTGATAATCATTATAATTCTTCACCGCTTCTTCTTCTACACCGGTCATTCATTTGGTTCAGATATTTTCCACACATTTTTAGAAAACTCTTCAAAGAATTTCTTGGATTGAAGTGGAAAGCGGTTTTTGGAAAAGTGAATGAAACTAGGTTCTTTCTATAAGTCAAACTGGCTTCCTCTCTATTAGTCTTTGGTGAGGACATGTTCCAGTCCACCTAAGACTTTTTTCTCTTAGATGGTTGTCATCCAGCTTTCCTGACAGACAGCAGCTTGAGGTTCAAGCTGGTGTTCCGTGGCCTGTTCTGTCTGCCTTTTCTGTGATTCTGTACTGTTTCTCTGTGTCTCATCAGGCCTTTATCTTTTGTGCACTGTTATTGAGGATTGCTCCAGGATGCAGCTAATCTTAATTGGAAGCAAATCCTATTGAAAATAAGGTGGGAACGAGTATCTTTCCTGGATTGTCTGGAGAAGTCTGAGTGCAGTAACCTGCTATGGTGTGCTGATGGTGATCTTTTGTTCCAATTCTCCAATTGAGACAAGATTTTTTTTTCTGCCTTTCATCATCAGGCATTGGCCTTGGGAATTTCCTCGGGTATTGCTGCCAGAGGAGTGAGGGAGGTTGGAGCCTGGGTCTTATATCACAAGACAATGTTCTTTTGTATGAGCAACTTAATCTCTTGATTCCTGCAGAGCATTGTATAGTGTGTTTTGTTCCTGAAAGAGAATAACTAATTGCAGAATCACAAATGGAGGCAAACCTATTGTAGTGTTGGTTTGATTGTTCACCTTGAAGTTAACTGTGTTTCATAATCTGAAACTTGAATATAGTATTTTGGATGCTGTGGTGTGTCTGTTGCTTTCTGCACAATGGGATTTGTTGTGGTGGCTGGGAGAAGTGTTCTGAAATAGTGGTCTTACAGTCTTGGTACTATGAACTCCCTGGAATATGTTGCAACTGGTCTGGAAGCAGTTCTCAGCTGCTGTCTTTCCTAAAATAGACCTGACCCTCAGGACTGGTTTTATAGTTTGTTCTGTTTGGATTTACTCTACCTCTGGGTTTCATTGTGTCTCGCCTTGTCCCATACCACTGTGCTGTTGCAAGCTTTTAACCATTTGATCAAGATGGCATATAGACTGCTACAATTAAGCCTGACATCTCAGTTGTGGTTTTTGCTTAACAGATTTAGTCCTTCATATCCTTCAACTGGAAACCATTGATGTTCTCTGGCTCTTGAGAATTACTCAAAGATTGAGTATCATAATTTTCCAACGGCTCTCTCGATCCTGAGTGGCTTCTGGTTTCATTTATATGTCATTGTAGCTGAGTTTTAAGTCTCAGTTGAAATGTCCTTGATGAATTTCCATGGAATTTGATGGCTGTTTCCCTTAATTTTCCACTTCATAGGCTGGTTGACTCCCTCTCAGTTCAGTTTATTTTGTCACTTCATGCTGGGCTGAGTTTGGTTATGCAGACTCCAGAGTTCTGCTGGGGATGCAGGTTGTTAAAGTGCAAAAGGTGATTTCCCTGTTAACATAACAGAAAATGCTACCTGTGTCCTGAGGTGGTCTTTCCCTGCTGGCTGGATATATTGCATGTCTGTTTGTGGAGTTCCAAGCTTTTCTAAGAGCAGCAGACAGACTGTGCAATGCACAGTCACTTCAGAACCACACTCTTCAGCGGCTGTGTGGATTTTGACTGTTACTTAAGGGATTCTTTTCCTACATAACTCCTTGACATAACTTTGTTTCTGGTAATATTGCATCTCAAAATAATAGTGTTTAAATTATGTGATGCTGAAGGCACAATATTTTACGTGAATGCATTGAAGCAAATTGTTTACTTAATGTCTAATAGTAGTCCTGTGAACTGTGTAGTGGTTATTGCTGGAGAAAAACAGAGGACAGTGTTTCCTGCTGATTTCACTTTGTAGTGTTACTCTGTGCTGGTTTTGGAGGGGGTAGGCTGTTCTGCAGATGCTGCAGTGTTTTGCTCTTTCTTGCAGGGAGCTGATGGAACAGGATGGTGAATTGTCTCCAGTCTGTATTTACATGCGGGATGAGGTAAGGCAGCAAAGGCCTCTCAACTGTCTCATGTCCCTAAAACATAAGAAAACTTAGTTCTGCTTTCCAACCTGGAAAGTGTTTCTTTTGAACTTTCTTGAGAGGGGAAGTAAAAAAATGTTGGTCTTTTCAATGCATGACGTGTCTGTATGGAAAAAAGCTCTCTTGGAACGTAACCTTGTGCCGTTGAGACCTCTGAGCCCATAAAATGAGCTCAATGACCTATTTGTGTTTTTCTTTCCAGCTTCTTTTAAAGCTGGAGTCAAAACAGTGTTTTCATTTTAATAAATATTTGCTTTTCTCTGTTTTGATCTTTCGCTATTAATGTTTTGTTAAATATTTTGTATGTGGATATTATGGAATTCACTCTCCCTAGCTGTCCCCTTTACTTCCCACTGACCTCTGTGGACAGATCGTCTTTATTCTGGAATAGGTCATTACAGACAGATAGGAGGTGTATGTAAGGAAATCGTCTGTCTTGCAGCCCTGAGATGTTGCCTGTCATTTAACTCCTGACATAAAAGTAGCTTTGCTGTAGTTGGATCCCACTTGGATGTGTGTATGGGATGAAAATATATGTAGGTCACCTTCCATTGAGATGATTTAATAAACTGTGAATTTGGTGAAACAGTACAAGTTGATACAGATGGATTTCAGGTCTGATTTTCAACTGCAGGAGTGTGTTTTCACCTGTTTCTTGTGTAGTGTGGTATTTCTTCAGATACAGATTTCTTTCTGTAAAGGGCTTTACATGCTTTCCTGGGGAATCAGAGGCCGTAACTACTCTCCTTTGGTTTTGTTGTAGATATCAGGAAAAGATGCCCTGGAGAGGACAACACTGAAATCACTTGGCCTGATTGGAGGCAATGCCATTATCAGGTTGGGAGAAGCAAAGTTTGGCCTCTTTATTTTCCCTTTCCACTCTGATAGTGAATTTGTTTTGTTTCAAGTACCAAAAGAAAGAAAGAAAAAGAAAAGTCACAAGAAAAGACGCCAAATTAAAACATTGCGGCATTCAGAAATTACTGCATTTGCCTGTTTATCTCAAACTGCTGCCCAGATGTGCTTTGCACAGCAGCAGATTCTGGCACTGACCGGTCATGTGCAGATTAAAAGAGCTTGTTTGTTTGTTTCTTTTTTTATTTTTTTTTTTTCCTCCTTTGAGTGGAACAGACAATTCAAAGTTAAAAGTCTCTCAGAGAGGGTAATCAGCTGCCACTTCATTCTTCCCTGCTCTGGATCTCAGGCACTTAACTCCCAGCTGCTGCAGGCCCTGGTGGCTGTTGGGGGGTGAGTTTGGGACAGGGGCAACCTTTCTGTGATCTCCTGACCAGCTCTTTGTGGTATATACAGAAGGCAGGAGTGATTAGAAGGCTGTGCTTTCCAACTGCCTACTGATTTTCTCTAGAAGGCAGTTTTCTTGCAGAGGAGTGGATCCCTGTTCTGTTATTCTGCACAACCCCCTGGCCCTCTACCCCACACTTCACAGTAATTGGAGCTTGTTCTCTGTAAGGACCTGGAAGAAGAAAGTTAATAAATCAGGGTGTATTTGAGTCAGATGTTGTCTTTGTGTCATGGAAACATGAAGAATAGAGAGGGCAGCAGTCCTAGGATTATGATTTTATTTTTATTCCTTTTGGTGTCTTCTTCAAGAGTTGTCATGAAGAAATGCAGTTCATCTGGTGGGGAGGGTGCCACGGTGCCTTGTAATGAGCCAACAGTGAGGCAAGGCTCCATGGAAGAAGCAATGGATGTGCCACTACCTCAAGAAAACACATTTCCAAAGGACTTGGAGCACAGGGATGTGGCTGTATCTTTAAACAGCTGCACACACAAGCAAGACTCGATTAAAGATTCTCATGCTAGCTTGGAGGAGCTGCAGCGTTTCCCAGAGCCTGAGCCTACCCCGTTTGGCCCTTTTTTTGGAGAGGGAGAGCATCTGGGGGACTCTCCTGTAGCTGTACCATCTTCAAAGCTGCCAACAACTTTTTTGAGCCCTGGAGGTCCTTCTAAGCCAAAGAAGTCTAAGAACAGCCAAGAACTGCGAAAGGAGCAAGAACAGGTAAGGGAAAATGTATTTGCAGTTTGGGCAACGAGGGCTTTTCTTATATCCTGCCTTGCCTGAGGCTGCACTCCCATGAGGAAAAAGATGTTTCCAGATTTAGGACTTTTTCCCTGTGTCACAGAATTAGGTGCCTTAATGACACACAGTTCTGTCTTGAGTTCAGAAAGGAAGTAGGAAGGATTTGAGTTTAAGAATTTGCTGTCCAGAGTTAGGCAATAGAGACAACACAGCTGCATTAAATCACAGTCCAGAAGATCCTGCACCTCAGTGCCACAGATTTCATTAACAAATGGCCACTTTGTTACCTGACCCTGTGACTTAATTTTCTTTGTATTGCAGATGAAGCAGAAACCTTCCATCCTTTTCCTTTTGTCCTTCTCCTTGCTTATAGAAGTAGTTTTTGTCTTAATCTAAAATATCTTGCCTCTGAAGTAGTCTGCCTGTCTCTATCTCCCAGAGGGACAGATTGCACATCTCACCATTGTTGGGTCTCTGAAATAAAACTGTGTTTGTTAAAACTGAATAGTGCTTGAGCCCATGTTGAGATACCAGAACTGATGGCTGAAAAGTGCTGTGATGCCATCCCAGAGTCACCTGGGAATGACATTGAAGTGTGTTTTGTGCAGGCCAGCTGTATGGAATTGAATGCCTTCAGGAAGGTTGGGTATGTCTGGCAAGTAGCGTAGCATGAAGTACAGGAGCCATTTAATTAATAATTTACTCCTTGTTATTATGCACTGAGAGTTTCCCATTCTGGATTCTCAGTGAGCAGCTCTTTTCTTGCTCCTTTGGCTCATCACTGGCCAGCTTTCATGTCACAGATCCCCTTTGTTGTTTCTGACTCTTTGGTACCTCCTAGAGTTGGAGGTTTGAATCTCCTCTGGTCTGATCCAGCCAGGATTGAACAATAGAAAGCTATAAGTAGAAAGAAAGGATGCCTGGGGAGCTTCAAAGGGAGCTTAGTCCAGGAGGAATTTAGCAAGACTGTGGATGCTTTCACGTTGATGTAGAGACTCTACCTTAGTTGACTTCTCTGTGGTTGCAGCCTATTTTTGATGAGTTCTGAATTGTTGAGGAGCAGAAGCCAGACCGTGGAAGGACTCTGGAGCAGCTGTGAACTGCACAAGTAGCAGAAAGAGGCCATGCCAACCTGCAGCGGTGAATATTTGAGTGTATTAGAAGCATGTTTGGGTCTGTCTAATCAGTATTATTTAACCTTTTGGAGCAGACCCTTAACATGGAGAATTAAACAGTAGGCTGGGTGATTTGTCCAGTCTCATGTGTTGCTTGCTTCAGTTGCACTCTTGTCTATGAGGGGTTTGGAAAGGAGGAGTTTGTGCTGCGTCTGGGAAGAGAGAAGAAGTGCAGGGGTTTGTTGCCCACACTTGTCTGTGCACTGGTGGGAGAGGCAGAGCTCCATCATTTCGCTGAGTGCCCAGGCTGATGTGTAGCTGAGCTCTTGGGCATGGCTGAGTGCTGGTGGCTGAAGGACTCACACCAAGCGATGTCGTTCTCAGAGTCGCAGTCCAGTTCAAACCACTTCTGGAGCCAGCCGCCTTCCACTCTGAGAGCAGCTTGGGAAGCAGCTGCAGATTCTGTTGGGGGAGTTGTGTCCTTGTGTTAAACAGCATGTGATTTTGACGGCTGCTTTCAAGCCCTTTGATCTCTGGTACTTTTGCTGCTGATTGATTACATTTTGTTCCCTCCTCCACTCCTGCCATCTTCCACTCTCCTCCCAGCAGCAACAGCCAAGTAGGGCTAGCCACATGGCATCTGCTTTTTGTCCTTTTTCAGTCCTGAGGAAAAAAAACCCAAAACAAAACAAATTATTTTTAAACATCAAAGGTCCATTTTTGTAAAAGAATCTTCCCATTAATGCTTTGCCTGTGTGTGGTTTTTGAAGCTGAAGAGAGGCTGGATAAAATCTGTGCCGGCATCCCTTCGTTTCTTGGGCTAAAGATGGTTTACAGACAGCTGCAAGCTGACTTTGATGTCAGAATGTTAATTATTAGAAGGTAACTTTAAACCAGATTCAGCATGAGATTAGAGTTCCCAGAGGTGGTGGGGAGGAAGTGGATCTCTGGGGAGAGCTTGCTGCTGTGGAAAGCACAATGACCCCTATTTCACTTAAATCGTAAGAGTTTTCCTCGGCTTACCTGCTTCCCTGGGAGCAGGATGGTGACCCCAGAGTGCATTCTTCCTGACACCTGGCTTTGTCACATAGGCTGCACTTATGTAGATGCTGCTGTGAACATACAGCTTCAGCCTCATGGGGAAAAGTGCCTGACATTTCAGCCTTGGTGGAAGAATAGACTTTGAAGAAGGAAGATGCCAAACCTTAGCACAGCATCTTTGGCTCCTGGAAGAAGTAGGACACCAAGATGCACAGCTTGCTTTCCTCCAGTTTACATAATGGAAAGTAGAACATCCGGCCATTTATTGTTACAGGAGATGGTTATTTTTTATCACAATTGTGGAAAACACTGTGTGCAGTGGGCTGGGAAGTGGGTTAGTATTCCTGGAGTCTCTTTCATAATCATTGTGAGAAGTTAATCTTTGGATTCTGTCCGCACTTTAGGATTGTTGGAGCCCACAGCAAGGAAGAGGAGGGAACACTTAGGACTGGAATATATGTCTGCCTTGTGCCATCTTGGGTTCCCAGTGCCTTGGCAGATGCCATTAACTGTCACCGTAATTTGGATGGGGGCTGGCTCTTTCCCTTTGGAATCCCACTGCTGTTGGGATTAACTAAAGTCCTTGTTAGAGCCAATACTAAATGGTAACTTTAGGATTTGCTAATGCAGAGTCTGGATACTTTGAGTTCTCTCCATCGTATCCTTGCACCCTTCACAACACGCCATAGGATATACCTCCTCAGTCTTTTGGGTTTGGGCTTGTTCAGAAAACGTCTATTTTCACTACATGTTTAGAATGAAATGAAACTCAAGCCTGCTTGAGGAAATGAAAATACACTGGGTTCTTGGGGAGGCCTGATTAATTCTCCTCTGGCCTCTGACATAGATGTGCTGGAGCATCAGTGGTTGGATCACGGTGCAACCTGCTTCCCAGCTGATGGTCCTGGGCACTTGGGGTCCTTCCTGCAGCACTGACACCCCCACCCCACCCGGGCCTGGGGAAAGCTGCAGCCAGGCTCCTGTACCCGCTCGTTAGGGCTGACCCTGCTCAACTTTCTAAAAGTAGCCAAAGGTCCCACCCACACAACCTCCATCTTTTAATTTCTCAAATTACCCTTTAGTGCCCACAAGTAGAGTGAACATTGCCTTGTAATTTGTGTTGTGCTTTAGACAATTGAGAAGACTCCTGTTCCCAAGTGGCCAGTGCCTGGGGGAGGGGTGAGTGGATGGAGGGAGGACATCTGGGTGTTAATTAGGATTGGAAAGAGTGTATGAGAGAATGAGGGGAGAAGAAATGGGCTGTGGGTTCATTCACAGAGCCTGTGGCATTGTTAAGCTGGCAGCTGACTAGGAAGAAATGCTGGATTAACTACCAAAATTTTTGTTCCTGTGAGCCTCTTCAGCCATGAGCTGTGTCCTCCCTGCATCTCCTGTAGCCTTCAGTATGCTGTTCTCTGTTTGCAAGCTTTGTTCCTTTAAACAGTTTTGGAATTTAGAAAGTTTGACTTGTTTGAGATCCAGGAGATGTAACTGCCTCTCGATTGCTTGACTCTGGTCGTGGTTTGTATTCACACAGGCACAGCTGCTGCTTTGGGCAAAAGAGAGAGTAGCCAGCACATAACCTTTCCTGGGGAGGGATCCATTAAAGTCCTGCTGCCTGCAGAGATGGCAAATGCTCTTGATCTCAGTGGTTGGGGCTCCAGTTTGGGTTTTTTAGGGGATCGTGGGTATTGGCTTGTTTTGTTTCGGGTGTTTCATAACTGCACCCACAGCTGTAGGCTAGGCCCAGTTGCGCTGGAAGGTTTGCCATCGTGACACCCAGCTCTGGGCTCGGGAGGCTGGGGGAGCAGGCAGCCAGGCTTTCTGTGCCCTGGGCAGGTGAGGAGGAGTGCAGCTTGGAGTGCCTGCTCGCAGCTCTGCTGTGTAGGGCAGGTGGCCAGTAAATGCTTTAAGTACCTTTGTTGCAGCTGATGTCCAGGGAGAACTGCTCTCCTGCATCTGTGTGCTCTGGTTGCAGCAAAGGCTGATCTCTCACTTTGTAAGTGCAAAACAAGAGTTTTACTGTTTAAGGGATCTTTCTGCACATGAGAAACCAGGATAAAATTTCAAAAGGTGTGCAACGAAACCCTGCAGTGGTTTAGTTCAGAGAGCTGAACAGGTCAAAAGACAGTTTGTAAATACTGTCCTGTTACTCTTTTTCAGGAACCTTATAAGATAAGCAGAGCAATGCATTTAAAAGTAATTGGAGCTCATTTTTTTCTGTAGCTTGTAGAACGTGAGCCCCTTATATGTCACCTAGACCTACTGGAACAAATTTCTGATGGCCCAGAAGAGCTTCCTGATGAATTTTTTGAAGTCACAGTGGATGATGTACGGAAACGTTTGGCACAGCTGCAGAATGAGAGGCAAGTTCCCTTTCTGCTGTGAGTGTGTCCTGTTGTTGAGTGGAGTGACAGTGATCAGCAGAAGGTGTAAGAAACACCTTATCTTCTAAGTAACTGAATTAGCCTTTTATTAGACCTTATCAGAAAGACCAACTTAGCCACAAGCAAGACCTGAGAATGTTTGGAAGAGGCATACACACACACACACACACACACACACACACACACACACACACACTGTTCAGGTAGCTTGCTTTCAATTATTCATGATTTTACTTCATCAGACTTCAGTTCAGTAAAAACTCAGATCAAGATAAACTGCCCTTCCTGTCACAGCACCATTTTGCTGTCTGCATGTTTCTTGAAGAAATTAATTTCATGAATGTATTTAGTTTCAAGTGGGTCAAAGCATTCCTTTAAACATTGCAATAACTCTCCAGGACTGTGAAGCAGTCTCTTTTATGCTATAGCCAAGTCCAAATTGAACTTTTTACTTAGAGTTGATTTTTTTCCCACAGGCCACTGAGTACACAGAATATGGCCTGAAAATTGCTCTGCTGTTTGTGGGTCTGGAGTATTTAGTGGTACAAATGTAGAGTCATTTGGTTGAGGATTACTGGAATACAGGCCCCCCAAAAAGACCCAATTTCCAAATTTGCTGATGCTTTCCCCTTACAGCCAGGGAAAAAAATAAGGGCAAGTTACACATCAGTTACTTGGATACAAAGAAAATGTCCTGAAGCTGAGCATAGGATATCTTGGGTCTGAGCTAGTTTCTTTGCTTATGGGAAAATATGTAATTATTTTCTTACATTTATTGTTTCCTCTTAAATACAAGTAGACTTTTATTTTGTACCCACTACTTATTTTAATAGAAGTCTACAGTGCCAGTTCTTGAATGATCTGAAACTTTTCATCTTTTTCCTTGTTGCTAATTAATACATATTAATTTTTTGTGCTGGCATTGTTTTTCAAGTTCAGTAGCTCTTCTGCCCCTGTGGAGTAATAATGTCCAACCCTAGTCTCTGGTTTATTGGATTAATAAGTCCACCTCTTCTTGAGTAGTCTAAGCAGACTTTCCTGTCCTCTTAGAATCTTTTTTTGCATCTGCTGTCATGAACTTGTACAATAAAAGTAATTTTATATAGTATTGTTGCTGATGCTCAGTAGTTTCAGGAAGTAGGGAAAATGGTGTGAGAGATTCATTGAACAGTTAATCTGTTCTCATCAGCCCTGCTTGGGTCTTGTGCTAGCTTAATAAAGTAAAAATACATTGTAAAATTACAGACAACTTGCCTTCTTCCCATGTCTGTAGGAAACGCCTGGAAGAAGCTCCACTGATGACAAAGTCCTTGAGGGAGTCCCAGCAGAAGGAGAAGTTGGAGCGTTACCCCAAGGTAGTATTTGTTCATTTTCCACTTCCTCTAGCTATCCCAGACTCGGGGATTGAGTACCTTGGGATTCAGTTGTGAGACTTTTCAAATTCCCATCCCTATTAACTGTTTCTGGGACTTGCATAACAGGAGTGCCATGTGAAAACAGCTGTACTGTAATATGGTAATATGTCACTGGTTGAGTGACAGGCAGTAGAGTTGCTTCTGTTCTGTTTCAGATGTCTCAAAACCTTTCTGTTTTGAACACATCAGTCTGTATCACTGAACCTTCCTGCCTGCTCTCTGTAGACATTTTGTTAGAAACTCATTGAAAGTGAAATGATTCAATGTTACAGGTTGGGTTTATTTTACTCTCTAACTCTGATCCCTGTGCAGTTCCTAGTGAGGTGCTTTCTGACCAAGGTGGAGGTGCAAAGGTCAGGGGTACGTCAGGAGGGTTCCTACTGCTGTGGAGGCATTGGGATGCCAGTGGGCTGTCTGCACCTGTCCATGAGGGTCTGTCTTTGTTGTTGGTGCATCATTTAGCACAGGGAGCTCCTACTCTCTGAGCAAGTGCTGCTGCGTTTTACATCACATATTGAGCTCTTGTGCCCCCTCTGAAAGGCAGAGAGCCATTGTTCCCTGAGGAGCTGCACAGCACTGTTAGCCAGGTTGCACTTCTGTCCCTGTAAATACCTCAGATCTCCCCATTAAAGAAAACCAACAAATAAACAACTTGCAGATTCTAAGCCAAGGACAGGTGTTACAGAGCAGTGATGAACCACTGTTCTGATGGGCATTGTCTTTGCTTCAGGTGGTGGTGAGAGTTCATTTTCCAGACCGCCACGTTCTGCAAGGCTGCTTCCATCCCACTGAGACTGGTAAGATCAACCAATCACACAATGAGAGTGTGTCTGAACAGGTCACACTGTTGCCTGGCAAAGTAAAGCTGCTCTGAAGAAGCAGCAGAAGGTAGTTACACTGTCATTGTAGGGCCCTGAACGGACTAAGAAGGGACTTTGGGCTAGTTAAGTTAGCTAGCCCACTTGGTGGAGATGGCAAGATGCTTGTCCTTGTGTAGACAGGAAGCTGTCCCACTTGCTATCCCCTTGTTTGTGTCTAAATGATGTGTTACTGGGATGCATTTGGAGACTTCCTCTGACTTAGTGTGTAAAATGTCTTTCACCCCCTTCCCCAAGCCAAAATCTACCCCAAAAAGCAGGAAGGAGTTAAAAAAATGAACTTCAACTCTACTAAGAGAGGATGTACCTTTATGGTTCTGTCAGTTCTCAAAAGGCAATCAGACCATGCACCAAGTAGCTCTTACTGTTATTACTGGAGATCCTCTTATTCTCAGCTGTCAGCCATGGTTACCTGCACAAAGTTTTTTGAGAATTTTGTAGGCATCCTTAGATTTTTCCAACGGACCAGCACATCAAAGTGATTTGTTTGTTTTTTCTACAAGAAATTTGTGAGAGCAGTTGTGTACTTTGGAATAAAAGGCAATCTCCATACCTTCTAGAAGACATTTCTGCTGTTACAAGTTAGTCTTCTTGCCCAACATTTGAAGAACCAAATGTAATTTAGCAAACCTTTCTCTGCTTTTTCCACAGTTGGCATTTTGAGAGACTTTGTAAGAAGCCACCTTGCCAGTGCAGAGTTGCCATTTTACTTATGTGAGTGCTGTTGGTAATATTTGGCCTTACTTTATAAAGCCTGTTTCTAGCTGTGGGATGTTGATGCCTGAGGGATGACCTGGAAGGGAATGCCTTCCCTAAAACACACTTCACAGTGCAAAGAAGGTGTAACCCGCTCCCTTAGCCATGTTATGCTTCTGCCTGAGAAGCAGCCTCTGTGGACATGTGAATGTGTCACTCCTTCAGAGAGCAGGGATGCCTCCCATACCTATGTTTAATGTTCTGGTTGCTAGGTGTTTTATAACTTGTTTTTTAACTTCAGTTGTTGCACCTCCCAGAATCATCTTGAACGATGAAAGTCTGACGCTGTTTGAGGTAAGGACTCACACATGGGCTCTGATTCTCTCTGCTTTGTGCTCCCCTTACCCCTGCCTCAGGCTTTATTTACTTTTAGAAGATGCTGGGTAATGCTGTAGGCTTCTGCTCAGCCAAGGCTAGTGGAACCAGGTGTTTTGGAGCACAAGCTCTTCACCAGAAGAGGTCCACCTTGTGCAGCAATAGGCAGAGGCATGCTGGGCAGGGCTGGGGATTCCCATTGTTTGGTACACTCTGCAGTTAACCTGGAATGTTATTGTGAGAGCTGAGCTGTGCTCAGTGTGCTTTATCTGTAGCTGGACTAGGATAGTAACAGATGAGACTCAGTGTGGACAGGGAACTGTTTTCAATTGCTGCAGTGGGAGCTAGTGGCCATATTAGACAAAAATCTGACTTCTTTGAAATCACTATGTGAGAGTCAATGTGCACTGAAGGATACACATTCTCTTCTGTAATTTTTCTCTGAAAACACTGAAATACAGGTTTTCAAATACAGATTCCTGGAGACTTTTTGCAAGTGTCCAATAAGGTGGTCTTGATGTCCCTAGCCCGAGACTGTTGGCCGTGTAGATCACACACCTACATTAGGACTAGATGTGACTTTACCCTAAACTCACAATATTTAAAATGTTCTGTCATTCAGAACTGCATGGACCATTCCAGACTGGTGCACCAGAGATTCTTCAGAGTAAGGGCTCATGCAGCAGCAGTGAGAATTCTTGTTTGATGCCCCTGAGGGAGCAGAAAGGCTGGGGTGGGGAGACGAATAGAGAAAGGGAATTTTCAGGCAGCATGGTGAGTTAGGTAGTGATTAGCATGCCTTGGAAGTTGTTTGCCATGGAGTTTTCCAAGTTCCACAACTTGTGACCAGGCCATGTAGAAGAAATACACATGCAGATGCTTTTAGATGATTGAATATTCAGACCTGTATCTGCTTCCTGTTGATCTTCTGATGCTGGTTCTGGTTTCCCTTGTTCACCTTGGTCTGTTTTCTAAAATCTTCTAAATCCTCTACTCACCTCTGTTTACTCCTTGCCTGCCTCCCCCATCCTGCAGTTCTGTTCTTCTATTTTCTCTTTCTCAGTGCCCATCTCATGTTTTTCTGGATGTCTCCTGAAACATGACTTTTTCAGTAAAGCACCACAGGGATAATTGCATCTCGTTGTCTTTGAAATAAGAAACCTTTTGGCAGGAATTTTGTTTAATTTGCTGTGTTAAAGCCTTTGTTCTGTACCTGGCACCATTACTGGTGCTTGTTATCCGTGTGGCAATTTCCCGGTTTCCTAGTTGTGACATTTACTGTGAAATTCATTCTTCGTGGCAGCTCCCTGAGACATGAACACATGTTAAATTAGTGTTCTTTGAAGACTTGGAGGTGCCTTACAGCCCAGTCTTAGAGACTTCATTAGAAATCACAGCTTTGTGAGGAACCAGATCGATTTTAGTGTCAGACATCTCCAGTCTGCAGTGGCTTTCCATGGATTGCAGTGCTTGCTGTGGCACATAGCAAAGGTGCAAAAGCCTTGGCTTAGATACAGAACTGGGACTGCTCAAGATGCTGTGCTCAAAAGTGGAAAATTCTTTGCAAATGGACTGTTTTAAGGAAAATATTTTTTCTCATTTCTCATATCTTCTCTGTCACCATGAAAGAGGAGTAACATCCTACTAAGATAAAGGGTCAAATCTAAACCTAATTAAAGATATGTTTTTATTCATGCCACATGTAATCACACCATAGTCAAATTAGACTGGTGGTTAAGTTGAGAATTTGGGTGTAATTAAAGTAAAATGGAGTTTTTAAGCACAATCTTAACTATACAGAATCTGTACAATTACTTGCCAAATGTGGAAAGCAAGTAAAATCTCATCCTTAGAATATTTTTTAGGGATTGTAACATGACATTACAAAGAGATTACTATCGCATTAGTTAAGCATTTTTGGCTTACCCAGCTAGCTCTACGTAGATAAATGTGACGATGTGCAGGGAAAGTAATTTGAGGCAGCTCAGTGAGCTCTTGCATTGATCATTATGGCTTTGCAGCAAAGGTGGTGAAATCATCAGCTCATTACTGAATAGCAGTCAAATCAAAAACAACCTCCTTCCAAAAGTGAAGTATTCAGAACAAAATAGAGAACATTGCTGTGTAGGGACCAGGGTTTGTCTGAATAACATCCAGATCTGGTCTCACATCTTCAGAAGGAACTGGTGAAGGTGCAGAGAAGGGGAGTGAGGTTCATCAGAGATCTGCAATGTCTCCCGTCCAAAGAAAGACTGAATAGGTCAGGACTTGCCAGTCTGTAAAAGCTGTGACTGGAAAGGGAATTACGTGCCAAGGAGAAGCTGGAATGCATTGAGTTCTTGAGTGTGAGTGAATGGCATCGAGTGAGGCAAGCAGGAGCTAGAATAGATGGAAGAAGGTGGTTGTTTGTGTGTCAGAAAACTGAGGCGCAGACTTCCTTGTCACGGGGTGCCATATACTGAAAGGATGTACTGATTTGAGAGAAATTTGGACAAGTTCAAGGAAGATATTTTGTGAGTGTGTCTTAATATATAGAAGCCTTTTCAGGAAGCTTCTGAACTGAAAACCATTGCTAGCTAATCACTTGTAAGCGAGGATACTCTTTTTTGTTGGTCTGGTTTTTGTTCACTGTTAGGGTACTGGCTGGATTGAATGGACTTCTGCTCTGCCTATGGTTCTTCTGTCCTTGGGAGAGCTGTGTTTAATGCCTGTGTAGCCTGTGTCCCTTGCTGGGGGCCCTTCAGCCCTTTCAGGTCACCGTCTGTTATGGCAGGAATGATTCTGTGTGTTTATAAACATTTTACTTGGATGAAGCATCAAACATGAAAGAAACAATTCCTGATGAGAACTTTTCATGCTTTTCTGGTTACCCAAACTGCTGTCAAAGACCACAGAACTCTGACCTGTGAGGATGGTGCCTTATCCCTGTTTGGCCCGGCTGATTGTGGGAGAAGTTTTGCTGCTGTTAACCAATGTAAATTCTTATTCCTCTTTAACGTTCATCATGTTAGTGCAGGCCCCATGCCATAATTTTCCTGCTTGGTAAGTTTTCCCTTCTGCTGGGGTCTGGGTGCCTGGGAGAAAAGGGGCTGAAGGGCCTTTCTGCTCTGGACAGAGACAGATGTGGGAATCACTGCAGCTGTTGTGTCCATGCCTGCTGTGTCGTTGTTGGATGCCGTGTTTGGAGGTGTCTGTTCCCAAGGAGGCTGCACTGCCTGAGCCTCGGGGCTCTCAGCAGAAATAAGAATGAAAGAGGTAATCTTTTTGGTGCTGGGGTAGGAGGGGCAGCACTGGGGGTGGGACCTGCACACTGCTTCTCACATGAGGCTGTGGCCTTCCAAACGGAGAAGTCTTCAGTCTGGGAGGAGGTTTGTGTGGACCAAGGGTCCCCACTGGCTGCAAACTGAGTGTTATAAGGCAGGCTGCAGTACCTGACTGTGCCCTGAATGGGGCTAGGCTCTGTGCAGGGGGTTTTGTAGAGACCTTTCCCTTTTCATTCATCCTGTGGTCCATGGAAGGGAAACATCTTGAACTTTAGTCAGAGCTCCCCTTCTGTTCTCTCATCTGGGAGAAGGCAGGTGAAAGGACAAAGCTGCTCTGTAAAGATAGGAGATGGTTAAGGTACTTTGTAAAATAATGTGCCTTTGGGGCTGGGGATAGAGGAGCTTTTGCTCTAAGGTGACCTGGCAGTACACAGCACCCCTGTAGTGAGAAAGCTTGTTCTGAAATAACAGAGTTGTGGTGCATAGGATGTGACTGTGAATGAAGTGCTGTGGAGTGTGCAGTTCTTCCAGACATCATAGGAAAAAGAGAGCTTGGGTAAAGTAACAGTACAACTAATTGATCGAGTTTTTTGATGTATCTTTGTTGGGTTTGGAGGATATGTGAAAGGTTCGGGAAGAAATTTGTCTTTAGTGGTAATACATCTCTTTAAGGGTTCAGGTTGTATCATACAACTGCCAAAATTCACCACTTTTGCCCCAAACGCTGCATGTCACTCATGGCAGCTGTGGCCTCTTGGGATGCTTGGCACTTGATGTGCTCCCCTTGCAGAGAAGCCTGCACATAACCTGACTCTTGATTTTCCCAAAGCAGGTACTACCATAGTGTATCCAGCCATTCTGGGTTTTTTTCCAACATTTAATTTTCATCTTATCCCAGGTCCTAAGTTAGCAGTAGGTTATCCTCCACTCTAAAGATGGTGTTGGTTTAGTTGGCAAGGAAAAATGGATGATGTCTGAGGCAGTAATGTGGGCACATTTGCGCATTCAGATATTTATAAATTACTGAAATTTGTGCTGAAGCCAAATAGCAGAAGTGACTGCAGATGGTGGAATACCATATTGCCAATACTTCTGCTCTTTCCACCCTCTCCCACCATTCAAGCTGACAAGTTTGGCACCACATTCATTACATTCGACCACTTACAATGAAGGGAGAACCTTTACGCTGCTAGCAGAACCAGGAAAAGAAGACCATTGTTGTTGACTTGTTTGCCAAGATACTTGGAATGAAAGAGCTGTCTGAAGTGAATGCTCCCAAAATCTGTGTGTATTTACAGTATAGTGAGCACACAAATTGGCAGCAATGTGGAGTTTTTGGAACCCATAAAGACTTCAAGGCATTGCTTTGATTTTTTGTTGTTGCTGTTTTTGCTGGCGGCCTTCTCCTCATGTCCCTTGAAGTGTTTTATAATGTTCTGCTCTCCAGAGCTGATCAACCACAGGCTTCCCTGTTGTAGCACTTGGCTTTGAGTTCCTTGTAGCTCCAGTGGCTTGTTTGTGTTTTTTCTAGGCTGTCTGAGCTTTTCAGAGTTGCTTCTTAGCTTCTTTCTCCTCCCAGAAACAGGCAGTTTTGTAGTGCATTTCTGGAGTGGATTAGTGGAAAAAAAATCATTGATTGCTGTGTTAATACTAGGAAAGATTTAGCAGAAAGTAGGAGTACCAGTCACTGGAAAAGTCGAGGCAGCAGAGAGGGCAGGAGGCCATCCTCTGTCTACAGAGGAGCTACAGGACTCCACAGGCTTCTACATAAATACTTAGGTCTTCTAGTCAGATCTTAGAGTGCACTGAGTGTTTCCTCTGTCACATACCATGAGGCAGAAATCCAGATGAGCTGTTTGTTCTTTTCTTTGTCTCTGGTTCTCTTTCCATTTCCCATTTATTAATGCCAGTTTGGGCAGTGTGTCTGGCGGGCTTGTTCCGTGAACCTGACTGCGACTCAGGCAGGATGAAACCTTCTCCCTTGGCAAGAGTCTGAATGCAATTTCAGAAAAAATTACTTCATCAGAGTCAGTTCATCGGAGGCATTTCCTGTGGCAGGCCTTGTGGTTATTGCGCTCACTGGCAAAGAAAATTGCAATTAATACTGAAATTCATCCAGCACAGAGGATGGCATTCACCTAAAAGTCTTAGTCTTCTCCATCCAGGATTTTATCATCTGACTGCATTCGGTAGCAATCTCACCTTCCCTTTGTGGTGAGGTCTGTTACATATGCTTGCCTCATGATGCTGGCTTCCAGGACAGCTGGGTTCTTTGGTCCAAGAGAGGCTTCTTGCACAACTGAATTTGGAGTGGAAGTCCTGCCCAGAATGTTCACTGCTACTGCCAGTTTTGAAGGCCAGATCTTTCTGATCTCAGCTATCAAGGTCTCAATGAATGTTCTTTGTACTTGGATGTCTTCGTAAGTAGCCTTCTCAAAACAATGGTTTTAAATCTTATCTTTGCCTTATGAATTTTAAAGGTCCCTTGCCCTAGCTGGATCAGATCTCCTCCATGTTGGCCACAGAATATCCATCTCTTCTGGCAGTTGAAGCCCACATTGGGCAGCTTTGTTCTCAGGTTATAAACTTGAACCTCTTGATCTGCCTCTTTCACCATGACTGTGGTGTTTATTTCTGTCTCAGCAATGCTGTGCAGTCTTGCTGGAGAAACTTTTGATCCACCGGCCTTCCAGTTGACTTTTCCAAGAGCTAGTTTATGTGTTTGGGGTGTGTATACTATGCAGTATTTCATGTTGGTAGCTTGGGTTTCTCCTTCCATGTGCGTGTTCCTTTGAAGTGCTTATGTTCTTATTCATCTTCCTAACATCAGTCTAGCAGCAGACCTGTGGCACTCTGATCTTCTCGGATTGTGTAACGGAAAGAATGCTGCTCCTTCTGGCAGCTGCAAGCTCCCTTCAGCAGCAGCCTCTGCCTGGCTGACAGCATTGCTGCCAGGGAAGAGAACAGCTTCCCGAGAATAATGTGCATCATCTGCAATGCTCTGTTCTAGGATTTTTTGCATATGTATGTCTGAGAAACAGGAAGTATTGAGGTGTTATTTGAGGAGGGTTCTGCCTGAAATATTTTCTTTGTTCTAGAGAACAAGTTACTAAAGCATGCAGTAAAACAAAGCAGAAATGTGTCTCTGCTGTATCACAGCTGGATTCACCAGGGACTGTTGTTCTGAAGTGGATATTTTAGTCATGGAATGTGAGATGCAGCAGTCCCAGTGCCACTCCACAGCCAGGCTGTCACAAACCACGCTCACCGCCGCAGTGTCCGAGTAGCCGTTCGCTATCTCTGGGTGAAACTGGAGTTACTCAGCTGTACTTTCAGACTAAATGGGGCTTGATGAGGTCTTCTGATCTCTGAAATAGAAAGTGTTCATTTAAACTTCTGCAACTGTAACCAAGTAGATGGATCAATCTGTGTTACATCTTTTTAAAATCTGAGGAGATTTGAAAAAGTAAGTATCATTTAGAATGATACTTATTAAATGAGAAGGGTAATAAGCAGGATATCGACTTCCTTTCCTTCTTGCCTCAGTGACTTTCTATTCCTTCAGAAGAAAGCTGTCCTGTGATTATGACCTTGGATGGGGCTCTTGAGACTTGCATGCTTAGTTCTTATTGCTGCTGCTGCCATCCTGTGTGACCTTGAGTAAGTTATCTCTTTAGGTCTCAGTTTTTCATCTGTATAAGAAAGAAAAGCCCCCAAAACCAGAAAGAAAAACAGGAAACCCACAAAAATAAAAACAACCCACAAACTCAAAGTATTTTTAGTTACATTGCATCTATATAATTGCACTACAGGACACCATTTTCAGTTGGATTTTTAGGTATTGGTGCAGTAAATATGACTGTATGTTGTAAATACATCTTGGACAGTGTGATTTGAACATTATGGTTCAATAGATTAATAGCATTTATTTCCCCAGTCAGAATGGCAGGTTTTTTGGCTGGAAATCAAAGCAGCAAGGAAGATAAATGCTGGGTGTTGGAGTGTAGTAACTGGCTGTTGGCTCAATCCTATTGTAGTAATTCTCTGCACATAAGTGAGTGGAGCTTTTTGAGTTACTTGTTTTGAACATCCTTTGATTCTTTTGGTCAGCCTGGCAGGCTCCTAAGAGTTCTCAAAATCTGTTCTGATTCACAGATGTTCTTGCAGGAACCCTATGCAGTGAAGAACTGCAGAGTTGTTCTAGAAACGTTGTCAGATGCATTAGAACAACTTCAAACATTAGAGCAGCTGACACCTGGATACAGTTTTCAGGTGATGGCTTGCCCAGTGTTTTTGATCATTACATTCATAGGTGTTGGAGAATACTGAAGGCTTTGACTTTGGGCTCATGTGTTTTCATGGACAGAATCTAAAACCTTCTCATCTTTATGCCGAGACAGTCCTTGGACAGTGAATCATTCTACTGGCCTGCTTTTATTTTTTCATGTGAAAATGCTGCAGATTTAAATACTTCAGGTTACAAAAAACTCTGGGACAGTGTTAGGTCCTGCCATGACTGGCTGCAGAATTCCCAGGTGAGGTGTAGCTGGCTGCCTTCTGTGCTGCAGCCTCAGGGAGTGCTGGGATTGGGGTGGTACCTGACAATTCCACACAAAGAAAGCTAGACCAAAGGCTCTGTGCATGAGCCAATAGTCTGTTTGAATTGGAGGAAAAAACCTTATTGGGTGGAGGTTTGGAAAGAAGGGACTCCGTGTTGGCTGACCCCTAGGAACAGATAGGGGTGTAGGGAAAGGAGCCCTGGGGAGGGTGTTGCATTCTGTGTGCTGCAGGGCTGCTGTGTAGCCCCCTTAAGTTTCTTTCAATTAAGAATTTGAACTGAAACATTCAAACTGGTGTTCTGCCAGCTGTAGGAAATGGTTGTGAACGTGGATCCTGAAACTGTGAACTATGGTTATTTGACGACCTGTGAGTAAATAGGGTAGAGGTTTATGTTGGGGCACAGTCTGTCTATATGTTTGTTTGTTGAGTGAGTCTGTCTAGCTCTTGGTCTGTATTTCTCACTCTTTCTCTCTTTGTGCCTCACACAGGCCCTGCCATGAATTTTCTCTGACCCCTTGGGGCCATTCCCACATAAGGCTTTGATGTGTGTGCCCAGAGCTTGATTGACAAGGAAGTTTCAGTGGCAGCAGCAGGGAAACGGAGAGAAAAGGGCAGGGCTTTGAACTAAAGGGCTTTGAGTTCTGAGTTTCTGTGCTTACTTATCTCCTTCAGAATGTTAATTATTTACCAAGATAATTGGTCGGGAGGCAAAAAAAAGAGAGGGGAGGTTATTAAAAAATTCCAACACTAACACACTACAAAAACCTCATTTTCCAACTTGCAGCTGGCATGAAAAGGATGTTGTGTGTAAAAGGGCTTGAGTGTATGTGTGTTGGGGGGGGCCTTTTTTTAAGGCACCCATTTCCTAAATAGACGAATGCTGCAGGAACATCAAAGCTCTTTTGAGAGTTTTTTCTGGGATTTCTAAACCATGTCTGGTACTTTGTAATTAAAAAAGTTTATGGAGAGCTGTCTTTGTGACTGGAACAGGCAACCTTAGGCCCTGTTGACTGAGGAATGAAATGTTAAAAGACCTAATAAATAATTATTTTGCTAAAATGTCAGTTCAAGGATGTGAATTTGCCTGGATGCTTCAGCAGGAGCTGAGTCTTGGAGCAGAGTGATAAATGTCTCCTGTTTCAGCCTTGCGTGATGTTGACTGTGCTGCATGACGCAGCCTTCTGTGGCCTCTGGATTAATGTCAAAGAAATGCATAACACCATATGCTCCTCTGAAGCTTGGAGGCAGGAAGAGAGGTGAAGCTATTTCATTTTGCCTTCAGTTAATACAATTTTATTAGTCTCCATATTAGGCAGCAGTCCACAGCCTCCTCTGTGAAGATCAGGGTTCTTTTGAGCTCTGGTAATTGCTGTGCTGGATTGGGTCCAAGGACCATCATTCCAGTATCCAGCTTGGGCTGATGGTGGCAACAGAGGCTCAAGAAAACTCCAGAGCAGTCAGTCTGCCCTACACAGCTCCCAAGTACGTATGAGTGATACCAAGTGGGGCATTGCCTTGCTTTTATCTGGTTATTTATTTATTTATTTATTGGATCCGTGTCACAAGTTTAGTGTTACCATTTTGCCAGGGAAGATGTAGACTGTTAATTAACATGGCTGTACAGTTTCTGGCTACAGTGGTACTTCCCTCTTTTACACCATGATGATTTGGTTTTTCACCTGTCTCTTAGTACAAGGCTTCCTAAAAACTTAACAGAATTGTTTCAGCTAGTTATTCTTTATGTGGTATTATAGTGGCATATAATGCATGTAATAAATATGATGGTTATTTTTTCAGAATTCTTTCTGGAACAGTTGGTTATGCCATATCATATTAATCTTCTGCATATCATACCCTTTTAAAAATCTAAGCCTGAGCTTGCAATAGTGTCAGTTTTTAGAATGAAATTTAGTCAGTTTGTCTCTCTTGCTCTGTGTTTCCCTTGGTAACAGTTGGATTCACCACTGGGTGTGGTGTTGTAGTGCTTTGTAATGTATCACTGAGTTTTGTTGAAGAGGTGGTGTGACACTGGGGCCACTGTAGGTGGCAGAGCAACCTCCATAGGTAGGTCCCTCCTTGATACCTACAGGTGCATTTGTGATTCCTCAGTTGAACAGGGGGTGTGTGAGTCCAGTTTCACAGTTTCTCTGGTGCCCAGAAAAGGACCAAAAGATACTGAAGTGACCTGCATCTGGGGAGAGGTAGAGAGAGAGTCAAGGTTGTTCAGCCTGGAAAAAAAGAAGCTCTGTGGGGGTCTTGTCAATGTGTGTAGTAAAAGAGATGGAAACAGCTAGGAATGTGGTCCAGAGTTCTTAGCAGTGCCCTGTAAAAGGACAAGAGGAAATGGACACCAATTACAGGGACTTCCATTGAAATAAAAGAAAAAAAAATAACCACCAAACCCACTGGATAGAAAAAAATGTTTTGTTATGGCAATTATTCTGATAAGTAAGAACTAGGAGTTCAGGTTGGATTTATAAAAGAAAATACTTAATCCTGGAAAGGTGGTGAAACTAGATAAGTTTCAACTATAGATAGGGTGTAAATGTAATAAAATTATTTAGAATAGAGTTTGGAAAGGCATAGCTGAATTTTTCTTCTCTCGGTATCAGCCACTCAGAATATTCTTCATCATATTAATGTTATCTGCTCAGCAGTAGAGAATCTGGGTGCAATACAATGGCCTGAGATATGAGGACAGAGGAGAAGGAATGGCAGGGCATTCCTGCAGTGAGCACTTGCTGTAGAGGTCTCATCACCTGTTTAGTGCATCAGATCATAACATTTTCCTTCATGTCTTACACTGAGTGGTCTGTGCTCTGCACAAGTTTTAAGTTTTCCTGAATTACAGATGGTTAGTGACCTTAACTTGAACTCCATGAATTTGTCTGTAGCTGTCTGACCTGCCTCTGATGTTCACAGTGAGCTGTGAAAGCATCTACAGACAGTGATACCTTCTTTTCCCCTTTTGCTTCAGGCTAACCTTTTCCCAACTGCTGTGATTCATTTTGGATGCAAGGAGCGCAGGGGTGAGTGAATTTCCTTTCTCATGCAGCTGACTGTGTAGTTCCTGCAGTAGAGTCAGTATTGCATCCTTTCTGTAAGAGTTCTTCTGTCAAAAGAAACTGCAGTCCTTGGGGATGAATGTCCCCATTCTGACTGGCAAAAGCTCTTCAGAGCTGGTTTGATCAGTCACCTTGAGCACAGATGTAGACATTGTACCTCTGCTATGGGATTTGATAGGCTGGGGAGTGGGCATCGTCTGCCCTGGGATCAAGAATGATGGAAGAATCACTCCATAGGAAAAAAAATCCCATTTGAAATGTTAACCAGACAAATGTCTATGAAATGCTTCTGCAGAGCTCCTGTGGTAGTGGACTGGCTGGAGATGGTAGAGCAGATCTGAATCTTTGGCATCTCTAGTTTATGCTTAGAATCCCTGTAGGGCCCAAAGGATGCCGTGGCTTCACAGAAAAGTTCCTGAGATGAGCACTGAAAGAAAATGTCAAGGTCTTGAGGTTTGAATGATGAAATAGAACACCTCTGAGTCGTGAAAGAAACAGGCATGGTTTAGTAATGTTCTGTGTCATTTGGAGGAAGGTGATGTAGGTTTACTCTAGTATACAGCAGGTATTTTTTTACAGCAGGTATTTATACAGCTGAGAGCTATGTGATACTGTGGTGATTGATGTATCTATGTTAACAAATTATTGATTTGATTTCATTTCTAAACAGCTTGTTACCTGAAATCAGACCTGCTGTGCTCTGCAGTTTCTCCTTCTGCAGCTGATTTATTGGTAGCCAGGTATGTTGGGGTTGAGTAGAGTTGCAAATACCTTAGTATTTCAGGAGTGGGAAGGATGAAATGAGCCCATCTTATTACAAAGAAAAGTGCTTTGAAGATACTAGGACTTCCTCCTGTCCAGAAGCAGTCGTAGTGTCATACTCGACTTCATAGCTTTGTGAGTCCTTTGCAAAGTAGGATTTCAGTGACTTAAGTAAATACCAGTGCTTCTACAATGGAAAAAGAAGAGCTTTTTCAATCTGACTTTAAAGGTGGTGGTGGTACAGGGGGCTATTATGAAAAATGAAGCTTAATTCTATTTGCTTATTTCCTTTCTCTGATGTTTGTCCAGATCATTAGTTCCTTCTGCTTCATCAACTTTAGCATCAGTGGTTCCATCCCTATCTGCACCAGAAGCGGGAAGTGACAAAGAGACCATTGAGCAGCCAGAAGCAGCCAGCACTCAGGGAGCTCCACAAGTGCTTAGAAAAGCCCCTGGGAAAATACCCAAATGGCTGAAGCTTCCAGGTATCAATGAATCATAGGAGAGCTCTGCTCCTTCTGAACTGCCCCAAAAGGCAGCCTCCTCTCTGCCAAACATGCTGGGTATTGATGGTGTTGGTGCAGATGTCAGCTTATGCTTGCAGGACATTTGGTTCACTGCTTGTCAGTCACAAATTTGTTGGTGACTTGAACCTCAGCCTTCATTGGAGAAGTATATGAATGCAGATTCTGAACAATGGGAAGTCTGATACCTAATCCACATGCTTGTAGCATTTTTAGCTGTGTTCTGCTCTTGGTATGCTGAGCTCTACACTCTGCCAGTGTAGTTCAAATACTAATGGGCAGGGTATTGTACATACCAAGGGCCCATGTAATCTGTTAAATCTTGGGCATAACTTTGCTTCTCCTGCTGTAGTCTTAGTACTTTTACTTTTCAATTTTTTTAGTTGGTCTTCTTTTTAATCTTCACTGCAAACCAGTAGGGGTTTTCCATAATTAAGATTGCAACCAAGTGTCCATTATAATTTTTTCTTGTTTTATTGAGAAATGAGTAAGTGATAATTCCATGTTAAGTGTTTTAATGGTGCTCTGCTTATTTTGTAGGTGGGAAGAGATGAAGCATCCTGGGCTGCTGGATCACTGAGTTGTCAGCTGTGCCTTCTTCTCCACGAACTTACTAAGAATGTGTAAAAGGTGTTGGTGGCCATGGAGAGATCTAATCTGTATGAACATTAGTTATAAAAAGAGAATGGCTATTTCAGATACCAGTTGCAGCTGGTGGAGGAGTGGAGGGCCTGCTTGTGGTCTTCGTGACTAGAGAAGCAAGCTTAGATGTTAAATTTAAGGTTTCTTGCATGCAAATAACAAGAATAGAGAATTAAGGGGGACACGATTCCTATATACTTTCTGCAAAGGACTTTGTTTCTATCCATACTTTTAAATTCAAATCCTCTCAGTTCCACCTTCAGAGATCACTTGAGTCTAGCCTCAGTTCTAGTGGCAAGATAAAATCTGGTTCAGTTTTACCTATAATAGTTAAGTGGTGCCTAGAACAAGACTTCTTGCTGCTTCTTAGTGATTAGGGTTAGTGCTGCTGATAATTCTGGACATAGATGGCTGGAAAATAAATGAAGAACAAGCACTTAAGTTACTTAAACCAGTTCAGATCAGTGAACATTCCTGTGAAGCACCCGAGCTGCTGCACTGTATTGTGTTCAGTTGCCAGAATCTTGTTAACAAGGAACACAGGTGTCTGTTCATGGAATGCCTGTTGAGCTTGTTTCAGCCCTAAGCTCTAGTTTTGTTTTCACTGTGTATAATTACCATCTGTAATTAGTTACAGCCAGGGAAAAAACATCCAGTTGAAGGGTCTCTTCAAATAACAGTTGATTGGTGGCCTGAGTATTCCCAGAGCAGGGTAGCTGTGCTCTGCACTGCAGTGGGTGTACAGGGAAAAGGCTCAGTCCAGATCTTTGTCTCCTGCAGACGTGGGAGGACGAATGTTGGTTACAATTGTCCTTACACTGGAGATGAACTCTGTTGTGTCATGGCAGTCGTGGTGCTGGGTTTTATTTGAAGTCTTCTCCATGGATCAGTGATTTGTGGAGAGCTGGGGTTCCATGGTACAGTAATACCATGTTTTCCATTTTCCTTGTTTCCTCTCTGCACTACGTGTGCATCTGCACAATTTGTAGGTGTAATAAAGCAGAGTGGCCACGGGGGCCCTTTTGGTCAGTGCCTTTAATGTCTTCTTGCCCTGGCACTTGGTGTGTCTGTCAGTTCACAGGAACCTGCTCTCCTTTCAATTGGCCTGTCATGCCTCGTTCCCTTCCTCCCATTTTTTTTCAACAAAGCAAAACGGAGCTTTGTACCATCTGAATGAACTTCAAAGTGGCTAGAAAGGGCACCCTGGGTTCCTGGCACTTGTCATTGTCTCCCTGCCTGGCCAACATTTCCCTTCAGGTCTAATTACTTCCAAATGCTCACAAATGCTTTGAAGAAACTTGGAAGGAGGGGGAGGCATGAAAGAAAGGTGGAAGAGGAAGAAGGAGACTCAAAGCAGAAGGAGTGCAGAATGCTTTAGCAAAAAAATTGATTGATTTCTTACTTGATACCCAGACGTGAACAGGGAACGTGAGAGCACTGTGTACAGCTCCTGCACTCAACCCTCCCTGTGGAAAGCAAGCCCTTCTGCCACTTGATAGGCTATAAAAGACATACCACAGCAAACAAAAAACCCCAGTCAAATAATGTTTAAAGTTTATTACTCTGTAGTGGATTAAGTGTGGGCTGAGCCCATGCTGCATATGACTGTTAGTATCTTGGTTCAGGTGCTGTGTCAGGCTCACTCATGTCACACAGATCAGAAGTAGAGCTGCCTTGCTGAATTTGTACAGGATATCCTGTGGGGAAACCAGGAGCTGTTGCTAGTGATAGGTGGTGAAATACTTGTGCTGGTGTTTTTGGTTTCCAGGATTGGAACATGCAGAAGCAGTGTGGTTGGGAGGAAGTTGCAGTGTGCCTTCAGTTGTGCTAGTCCTTATTTTTTGAAGAGCACAGGTGACATCAAATATTATGATCTGCTTAACTGATTTTCTTAGCTGCTCTAATTATGTCAGGTTTTGTAAAGGGTTAGGTCCATAACTATCCCCTGCAAGTACCTGACATGGAAAAACAAGTTTAGGTACACAAACAGTAATATCAATATTCCTGGGGCAGTTTCATGTGTTAAGTGTAAGGGCTTTGCATTGCTGTGTTCCCTCAGGCAGTTCTGCCCCTGCTTGTCCTTGGTGTAGCTCAGCTGTCATCAAACCCAGTTTAACCACAGTAATGAAAAATTGCTACCTTCAATAGCTAGACAAGAGGTCTTATTCCCCTTCCCTATACAAAGAGTTACTTTTAGCTGCTGCTGCTGTTCAATTGCTGCTTTACTGTGGATGTCCACATCAGCAGTTCTCTGTGTGTCAGGGAAAGGATCTTGAGACTTTTTAGGGCAGCATCTTTGGCACTGCTGTTTCAGTAGGTGTCAGGGTGAAGGCAGAGACAGGGACCTGAAATGTGGAAAAGGCAAGGAAGTAGGAGTGAATTCTTTAAGGGGGACAGTACACCCCCACATTTAAAATGGTGAGCTCTTCACTAAAGGAGGGATTGCTACAAGGATTCCTGCCCTGCTGAAGAGCAGTACCTGCAGATACCCTTTTTTTTGCTATTGGCTTTTTTTTTTTACCAATAGTTGTGGGGCTGACAACTGAACTAGGTCAGTTCCTTCACTGCATGTGTTGTACAGCTGAACAGTTGTTTTGGCTGAGAAGCCGCAGTGCTGAGGGCTGGGCACTGCTTAGGCTGGTACTGTCACAGAATGTGTATGGACGGCAGTTTTTGTGAGGTTTCGTGGTGGTTGTCGTGAGGGATGACCCTGATAGCGCCTAGCTCACAGTGACCCACTGTTCCTGAGCCAAGGACTGCTGCTCTGGCTGCTGCTGCAGCGGGCCAGCGCCCGAGCCCTCCGTGCAGCCAGCCCTGCGCTTCAGCAACGCCACTCGGGCTCCTGGCTCCTGCCCACATGTGTGAGGTTTCTTATTTCACAGTGCCCCCCGCGCTGCCAGAGGGGCCAGCCTGTCCCGTGATGTGGGATTCTCACACATGCTGTTTGTTATTTTGTCCTTTTTTCCGTTCGTCCTACAAAGATTTAGGGAAGAGGGTGGGTGAGGGGGAAGCTCTGCAAGTCTTTGAAGCAACTTGACTTCTGATGATGAATTGCAGCAAAGAGCCTACACAAGGAAGGGAGACTTTTTTTAAATTACTGATGTTTCTTTGTGAGAACAAATTTATAGCAGAGGGGGAGCAGCCTCTGAGGAGAATATTGAATGGTTAAAAGGTTTCAAGCATTCTTTGATGTCACAGCCCGAGACATACTGGAAGGTAGTGAGGAACAGACACTGTTTATTTATAAAATAAAGATCAGTTACCTGCTTTTGGCAAGAGCCTGTGAGTAAGCTCCTGTTAATGACCTATTCATTAGGAAGGCTTGGAGCTGCACCTGGAGCTGCTGTTACAGCTGCCTGCTTGAGGCAATGAGAGCCCAAAGGCTGGATGGTATTCCCATTAAGTCATTAAGTCTTTCCATGCATCTCTGTGAAGCAGCACCTCTTTCTCACATTAGCTGAGAAAGCAACAGCTTCTTACCATGTTGTAAAATACAGGCCTCTGTTACCAGAAGTAAGGCAGCAAGATGGAAACCAGTTATGTACTCAGCTGAACAAATTAAGCCTGTGGTACCCTCTTTTCAAAAATGGTATCTGACAGCATCGTTGCTTTGGGCTGTATTGTGCTTGGTAAAGGAGAGAGGAAACAGAAGCAAAATGGCAGAGGAAGAAAAAGCTGAGACTGTTCGTCCCAGAGTGTCTCTGAGGCTGAGACACGTGTCAGGCCAGGACTGTCTGCTGACAGGTGACATGTGCTCCAGGAGGCCTCTAGAAATCCAGAAGCTGCAATGAAAGAGGAGCAAGTGAGTCAGGACAGAGGCTGGGTTCTCAAAACAACTCCCGAAAGGACGAGGATTAGGCTGTTCAGCCCGTAGCCTCGTTCTGCTCCCATGCAGTTCAGGCGCACAGTTACATACCAACTGCGGCAATACTTTCTCCAGCTGTTCAATATCCACCTTGTTCAGGTCCTCTGCCTGGGCCTGCCGAGCTGCCCGTGCCGCTGCTTCTGCAGGGCGACGAAAGAAAGGGAAGGGCACTGAGGGGGTCCGGGAGCTGTCACACCTGGGGCGTCCCGTCCGGGACCCAGGGCCGCTGTGCTGGGAGGAGGGAGGCGGCCCGGGGCCCCGGGAGGCTCCGCACGCCGGTCAGGGCTGGACGGGAGCAGCCGCAGGGCGGCCGGGTGCCGGGAGGAGCCGGGGCGGCCCTGCGCGCTCACCTCGCACGAAGACCTTCAGCAGCTCGGCCATCAGCAGCTGCGCGTCCGCGTTAACTGCAAGGACAAGGCGGTTACAGGAGGCGGGGGCCCGGCCCGGCCCGACCCGCCCAGCCGCCGCCGCCGCCGCCCCGGTACCTCGGGTCCTCCCGTCCCGGAAATGGAGGCGGAGAAGCCGATCCACGGTGTCCTGCGGAGAGAGGAACGGGTGAGCGGGGCCGGGGCCTCGCCCGCCGCTCGGGGCCGCGCCCGGGGCCGCCGCACCTTCCTGAAGCCGCCGGCGCGGCCGCCCCGCTCCTCCATGGCCCGCGCGCGGCCGGGCCCGCCTCCCGGGGGCGCGCCGGGCGGGAGCGCGCGCGGGCAGGGAGCGGTTCCGGGGGAGCGGTTCCGGGGGAGCGCGCGCGGCCATGGAGCAGCTCGGGCGCGAGTACGCGCGGCTGTGCGCGGCGGCGGGCGCGGCCCCGCAGGAGGCCGTGCTGCGGCGGCTGCGGGGGCCCGGCGGGGGCCGCCTGGACCTGGCGGCGCAGAGCCTCTCGCTGCCCACGTGCAGCGCGCTGGGCCGGCTGCTGCCCGGGGCTGCGCCCTTGGCCGCGCTGGCGCTCGGCGACTGCGGCCTGAGCGAGGAAGGTGCGGCGGGACCGCTCTCCCTGTGGCGCGGGGCGGGAGGCCGGCCGAGGTGCCCGGTCCGTGGCCGTGCGGCGGGCACGCACCCTCGGTTCTCCCTCCGGCGGCGACGGCAGCTCTGCCTCTGTTGGCCGCCGGCGGACGGGACGGTCCGGCCGGTTAAAGTGGCCCGCAGTGAGGGGGCTCCGTGGGCAGCCCGTCCGAGCCCGCAGAGCCTCTCTAGACGTGGGGATTTTTCAGAGTTGAGTCGGGTAGATGTACAAGCTGACAGGTAGTTCTCTGCCCCGACACCTTTTTGAGAATATATAAACAGTCTCCTGCCCTGAAAGCTCAGGCTCAAGCTTTCCAGGCACTTTATCAAGTAATTTGTTTATGGCAGCCACGTCTCCTGAGCTGGCTGTTTAACAGAGTGATGCCCTGGGATGATAGCTGGTTTAGGCAGAGAGTTTCGCAGATGAAATAAAACAGTTGTTTTTTTTTTTTTTCTGCTCAGGTGTAAGACTTTTGTTGAATGGTCTTTGCACCAACACCACAGTCAAATCTTTGGATCTGAAGGTGAGTCTGAAAAGAATTAACAGTATTCTATGGTGGAGAAGGAAAAAGCACAGGCTTAATGAGAAAGAGAACTGGACAGTCCTGGTGCAGGATTGTTCAACAAGATGCAAAACTTCTGTAAGTTTTTTGTTTTCAAGTGACTCATTCCTTGACTCGTTAACACCATGTCACAATTTTCCGAAGTTACTTTGCAGGTCATCTTTATCTACTTTTATTCAGTTACTCTATTTTTATAGGAAGCTATTGCTATGTACCTTTTGTCAGTTGCTGCTTGGGCAGATGAGGCATATGTAGGCTTTTTTGGGATTTTTGTATTGATCAGTGAGTTATGAGCTGTTCTACTTGTGTTTATTTCTTTTTACTAGCGTGTGCTTTGAACTAAGCATCTGCCTTCAGATGTGATTGTCTCTCTACTGAGAGTGACTTTCTGTCTGTATTCCTTTGGCATACAGCTATTTCCACAGTCGCAAACTGCATCATAACTTTCTTACTCATTTGTGCTAGTATTAACAGAAGTGTGTTAAAATAGTTATGTTTATCTGGAATTGCTGTTTTCTGCCCCGTCGTGGTCCATGCTGATCCTGTGCTATTCTGTGATTTTTGCAAGCTCTCAGTCATGGTGCCCTCATAAGACCAGTGGTGTGTATGGATCCACTGTTCCTCCAGGGTTTTTCATTTTGTGGAAGCCTGATCGATATGTGAAACAAATGTTGATTGGACCATTTTTGCCTAGCTGAAATTTGCGTTATAGCTGGGATGTGTCTGGTGGTGTTTGTGGTCTAGGTGGACTGGGAGAGGCTTAGCTTATCACCTGAGCTTCTGTTTCAGGGAAATAACCTGCGAACCACGGGAGCTGAGGCTTTGGGAAAACTTCTTAGGCAGAACAAATCCATCAGGAGGTAAAAAAATGTATCTACCTCTCTTTGTGCTATTCCTGCCCGATGGAGCCCAAGATTTGAAAAGGGTTGAGGGTGTTTTTTATTGGGGTGGGAGGAATGCCAAGTGGTGCAATTTATTGTGAGGGGTGGGATGGGCAAAGGCACAAAAACTGGAGGTGCTCTTTTGGAGGATGCTGGGCCCTGGCAGCATCCCGCTCTCTGAAGCCGAGTCTGCTCCCAGAGCTGGGTGTGTGACCGGGTGTGCCGTGATCCGCGTGTCCTTCAAGTTCACACAGCTGTCCATTGACTCCACAAACACCAATCCTGCCTGATTTCCCTAGCCTGACCTTAGAATGGAACAGCCTCGGCATGTGGGAGGAGGGCTTCTCCTTTTTCTGCCAAGGACTGAGAGCAAACAACTTTCTTCAACGTCTGGATCTGCGCAATAACCAGATTAACCATCAAGGGGCTGGAGAGCTGGCCATGGCACTGACACAAAATACCAGTCTTCAGGAGCTGGGTAAGAGTTCTTTGCCCATGTATACATATATGCATGCAAACACACATGTGCTTTCAGGTTTCTTGCCTCAGTTTCTTCCAACTGGTTGGTGTCATTCCCAGTTCCTGTCAGTCTGGAGTGCTTTGATGGCTTTGTGCAGGGAGTGGTCACAGCCCCATGGCCTTTGGAGAGTGGGAGCTGAAACTGGAATCTCTGGAACCAAACCTACAGATGAAAAACTGAGTACTTGGGGCAGAACAGTCTTCAGTGGAGGAAGAAGTGTTTTCATTCCTATTTGTGGAGTGCCTCATGACAGATTCTTGATACTTAATTCACACTCACTTTGTCCTTTTATGGAATTTTGCTGGAATTTCAGGAGAATGTGGCTGTTGTCGCTGATTCTTTCTCATCCACAGATTCTGTCTGTGGAAGGAAGGCTCGTGAGAGCCAAATGTGAGACGCAGACTTGTAACTGTCATGGCTTCCTGCAGTTTAACAAAGATTTATCCTTGCCTTTCCTGCTTTGTCACTTTCTCTCCCTCTCATTCATCTTGAAAGGGGCCACAGTATTCACCTGTGTTTTTGCTAGGACCATCTGGGATCTCAGCAGATGTGACTGCCATGGTGAAAGTTTGGTTTCTGTGTAGATTTGCGATGGAATAACATTGGGCTTCTGGGTGGCCGAGCATTGCTGAACTGCTTGCATAGCAACAAGACCCTGAAGAGGCTGGAGCTGGCAGGGAACAATGTTCCTGGTGACATCCTGAAAGCTGTGGGTAAGTGTGATGTGTGTACAGTAATGAATCACTTAACTCCTTTCCCAGTCCAGCACTTGGGGGATATAGGGCACTTGCTGCTCCAGAAGACAGCTAACCCTCTTTCCCTCCCTTTCTCAATAGCATTTCCACAGTGCCCTGTGTCACCTTCTCTTGTCCTTTATGTGAGGGCTAATCAAGTTGGAAGTGTCACTTTGACTGGCAAAAGCAAAAAAAAAATAAAAATTTGGATTGAGTTATTAGAGATTGATGTGCCATGTGAATATGGGAGAACCTGAGACTTTGAGACTTGCTCATAGTTTGCCTCTGATGAGCCAAGTTTTGATGTGGCTTATGCAGCACATCCTGTGTCATTGTCCTGCCCACAGCAGAGTTAAGAGTTTTCCTGAGGCTAAGGAGTTGATTACCCCACACACACTGCTCTCTTTGATCCCTTCCCACCTTGTGATGTGTGGTGGGACTATCTCTACATGGGCCAGCCTGAGAAGGGCAACTGCCCTGGTGCTTCTGATATCCAGTGGTCATCCTGAGTGCTGTGTCTTCCAGCAGTGCTTGCTATTCTGTTGCTTTAGAAGCTTATGCTGTTCTCCTGCTCTCTCTGCATCAGAACAAGCCTTGGATCACAACCAAGACCGTGAGGCTATCCTGAGCGAGGCCCAAAATCAAGTGAACATCCTCAGCAAGGAGGTTTTGAGTCTGAAGGATGAGAAGAACAAGCAGGTCAGCAGATGTTGGCGGTTCAAATGGGGTACCTGGAATTCTTTGCTTTCCCTTGAGGTCCCCCAGAACACTCAGTGGCAGTATTATTGTGCACCTGAAGTTGCGCGTGCATTTTTATGGGCAGGCACACAGCATGATTTAGTACATTGAGGCTCAGTCCTCTGAGCTGGGTTATTCGAGTGACAGTGTGAGTATGGACATCCCTGCCGAACATATTTACTCTGGGTTCTGGAGGAGTTTTGGTTATTTGTGCTTTCGTTCCTTCTTTTGCAATTTGATATTTTCCAAGTGGTGTAAACTTAGAGATCTGTTTTTCCATTTGACACCTTGGGATGCAGAGTCCCTGTAGCTGATGACCCTATTCAGATGTGCTAATAAACTAATCAGACTTCCACTTTGCTTCTGGTAGAGTGGCTTGACATGTCTTCAGCTGTTGCTGGGAAGAGAAAGATGAGAAATGTAAGGGTTTGTAGCTGATGCTGTTAATTTTTTCACTGAATTTTGCCTTGCTCACAGTTCATGGATTTTGTGGATACTGTAGACAAGCAGAAAGAAGAAAGAGCCAGGAGTGAGAAGTGAGTTAGATTCTAAATGTTTTCTGCTTTTTGATGGCAGAATTGAGCACTCTCCATTTCCTGGCAGAAATTACCCACCTTTTTTTTTCCTTTTTTTTCCTTCCAAATGCAGAATGTCTGCAGCACGAGTCAGCCAGCTGCAGGAAGCATTGGATGAGCAGCACTCCATTATGAATTCACTGAAAGCCAAGTATGGAGCAGGAAAACCTTTGTCTTCCCACTGTTTGTGCTGTATAAGCAATGCCAAGCAGAGCTTCTAAGAAAGGGGATAATCTTGTAGGGTAGCTGGATTACTGTTTTGGTTAGTTCTGCAGTAATATCCAGAAATTACAGTCAGATCAAGCCTTTGAGTTTGCCACACTAGATACTTAGCTTGCTTTTAAGTAAAATTACTACATTGGTGTAAAAGCAAGTGAATTACAGAAGGTGGGAAGAAAGAAAAAGGACTGTGCAGATAGGATGGGGACATGTTCCTTGCATGGTTTACAGCCTGGCAGGAATCTCTGCCTGTTTCCCCTGGCAGCTGACGGTGTTGTCTGGGAACCACTGCAGGTATGGAGGAGCCTGGCTTGGGAACGGTGAGGAAGGGGTGCTCAAAAGAAGTGTTAGATTATGCAGAGCCACATGCACATGGCCGTGGTTTGACTTCAAACACTGCTGAGCCTGCTTAGTTTAATTCTGCCAGGTAAAGGCAGTGTTTCATGCCATGCAGTGATGTGGACATGTCCCTCTTGGACAGAACAAGTAAATTGCTTCTGCTACTCACATTTAAAATCCTGTCTCTACAGAATAGCCAGCTTTGTTCTGTGGGAGCAGGCAAATCCTGGAGGGGTCTGGGCAGGGAAATTGGCTCATGGAGGACAGTGCAGGGCTAATGCAGTGGGCACTAGCACACAGGGCCCTCAGAAGTCCCAGGTCACTGCAGTGCTGCTGTGTACAGAGGTCCGTGGTGTCCTTTTCCCAGAAGCAAAAAATGCCTCATTTGGGTAGCCTGATTTCACCTACTGCAAGATGGACATTAGCACCTTGTACCAGGTGCCATAGAGAGCTTGCTGCAGTGTCTGCCTTGGAAAAGGCTCCATAAAGTGATTTTCTTTATAGGCTGCAGATGACTGAAGCTGCCCTGACTCTGTCTGAGCAGAAGGTGCACACGTTGGGGGAGCTGCTGAGTGCCATGAAACAGGAACAAAACTCTGTGGCTGAGTCCCACTTCAGGGAGCTCCAGCAACAAAAGCAGGTGAGCTGGATAAGTCCTAGTTACGTTTGGGAGCAGGGCTATAGGTCATAATTGGTTTGTGTAGATTTGGGGGATGCTGGATGCAATAGGCAAGCATGATTTTTACCATTACTGCTTAGCTAAAGCCACCATGACAAAAATTCTTGTGTAAATTAGATAGATAGTTGCCAGGTGTGATGAGGAGCCCTGTTATTTATGGTGTAGGTTGGACTTAGCTGGGTGTGATGTTGGTTGGCACAGACTGGTAGTGCAAGAACTAGGGGGAGTACAGGTTTTTAATTTTGGTTCTCTTTGCAGGAAGGTGCTGATCGGGAAAGCAAGCTTTTGCATGACTTGTCTGCTGCCAGTGAGAAAAACCTGCTGCTGAGAAATCAGGTAGGAAACCAAGTCCAAGTTTGAGAAGTGGCAATTGAGCATGTATAACATTTGCTCCGTAGATGTTATGGTCTCTGCTTTGATCCTTGGTTGGGTGTCACTTCATTGTCCTGTACAGCCAACTTATTGTGCTAATAGGAAAAGAAAAACCTTTGTGGTGGTAACTTCTTTATATAGGTGGATGAGTTGGAGAGGAAGTGCAAAGTTCAGCAGGATCAGCTCTTCCAGGTGAAACAAGACTTGACCAACACAACAGCAGAGCTGAAGCTGCGGGCTGTGGAGGCTGAAGGTGAGTGGGGGAGTAGAAACAGCTTGGGGACACCTGTGGTTGGGATCATTGTTCCTTCACAGGCAGCCGAGGAGAAAGAGTTGCCAGAGTGTGAAAAAGTATGAATACAGCTGTGTGGCAGGCATGCCAGAGTTGTGATATGCCTGCTTTTAATCTGCAGAACGTCTGGAAATGGAGAAAAGAAGATTTAAACAAAGCCTTGAAGACATGGAATCCCTTCGGGTAAAAGAGGTAAGGGTGGGGTTTCTGCAGCATCCTGGTTAGTCTTTCTTTGGTCCTGACACACATGACCAGTGGAGGTCGTTGTTTGCTGTAAGTTCAGAACTTAGTGGGCTCAGATTTATTGTGAGAATAATGGGTCATTTCTTCAAGCAAAGCCTGACTGAAGAGATCACAAAACTTTCTACCAGCTAGTAAGATTTTCTAGCTTTCAAGAGTATGGGCCAGAGGGGTATGTGATGCTACAAGAGAGGCTGGGAGGCTGGCCTTTGTGTTGGTCTGTGCACAGAGGTAATTACAGATGAGGAATTTTTTCCAGCTTCTGAAATAAATACATTTGAATGTTTTAATTGCTTATACACAAGCAGTTCTTTAACAGGGCTCAGCATAGTTCCTCAGCTAGTTCCTTCTCTGTTATGTTTCAAAGGGGGTTGTGTCTGAGTGTGGACAGGCCAACGGACTGCAGCCAATTATCTTTGCAGTGTTACTGAGGTTTGAAATCTCTCCAAAATAAAATTATACTAATAGATTTCTCTGAAGATATTGAAATCTTCTAAGAAAAGTCACAGGCCAGGAAGATTTTACCAACATTACAGCTAAAAAATTAATCTGTTGTGTTTTGTATCACTTGACAATGAGAGCTTGGACTCCCTCCTTGTGGCCTGGGAGGGATCTCTGTCTAAAAATTCCTAGTTTCTAGAGGGCAGATTCCATCTGTAGTACTGTTTCCTGGTGGAGTTCTGGGGGAGGTAAGAATTTTGGTTTGCTGGTAGGTGGGTCAGTGAGAGAATGCTTCACTATCACAATGAGTAGTCTTGCTGCTTGCTTTGCCTGGAGGTGGAATGGTTTTCTGTCACTTGCTGGTTTCTGCTGCTTTGCAGGTGGATCGTGTGGCACAGCAGATGGAGGCCAGTGAACGTTCCATGCACGACAGGATCCAGAGGCTGGAGGCCATCAGGATATCTCTGGACAAGGTGAGAAAAAGTGCTCTGGGCACATTTGAACACTCAGGAAAGCTTTGTGGAGTCTCTGACTGTAGACCTTTGTAAAGATTGTCATGTGCTGTAAGGGGGAACAGAAAACAGCAGTATACCAGCTAAAATTACTTTTACTGCTTTGGACTAAGAAAGAAGGTTCCGAGGAGAAACTTGTAAATTCAGATTGGACAAAAATGAGGATTCCATTGAACATGGTTAGAGTCTTACTAAGATTTGACTTTACAGGATTCTCATGTTGTTACAAGTAGTGTAACATGTTCATCCATATCTATTTCCCCAGCTACATCCAGCAGTGCTCTTTCCTATTCCCTTTTTTGGAAAGGTTTAACCAATACGTGCCCTCATATAACTGAAATTCACATTGAACTTAGATAGCAGTCTCGAACTGAGGAAGGGTTTGTATCTTTGCTTTTGCTGCCCCTGAGTGAGGAGAGCTGTGTCATTTTATAGCCTGCGACTGGAAGCTGCTTGTGTTTCCTGGTCAGTGTGGCAGCAATGCAGCTTCTCTGTCTGGAATGATTTTCCATGTTCCTGTGGCAGGAGCTGAGCCAAGTCAAAGCAGCTGCACTAGCTGAGCGAGGACGGGCAGAGGAGGAGTTGGTAAAAGTGCGGAGTCAGGCGCGCCTGGAGGAGGTAAGGACAGACCTGGCTGTGGGAATGAAGTGGTTTGGCTACCCAGGCTAAGTCTTAGTCCTGGGAAGCTGCTAACTCACTCCTCTCTGGGTTTTACTGACCCACAAATGGTGTGATTGCTGAGGAGGGAGCCCTGAAAAGTCTAATTTGAGCTGCCTTCAGTACTAACAGAACTGATGTCAATTTTGTCATGGCAGATTTAGTTTAAGTTGCCAACATCTGAAGCCAACACCCAGATGTTGATCCTTCTTTTAAATGACAACTTTAATGGGGTGCTCCTGTTCCTCTAACACTGATAAATTTCTTCAGGTGGCTACTGCTGCTAGGTAAATAAAGTCACTGTCGTATTGAACTCTGTGAAAATGTCAATTAAGTTTATATCCTATATTATAGGATATTCATATTAATGAGTATTCACTATATTAACTATTAATATTCACTATATTGATAGTGAAACAGAACAAGGGATGAGGAAAATACACAAAAACTATTAGAATATTTACTTATTTGTAGCATCACAAAAGAAAATGCTTCATTGAATTACAGACATAGAAATCTGACATATGGGATCCACCAGTTACTGGGTTGCATGCAGTGGTGCTGCAGAGCCATTTGAGGGATGGAGGAAGTGAAGGTGTAGCATTGGCTGTAAACACTGGTTGTGACATCAGTGCATCTGCCAAGGACCTGTCTCTGTTTCTCAGCTGAGTGTTTTGTCCTCTGCCAGCCACCCTGGCAAGAGGAAGCAGCTTGGAGTCACTCCTGAGTGCAAGGAGCAGGACTGTGTCCTCTGCTTGTCAGTGCCAGTTGACTCAATAAAGGGTTCAGTGTATTAGGAACAGAGAGGGGAGAATCTCTTTACAGGAATGAAATGGGACTGTTTAATTTTCATTTTCCTTTGTGTCTTACAGCAGCAACGCCTAGAACACCTAGAAGAGAAGCTGCGGCTGATGACTGAGTCAAGGGATGAAGCTCAGAACTGCTGCCTTAAGCAAAAGGAAATGGTTGCTGAGGCCCAAGCTAAAGCCAAACAGTTGAGCCTGTATGCTGATGGACTCAAGAGGAGGCTGGAGGAACTTCAGCAGGTAGTTTGGAGTGGAGTAGAGATAGTCACCGCAGGGCCAGAATAAGTTGCTGAAGTTGTTTGGTTGTTCATGGATTTGTCTTTGTGTGTCAGTACGTGGACAGGAAGGAAGAGGAGAAAGTGACAGAGCTAAATAAGGTGAAAGTGGAATTACAAGAACGGATTGGGCACCTGGAGGCTGAACGCACAGCCCAGGATGGGCTGAGAGAGAAGATTGCAGCTCTGGAAAGACAGCTGAAAGGTGAGGGGTCCTTTCCTGCTTCTCAAATGGTAACTCTGAGTTACTCTGCATTGGGCCTGGAACTCAGCTGTGCTCACAGGTAGTGACAGCAAGTGCTTCCTGCCTGTGAGTACACCTATGAGTTGTACTCTCCACCCATGTGTGTTTACAGAGATACCTGTCCTCATTTTGTAGAGACCAAGACTCAGATGACCACCCAAAGCTGCATAGCAGGCAAAATTTGGATTTCCTGTGTAGTGAAGTGTGCCTGCTGCCTGTGCAAAACCTCTCATATTGTCTCATGCAGCTGCTCTTGTGTGCTAGCTGGCTGTAGCACCTCATTGCCTTTGGCCTGCTCCTGTGTTTTCCAGGGATACCTTGATTTTCTTTACTAATGCTGCTTTTTCACAGCCCTATCCAGTAATCACCGTGAAGCACTGCTGGACAAGGAGGGTGAGATCTCTTTGCTGCTGGAGAAGCTGAGAATGAAGGAGGCTGAGATCTCCAGGATGAGGGAAGAGGAGGCCCAGCGAGCAAGTTTCTTGCAGAATGCCATCATGGCATATGTGCAGGGATCTCCCTTGGGAACCCACAGTTCTAGGAAGTGAGACTGTGACTTGAAGGGTCCAAATACCTGCTTGCAGTCAGGGAAAGGGTGAGAATTCAGGTACAACTCCTTCTTCCTAAATGGACAGTTCTGTCAAGAGTGGGGTGATACAAAGGCTTGCAAGTAGTCAAATGCTCTTGCTGTTCAGAAATCTTCCTCCTGACAGCATGAAGGAGAGGAAGGAACAACCGTCTGGGCCTGTGGCTCTGAGTCCATGATGTCCCCTGCACTGCCACAGCCTATTGGTGCAGGAGGTTACTGGGAGGTTTCTGTGTTCCCTGGCAAGGTCCTGCTGCAATATTTGTTTGGATGCCAGGCTGTTCACAGAGAAACGTGAGAAAAAGTGACAGGAATGTTTACAGGAGTGTTCACAGTTCCCTGTGGGCTGGAGCAATTTTGCTTGCTAATGGGATCCTGAAACTGCTGGAAACACCAGATATTACCCACTTGTGCTTTTTCACCCAGTGTTTACAGACAGAAGCAGAGTCTGATGGGGCTCTCTCTGCTTGTTTACCCTCTGTGGCTCTGGCCATATTGATGGGCTGTAGAAACACATTTGGCATAGACAGAACCAGGTGCACCAAGGGGCTTGGGTGCAGTGCTGTCCATGTCCCCATGGGACAGCTGGGCTTTGGCAGTGGTTCTACTTCTGCAACAGTGAGTGGCAGGGAAAGGTGAGCGGGCGATTGTGCTTCTTCACTGTGAACTGCAGCCCTTAGCTGAAGATTTTGTGGCCAGTATTGTACTATGGCTAATGGCAGAACTGTTCTCCTGGCTTCTCAAGTGCTGTGGCCTTAACCTGGAGAGGAGCAATGCTTCTGGTGTGACACTGGGGAATTGCTTCTCAGAGCACAAGGGAAGAAGGTGGTTCCTCTATAGACAGTGCAAGTCCTTGCATGACCTGGAGAAAGTGAAGGGTTGCTAGAGCCTGAACTGGAGAAAGCAGGAGCTGTTGTCAGGCCAGCAGTATTGAGCCTTGAAGGAGTCCTTCCTGTGAGTCTGGGATGGGAACATACCTTAGAGTACATATTTTTAAGAGACATCTGGAAAACGAAAGTTTGTGTGGACTGGTTGCTTTGTGTTCATTTTTTATACTGGGTTTTGCTCTGCTTAATAAAGAACTTTTGCATTTTGCCATTAGCACTGGACAGTGGCACACTGGATGTTTGACTGGTGTGGAGGGTGGGCCCTCTGCTGTGTTGCTGTCCTGAAGACCCTGTCAGCCTGTCCTGCAGCTAAACGGCTGTTACAGGTGGATGAGATGGGGATGGTTTTGGTTCAGGACTAAGATAAAAGCAAAGAAGCTGGAAAACTGTTCCCTAGTCATAACCAAGAGAACCCGTGTCAATAGCCACTTAGTTTGTGGCTGGTGGGCAGACCCACAGGTAAGGGAAAAGCAAAGGCTGTCGTTTGCAGACAGGGCCGCTGCTGTGGGCATCTCTTTTGCTGGCAGGGGAGGTGGGGGAAGCCAAAAGCCATCTTCCTGCAGGGTTTCCCTGCTCCGTCTCTGTTCCTCGGCAGCTCTGGGCCGATGGCGCGGAGCTATGCAGCTACAGCGTAACCAGGTTTAAAGCTTTGTCCCTGAGCCGGCGGGCCCCGGTGCGGCGACCGGGCCCGAGCAGCGCCCGCCGCTCCTGGCGGGGCGGGGCCGCCGCTTCCCCGCGCCCGCGGCGGAGCCGAGGCGGCCCCGGGCGAGCGGCGGGGGCGGAGCCGGCGGGACCTGCCCGGTGCTCGGCTCGGCCCTGCCCGGTGCTCGGCTCGGGGCTCGGTGCTCGGTGCTCGGCGCTCGGCTCGGTCCGCCCCACCCCGCGGGCGGTCACTGCGGCGCAGTCGCGGCGCCGCCATCGCGGGCAGATGCAGGCGATCAAGTGTGTGGTGGTGGGCGACGGGTGAGTGCGGGAGGGGCCGGGCCCGCAGCCCCGCACCGGGCGGCCCGGCGGCGCCGAGGGGACGAGGGAGGGCGGGCTGGCCCGGGGCAGCGCCCGGCAGAGCCGCTCCGCCGGCGGCAGGCCCCGCGCCGGGCGGCGAGGCTCGCTCCGGCCTGGCTCCACCAGGCCTGGCTCGGGCGGGGCCGGGGCCGGCGGGAGCGGGGGGCCTTGCGGCGGCCCCGCAACCCTGCCCTGCTCCTTTCGTGCTTCGTGAACTTGGGGGCTGCCTGGGTAGCAAACACAGCCTCCTCCTGGGTTTTACGTTTGTCTCCTTGTTGTTCCATTTGGGTGCCGGTATTTTGCTATTTTTCATTGTACCTACTTGATTCCTGACAGAGTCCTCCGAAAATCTTGATGATCGCAGGTCTCGTATGTCCTATTGTTGATTGTTCCGAGGTGAAATGCATTTCTCTTTCTAGTTTCACCATGTGCTCCTTGTGGCCCTTTTAACTTTTTTGTTAAGTCTCTTCCTAAACGCCTTCTTTTTTGGGAACACATCTGCCTGCAAGATGCAGGACTGCACTAGATTTATACTGCTTTGTACCTTTCCTAGTTCGTCCTGCATATTTTTCCTCACAATTTCAGTTTACTTTTCTGATCGCCTCAGCAAGAACGGAGCTGAGGTACTCAGACCTAAATGTGAACTGGTCTTAGGCAGGGACTAGACTTTCCCTTTCTCATGCATGCCATCCCCTCAAATACACATTTGTGGTGAGGCCTTCCAGGTTCCAGCCTGTGAGGGCTGAAACGGAGTAGGAGAAAGTACAGCCTTATTGCAGAGGGGAGAGTGACTGGGAGCTCAGGATGTTGCAAGTGGAGCTCAGCTGAAGGTTTGCTGTCCTGTGTTTTGCCTTAAGACTAAATCAGTAGTGCAGACTGAAAGAAACACATAGATACACAGGTTTTTGTGAATTACAATTGTCCCTGTTTGGTGGGAAACTGAAGTCACACTTCAGGAGGAAAGCCTAGTGGTTCATGACAAAACTTCTTTCTTCTCAGACCAAGGGGACCTAATCCAAAGGAAAAATTGTAATAGTGGTTTGTTCTCCCTGTGCTTTTTGTCATGCTGGTGTGTGCAGGGGATGTCAACTCTCCTCCTCTCTTCTGATACCCTCTCTTACGTCAGTCTGGCTGCAGAATTGGGTAGGGGATGCCCGTTTCTGCTAGCTGTTCAGCTTCACCCAGGCACCTCAAAGCCAGCTTTCCCTGGCACTGGCGCTCACAGTCTCTTTCTGGAATGTTGTCTGCAGTACACAGCTTTCTCCATGATACAAAGGTAGCTCACACTGCTGGTACTCCTCTGTTCCTACAGTGAAGCTTAGGAAATCTGCAGAGCTGGTTAAAGGCCCTGTGCTCATTCTGTTGCTGGCCTGGCCCTTGCCAGCTGCCACTGCAGGGCTAACCAATCCCACCAACCTTCAGCAAAGTCCTGAGCTGGTATTTTTATCCTTTTTCACTAATCTTTTCCAAACTGCCTGCAGTCAATTTTAAAGTCCATTTTTGTTTATGGATACTTACTTTTTCTCCTTTGTGTTTATTGATACTGAATTCCTGTATCTGAGAAGCTTGCAGATCTGCACTGTTGCGTGCTTTTAACCTCACTGTTTATCCATTTTGCTGAAGTACTGTGCCTCTGTTGAGCCCAGCACACAACTCTAATTTATTCCCCCTCTTGGTTCATGAAACCAGTATTATTTTGACTGATGTTTTGCTGAATGGGTAGGGAAAAGGAGTGGTAGAGAGCAGGGTTAGGAAGCACTCAGGCAAGGTGCACCTTTTGAGTTCAGGCCATATCTGTGACAACTAGGGGATTCCAGCCTGCAACAGGTTTGTTTTCCTCATATGGTAGCTTTTAACTAACCATGTGTTTTCAGTGTGGGAAGAGTGAGTTTTACTGCCTTAGTGCTCCATGTTGTACCCTTCCTTATGCTTGTCACTCTTACCCTCTGCAGAGCTGTAGGGAAGACCTGCTTGCTGATCAGTTACACCACAAATGCCTTTCCTGGAGAATACATTCCCACCGTGTAAGTAATGGCTTGGGCTTCAGTTGCTTTTTGATCTCTATGCTTGTGTGTGTAGAAGTTTGGTTTGTGTGTGAGGAGGTGGCTGTTGCAAATCAGACTGTGAACTTGACAGGTAAGGATGATGCTGTGGCTGTGTGTATGAGGAAGGCAGATTGTCCCTACTGGAACTGTGCTGCAGTATCATTTCCTGATTCACTGCCTCTTTGAATTCTGTACAAAGATGTGAAGGTCACCACAAAATTGTCACTGATGGGGACTCCTCATTGGCAGGTTTGATAATTATTCTGCCAATGTGATGGTGGATGGAAAGCCAGTGAACCTGGGCCTCTGGGACACAGCAGGGCAAGAAGACTATGACCGACTGCGGCCTCTTTCCTATCCACAGACGGTGAGTGCTGGGCTTGGACTGCCTTGGGAGGCCTCTCAGGGACAGGGAGGCTCCCAAGGACAGGCATGCTTCCTTCCTTGGAGGAAAGTCTGAGTTCCTGCAGCTACACCCGTAGTTCTGGTTGTTTAAGGAGTATCACAGCTGATTTTCTCCTAAGACATTGTCCTGTTCTAGTCTCTTCTTTGTAATGATCTTTGAAGAGTTACGGGTGCCCTAGGGAGGCTCGAGTAGAAGGAATGCTGTAGGGCTGCTGTGCAGCCTAGCCAGTTCCGTGTTCCCATTCTCTCTCAGCAGGGCATATCCCCGTTGGGCTGCCTTAGGAGTGTTTCTGGGTGTAGCAGTTCCTAAGCAGCTGTGCTGCTGGTAAAGCCCTTAGTGCTGTTAAGATGTTTGAGGCCTCAGGCTCTTAACATGCAGAGCCCAGCATTGTGGAAGAAGATGTAATCATACACACTCATGGTCCATTTCTTCCCTCTCTGAATTAGTTTAACACGCTTAATGGGGAAGAATTTCTTATGGCCACAGCAGCCCTTGCTTGTGGGAGGAGGTTGTCCTTTCTCAGGCTCCCTCTGCAGCCTCCCTTTACTCTAGCTGCTTCTGTCTGCACAGCTGACCCTCTTCTTTCTGCACAGGATGTTTTCTTGATCTGCTTCTCCCTTGTGAGTCCAGCCTCCTTTGAGAATGTCCGAGCTAAGGTAAAGTATTCTCCTCCTGGGTGAAACAGTAGAAGGGAAGAACCAGTGATGTTCCCTGCCCCACCCAGCACCACACCTACAAGCCCAAAACTTCAAGCAGTAATGTTTTGGTGAAGGAAAATCATAGTCTGCAGGTTTTAAGTGGAGCCTGCTTTTTATTAATGACTTCTTTGGCTAAGTTATTGCCTTTCTGAATCTATGTTTTAAGATAAGGGATATCTTAGAAGCTAACATGCAGTTAAGGAAAGCACTGTGCACAGTGTTGGCTGGCAGTGTCTGTCAGGATTCTCTGTCTTGGTGAGTTCATTATTACATCTGCACCAGTCTCTTTTTGCAGAGCATATCAGAACTGTAGGAGCAGTATCCTATTCAGGTGTTGCCACCATGTCAGTAGTGAACCTCTTCATTCCCAATAGTAGAAATGGATCCTTATGGTTATGGCCACTCATATAACTACTTTTCTCATCATGCCTCTCTGTTTCAGTGGTACCCTGAGGTCCGACACCATTGCCCAAATACACCTATTATCCTGGTGGGCACCAAGCTGGACTTGAGGGATGATAAGGACACCATTGAAAGGTTACGTGATAAGAAACTGGCCCCCATCACCTATCCTCAAGGCTTGGCCATGGCTCGGGAGATCGGTGAGTCGCGTGAGCAGGCGGGGAGTGGGTGAGCAGCAGTGCGTGGTGGTGGAACTGGAGTGCTTGAGCAGCAGCTCTCTTTCCCCAGGGTCAGTAAAGTACCTCGAATGCTCTGCCCTGACGCAGCGGGGCTTGAAGACGGTGTTTGATGAAGCCATCCGGGCTGTGCTCTGCCCACCGCCTGTGAAGAAGCCTGGCAAAAAGTGTACCATGTTTTGAGGGCTGTGGCCTTGGTGTTGGCTCAGCATGCTGTCATCCTCTGACAGATTGCATATTAAGCTGGGTGTTTCTGAAGGGGGCTGGGATGTGTAGGGCCCTTCATCATGTATGAAGTCAGTGTTTTTTAAATGTCTCTTTGATTTAACGTCAGTGTTGATGTGAAGGGGCAGTGGGGACAGGAGACCAGCTGGGGACTATATAGCCCCCAGGGGAGGTACAGCGGGGAAGGCAAGGTAGCTCCTTCAGGCAACAAGCTGTTTTGGCTCTCCTGAACTCCAAGTGGAAAGGGCTGAGACATCCATCCTGTTCTGGAAACACCTGTTTTCAACCTGCATGTGAAACAGGTGGTGAACATTGTGGTGGGAGTAGGGAGGGAGCTGATTTCAATGGTGCTGAAAGACAAGAGTAGCTGGGAGGATGGCAGGGTCTCCTTGCCCAGCCTGCTGTGGCTAACAGTTAACAAACTGGTGCTCTAGCAGAGTGTTCCTAAGACTGTTAGAAAAATCATAACCAGCCCTGGAAGGGGTCAGAGTAAATGAGAAGCTGAAAAATGAATCATGAGGTGCTTTATTGGGTACTAGCCAAACTCTGTGAGTGAAACAGCTCTGTGCAATCAATGCATTTGCCTTTTTGTGTGTGCACACCCTAGGACAGCATGGTGCTGCTTCCCCCCATTAGTCTTTAGCAGGGCCTCCCCCCAAAATCCAGTCTCTGCAGAGCAGGGCTGGGGTTGTTGCCTCTATTTTTTTTTTTTTTTCTACTAAAGACAACAAAGGAAGCAGTGAGGAGTCTGCTAGCTTCTTTCCCTTCCCACTGAAAATGCAGACAGACTCTGGATTTGAATGGAACAGGGAGAGCTTCTGAAGGGTTGTGGGGGGGGAACAGGGTTGGAAGAGAGGTCCAATTTCTAATCATCATGTAGAGTGACAAGATAAAACCTTATTTGGTGCAATAAACATTCTCCATGAAGGTGTATGTGAGCTTTATTACATAGCAGCCTTGCAAAGCTGATTTTCTGCCTCACTTCTAATACAGTCTTCAGCCCTGCTGCCCCTTCAGCAAGAAGTGAGTCATTGTTTTCTATCCATTTTACATCTAGGAGTATTAATATAAAAATTGAGGCCAGGTGTGAAATGCAGGTGTCATCTTAGGAGACAAGAAAGCCCCCGTCAATCATCAGTGAGCTGCCAGTTGTCATAGCACTCTTGTCACTCAGCAGGAAGAGAATGCTGTTCACCACATCATCCACCTCTGCAATCAAACAGAGAACATATGATGCCCACCTAAAGTGTATCAGAAAAAGAAGCACTTAAAAAGGTCTGCCTTTGACATCTACAGGTAATTAGAGCTGGAAAATGTTTCTGCCTTCAAACTGTGCTTGATGAAGTGTCTGGGACAGTGTGGCTGAGAGCTGGACATCAAAGTGTCCTTGTGATCAAATGGCGCTTAGGTGACAGCAAACACTCTGTCAGGTTTATGAACAATAGAGCGAGTTCATTTCACTTGTCCCAGGATGAGGAGGCTGTAGAAAAAGCGAGAGGAGGGTTGATTCTCACCCTGTCCTGATCAAATACTGCAGGAATTCAGCCAAAAGGCATTCAGCAGAGCTGTCACTTTGCCCAAAAATCAGCAACTTCCAGCTGTGATGTCAGTGAGAAGGCAGGCTTGGAGAAAACATGAGAGCACAGCCTGGGGACACACATACATCACTGACCTGCAAACTTTCCCAGGGGAATCCGATTAATCATGGCAGCAGATTTCTGAGGGTCACTCCAGTTAATTCTCCCCATGTCAGTCATAACCACGGTGGGGTTCACAGTGTTCACCCTAATCTGGGAACAGGAACAACACAGTCTCATCCAGCTGCTGTGCTTGTGCTCAGGTTCAGCTTTCTCACTTTTCTCCCACAGACTCCTACCTTGTGGGGTCCCAGTTCCATTGCCATTACTTTGCTCAGCATATCCAGAGCACTTTTTGTGGAACCTTTATGAGAAGGGAAGAAGAGGAGATGTTTAACTGCACAGCACCTGGTCTGGAGGTGCTATGGAACACACTGCCCAAAACTGGCAGCTTGCTGACTGTGGGTGTCCAGCTGGTCAAACCTGAGAGGGGCACTGCTAAAGCTGCACACACTCACAGTAAACAGCATGATCCCTCAGTGCACGCTTCGATGCCTGGCTGGAGACATTCACAATGGCCCCTGGCACCCCTTGTGCAATCATCTGCCGAGCAACTATCTGGGAAGGGAAGGAGAGAAAAGAATAAAATAATGCCAGAATCCTAACAAAAGAAATCATTATTTCACTCCATAGGAATCTTGCTGGGCTATTATGGTAGACCAAAGAACAAAAACATCTGGAGGAACCAATCCCTCACTGCCTCCTGCTTACAAGAGAGTCAAAGCAAGAGTATGAAGGGACTGGACATGTAATTTCTTGGATTGACTTTGGACTGCAGTCCTTTCAGGCCCCACAGTAGACACAAACTGCTCTATGTACAACAGTTTAATCGCTGCTATTCATGGAGGCAGCTGCAGTGACAGTTCTTCCTCACCTGGGAAACATGAAGCACAGCCCCAAAATTCACATCAAGAGACCTACAAATAAATCAAACTTAAGTTATCAAGTGGTTGTAGCCCAGCCCAGGGAGCTGTTCTGGGAGGCAGCAGAGGGCAAGTGCTGCTGCTGCTGTCTTGGAAACACTGGTGATATTCCAGGACATGGACAGAGATGCCAAGTTGTCAGGAGAGCCAGAATGGTCAGGTGGGATCTCAGCAGTGAACCAGAACTATCCATTGGCTGTAAGCCTGTCACTGTGTGAGGAGGTGCACGCATGCATCAGGTGCATTTTGTACAGGACTCTGCTCTTCTGCAGTGTAACAGAACTCTGTCAAAGTTTAAACAGAGCCCTGGGCTTCAGCCAGGGTATATGACTCTTAGGTCAAGCAAACCCTTCACACAGATTTACAAAACAAAGTTGCTGTAAGGTGGGTAGAGGCAGCATTTCTTCTCTTTGCCACAACAGAAGATTCCTTAGGCTTCCACCTGCCAGTTCTGCAGAATGATCTTAGTAGAATCCATACATTTGACATTCTAGTCACAAACCTTTATTGTAGATTCTTAACAACCATTTTAACGCATGGACACAGCATGACTCATTTTCTCAGAAGGATGTGGTCAACATAGCCTGTATCCTAAAGCATACTCACAACAAAACTATGGACCTTTTCAGAGAATAAAGAAGTCATGTTATTGTAGTTAACAAATTTAATTTCCCACCCTTACCATTTTTGCTTCCTTACCTGGCTTTGTTGTCTCTATTTCTGAGTTGTCTTAGCAACAACTGCCTTTCAATTTAACCGAGCTGGAACTAGACTGGAAGCTCTGAGCCTGATGAGCAGAAAGGCACTCTCCTGCCTTGCCAGCGGGATGGCAGGTGCACCCCGCCGTTCTGGAGGTGACACTGAAGGTTCTGGCTACTTAGAAATGGATGTAAGAGCCACTGCTTTGTTTCCTTTTGCTGTTTAAGGGGTGAAAGGTGATGATGTAAAGGATGAAAAGACAGTAAAGAAAAAGGACATACGGAGTAACAGTCGACCACTGGGCATTGCTAAAAGTGTGTATGTCAGCCTGTCCAGTGTGTCTATACACCAGCTGCTGACTTTGTTCTTTCCAGCTGCTTCCCCTCTAGTGCCACCCTTTTCTGGAAAGCTCTGCCGCCGTTTTTGACGTTCAGAGCTTGGTGAGACGTCGGCGGGCATCGGCCCCAGAGCTCCCCGTGGAGCTGCGGTGCCGTGCGGGCCGGGCCCGGGCACTCACCGCTGCAGGGCCGAGCGCGTCACCTGCAGGAACGGCTGCAGCTCCGCCACGGCCGCGTTGTTCACCAGCAGCTCGAACGGCCCCGCCGCGCCCAGCGCCGCCTCCACGGCCTCCCAGTCCGCCAGGTCCACGCACAGGGTCTCGATGCCCGGGCACTGCGGCGAGGGCGGCCGCGGTGGGCGGGGGTCGGTGCGGGGTTAAGGGGGCGGGAGGGGGCAGGAGGAGGGGGCCGGTACCGGTACCTCCCGCGCCAGGCTCTCCAGGTCCGCCGCCGTTCGGCTCAGCGCGGTCACGCGGGCCCCGGCCCTGCCCAGCGCCACGGCCACGGCGCGGCCGATCCCTGCGGGGACACGGCGTCAGAGCGGCCCGGCCACGGCCTCGCCGATCCCTGCGGGGACTCGGCGTCAGACCGCCCCGGGCCGACCCCCGGCCCGGCCCCCCGCCTGCGGACACCTTTGCCGGCCCCGGTCACCAGGGCCCGGCGGCCGCGGAAGCTGAGATGCTGCTCCATGTCTCGGCCGGACTGTGGCCGGGGCGGGCCGCGCCCGGGCCCGGGGCGGGCCGGGAGCGGGGCGGCCCCAGCGAGCCGGGCCATCTTTCCCCGCCTCCGCCGAGGGCGCGCAGCACGAAGCTGGCTCCAGGCTCATCCAGCGAGACAGGCAGAGGTGAAGTTTCGTGGCTCTCACTCGTGATTGACTTTTCCTTTTAGCGACCACAGAAAAACAGGCTTTTTAGAGTCTGATGAAAAAATCCTGCAGCTCTGCCCCATCGGAGTTGCTGCTGAAGATGACAATTAAAGTCCTTATTATCTCAATTCTTTGATTGTACTGTTAAGAAGCAGCTGCAAGGATTCTTCTCATCCACCTCTGTTCTCCACAGCCCAGTCATTGACCTTACTTGTTTTTTTGGCCCTTGGCATCACATAAGCCTGACAGGAGGGCATAGTTTTCTGAATTAGTGGGTTTAAGGTCCATTTTTGATACAGAGCACACGTGAAGAAATATGACAAAACACAGCCTTTGACATATTTAAATATTTATTTTATAGAATCACTTTATGTATGAAAAAGTAGTTTGATAAAAAAGCTGCATCCTGATAGATCCACACAGCTTAATGCATTCTCAACACAAGAAACCTTGGAACGAGCCTGAACACACTGAAGTTTCCTGTTGCCCTGCAGGAGAACATGGTTCTTTTTAAGTTCCATAAACATCCTCCCAGCTTTGAGGGCACTTGCCTCTTTGGCATACCTAGTGTGACCAGTGACCAGTGTGAAACTTCTACCATTTAGTTTTGCTGCCATCAATATAAAGTGTTGTGGTTTTTTAAACTGCAGTTTGCCACAACTGCTGCCCAGTCCTTGCTTGATCTCTGTTGTCTTAGAAAAGGGTGCTTCCAGTGGAAGGGGAAGAAGATTTCCAAGAGGAGAGTTCAGAAGCAGTGCTTGAAGACAAAATCACCTCAAGAGCTCATGAAGTTTCACAGTTTTCTGCTACAGGACTTTAAAACCATATTAAAAAAAATACATGCATACCAGGAATCTCCAGAACTATTAACGACAAAATAATTAAACCAGAGGATGCCTCAATTCTAGTTAGCAGAAGATCTAATAAAGAGGTAGAACCTACTATGCCACAAATCCTCCTCTGTTTTCTGTGACAGGCACACCTGTAACACTGACAGCCCATTATGGAACAGCCAGTGTGCTAGCTGGGCTTTGATCCAGCTCCCTGCAGCTTTCTCATTTCCATACCTCATGTGTACCTTAGTACACATGATAGGAAGGAGAAATGCAAGAATGAGCTGCAGGACTGTAGTAAGTAGCCATCAGCTTGTTTGCTCCTCAGCAGAACTACCTAAAATCATCCAAAGAGGACAATGTACTGAGGTAAACACTGAAAGGTTTGTTAAAATGCAGGGAACATTGAAGAGGCTGACCCCTGTGCTAAGTGGCACACTTGAATACTCTACAGGCATTTGCCAGGAAGTTAAATAACTAGGTGAACCCCACAGTACAGCTGAGTGCATCCATTTAGAAACCTGAAACCTCTGCTAGATCCACAATCAAGCCAACAATCACAGCTCCAGATCATACAATAGCATTCTATTATTCTTCCCTTAATTTGGCCTCAAACTCTAGCACTAAACCAGCAAGTATTTTTTATCAGAGTAAACAGTGATTTTGCAAAGGAATATTTTTGTAATGTATTCTTCAGGTCAGGCAGGGTTTGCGCATGGCCAGAGTCTGGGCTAACAAAAAAGTAAACATATGGAGCCCCATTCCTTCCACTTTAAAACTTAAGTTTGCTTTCTTTAAAAAGCAGCAGCAGATGATACTGCTAGAGCACTGAACTTCTGCTTGTAAATGTGCAATCTCCTTTTAGTGACTGCATGAACTACTTGTTGAATTATTAAGGAGTAAAAACAAGCACTGATCTTGGCTTTATGGTAATTAAAAGATTATCTGAAGAAGCTGGAGTAACCATGGCCATACAATTAAAGGTCCTCAAATGATACCATCAAAACTCTCCTTGATGCATTGCAGCTATCTAGCATTTCTCCCCTCTCACACTTCAGAAATACGGCATGTTTTGCCAGCACAAGCTTCCCCAGCTCATGTGACCAGCTACCAGCCAAGTAGGAGGAACAACTACCATCTTGTCAGGCAAATATTTTTTCAAATATCAAGGGAATAGATTATAATCATCAACCACTGCAATTCAGTTGGCATGCGAGCCAGGTCTGACAATTACCTCCACAGGAGGTACACATGGATGACAGGGGAGAATGTACATTGTAAGCAACTCATCTAGTCTTGAGTAAGCTTACCCTCACAGGGTTTTCTCATGACAAAGGCTTTCAGCCTTGTTTACCCTAGTGATTCCAGGATTTCTGTATTCTAGCCAGCTGCAGTTTTAATCTATCAGGCCACAGAAGCTCTTAAATAATTCTGTTCCCAAGAAAGACGAGTGAAAACTTCCCCTCTCTTGTCACCATGGGGACTACAGTCTGCTCTAGCACTCCAGCTTCAACACAGTGGCTTCTAATAACCCCTAAGGGTAGTAAAAACACTCTCACTCCCAGTACTGCATTTGCCTCAGATGTGCCCAAGCACAGGTTCACATGACATCAAATGAAAGTATGAAGTGACTCATACACACAGCACTGTGGTCATCTTATGAAGAGCCACTAGACAAAAGAACAAAGATTCTTCCTGGAATGTCCCAGGCTGCAGCTGAACAAACCATACCTTATTGCTTTTCTAAGCAGAGTCTGTCTACCTCCTTTGTAGATACCACTGGTTGTCTCCCAGAAGAAGAATAAAACCACCAAAAGCTCTGCAACTCCTGCCTTATGCAAACTAGCTAAGACACAGGTGTCAGTGGCTCGTCAAGAATTATGACATCTTCTTAGCAGGGCACCAAATAGTGTCAGGGTAAAGCAGACAATGGACAGATTTAAATCTATATTAAAAAAAAAGGAAAAAAAGAAAAAAAGACAGCATTAGATTGGAATTCTCCATACATGGGACATACTAGCATTGAATGTGCAAGCAGGCTGATGGAGCAGGGGGTGCGTCTACCTGCTTTTGGCACAGTAACGAGCTGACACGACAAAATAAACCCATTAGTGGGTCTGATCATCTTACAGATGACTAACATGAACAAGGTAGGAAGACCTTGTTTTGGAAGAGGACACTAACCTGGTTGGATCTTGCTGAAGGCCAAACACTCCTCCCACACTAACGACATTGTGTTTGTTCTCAGGGTCACCATAACTCAGGGTTACCTGTAAAAATAAGGAAGTATTCAAAACTTGTAACACTAATGCAGAAAAACAGAGTGGAGTAGCAGGGTTATTAATGAGGTACCAAGAAAGTCTCCAAAGATGCTGTCTAATCTGAACATGGATGACATTTGGAGGACAGTGATTAGTTCTGACGTAAGCAACGCTGGCAAACGTGGGAGAATACACAGGACAAGATGAGTTTCAACTGTAAGCTTTCTAAGGACATGAATTCTGCTACTGTTTGTACCTTCACTAAATAACATGTTCATCCTTACCAGACATTGCCTGAAGTCTACAATAGCAATATTTTAGCACGGGGGAAAATAGAAATATTTGCATATTAAGTAGCATAGAAAGGATTGTCATGTTTCAAATCTGAAACAAAGTTTAGATCTCTGGAACCCCAGGTTCCTCCACACAAGCACTGCATTAAGAATTTTTCATGTGTCAGGTGCAAGAAGACTTGTATTTTCTTTGCAATTGTACATTTCCTGGGTTTTGGGTTAGCTATCTTCGTCTCATGGAACCAATGATGACCAGTGAAACAATGGCCAGTTGTTGGACCGTTGCTACAGTCAAATTCACTAACATAAAGGGAGGTGACATCACGGTGGAATTTGGCCCCAAGCAAACATTTCTGCTGCCTAATACAATTGCCAGAAAAATATAACCACCCAGCATGCAGGGGAAAACCACACTCCTGTTTACTCATGGTGCCAAGCAGTGTGATGCAGGCAACACTGCTGGATGGCCTTGTGGCTCCATCTGCTGCCAGGGAGGTAAAATGTAGCCCAGCAACTAAAAAGCAAATTGATTTTTCAGAAGCAACTTTCATGAGATTCATACAAATTGTTCTTTAAAATAATTAACATTTAGTTATGTCAAGTACTTATATAGCTGCCTTTCTGAACAGCATGAATTAAGACTGCAACTTTGTTAGGCAAAACCAGGAACACTATTTAGCAAACTTCTACACTTTCTGCTACAGCTACACGCAAAAAATCAAGGTTTAGGAGGAGATGAGGTACACCCTACCTAGGCTTCACATAGCAGAATGTGTCCCCAAAGGAGGGGACAGCTACATGACCTAGCTGGCTAGAGTGAAACAGTGATTTTCACCGAAATGAAGGAATTGAGCAGGTTACAGCTCTGAGTGAGTCTGTAGATATCCTTCTTTGCTGAAGAGTGCTAAGTCTACATAGTCTGTCCTTTCTGATCAGACTGAGGTGTAACTGTAAGAACAGGACATTAAGCATAGCTCTACCTGCTGCAGAACAGACTCCCCTTTCAGTCTCTGCAGATTTTCCAGGTGGGAGTGGAACAATGGGCTGTGCAGCAGCTTTACCTCCAGCAGCCCTTCGATGATGTAGCCAATGGTGCAGTCGTCAGGAAGACGTACTCTTTCTGCAGTACTAATGAAATTGCCCAGGCTGTGACAGAGAGCATAGGAGACAAGCCAAAATGTGTTTTAAAACCTCCCAGACATGTATTGATGGAGCTCAGCTAGGGACAATGCTTACCTGGCCCAGGGACTCATCTTCAGGGCAAGACCTCGGCTGATACAGAACCCAGCTCCACCCGTGGCAAACCAGAATTTCACCGTTGTCTTCTGAAGAGCAAAAAAAAAAAAAAAAACCACATAGCAGTTACTGACTGCTAAATCAGCTTTTTGCAATTCGCTGGGCAGGGAAGGGAACTCAATGTTCTATTTCATATCAAATATTACATCTGAGTCAGAACAAGCCTACAGATGAATCCCTATTTGTTTAGGCTGCTGAAAGCAGCTAGCTGTTCTCTCAAATGAAACTATCTTGAAACAGACAGCAGGTGAACCATCAAATTAGCATAAGGGAGGTAGCTCACATGAATGGATAGTCCCACTTCCACACAATTACATCTGTCCTCTATTCATTTTAACCAAGGGTCATAGCCAGCTCAGTGTTACTGAGGATGTCAAAGGTGGTCCATATATATATTGGCTCTATATCCAAGGAGACTATTTTGTTGTGCAGTCTTCCCTAACAAGCTGCTTTATAACTTTTTATGCCATTCTGGCCAGTGGATTGATAGATCTTTAAACAGACCTGCCAGTGCAGGTGACCTGGCTAGGATTTTCTCCTTAGCACATGTATCTTGTGGTTGAGATATGTTTGCTTCCGGTTCTTGGAAACCTAATAACCACTTTATATTGCAAATGATTTATCTATCCAGAAAGCTTCTGTCACCCATGTGAAGTTGGTTAAAGATGATAATGTGTGTGATACTGCACTCAAAACAAATTAAAAACCCCTTGAACTCCCACCCAAACTCCCAAGTCCTAAAATAAGGAACATTGCCCCCACAGCCACTACAGGAAAAGTATAAGTCAAGGTGAGGAGGCCCTACTAAGCTCAGTGTCAGGGAGATTGCAGCATGCATGAGTAAAGGCACAGAAACAGCCAGCCATCCAGAAGAAAACCTCCATTGTGCTCAGTATGCACACAACATCAGGCTGAAGGTGCATTTAACTCAGCATCCTGCCTCTGAAAATGACCATCACTAGGTTCATTTCTTGCAGATTAAATCCCTTGGGTTTATGGGGGAATCCTATGAATTGTCAAGGTTTTAAAGGCTTAGAAGATTGGCATGTCTCTCAGGCAAACTGAAAAAGTTTGCTTACTGATCCATCACTTTGGACATGGTCAGCTGCTTCAATGGGATGGTCCAGGCTCGGTCGCCCCACATACACATCCTGGCTGTGTGAGAAGGCAGACAGGAGATGCAGAAGAGTCCGAGGGTTCACATAGTTGTCATCATCCACATGGCAAAACCATCTTCAAACAAAACAAATCAAGAAATTATAGGGACAAAGAAATGAGTTATAAGTTTACAACTGAGTCATAGTCTTTCAGGCTTGGAGCAGAAAGTATTCCTTATTGTCCCAAATTACAGAATAGGGAAGATGAAAGCACCCACAGATGCTAAATCTGCAAAGAGGCTGAAATTAATAACTTCCTTAGATTATAATCCTTTCCACATTTCAGAATATGCTTGTTTATAAACACTGCTTCATGCTGTGCTCCCTCGCCTGCACTCATCCCTACATTTTAGCTAATACTACATTCCTTACTGGAACAGAGATGGTTACTCAAGTTTCCTGTAAGCACAGAACTGGAAGAAACAAAGTCAATCGGAACAATGTGTTTCACTTACTTTTGCCCAGATTCCAGGAATTTATCATATTCCACAGACATCTTGCAGCAGAGAGCTTGCCGGGTATGGACAGCGGAACAGTTGGTGTTGATCATATGATCCCCTAGAAGAATAAAGATCAGCCCTTTCAGGTCTGAGGAGCATGTGTAGTCAAAAAAGACTACAAAAGAAGTGCACATTTGGCACTAATACTGTACATCTGAGGTGCACATGCTGCAGGACAGGCAGGGCTCACAGGTCACCCATCTGGCGTGTAAGCTGCAGAGTCATGAAACTGTGTGACTGCATTAAAACAAGCAAGGGTATAAAAGCAGTGTCATGATATGTGTGTGATAAGCCTAAGTTTACTAACAAGAAGGAAAGGGATGCAAAAGTGAACTCAGTATTCTGGAAGTTCCAGGTGTCTTGTCCAGGTGCCAATTAGAGAGAAGTTTTCTCTATTTTCTCCATCTTAACTTCCCTAGTTGCTTGTACAGCATGAAATAAGGACTTCTATAGAGAGTATGAAAGAAACGAAACTCAGTTAAAATACATAGCATGCACCTCTGCTGCTACACAGCTCACCTGCTTTCAGGCGTAGCTCCCGATCCTCCCAGTCTGTGAATATAAATGTCTGTGGGAGACAAAAACCGTGTGTCCACATTTAAGAACTTCAGATTCTAAGTTTAAATTTGCTCAGTTTCAGTTAGAATTCAGAGTGTTTTGTCTCTCTTGGTAGTTTGTTTCACAATAGCCACTGGAAAGGGGGAGGGAGTAGGGGTGCAGAGACCCCCCAGCAACTTCAACCCCTGCCTTATTTGTTACATTTTTTCATTGCAAACCAGAAACCTTGTCTCATAGTACAGACAAGTGATTTCCAGAGAGAAAGGATTTTGGTCTTTTTTTGGTACTACCTCCTCTCTCTGGCAAGGAATCATCCACAGCTGCCAAGCAGGTAAAGAAGAAAAAATGGAAGTCAGGGTGGGAAGTGGGAGGTGGTTAACACAGTCTTGTTCCAATGGCTGGATAAAATCCCATTAATATACTTGAACGGACCAAAATTCTGAAACAAGGGAACAAACTTTATGACCTACAGAAAAGCTTAAGTACTTAGTCCAACATATTAGCTTAGATGCATCATCATCAGGAATATTTCACTATCATGAAAGCACTTTCTACAGTAATACAAAAATCAGCAAACTGTGTCTGCTTGGACTACCGATCCCATATTGCAAGTAACTGGCCTAATCAGCAACGAACTCTTTTGGAAGTATGTTCACACTAAGCGTTTATATAAAACGACTTTCCACAGTCTTACAAAGAAAGTCTTTTTTAACATAAGAGAGAAAAACTCGGTGGGAGCGCACTCGCTGTCCTGGAAGCGCAGGGCCGGAGCTGCCGGCTGCCCATGTCCGCTGGCAAAGTCTCTCACCTGTCCTCTCGCCTGGGAGATCCAGGTTTGGAGGAGCAAGTCCAGCCGGCTCCTATGGTATTTCCTCGTGGTCTTCACGGCAATGAAGATGTCCTTCAGCTCCAGGCTCTCCCTGGCCGCGCTGCCGGCAGTCCCGAGGCGGCCCCTCCGCGCAAGCTGCGAGCTCCCCGCGAGCCCGCCGGCCCCGGGCCCGCCGCCCGGCGCTGCGGCAGAGCCGGCGGGGCCCGCGCGGTGCGGCGGGGCCGCGCTGGGCCCGGCGGGGCGCGGCGGGCGGGGCGCGGCGGGGCGCGGCCCCCGCGGCAGCAGCAGCAGCAGGAGCGCGGCGGCGCCCAGCGACAGCAGAACCCCGGCCCTGCGCAGCCCCAAGCAAGGACCGCTCATGCTGCAGCCCCGCGGGCCCCCGCCGCAGGGTGCGGCCACCGCATGGCCCCGCACTCCGGGAGGTGGCGGCGGCCCCGCGGAAGGAGCGCCCGGAGGTCGTCGAGCCGCCGCCGCGGGGCCGCGGCCCCTTTAAGAGCTTCACCTGTCGGCCGCGGCCTCGCCGCCACGCGCGGCCCGGAAACGGAAGCGGAAGCGGAGCGGGAGGGGCGGGCGGCCGGAAGCGGCGGCGTGAGGGGAGGATGCCGCTGCCCGTCCAGGTCTTTAACCTGCAGGTATGGGGCGGCCGCGTCCCGCTGGCCCGGCCCATCGGGCCTTGCCGCGCTCCGCCGCGTTCCGCGTCCCTCCCGCGCAGGGTCTCAGACCCTTGCTCGGCCGCGGCCTCCGGGGGCGCCGTGCGGCCTTCTCCTTACGCTCCACGGACGTGGAGCGGCTTTCGGCTGGCCTTGGGCCTTCGCTCGCCCTTCCGTCGGGTCTGTGTCTCTTCCGCCGCCGTTCGCGAGGAGCAATGCTCCGCCGAGCATCCTCCGGCACCCGTGGCGTCCCCGCCACTGCGGTGGCCCTGTGTTTGGTCCCCGCCGTGGGTAGGGCTGGAGTGGTGGCGGAGGGTACGGTGAGGTGGCCCAGTGAGGAGGAACTGAGAGTCTGTAGTGCAGGGAGAGCCCCGGGAGCGCCGAGGGGGTCGGTGACACGAGGTACCTGCGGAGGCTGTCCTTTGCAAGTTTTAGCAGTAGCATATCTGTGTCAGGGCGCGGGGCTTTGGGCAGAGAGGACGAGGGACGGTTCAGCATCCAACTCGGCTCCTTCGTTAGTAACAGATCTGTACGGCACCCCCGTCCAGCAGCAGATCACACCTATTCCTGCCGAGTACAGCAGGAGACTTCAGCTCAGGCACCAGCATATCTGCTTATGTGAGGCCTGGTGAGGTACCCTCAGCAGAGCAGCCCTTGGGGCATAGGAAATCTTGGGGAGTGGCTGTTTATTATTTGCTCTGTGAGTAGTTTTTGAGTTGACATTGCATCTTCCTTTCAAAATAAAGAGCTTGAAAATGTTTGAGTTTGCTTGTCCTACTGGGGCTTTCAGCCCACTTGTGTTTTTCCTTGTCTGGGAGTTAAGTGAGAAATGCAGAGTGCAGACTCTCAGTGTAGCAAGACACAAATTGTTCTGTTCCACCAGCTGGAATTACAGTTACCTTTTTTGCTGTTTTCTAAGGAGTCTGTAATTGAGTTTTTACTATGGTAGGCAAGTGCCGCCTAAACAAACTAACCTTGGCCCTTAGTGTTTGTGATATAAGAAAAGATAGAAGGTAGATAAAAGTGGGAAAAGTAGTGGTCTCAGCATATGTTGAATTGCCTGTTTTTATGCGGAGTTTGCCTGAGGGGTGGTCTAAACAACCAAAATTTCCTCTGTGCCTTCCCTGCCTCCCTTTCCTTCATGGAAAGGTTAGTAAACTAGGAAACAGATGGTTTTGTGCTTCACTTGCTTTTACTTCAGATTTTGGGAGATTTCAGTGGTGAGATGTGTATTTGATGTGTATCAGTTTGTGAAAGAATAAGACCTCCAGACTGTGGGTGAGTGTAATTTTTAGAGATAGGAAACCTGCATCTGCCCTGTTCCTTGTCACAAAACAACCCAACTAAACAATCAACCCAGTGCAAAAAACCCTCAATCTTTGATTTCTTGACAGTAAAATCAGTAAAAATATGGAAATAATCAGATGTGTATGGGGGCAAGGTGGTTGGCATGTCTGTCTTTTGTGAGATCCCCTTTTGCAAATCAAGCTTATATACTGTGTGCACAAAGTGAGCATTTTATAAGCAGACAGTCTGCTAAGTTTTCCTCACTTTATTTCCTCACAGTGATTTCTAGGAGGACTGTTCAGCACACTTGGACTAGGAGGAGACAATGAATTTTGTGGCAGCAGAGCACTTAGTTTGTGGAATGGGATAGCAAGCTGGTCTTACCTGGAGTACATGCAGGAGCTGAAGCAATGCAGCTGTGCCAAAGTCACTGCATTGCTGTGAGTCCTTATGGCTCAAAGCCGTGCAGGATATACTGGGAGAATAAAATTCTGTTGTTTCTCCAAAGAGGCTCTATCCGAGCAATTGAACTTGAAAACTATAGTAAGATAGTTTGACTAATGCCACATCCCTGCAGTGCAGTCAAATTGTTCCTTGCTATGTTGGAAACTTTGAAGTTGTCATTTGGCGTTCTGTTCTTTATGGCTTTTAATACTTCTAAGAAGTTTCACAATATTTGCCTCTTCCCCCCTTCCCCCCCCAAAATATTATTCTAAGCATTAAAGCAATTTTGAAAGGTTGTGGTGAGTTTTTTGGTACATTTTGCCTTTTGGAACTTCTTGATGTGAGTGTTAACACCTGCTCTTGCTCAGGGAAGAGAAATGGAATGCATATGCATACCTCACATACTTTGTAGAATCAGATTATTTGACCCCTTCATTTTTTTGCTTGATAATTTACCAAGCCAAATAAACTGCTCTGTGTGAATGCTAAGCCATACTGCTGCTTGCATTAGACCAAGCATCATGCTGACTGGTGGTGCTGCTAGAGAAAAGTCCTAAGCATATATCAAAAGACTGAGGAGTGCTTTTTCATTTTTAAAATTTAACACATATTTAAGCAAGTCCTTAGTAAATTGAATAACATATAAGCTGCTTTTGACCTTGTTTTGCTCTTTTAGGGTGCAGTGGAGCCCATGCAGATTGACGTAGATCCACAAGAAGATCAGCAAAATTCACCTGATATCAACTATGTGGTGGAGAACCCCACGCTGGTACGTGCTGCTGAGGGCTGTGGGTACATTTCTTGCCCATGGTCTCTTCCTTGAAGAATTTTGAAAAAGACCCTTCTGAAAAAATTTTAACGCTGGTTAGTCTTAAGCACAAAAGCATCACAACTGAAAGTTTGAAATGGTAAATTGTAGTGTAGAGCATATTTCTGAGGAAATTACTTATATTTGAATAAAGCAGACATGGACTAATCTTACTGATTTTTGTTTGCCCTCCTTGAGGGGGTCAGGTCTGCAGGAAAAGCTGTGCAGGTCAGAGTGTAGTAGGCTGATGTAGTGTGTCCATTTTCACCTTCTGAGGCTAGGTTTTGTTGGCAGGATTTGGAGCAGTATGCGTCCAGCTACAGTGGGCTGATGCGAATCGAGCGGCTGCAGTTCATCGCTGACCACTGCCCACAGCTGCGGGTGGAAGCTCTCAAGATGGCTCTGTCCTTTGTCCAGAGAACTTTTAATGTTGATGTGTATGAAGAAATCCACAGAAAGCTGTCTGAGGCCACGAGGTACTAAGAGGCCATGGGAACCTGGGGAGCTTTCCTGACGGAGTTAAGAGTGATGTGCTGCAATGGAGTACTTTGCATGTAATACCAGCACGTACCTTATGCAAATTATCTTCGCCCTTAGAGTTAATAGCAGCGACATGTGTGTTCATGCTTTTTTAAAAGATAGAGCACAGAAGGCATTATCTCATTCTGTAATCTTTGTGCTTTTAAAAGCTGCAGGTAGATATTGAGGTGAGTTTAGTCCTTGCAACTGCCTCAGATATTAATGAATAAATTTGTTTTTCCTGAGGCAGATTATGGAGACATGTTCTAGATGCTTTTGTTTTCATAAGTTAATACCTAATCTAACTCTTTGCCTTGTTTTGGTTTATTGTTTCCTTTCTCTTCCTCACTCTAGAAAGAGGCTTGATGTTAAGGATCACCTTTAATATCTCACTTATACATCCACGCTTCCCATCTTTGTATTATTTTTGTTGCTATGCTTATTTCATGATTTCTTGTCTGTTTTGCATGGGGAGTCTTTACCATGTGTGTGACAGTATATTCATCCTAAGATCATTAGGATAATTTTGTGAAGTATTTGTAAACATCTGTGATGCTTGTGTTACTGTTTGCACTGGACATTTTAGCAATACGTTTCTTTTTCCCCACTACCTTTATTTTCTCTTTGGTCTATTTTGTGTATGCAGTACTGTTTGTTAGGGTAGCATTGCCAGGCACTTAGCAGACTTCTGTTTTGAAACATATTCAGCCTAATAGCCTCATTCAAATACTTTTCTTTCAGAGAACTGCAAAATACACCTGATGCTGTCCCTGATAGTGGAATTGAACCCCCTCCTCTTGACACAGCTTGGGTTGAAGCTACACGCAAGAAAGCTCTTCTTAAACTGGAGAAACTCGATACAGATCTGAAAAATTACAAAGGGAACTCCATCAAGGAGAGTATCAGGTGAGATGCAAGAGGCTCTTCTGGAGCAAGGAAGAGCATTTTGTTTCTCTGTAGTTAACATGGGATGTGCCCTTAGGTCAGTGTGTTGAGTTACTTGTTTAGAACAAACTGCCTTTGTCCATTTCTGAGCATACAGTTCACTGATGTTTTAATTCCCGTCCTCCAGGAGAGGCCACGATGATTTAGGTGATCATTACCTGGACTGTGGAGACCTCAGCAATGCTCTCAAGTGTTACTCGCGAGCCCGTGATTACTGCACCAGTGCTAAACATGTCATCAACATGTGTCTCAATGTTATCAAGGTAGGAGGATTTGCAGGCAGAGGTACCTGGTGTCTTTGTGATACCTGCTGTGAAGTTGCCCCCCATCCTTGGCTCTTGTGTCCTCAATGATGCGGCTTAGCTGAGGAGTGCCGTTTATCTGTGCCTGCCCCACACTATTTCTGGCTCTCTACAGGTCAGTGTCTACCTCCAGAATTGGTCTCATGTTCTGAGCTATGTTAGCAAGGCTGAGTCTACACCAGAAATTGCAGAAGTAAGCTCCTGCTCTTTAACTTGCATACATTTTCCCTTTGTTTTCTGTTTCTAAATTTGTAAAATGATTTCTTCCTTTCCCCCTTTATGACTTCTCTTATGATGCACGTGTACAAAATCTGACTTATGGTAAAAATGGGTACTTCCCGTCCTCAGTTTTGCCATATTTCCCAAGAGAAATAAAATTAAGTTTTCTTGCCATTGAGATTGGCAAGTTAATTATCAGGGTGAAATATCCTGGGGACATTATCCTAGTTGTAAGCAAAATAGCTTTCATACTGCTTGCTCACTACTGGTTTGTTTTATGCTTTAGCAAAGAGGAGAAAGAGATAGCCAGACACAAGCAATTCTCACCAAACTGAAATGTGCAGCAGGTGAGTGAGTCCTTCAGCTTCCTGTATGGTTTGCCTGTCTTTCTACCTGTTAGCTGTCCGTAGGGCTCTTGGGTTTATTTTTTCTCTCATATTTGACAGACTTTGTATTTCCATACCAGACATGCAAAATTTAATGAAGCTGGTGAGATAGAACTGCTGGTTTTTGCCATCTCTTTCTTCTCCCTGAGTTTCTTCAGAGAGGATACCTGTGTGAGTCAATGTAGTTCAAAGGATGCTTGATACAGTCTGAGGATCTTGTTTTACTTCACTAGTGAAGGCACTAGCAACCGTGGGGGCCTTTCCTACTCCCTAGATTTTTCAATTTTCCTGAATTTGTATACTGTCATAAAAAAAGGACTAACTTTTTCTGGTTCCTAGGCTTGGCCGAACTAGCTGCCCGGAAGTACAAACAGGCAGCAAAGTGCTTCTTGTTGGCATCATTTGATCACTGTGATTTCCCTGAGGTGAGGACCAAGAGGGAGCTGTATGCAGGTCTTGGAGGGGATGCAGTTCTTCTTAGTATTAGGTTGTAAAATTCAGATATTGTAGTTATTCTTGCAGCATTCCTATATAGTGTGGTGGTGCTGTGAACTGTGCTGGTTGGTTGGTTTGTTTTGGTTTTTTTAAGTCTCTGTTCTTGGCTTCTCTAAATGTTCTATTCTAGATCACATAAGAGTTACCTGTGAGATTTATGATTTATAATTTATAATTCAATCAACCGAAAGCTCCTGAAATTGATGTCTGCTCTCTTAGCAGTGTTACTGCTCTGACTCTGTCACCCCATGCAGTGGGTGAGAGCAACCTGAGTGCTTCCACTGCATTTGATAAGGACTAATCTTGTCACTGCTTGAAAGAAAGGCCTGGGGTAGAAGACTCAACGCCACCCTTACACCATTTTGGTAGTCAGTGACAGCTTGCTCTCTGTCTCTCCCTCTCTCTGTAGCTGTTATCTCCCAGCAATGTGGCTGTGTATGGTGGGCTCTGTGCCCTTGCTACATTTGACCGTCAGGAACTGCAACGAAATGTTATCTCCAGTAGGTGAGTGATGCCTTGAGTGATGTTTGTATGTACAGGACATCTTTTGGAACATGGGACTTTGGTTAAGAGTGGATTTTGGCAGGAATATTTCTCATACAGGAGAGAAGGAATCACTGAGCTCTAATTTGCCTTTTTAGCATTAAGTGCTGTTTCACTGTCTAAAACACAGTGGTTAATCACAGCTGAAATTTTCTTAGTATAAGTTTCCCACCCAGGTTAAATCCAGCATCTGCATAGCCCAGTTGTCTGTCTTCATCAGTACTTCATATCAGATATTAAATAGAGGGACACAGTCGTCTGTCAAAGGCAGCTTTCCTTCATGTTGCCCCTTGTTGTGGTGTATGTTAGTCGTTAAAACAATTTAGTAATTATTAGTACACCTTGGAGTGTAATCTTACTATACAGATGGTTAAGATAATTACAGTCTTTGGAAGAAAGTGGTTATTGAGTGTCATAGATTTAATTGCAATGCTACTGAATTCCTGTCAGCTAGGTGTACAGGAGCTAGATGTACAGAAGCAGTAATCTTAAATTGCTGTGGAAAAGGGGTTGTTACCCTCTTTTATGGGCTGATAAATAGGGTGAGATCCCAAGGTTTAAAAATCTGTGATGGTGAACTGGGAGTGTGCTGAGGAAAAGTGTACATCCCTAAGATTTACCACACTCACAATAGCTTGTTTCTCAGAGAAATTGGCATGCTTGTCTTGTCTGTGGCATGCTATACATAATGAAGGCTGTGCTTTGAAAGGGGACACAGAGCTGGCCAGCATGGACTACAGTATGGCATTTGTTTGCCTGATTTTGACCTATTCACATTCATGATTTTGTTTTGTGTGGACAAACACTTCTACTATTTGGTTTGTCAAAAGTCTTTTGTCTTCCTTCATCACAGCTCTGATGCTGTGCTCTATCTCTCTGTGTTCCAGGCTCCTAGCCCTGGTGAAAATGGGCTGTCTGGTCTGTTAGAGGGTAAAATCTTGGAATCTTTTTGTAATGATAGTGAGAGTTTTTAACCTTGTGACTTGGAGTGATGAGGTTATGGGGTATTTAAGTGGCAGGTTCCAATGTCTGATCACTGCCATCTTTATCTGTAGCTCCTTCAAATTGTTTTTGGAGCTGGAGCCTCAGGTTCGTGACATCATCTTCAAGTTTTATGAATCTAAGTATGCTTCATGCCTGAAGATGCTGGATGAGATGAAGGTGAGTTGCAGGAGAGCAGTGCAGAGCAGACCCTAAAAGTTCCCTTTGCCTAGGCTTTTGTGAGAAGCAGTGATTGTCAAAAGTAGATACTAAATGTTCAGGTCTTCTCTGTCTTCTGTGTCTCTTGGTGTGGTGCATGGAAATTAGGAATAGTTTATTTGTAGAGAGAAATTATAAATATTTAAAACATATTCCTATGTTTTTTATTCATTCTTGTTTTATTGTATTGTCTTCCTGTAGTATAATATTCTTAAGGTTTAAGTATATACGCATAAATGTTTCAGAACACAGGAATAATATATTTTTCCAGATTGCTTCTCAGCTTCTGATGTGGTTTATTGTTTTGCGCAGGACAACTTGCTGCTAGATATGTACCTTGCACCTCATGTCAGGACACTTTATACCCAGATTCGAAATCGTGCCCTTATCCAGGTAATTGTTCCTGTCATCCCAGAGGTGGATAAACAGGGAGATAGGCCATTTCTTTGCAATTACTTTTCTCCTAGTTTCTTAAAGGGTGGAGTGTGCAGCTGAATATTTTCTTCTTTTTCTTAGTACTTCAGCCCCTATGTGTCGGCAGACATGCGCAAGATGGCCACTGCTTTTAACACCACAGTGGCTGCTCTGGAAGATGAACTCACTCAGCTGATCTTGGAGGGACTGATCAATGCCAGAATAGACTCGCACAGTAAGGTGAGTGCATTTCACCCATGAATTAGAGACTGAACAGGCTTACTAAGTTTAGAAACGCTCCATTCCTGAGAGGCTTGGAAAGGTGCATTCATCTCTTGGGCCTGGTGTGTTCAGTAGGGGTGAACTGTGTGTGACCTCAGGCTCCATAATGCCTTAGCTGTTTTCCTGCTGTGGAACCCTGGCACAGCTCCCATGTTCAGTTCTCTGTATTGGTTACAGATTCTGTATGCTCGAGATGTAGATCAGCGCAGCACAACTTTTGAGAAGTCTTTACAGATGGGCAAAGAGTTTCAGCGCCGTGCCAAAGCAATGATCCTGCGAGCCGCAGTCCTGCGCAACCAGATCCATGTCAAGGTATGGCCCTGCTCAACTGAGACTTAAAGGCAGGGTTAAGTAAAACTATGAAAGTTGGTGAATTGAGGATTCTGGAAGGGAGCCAATCTATCAGGTTCCTGATTGGACAAATTCTTACAGTAGTAAATACTTAATATATAAGGAACAAGTGTTTTTAGCCAGTAGATTAACCTGTTTGTACAGCTCAGAAGCTCCTTTGAAGTTTATATGGTTGGGTTAATTCTGAATAACTCCTTTGGTCCAGTCCTTGGTAGACGTATCTTCTACCTTCTCAATAAAGATTGTCTGAAGTAATTTTTTCAGCAGAGGAAGTAAAAGAAGCATTAATTGTTAGGAGTATTCTTTCTGGATTACAGTTTGAAAAGGATGCCTTTAGGGAGGATAGGCCATCTGCACAAAATGTGTTAATTTCTATAGTATATTAATCCCTGTGATTACTAAATGTCAGATAGGATTCAATTCCTGGGTCAACAGCACCTTGTACATAGTCGGTAAGAGTGGCTTAAAAGTTCTGGTTTGACTTTTTTATGAAAACTTTTTGTGAACTGTAGAAGTTGTTAATACAAAACCATCATTAATGAACCTGGGGGTATGCTCTCCCCTCTCCCCCTGCTGCCATCCTGCTGTGCTTCACCTGTGCTTTATTTTGTCTCTCAGGAAGCAGGCTGCAGAATATTTACACATCACTAACTAGGATGTGTTTTGGTCTTGTTGCAGTCTCCTCCGAGGGAAGGTAGCCAAGGGGAGCTCACTCCAGCTAACAGCCAATCCAGAATGAGCACCAACATGTGAAAAACTTCGTGCACTACCAAAAGAAATGGTCCCTCAGGACTGTACCCAGTGTCTCACCCACTAACTGCTGAGCTTCACAAACTGTCCCTATCTCCCTCATTTCTTGCTCGGATTGAGTCAGGGTTTGGTGGTGGATAATATGAATATTCCAATAACTTCAATTCTCCTTGAAAAGAAATTCTTTTTAAAAACAGCATCCCTAAAAATGAGTCTTCATTTCAGTTTTGGTAGAAACCTTCACTCTCCTTCCACCACTCCATAAAGAGCTTCAGGTTATCCGTACAGATGCTGAGTTGAGAGTTTTTCAGTTGCTAATAGTTTTCTTGTTTCAAAGTTGCAAAAATAGTTAGTTGAATGGACAGACACGATATAAGATGAATTTTGCTGGCCTGAAAGTATTGCCTCAATTTTGAGCAATGCTGAGCTTTCTTTTTTCCAAATAAACTTACAAGTGCATTGCTCTCAATTATGGAACTAGAGTTCTGATGGGGGAGGAGATTTCCTTTGAGAAACTCTTGGAGAATTTTCACCTGTACCAGAAAACATGGCATTGCTTCCATGCATTCAGTCACAGGCCTTTATTTTAGGGTTTTATGTTTACCTGCAGCCAGGTTCTCTCTCTCTCTGGTCTCTATTTTCAAAGAACTGTTTCCTGATGTGTTTCCCTCTTGTGTGTGACCTGGCTTTAGGGTCCAGTGTTATCATAGCAGTAAATCTCTACTTCATGCAAATATTGCCGTCTGCCCAGTCTTACTGCCATAGTGTGTGATGGGTTCCCCGCATGTGCAACAGTTGTTTTGGGTAGAATGGATAAATGCCATAGAACACCACTCAAGTCTTGTGGAAGCCCTAAAAAGAGTAAGTCTAGTGCCCACTCTCCAGGTGCATTTATTTTGCTTTTCTTTTTATAAAGGGGTTAAAGGTGGCAGCCCAGTGTGTGTGTGTGTGTGTGTGTGTGTGTGTGTGTGTTATCCTCCTGTGTTCATGAAAAGAGATATGCACTGAGTTTTCTGAAGTCACTGCTGCCTTTTATTCATCTAATCCATGAGGCAAGCTGAGAATTTTGATCCATCCCTGACTGGTCTGGCAAGTGACTACAGATGTTACTTTTAATGTGTTCATGCTTTTTTTTTTTTAAAAAAAAAGTTGTTATATCTAGTGCATTAAACAGCAGGATTAAAAAACTTCTGAGTATTTGGAATTTTGTGTTAAAGTTGAGTTTTAGGTATTTTGATCTCAAGCCTCTGTTTTTTTGCTAAGCTTCATGACGTTTCACAGGCAATTGTTTTGCTTTCTGATCTGGTTGGAGATGCAGCTTGGATGAAATGTAAAGAAAGTGCAGTTTGAAGGAACATTCGAACAGCAAAATTCCTGTAGCAACAGTGGTCTCTCCTGGCTTTCCATGCTTTTTATTACTTAGGTGCTGAAAATGGAAGCAATAGTTTCTGTAAGGTCTTTGGTTACATTTGGCATGGAAAAATTCTCTCATTTTTGAGGGAAGAACTGAGTGTCAAGCATCGCTGATGGCCAGTTTAGTGAGAAAGGCAAGTTGAGTCCTTGGGTAAATTGCTGTACATCCTTATCAGAAATGCAGGGAAAGTACTTTTACATTTTCTATTTGTGTTGAAGGGAAGCTTTTCAGTCCTGAATGCTACTCAAACATTTTTGCTTTCTTCCACAGATGGGCCAGTGATAGTATTTATCAGGAAAAGATGTTACACTCTGCTCTTTAGGAGGTGGTTTTGCATCCCAGTGAAGTGCACCATGCCAGGTGACCGTCTGTGCTCCCACTTTTGGGATTTTTATTTTATTTATTTATTTATTTATATCAGTCCCTTGCTGGAGGATTTCTGCTGCAGGACTCCTCAGTGGTGTCTTGAGCTGACTGGAGTCTCTGTACTTCCAGACACCAGCGGCATCACACATCCCTCAGCAGCCACAAGGGGCCCACAAGGTGGCACCAGCAGTTTCCAGCTCTGGCTGTGGCCGGAGGCCATTCTGTATGCTGGCAGGCGTGGTTAAGTTTTTGTCCCCCCAGACAAGAGTGCTTGCAGCCTCTTTGGGAGTTATCAAGGATTTCTCTTTTATTACATTGGCATTGTGGGTGCTTTGTGCAGAATTACTGGCATGTAACTCTCTCCTTTAGCCTGTGAAAGAAGCTGCTGTTGCTTTTGGATCTTGTAGATGGGAGTCAGGGCTGTACAGGCATGTTTCTTCTAGACATTGTTCAACACCTGCCTCAGTCCTAACTGCCTGCCAGTCTCAAACCCCACAAAATACAACACAGTATGGATATAGTTCTAGGAAAATTGCATTCATAAGCAGTCTCCCCCAGTAAAAATGATTCTTACTTTAAATCTCTATGTAATTTCCCAAGTAATAAATGGGGAAATAGTGACCCACATAGATTGAATTTTCAGTGATTCCTTGTGACCACCAAGGTCATTCAGTGATGAAGTTTTGTGGAATGTGTAGCATGTTGGTATGTCTAAGATATGATCAGAGAGGCCCATTCGTATGGATTTAATGAACTTGTGCAGCACCTTTTTGTTAAGGAAGTGCCAGTGGTAGGCCATGACAGGTTCCTCATGCAGTGTAAATCCTGCTTTCTTTACATGACCTTGCTAGGACTAAAGGAAAAACAGTTGAAAAAACCTTATTCTTTTGGCAAAGGCAGTTTTAATTAGCACACTCACTGTAAGTGGTAATGTAGAAGCTGCCACTGTGAGATTAGTGTTAGTTTGGGGTGATTGGTAATTACCTGCCCCGAACTTGTCCAGCACTGTGGTCTGTGTTGCTAGGTTTTGCAGGGGGAGGTCTGTTTAGAGGACCATGGCTGTTGCAGCATCATCTATGAGCTGCTTTTGGCTGAAAGGTGTCACTAAGTGAGGGAGAAAATAACAGAGCTCAGTCTTTGTCCCAGGCCATGTGAGTGTGACCTGTACATCTCTTCTGTGACTCTGCAGCAAAGGTCTCAGCACTGTTCCATCCTCTGGATAGCTCCCAAAAACTGCCACTGAATAAGGTATTATTTCTGATATGTGCAATGTAATATAAACTTTCAGGGAAAGAATAAAGAGGAAACTTCAATCTGACAAAGACCCATTGTGTATTGGTAGAAAGTGCTTGTCAAGCACTGATTCATTTTTCTTTTAAAGTCTCAGCCAAATAAATTTGACTATTTGAGATTCTTCTGCCATCTTCATTACTCTTTATGAAGCAGATAGCAGTGGGGCAGCAGTGTGCTGCATGAGACAGTGCTCTTAGTATGTTTTATAACCATCTGCTTGTGACAGCTGAGGTTGAGACAAGTCAGTGTTTTACTTCTCTGGTATTCCATCAGCTGTGAATTTGCAGTAGGGTGAAAACCACCAAACTGGCGTGGAACTGAATTCTGCTTCCTCTGATGCTGTTAGAGAATAGGGAAAGGATTACTTGTCTGCTTTGCAAATGAGCTTTTTAGTTAAAGTAATGTTGTTTTGGCTTTTGTGTTCTTAAGGATCTCTGAACTCCATTCAACATTTCATAGGGTTGCTGTGTAGCTTTAGATTCTCTCATAGGATAACTTGATTAGGCTAAATTAATTAGAAAGGGGAACAGAAACTGGCTAATAGGTCATGTCAAGCTCTAAGAGAAAATGTACAAGATTCACTAATTAGAAGCTTGGTAACTTCATAATGCAATTAAGTTTCTTGACATCAAAGAAGTAACTCAAGCTTAGGCCTTGGTAGAGTTACTGAAGCTACAGACTGCAGGACATTAGCAAGAGATGGTCTAATTCAAACAAGAACTCAAGTGGCAGGACCTGAAAAGTCTGGCTTAGGTGGTAGATCAGGCTGGGTATTCTTTTTATCCCTGACCCTACAGGTACCACTGTTTCAGTTCTCTAAGCCTTCAGCTCTAGCTTTGTACTCCCTTTGTCTGTAGTCGATACAACTGTGAACTCTCTGCACTTCAAGGTTTGTACCCCGTAAATACATGCTGAAATCTCAGAGTTTCAGTCTTTGTTTTGATGCACCTTTTTGTCTTTAAATTTTTTTTTAGAGCTTTCTCATATCTCATGTCATAACCTGTTTCTCAAATAAAGGCAGTTGGCTTTCTTTTTTTCTTTTGTGAAATACCCCAGCTTTTTCTTGTGTGCCTCTGAAAATAATTTAGATGTGAGAACCCATTTTCCTGAAGACTGAGCATCATTTTCAGCATCATTCTACATTCAGAGCACTGCCTTTTCTTCCCCCTACTCCATGAAAATAAAATAGTGTGTATCTCCTTAAGGGCCTGTGAAACAGAAACAAAACAGGCCTTGACCTTACTGAGCTGGCAAACTACAATCTTTTGATTAGTGATAAACAGAATAATTAGTATATTGCCTAGCCTGAAAGTAATCCCTTGTTAGTGCAGGTGTGCTCAGTGTGAACAGTAAGTGGCTTGGCTTTGTCATGTTGCAATTGGGGCTCCGAGTTCACAAGCATTGCTTAGTGAGCCGTGGCTCATCTGGACAGCTTTGCCGTAGTACTGCAAGGCTGGCATCTTCTTGCACAGCTGCTGAAAGTTCAGGTTGAAACTTTTTTCCATTAGTGTGGTGATTTGCAGTTGGATGCACAGAGGTGGGTCTATGTTGCAGTGCCAAACTGAGCAGTTTTTCAGCTCTGTGTCAGGAGTGTGGCAGCCTCCAGCCATGCCATGGACAGGAGTGGACAAGATAAGGTCTACCTGCACTTCTCCATTGTGCTTGTTAAGAAATGCCTTGGTATGGAGGGAGGGACAAATATACCTTAAATACTAATTCTTTATAGAATGGTATCCAATTACTACTCTCAAGTGTAAGGCTCCTCCTGAATTTAGGAGCCAAAAGCCACCTTGACTGTTCCTTCACACTGGTCTAGTACTTCTGGTACTTCATAAATACAGTGACAACACTGTATTTATGAGAGGGAGGGGTGATCTAAACTCTATCTGTGTGTTTCACACAGCCCCAGTTCTCTTGTGCTGGAACTGGCTGTTTTGCCTTTGCAGACTTTGAACAGGAGAATGTCTGAGCTTTCTGATCTTTTTGGGAAACTGTTAATGGGGAGAGGTCAATTAAACAGTTTGAAATTCTAGGATAATACATATTTGGGTTTTTTACTCCAAGAGGGGGAACAGACCAGGAAACACAGACTACTTGACAGCTTTAGCATGTATGCCTGTGCAAGGGAAGAAGTGGACTATTTCCACATGAAGTGGAAGAGGTGGTTTCCAGTTTCCATCTTTAAAAAAGGCATGTGTAGGACCTGCATCTGGTTTTGTCACATCTCTCAGAATTTATCACATGTAAAGGACAAATGACTACATCATGAAGTATGAGACCTTGAGCAAGGAAATACTACTGGACTTGGTTACAACTTCCCACATATTTTTAGATAACCCTCTCTGTTAAAATAGAGATTTCATCCTCCCCCAACCTTTGGCTCATGGAAGACTGTTAAGTGTGATCATACTGTAAGAAACTAATAATTGTTAATGTGGATATAGCAAGATCTTACAGTTTTACATTCACATTTTCCAAGTACTGCTGCTTTCCTTTCTGCATTAAAAATGAAGCCTACTAAAACACTAACAAATGTGACACATTTTCTGTTTGTGAGGAAGTGACACTGCTATTTTTAGTATACCAGAAGGCTGTTCTAATACAATAAACTTAGTTGCCAGTATTAAAAACAGAACATGAAGGGTTAATGAGCATACAGGAGGCAGAGTGTAATGGCAGGTTACAGAAACTGTCTCCACCCAAAAATGCAGCATTTTCAGTCTTTCAAATACAGCATTACACATTTAATTGCATCTCTTTTATTTCAAATGCAGGATAATTCCCTGAGTAAGCAGTTTTTTACTTAAATAAAACTTTTCCAGAACTTAATTATGTGGAAGAAGTTCACACAGCTGACAGTGAGCTGGAGATGACACATTCTTTGGCCCAGGGAACTAGTGTAGTGGTCTGGCAGGAGCTCTTGGACTGTTCATTTCCAAAGCTTTACCCTGTACTGTCACCAGCCTCCTTCAGCACTGCTGTCTCCCCCACCTCTGTGTCTCCTCTCTGACTGATCTCTGGGGTCTGAATTCCTCTTTGACTGTGCTGCCATGAAAGGGATTTTTCATACTTGGTCTTAAAAAGTAGTCCATGACCTGAAAAAGCAAAAGGGGGAAAAAACCCCAAACCAACATCCTGAAATGAGGTGACTACAGTGGTAAACAGAATACCTCATTCCTTATAAAGACTGGGTCGTTACAGACTGGAAACCACATCCCAAGGCTTTAGAAGCAGGAGCAATGACATAGAGAAGGAAGAGCAGTCTTTTAAAATGGTACTACAAACTTTTACATAACATGTAGGTAGTATGTAGATTTTAACACTCACCTACACCCCATAACCCAAAGATTCAGTAACGAATATAGATGGGAGATGGATAAGATGTTTGCTTGTTAAGGCCAGATGCACTTACCTGGACAATCTGCTACCTCCTTGAATGCTCTTTTCTTACAGCATCCTCGGCACATGTTAAACACACATTTAGTGCCCTGGGTTGGGACAGTGGTATAAAGAAGCTTGTGTCAGTGAAAATAAAATTATTACTGTTTACTATAATAAGTAACAATACAGCTCTGCACTTTCAGATCTTTGGAAAAAACCGTGTACTCAGCCTAATGAAGATGATGGAGTTGATGTCATATTGGGTGCTATCTGCTGTTTGCACATAAAGAACAAAAAAAACCCAACTGACCAAAAAAAAAAAAACAACCCACATTCAACTTGTGCAGCCCCCACAGCCTGTTGGGCAGCCCGAGCTACCCACCACAAGCAGCCACATGCCATAAGCCCTCTGGAACAAGCATGAACTCATTTGGTGCTGGCGAGCCTGCTCTAGTTCTCTGCAGCATGAAACACAGTGCTACCATCTGCATCTATGCCTACAATATGTTACCACCAGAATTACTTCCCTACTTGTATCTTAAAATACACCTGCATATTTATTAAAAGTATAATGTGTGACCCTTAGGGGACGGCAGCAGCTGAGTCTTGGCTACCTGATGAGGTGGCAGAACGAGCCTAGGTCTCGGGGCTGCTTTGCTCACATACAGTTTAGAAAAGGGGGTTGATATTGTGTACCATGGTTCCCTTCACCCTAGTCAGAAAACCTTTCATGTTTAGGGAGGCTTTAGTTGAGTTCCTTATCCTTTTCCTTCTCCACTCACCCCTACCCCATTTAATGACATAGCTCAGAAGCACATAATCTAGCGGAAAAAAAAATAATTACAGACCTGGTCAGAAGATTTCAAGAGCTACCTGCAGCATTACAGTGATGCAACAGCAAAACAAAAATAAGTCTAAGCCCTGGTGCAGACAATCTTGCTTTATGCACCAAGCAATGACACCTGGATTAGCTATGAAACAGGATGGCTTTGAAAGCAGGCCAGCCTAGTGCTCAATGCTTTCCCAATGATGAACACAGCAAAAAAAAAATCCCATTTTTTTCAGTAGCTGCAACTTCAAATTAAGCCCCAGCTGGCTGCCACTGCTTTGCTGCAGTAACAGTGTTACAACAAGGAGCAACATCATATGGTTGTGTTGCAGGCTCCCCTGCCCCTGAGGTGTATGTAATGCTAATTTTTAAGCTAGAACACAAAATTACTTATATCTTACACCCCACTTTACAGGTATATTAGCAGCAATAACTCTGCTTACACAGCTCAGCAACATCACCCTGTCAAGCAAATAGCTATGTTCCCCCAAGAGAAAAAATAAACAAGCAAAGGCAAAACGAACTCTTTGCAAATATCAAAATATTTGAAATTTCAATACAGAACCTGTAAAACCAGCTGCCTCATTTCGCTTTGCTAATAGTGAAAGTCAATGTAATTTATTGCAAAGGCAGGACTGAGGATGAGGAGGTGCTTAGGCTTGTTTTGATAAGGGCAGAGTTCCAAACACAACACAAAACAGCTGCAGGTGCTGCCTGACACTGCAGGCTGTACTGCGATGACATGAAGTATTTTTATTTTACACTAAGAACCACACCAGTTATTCAAATAACTGAATTTCCTTTGCAGAAATTCAGTTATTTGAATAACTGGTGTTCCTTTGCAGAAAAACTCCACCCACCACTAACCCCAATAAGAGGGGGTTGTTTTTCATTTCACAGTAAAATATGCATGTCATACATGTGTAGAAGTCTGGAGATTTGTTTCCAAGATATCTTCAGAAATTCAATTAACTCACTCAACTGTCTCAGCAATAAATACCCTCAGCAGCAGCAGGACTGCACTTTTTTGGAGAGGAAGGCAAAGTCTCTCAAAGAATCTATTATGTATGTTAAGGATTTTTGTGCAGCACCTTCAACCTCAGAGATTGGTTACAGTTAATGGTTAAAAATCTTTTGCCCAAGTATGGGCTTTCCCCCCCAAACACACACTTATCAGCAGGACTTGGCATGCACCTGTGTCACTGGGCACTGGCACAGACCTACCTTTGGATTTGGAATAACAGAATAGAATCAAAGAATAGTTTGGGTTGGAAGGAGCCTGTAGAGGTCATCTACTCCAATCCCAGGCAAAAAGCAGGGACATTTTCAACTAGATCAGGTTGCTCAGAGCCCTGTTCAACCTGACCTTGAATGTTTCCAGGAATGGGGCATCCACAACCTCTCTGGGAAACCTGGGTCACTGCCTCACCATAAAAAACGACTTCTACCTCTCTTCAAACCCATTGCCCCTTGTCCTACTCCAACAAGCCCCACTAAAAATTCCACCGCTGTCTTTCTTTTAAGTCCCCTCAAGGCACTGGAAGGGGCAGTGAGGCTCCCCAGAGAGCCTTCTCTTCTCCAGGCTGCACAGCCCCCCTGTCTCTCAGCCTGTCTCCTTGACAGAGGGACTTCATCCCCCAATCATCTTTGTAGCCTCCTCTGGGCCTGCCCTAACAGCTCCCTGTGTCTCCTGCACCAAGGGCCCCAGAGCAGGATGCAGAGCCCCAGGCAGGGGTGCTACACAGAATGCCCCCCACCGTGACCTGCTGTCCATGCTGCTTTTGATGCAGCCTAGAGCACAGGGGCTGTTGGGCTGTGAGTGCACATTGGTGAGTCATGACCAGCCTCTCTCCCACCAGCACCCCAAAGTCCTGGGCAGGGCTGCTCTCAGTCTGTGCCTCCCCCCAGCCTGGATTTGATACCATGGTTGCCCTGAACAAGTGTAGAATCTTGCACTTGGCCTTGTCAAACCTCAGAGGTTCCCACAGGCCACTGCTTGAGCTTGTCCAGGTCCCTCAGGTGTGTCACCACTCCACTCAGCTTGGTGTCATCTGCCAGTATGCTGAGGACACTTTGATCGCACTACGCACATCATTGATGGAGACATTGAGCAGTGCTGGTCCCAGTACAGACCCCTGAGGCACACCACGTGTCACTGATCTCCATCAAGACACTGAATGGACATTTAATTTCCATTTAATGGAAATGCTTTGATGGACGCCTGTACTGACTTACCTTAGGGTTTCCACATTGATCACATTTTGCATACTTGGCTGAGAAAGAGAGAGAAAGAGAGAGAGAGAAACCTGATTTCACCAATGGTATTTTTATGTGGAAGAAGTAAGTTTAAAAAAAAAATCAGAACCAGAAAAGCTTGGTGCTTTTCTAGACAGAGACTCATTTTGAAATAAAAATACAGTACCTCCAGTAACAGTGCAAAGGTAAAAATACTTTGAATTTTTAAGTGCTTCTATGCTAAAATCCAAACATTGAAAATTTTAATCCTCAAGTCAAGCATAAAACAGGAGGACATCAGCTTAAAATTCATACAAAATTTCTACTTCAAATGCTAATGATAGCTACAATACAGTTTGTAAATAATTTTGATCTTAAAAAGATGCTTAGAGAGAATCAGTGACCTACTACTTTGATCGTTGTTTCCTTTACTAGTGAACATTATATGAATCATGTTGCCTGCTATTGAAATTTCAATAGCAACAATTCCTCCTCTTTTCAAAGAAGTTTCTACAAGTACACAAGCCAGGAAAATTCTTAGCGGCAAGTTATGTCGAAAGTGGTATCAGCATATCTCCATATATTTATGCCAATAAATGGAACTTACGTTTTAAAGATGGATCAAAGCTTTTATTTGGATTTCTTAACTTCTTTTTTTGTTTATTCTTTGACAGAAGCTCAGAATTTCCATCTTCCTCTTCTTCCAGAGCACGTTTTCCTCGCACACCTTTTTCAGTTCCACTATCTCCATTCTCCCTGCATCTCTCCTTTGGCCTGAAACAGTGAATTTCATCCTAAGTTGACTGAAGGGAAGGAGTAGCTGTTCCCTGACCATTATTTTGGTTTACAGAAATCTGGGTAAACCATAAACCTTTCTATTGTGGAAATGAAGTGTCATTGCCCTTAGAAATGGGATAGACAAACCTAGCTGTTTTGGTTAACACTAGCAGTTAATAACAGACACACTATCAGATATATCAGTAGGAAAGCCAATTAAAGTTGGCCCACTAAATTAGGCACATCAGGTTCTTGTTCTCAGCTGCTAGCTGCTGTGGGACTCCAAAGTTTTACTTTCCAGAGAGAGAGAGAGAGAAATTTGAGGAGGATCCAAAGGTGAAGATGCAAACAATGAGCAACATCCCCACAAACAAAGCAATAACTAGGAAAAAACCAAACTAGAATACAGATAATGCAAAGTCTTCTTCAGGCTTTTTTTTTGTTTTTTCTTTTCTTTTCTTTTTTCTTTTTTTTTTTTTTTTTTAACGGTATGGGTGGGAAAGGCCTATGAGTACCTGTAAGTATCAATAAAAGTAACTTACCCTGGCCTGATGTATGGCTGACAGATCCAGTGGAAAAAAGGCAACCCTTCTTTTGGCTTTTCTCCTTCTTTCTGATTAGCTATTTCTTCCTGCAGCATAGAGTTACAGTCAGTCTTCTTGGAGTTGTCAGAAAATACACTAAATAACACTTCAAACTCCAGGAAATCACAAATTGAAATTTAGGCTAACAATTACTGACTATTACATATAGGCTAAAAAACATCTATGACAGATGAAGTGAAGCACATTTCTAACTCCTAAATCAACTTTATCCCACATAAAGTTGTCCAGGCTTAAGGGGATGCTACTCTAGTAAGCTACGAATATCAAGGTTAGTAAGCCACAAATCCCAGAGAAGTGAGTAATGGATGTTAACTCTATGACATACTTGGTACATTGCCACCAAGTGCAGACAGTGCTGTTCTGGGAGATTAGAGCCCATCTTGGTACCTGACATCGCAGTTTCAGCTCCCTGTTGACATCTACAATGCCCTCTAGAGTCTTCACTTTTGCTAATTCTTCACGCAGCTGCTGGTAAACTTGAAGCCTGAGGTAAAGCCCAAACATCAATTATATTTAGACTGCAATCAACTAAAAATAACTGCATAAAAACATTTTATACACTTTTCCTGATTTGTTTGCCTTTGGTAGAAGCTTATATTTGTCTTTGTAAGTCCAGAGAGAAGCACACATATGTCTCTTCCAGATAAAGACTCAGCAGACAACCAAGGTACTTTGACATAAACTAACGTGAATGTACAGTCCATCATCTGCTTCTCTGCCCATAACTATGTAACTGTCCATAGCTATGCTCTTACTCCACAACAAATGCAACAGCACTCTGCCTCACAATGAACAAGGAGATAGTTAACTTGTGCTTGCCATGAAGTGTGTGCAGATGGGCAATTACCACATTGCAGCTGGCGTGCTGTGAGATCACACCCTGGCTGATCTTGTGGCAACTTGTTCATTCGCCATGCCCTGTTTCCCTGATACGAAATAAACGGTAAAGACCTCAGCCCACACCCTCTCCAGCCAGGTCCAGGAAAGAAAACTTTGCAGCATACTCATTCTGGCCAAACAAATCCTTGTCCAGAAAACCCAGACACTTTCTAAACAGGATGAGCCCTGAAAACATAAAAGAGTTCTATGGAGATACTCACGTGTGATGCCAGAGCTTGAAGAGATGAGCCCTAACATAAGACAATGGACAGGGGTACTTCCGCACGATCTCCAGGTACTCCTCAGCCATCTCCCACACCAATGGGTTCCGGCCCTCAAACAAAGCTGGGTTATGAAGATTACCTTCTAGGGAACGAAAATAAATACTCAAACTTTCATTTCAGGATTGAAACAAAGGCCAAAATCTCTGCTCTGGAGTTTGATCATCTCTTCTGTGATCCTACAGCCACAGACACATCACCCACGTACTCTCAAAAGGAACACAAGGTCCGTAATACTCCAGCCTGACCTTGGGATAGTATATTTCACTATGCAATTCCTAATTGCACTGAACAGCTCATATCTAATTAAAGTTCTGTTTCTAAAAAGGCATATAACCTTGACAGGAAGACAGTAAACCAATTAATAGATAGAGAAATCACTGCTTTTGTTGCCCAGTGGTTAAACACTGAAATGACAGGTGTCTTGCCTTATGTCTGTATTGATATTTGTCTGGCCCAAATTCACAAATACAGCTTCTCACTGTGCTTTTCTCCACTGGCTTCACAAGCTTTTTGTTAACCAGTATTATCTAAAACCAAGATTCTACAGCCCTTCTTTGATTGTGTGAGTGATTAGAAGCTTTTCTGACGCCTATCCTAGCTCTTCCTGTAGGAAGTTATGTCAATTCTTTCTTGTCCCAACCCAACATGAACCACCTGCAGGAATATTAACCCACAGATGCACTTAGTTCATTGAGAACCATTCAAAAACTGTTCCATTGATTAACAGATGTCACAAAAATATTCCAGGACCACAGGAGCCCCATATGCCTCCCATATGTCAGGTAATTACATTTGAGCTCAATGAGTCAATGGTATTGCAAGTCCAACATAACGATTCTTTACCAATCTTAAGGAGTTCCTATTCTTGGTATGAGGTGACCAGTGTAAGATGAGGGAGAATGGCCACTCAGCTGTCAAGCAAAGCTGTTCACCAAGTCAATCTGACGTAAGTTTTTAACAAATGTATGCAAGGCTGCTAAGGGAATAAGAAACAACTCATATTCTCATCAGAGTAGAAGTGTTAATGTTCTTTACCTGCACTCATGACACCATGTACTCCTGTCTTACGGATGCATTCTTCCACATCACTGAGACACTGGATGTTTCCATTTGCAAATACAGGAATGTTTACAGCTTTTCTATTCCAATGAATAAAACAGATGCATAAAACTGAGAATTAGAGTCAACCCAGGAATTCTCCTCCTGTCACATAAATTTGTTTGTTCTTCAATACCACTGTACAATCTGTTTAAAATCCAGTGTGTTAGCAGGAATTCACTAAGACTGGTACTGCTCACTAACCTTACAGCTTGAATGTGCTCCCAAGATGCCACACCAGCAAGTGGTCCTTTCTGTTCTTTAGTACGGCCATGCACAGTCAGCAGCTGGAACACAACATTACATTTGCTTTCCACGTGTATGAACCACTGGAATAAATCCACTGAAAAAAATTTCCTTTGGCTCCCTACACTTCAGGGATGCCACTGAGTTCCTGCTGCTATTTGAAGAGTGCAGGGAGTTTAGCAACACCAAAAAGTATCAGCAGCTCAACTACCGTGGCATGGTCTTAGGCTCCTTTCATCTTGCTATTCCATGGCATGAAAAGATTCTATCATGGGAGAACCTACATGTTTCCTTTCCTTCTCCTACTGGATTCAATTTGTGATTCACTTTGGAATTTGTGATATATTGATCTACCTTTCTCCTCAGCAGAAAGTCCAAATACTGTCAGTACTGTTTCTAACTGCAGACCATCTCTTCCAATTTAATTGGAGTTAAATCCTAGAAGGCTGCCTACTTCTTCTAGTGATACCTTTTGATACCCTTTTTCTTCTACAGTACCGTGGATTTTATGCATTCACACTTGCCTCCTGCAGCACTATGTGAATATTGAGATGCTCAACCACAGTGAAGGATGCTGCCCAGTGCAGTGATTACAAAAGACTGAAATCATTGTGTCTTTTGTACCACACCACTGACCTGTAGCCTAGGGCTGCAAACACAGAGAATCTGTCTGCATTCTGTTTGCTCTGTCTGTAAAATAATGCAGCCTATTCATATCCACAGTATACCAAGAACTGGTCAACAAATACTTTACAAAAAGATACGTGTCCAGTGCAGGAGGAGACGGAGCAGCTGCCTTCTTACCTGGCAGCCAGCTTTCTCCAGCATCTGTGCATACTTCACTGTCTTGTCAATCTCTGGGAAAACGCGGATTTTGCATGTGATGGGAACAGAGAGCTTCTCGTTAGCCAGTAAAACTGAGAAAGATTGAAAACACAGGTAAGTGGGCTGCACAATGCTATGAAAAGTGTCTGCTCTCCTCAAGATCTGATACTGGGTATGGTATGTAAAAAGCCCAAGAAGTTACTGCTATGCAGTCCTCATAGCTTGTACTCCTCCAACATTAACACTTCCTTGTCTACCTTTCCCACAAAAAGGTACTTCACTTCTTTGCAAATTATCACCAAAAAATATCATTATAAGTAGAGTCTTATCCATGGCAAGCAGAGGCTTATCAAGTGAGGTAGGCTGCAGATGCAATCAAGTAGTAAATGTAGGTTATAGAGTCAGGGTGAAATCTAGAACATGGTAAACTCCCAGTCCTTACACAGTACATGGAATCACAAAAATACCAAAAAGAGAGCTAACAAAGAGAACCAACTGGAAAACAGTGAGTAATGCTGTGTCTGAAATTCTCTTCTCTTACAGAGCTTGGATATACAATGTAGGAAGTCACCTGCTGTCTTCTAATCTAAATCCTATGAGCTCTAATGATAGGTACTTCCCATCACCCTTTCAAAGGAGCAAGCAAGGTGTATACAGATGCAAGCAGAAAAGAGTGCTCCACCATTTAAAGGCATCTGGGAAAAGAAGGAGGAAGAGGACAGCCTAAGATACCTCTCTTACTAGACAGCCCAGGTTCACCCAACTAGGTGACCTGGGTTCTCTTCACACCTTGAGGCCATTCTGATTTGCATATTTCTCAACAGCCACACTACATGCTGGGCAAGGATGCACTGTCTTATCTTCCAGGTTCCCAGCAGTGTCTTTGTACCAAACATCACTCAAGATTCCCCAGACCACTGGGAATGCAAACAGAAATAGGACTGTCTAACTTCATGGTTCCAACATTTGCTTTGAAGTGGGATGAAGGCACATTCTCAGTTCTACAAAATCACCAAAACTTTGCTTTTTATATCAGTTACAAATGTATTTCTTAAAAAAATATGATACTGATCACAACAGCTACTGATAGCCTGAAAATAACCTACATGAATTAGGAGAAGAAAGGCATAATTTGCTATATTCTGGACAGAAAGAGTACATGGAGTTGATCAGAAAAGGGAAACTGTGGCTTCAAGCAGAAACATGACCCTTGGCACCTGAGAACTTCAATGTGAAAAAGTAAGGCACTGGGACTTCTACTGTTTCTAGAGCTGGAGAGCCACTAAGCTATCATATGAGACTGGGACTTAAATGACTCACTTTCACCTGAAGTCTGTTTCAGGTACAAAAGTTTTTTAGCAGATGTAGTGTGAGTTTGCCGTGGGATACCACCAAGTATCTTGAGGGTACCACTGGAATACCATATGAAATAAAAAAAATAAAAGAACAAAAAAAAGAATACAACTACCTCTTCAAAACCCAAACACAACTCTGCCTAAAGAAATATGATGCATCTCCAGTCCCCCAAAATCCCCAAACCTCCTCTCAATAATTACTTTATCCTATTCCTTCTCTAAATACTTACTCATTCTCTGAAGAAGATCCCACTCCTCTTGCAGGAATGCTCCATAGTGACCTATGATAAAATAGCACATGACAGACTTGCGCAGAAGAGTAAAATCCGGAAGCACAGTTTTCATAAACTCTCACAAAGATCCAGACACTCATATGCCTCACTGGCAGAAACACAATTGCTCTGTCCTGCCCCAACTGGAAGAGTGGGATCATTCTGTTCTCCCTGTCATCCTAAATTTACAGGATAAACAAGGAATACCCACACCCTACTTTCACTGGTACACCCCAAGGCTGATGTGTTGACACTTGTAGCTCAAAGTCCAACTTCTAAGGGTTTATACCAGATGTTTAATAAATCCTATTAGGTAACAGATGATCAGACTGAACGATCTATTTGTACCATTAATCATTTCTATAAGTCTTTGAAAGGTATTTTAGAAGAAGAATGGGCAGTTACTGAACAAATATTTTCTCAATATCTTAACTGATCCAAAATTTTTAAACACTGCCTCTGGTCTTCAAACATGCAGTATCTAAGGGATTCAGTAGGTGTCATCCTCTTCTACACTAATGTGAAAAAACTCTGCAAGTGTCAGGGAAATAGGAGATCCTAAGGGTCTGAATGATCTAATTTTAAGTGCAGTTTTTCAAAAATAGGCTGTTTGAGCAAAAATCAGAAAGAAAATCAAGCTCTTACTAAAAATAATGTTTCTGAAGGATATTCTAGACACAGGAGCTGCCACTTAAGAGAAATCAGAATTAATTATATCTAATTTTTGCTTTAGGTACTACAAAAAGCATTACCTGCTACATTGGGTGTAACTAAGTCTGTCTTCAGCAGTACTGTCGCCTCCCCAAGGCATGACTTGGCCCTCTTGATATTCTACTGCCAACATTCCCATTTGAAATGCCACTTGCCATTTCTCTGCTTATCCAAGGTTCAGATTTGCACATACCTCTCTTTGCAATCATTTGGGGGCAACCCAAATTTAGGTCTATGGCATCACAGTAATCCTGAGCCAACAGTGCTGCTTGGACAAACACTTCAGGATCATTGGCACAGAACTGTGAAAACCAAAGAGAAGTGGAATAATCAGGCAATAGCTTTCCTCAAGTACTGACACAAAGTTATGATGTAGTTATGAAGCAACTACCTGCTACAGAAAACAGGCAAATATGCAGAGTTAATAACACCAAACACTATTTCTCAAAATGATCAATGGAAGCCACATGACGTAATCTTGTTGGACCTCAGTAAAGCATTAGATACTGTTTCTCACAGGATGGTTCTGGACAAAATGTCCAGCCCACAGCTGGACAAACACACTGTGTGATGGGCAAACAACTGGCTCATGAGTCAAGTGCAAAGGGTTACAGTGACTGGGATGACATCAGGCTGGTGACCTGTCATGATTAGGGTTCCGCAGGGCTCCATCTTAGACAGGGCCAGAGCTCTTTAACAGCTTCATAAATGGCTTGTAACCTTGCTGACATTTGTTATCTTGCTGAGGATACTAAATTGGGAAGAGCTGTCCACGCCCTGGAAGGCACACAGGCGCTGCAGAAGGACTGTGACAATAAGAGGGCTGGGCAATCACAGACCATATGAAGTTCAAAAAAGACAAGCAGCCTATTCTGAACCTGGGACAGGGTGACTCTGCATGTATGGACAGACAGGGGAACAAAAGGCTGGAGAACAGGGCTGCAGAAAGGGACCTGGGGGTCCTGGCTGATGGCAAGCTGAATATGAGCCAGCAGTGCCCTGGCAGCCAGGAAGGCCAACTATGTCCTTGGGGGGCATCTGGGAGCATCTTGGGGAGCTGGGCCACGGAAGGGATTGTCCTGCTCTGCTCTGGGGCTGCTTCACATCAAGTCCTGGGGACAGTTTGGGACACCACAATATAAGAAAGATCCAAAGCTATTAGGGAGTGTTCAAAGGAGCTTACAGAGATGGGGGCCATACAAGGAATGGCTGAGGTCACTTGTCTTGTACAGCCTAGAGAAGAGGAGACAGAGGGGAGACTCCGTAGAAGTCCATAACTTCCTCACAAGGGCAGCAGAGGGACAGCTCTGCTCTCTGCTCTCTGTGACCAGTGACAGGGTGCTGAGGGAATGTCTGGGGCTGTGTCAGGAGAGGCTCTGGCTGGATGTCAGGGAAAGGTTCTTCCCCAGAGGGTCGTCAGATACTGAAACAGGCTCTCAAGGGCAGTGGCCATGGCCCTAAACCTGCCAGAGCTCAAGGAGCATCTGGACAACACTGGTGGGATTCTGGTGGCTGCTCTGTGCAGAAGTTGGACTTTGTGAATCCCTTACAACTGAGGATATTCAATGATTCTATTAAAAAAAACCTCAAAACAAAATCTGTGACACTTACCAGCTAAAGACTCTCAACCTTCAAATGACAAAATGAGAAAGATGAGCATTCAAGAGGCAAAGAAATATCAGATGAATATTTTACGTGTTGTACCCAAGAATAAGTGGAAACAACTTTTAAAATCCTTTGCAGAACAAACAGCTATAGCATTTTAGTACAGAAAGGCAGCGCTTAAGAAAACAGTTACCCATAATGTCTCTGGGTCTTGAGACAGCTCAAACTTTGTAGATACCAATAAGCAAAACTGCCTCTAAAATGAATTCCCATGGAATGTGAAACAGACATATGGGCTATAGTCAAATGCTCAGTCTTAATTGAATGTAATTAATATTACATTTTAAACTGTGCAAAAAGCAAATTAATAAAATTAGTTAATTTGAAGCTTATTTGTTGAAGAGGACAGAGACAAACTCTTCTTCTCATTTATGGTTTTAAACAGATTTTCTAAACTTCATTTTTCACAAAAAGCAATTCCATCATGTCTTTAATAAACCTGAAACAAAATTTAAACACTTCTCAGCAGAAGGTGCTACTTAAACCCTATAGCACTACATTAAATTATGACTGACACCTACTAAAATAAAAAAAATATTTTGCTTTCTCTGAGACAACTGAAACTATGGAAAGCCTCCAACCATGTCATATAAGGAGAATGTTATCACAGTAAACAAAGCCTTCAGAGCAGGCTGAGCTCAGATGTACCTCTGTCTAATCTAATTCCAAGTCTGTGTGACCAAATCTTTAAGGACTGCTGCACAAGATCAATCCAAAGATCAGTTAGTTCCACACTTTATATCCAATAGTGGTTAGTGGGAAGAAGGGTAACACAGCAAGCTCACAGAAACTGATCCTGTTCTGGTAGTGTCACCCAGGACACACAGCTTACTGAGCTGAAGATCTGTGACTTACAGCTTTCTAAGATCACTTGAGTTTTCGCCACTTTTATTTTTCTGTGTCAAAAGAAACTACCTCCCACAGAAGAAGAATGTATGAGATGCTGAGATTAGCTCATTTGGTTGCAGCATGGTATAGCTAATAACACTAAGGCTGTGAGTTCTATCCCTGTACAGACAATTCACTTAAGAGTTGGACTTGTGGGCTGCGGACTCGTGGGTCCCATCCAACCCAGAATATTCCAAGATTCTGTGACAGCTGTACTGAGACAGATCAAAGGTCAACACCAAAATGTCTAGGGAACAGCAGAAGCTGAAAAAGTTTCTTTATGGACTTTGGAAACAGAAGGTGTGCTTGTTGCACCTAAAGACCCTCAAGTGTTTTCCTTCATTTGCTTTCTAAACTCATGTAATGTTCCAGAATCCAGTACATCCCACAGCAATGAATTTCACAGTTTATAACTACCACTATGCTTACTTGTTTCCCATTCATCATCCTCAAGCCAGTAATACTTCCACAGGCTCCTCTTACCCCTCCCCTCTGTCAAGGGAGACACTTCTTTTCCAGGGTAAAGAGTCCTCATCCATTTAACTGCTCCATGTGTAGAAATCAGTCATTCCTCTGCTCATGACAGCCGTCTTTGCCTGCATTATTCTCCAGCTCCACAAGCCACTTTCCCTCTTTGGGTTAGAGTGAAATACCTTAACATCACACAGTAGACCAGAAGCAGAAGCAACATACGCTTGAAAGGCTGTCCTATCTTCCTTGCATCCTTTCTCTATAGCTAAACACTGAGCTCAGGGTTTCAGATTAATACTCAAAAAAGCTGTGATCGTCGAGTGGCACCAGGTCCAGGACACACCCAGACTCTACAAGACCAACTGCAATCTGTTTCTAAAGATGAGTTGCAGGGGACTGAAACCCTCTGAGAAGTCGAGTGCTCCAGGCCCCTGGGTTAGGACAGCAAATCCTCTGCTAAACGTGGGATAAACAGAAAAACACACATCTTCATGAACTGTCAGCGGTATTTAGATGAAGAAAATGAGATTTCTGTCATTCTATAGAATCACGTTAAAATGTGGATGAGGCTGACTACCTTCAACTCATGCACATTTGGGAAAGGCCTGGATTTGTTAGCACGAGCGGGTGGAAGGCATACGTGCCCTTGGCAACGCTGACTCGCGTCCTCAAAGTTACCCGAGAACAGCACCGCAAGGTGAGCCCAGGGAAGCTGCTCTCGGCAGCCGCCGCCGCTCCCGGTGCTAGGGCTGACAGGGGAAGCCGGGGCAGGGGCTGCGCTCACCTGCACGATGAGCGGGCGGTCCTCGGGACAGGCCTCGTCGTAGAGGTTCTCGCGGCGGTAGTTGGCGTCCCTGAGGAAGACCTGGGCGTGCAGCATCGGTGTGTAGCAGAGCTGGGCGCCGTGGCGGCGGCTCAGCAGCCTCCAGGCCAGCTCGCTCTGGTCCACCATGGGCGCCACCACGTAGTGGGCGCTCCGCAACGTCTCCCTCCAGAAGGCTTCCCCGCGCAGCTTCGGCATCTCCCGCTTGCTCGCCCGTGCAGCGCTGCGGCCGCTGGCGGCCCCCGCCGCCGCCCCGGGGCTCGCGGCCTAAGGCCCGCAGGCTGCCGCGACCGCTGCGCCCGGGCCGGGCACCGGCGCAGCCGGACGGTGCCACCGCCATCTCGCTCCGGCCGGCTCAGCGGTGCAGCCGCGCGCCGTCCCCTCCAGAAACAGCGGCGCTGCCAGCAGGGGCCGCGCGCGGGAGAGGCGCAGCGGTCGCGGGCCCCGCCGCGCTGCCCGGGGCGGCTGAGGAGCCGCAAAAAGGGGGCTGAGGAGCCGCAGCGGGGCAGCTGAGGGGCGCCGTGCGCGGGCGGTCTCCCCTCACGTGCCGCGGCGGCGCACGGAGCCCCGGCGCTCGGCCGGTACGCGCCACGCGCAGCGCGGCAGCAACTCCCGTCCTTTGTCCCCCAGCCTAAGCCCGGCGTCTTTGAGCGCTTGGGCCTCCGCCGCAGCCGGTGCCGACGGGAGGCGCCGTGAGTGAGCATTGCAAGAGCTCGGACAAAGTGCGAGGCCTGTCCTGTCCTTGGTGTCGGATGGTAGGGGCAGAGAGGTGAAAATGGTCCACATGACTGAACCAAATGTAACAGCATCCATGGCAATATCGTTCATTTTGCATCATTTTATAAAGCTATTGATCATCACCAGTATGAGTACAGTGGAGGAGTTCTGCTTCTCTCAGCCAATACCTTCCAGCATATAAAAAATGCTCTATCTCTCTACTCCAGTCAAAACAGCAATGTAACTTGAGTTACAGGACTTCTTTTCTTCAGGAGAGAAAAACTCCAACAAAATCGTAACAAAGCACCATAGTCTACACAGTTACATGTATACTCCCATTGCTCAGTAAGCCTGTTAAGTCTGCCTCTCTGCAGCCTAAAGAACAAGATTGCTATTTTAAATATACAGCCTCTGCACCCCTGCTATTAGCACTCTCCTTTCCTGTGATGAAACTGCTCCAGGGGTATTTTTTCTTTCTTTTGACCTGATTTGCAGGCATGATGTCTTGTAACTTCTTGAAGTGCAAAAGAAACAAACACCTGCTTCCTATTCTACCTTAAGTCTTTTGGGTTTTACTTGACCTCCATTCTCAGCATCAGAGAACTTCACTTTCTGGTAGTGAAATAGAGATTTTTTGAATGCACTTGAATTAGCAATATGAATTAAGCATTTAAAGTTTTGCCTGTAGAACTATGTGTTGAATTTTAACCCTTCTACTTAAGAAACCCCTGCCATGGTGCAAAGGGCATAGGAAATGCAAATTTCTGAAGCTTCTTGCATAAAGAACAATACCAGAGGAGACCAAGGGAACCCAGATAAAGGAGCTCCTCTGGCTCCAAGCTAATCAAAGCCACAGACACACTCAGATAAGCACCAAGAGACCAAGGGCGCATGCGCAAAGGGAAAAGTTCAAAAGTTCAGCCAGGAGGAAGACCACAACCTTCAGCCTCAGAGACCACCAAAAGACCCCCGTGCGACCACCACAGCGAACCACGCATGCCCAGAAGGGCGTGGAACTATTTAGCATACGAGGCGAGGACAGGCGGGGCCAGGGGTTGAATATGCATGAAAAAATTGTGCAAACTATTGCATATGGAACACCCTTGTGAATAAAGAGGTGGGTCAGACTGAAGCTCGGGGCACAAGTTTTTCACGAGAGCTATCTCGCTTGTGCCGGGCACCGACATACATACCCACTTCATAACTATCTCTGGTTGTGGAGTCTATTTATTCCACGTATCGCTTCAGTAGTGCTAATTTATGTAACTAGTTCTATTAAACGGTGGCCCTTCTAGCATTATTTTTACTGCTATCTTCAGCAAGAGAGCTGTATTTCTTTGCCTTCTAAAGTGGTAGACTAGAAAAGGAAAATAATAGCTTTAATACTGGTGACAATATATGCTGTGTGCCATACATTCCTGAACTCTTTCTATTGCAGATTTAAGGTACATGGTCCATCATTTCAAAATGGCAATATGCATTTGTGACCCTAAACAGTTCCCCAGTCAGAGAACTGCTCTTCAGTCTTGAGACTGAGATCAGCATGGTTTTAGCCTGTGAGAAGCTATCTGAAAAGGATGGAATGCATCAGCTGACAAGAATCCCCACTTCAGTTTCACAGAAAGGGTAGGTATGAGGGACTTCACTTCTGTCCTTGTCTTCTCAAAACAAGAAACTGCAATATTGGATTTTGCCATCTGATATTATTCTACGTGTCTAATCTGATGGGCTACTGAGAAACGAGCAATACCAGCACTAATAAGGTTTTTATTTTTGGCACACTGTGTCCAGCAGCCAGTTATAATAATGGTTTACATGGCAGTAGCTCATAATCAGATAATTATGGGGAAAAAAGCCCTAAACATAACAATCTTCTGCTTTTCAAATAACAACCACAAGAACATTAACAGTATATGAGCTGTAAGTTATTCTTCAGCAACTTCTATGACTAAAACAGTATTTTCAAGCTCTGCTTAGATGAAACCATACAGATTTGTTTATACAGGGAGCTTATCAAACTCCTGCTTCAACAGATGGGACGGCAGTAGTCCTTGCTCCTTCCACACAGTCCATTCAGATCTTACACACATTAGCACAGCACTATTTTACCCGTTTGCTTTCCATTTAATCCTTTCTTATTCCTTCCAGTTTTAAATATAACCAACACAAAAGTAGGATTCTTTCCCCTTTTTTTCAGGCTCACTACAACTGCCAGAAGTTAAACCAAACCAACTAGTCCCCACTGGTTTTGTTTTATGTAGTACCCAATGCCAGCAGGTGCAGGGACAGTGGGCAGTAGATGTCGTGAAGTCCCATGGTATATGCACACAGCTTACACAGCCACTCCAGTATTAGTATGCAGTATGCCTCACACAGCAGACACTTTCCTCCTTCTGTTACTGTCTAACACTTGGACATCATACCAAAAACTTCAGAGCATTTATAGCCATTGCGTGTCTGACCCTCAGAGAGGCCCTGAGGCAGATGCTATGGTCCCATTTTATAGACAGGGAAACTGAAGCAGGAGTATTAATGGCTTGTCCAATACTGCAAATAGAAGCCCATCTAAAAGTTCCCACTTGAATATTATGGCTGTAAACTGGTTGTATCTAAGGTACCAAAATCATGGCAACAACAAGCCATGCTTCAGAATACTAAGCCTTCATTGTTATGATTTTTATCATTATTACTATTATTATTTCTACAGACTACAAATCAGATATGTTAGCAGCAGTTTTTTTGCTTTATACCAAGAAGTGAGAGACTCCAGATGAAACAGGGGATTAAGAAATGGTAGAAAAGAATTCAAAATCCAACCAGTGATGAATTCTGTTTAATTCTAGAAAAGCCAAAAAGACACTCTTCAGACCAAAAAGTAATAATTAAAAGAAAAAGAAAAAAGAACAAGACATTTCAAAGTGGTTTAAGCTGACATTATGTTGTTTTATTTCAATTTCACAAAAGAAATACTTTATAAAACTAAAATCAGTTAACCCAGCCACTATCAACAGAGGGTGGTATAAGCAAAAGACACTAGGTCAGAACCTGCAGTGAAGAGCCATCTGTTCCTGTCACTGGAATGCTCCTGTACCACCAGAATACTTTACTGGGGAATGAAGAGAAGAGGGGTTTTACAGCAGTTTGGAGAAGAACAATAGCTCCTCCTAGCTGGTGCTTTGTTGCTACCCAGGTCTCCTCTGTATCATAAGTGTAACAAGGATTTACTGATTTCGGAAAGGACAGATCCAGCATAGCAAAGGCAAGAAATTTTTCAATTCAATTTTATGCAAATTTCCTTTAAAAAGGTACTACTGTATTTTAAAATCAGACCATCAAACTGATTACTTAGCTAACTTATGTGGGATTTCCAGTCTCATTACCAAAGGGAAAATGAACACAAGGCTTAAGCAAGCCCTGTGCTAAATAAAATATTTACGGGCCTTGGGCAGATACCTGTATGGTTGCCTGAGCTTTGATTATGGGAGAGCAGGGATGGGAGGATTTGTTCAATTATTGTTAAGGAATTCTATTCCTCGCCCTCCCCATTCCAAATTTTTCATTGGGTGGCAAGACTGGAGGTGAAAGGGAATAAGGTAAAGCAATAATCTTAATGCTTTACTAAGGTTCTGATAGAGCAGGCCACAGAACCTTGCACAAATATAAACAAAGTACCTGCCTAGGGACAGCTTTGCCTGTTTTTATCATGCCCAAGTTATGGCTGTTCAATACAGCAGCATCTGTCAAACCTATCCACCCTATCCACCAGGCCCCTCTCTCCCCTGAAGAGTATATGATGGCAAGAATCCTTCCTTCTACCTAATGCTTTCTGAAAAGGTCAGGGCAGTGGGAGAAAGAAAAATAACCCAACAAAACCAGCAAGAAATTAGATTATTTCAAAGATGGGCAACTTTCCCTTGTAGAATAAACCTTTCCCTCCAAAAAAGGATGTTTCTTTGCTCCTATAACCCACAATAAATTAAAACCAAGTAAGAAGTCTCTGGTTTGACACAATAAATACTTAGAATATAGCAAATTAAAAAATATAGTTACAAAACCCTCAATGGAATTCTCTTTCTGACCTAAACTGCAGACAGATTCTTCACAGATAAAAAGTATCTCCAAAATCAGCTGCAGTTCCTCTTCTCTCCCTGTTCACTAGGCTTGGTCAACAAGTGCTATCACATACCCTTTGGAATACTGTTAAGACAAAAACAACATAAAGCACAAGAAATCTACTCCTAAATTTGTTTGTTTTTTTTTATACTGCCAAGGGTGTAGGAAGCAACCATCTGTGGGGAACCCTCACTGCAGTGCACAGTGACAGAGTCACAGCACTGCAGTTAACATGGACAGGGAGACTAGGGGGAAAAACAGCCATAGGAAAGGAAGGAGACAGAACCCATAAATGTGGGAAAAGGAAAAGATAAGCAAGAAAGAAACAAAAAAGACCAATTGAGTCCAGCTGGACTTCTCAGCTCTGGCAGCAGAGCAGATGAGATGTTGAACAGGAAGAGTTCCTTGGGGCCTGTCATAACTAGGAATGTTGTTGGCATTTTCTTCATCATTGATAGTGAGGAAGTAGAAGTTAACCCTCTCTGACACTGACACGTGGCTCTGCCAGTGAGCTGTGGATGATCCCAATAATTGATTCAACACCGTCTCCCTCCAGCAAGGTGCGGTGATCTCCTTCAACAACGTGGACAGACACCTTCCCATCGCATACCTGCGTAAGTATGAAAAAGAAAAACTTTTCATTCACAATTTACAACCAGCTGGTCACCTAGCCACTTTGGGTTTGTTAGTCTTCCAAGTTACTCATAATTCAGACCACTGTCTCTATCGAACTCAGCTAAAAATGGCACCAGTTTTACTCTGACACATTTTCACAGATCAGCTGTGGTGCACTGTTTGGAACTGGTGTTTTAAAGCACAATAGTCTGACAACCTGACAGGTGATCCACTCAAATATAAGCTGGGCAGGAAGTTAACCAACCTAGTACCAAAAGAATAATTTACCAACAGTATCAAAGAATGAATGATAAAATAGCTACTTCCAAGCCCTTAAGCAAAGAAAACACACACACACACACCCCCCCCCCCTCCACGCCTTCTCCCACCACCAGAAATCTTCCTTGAAGGTCATTATGTAACTTTAATAATGTATAAGTTAGCCTGGAATCAATAATGACTAAGCTGGGTATCTGAAAGGATAGGAGATGCCAGAAGCAGGAAGGGAATTCTGACAATCACTTCCTTTTCCCTGGTATTTGCACCAATTTAAGCCTTGTGTGTGAGCAGGAGCTGAAGAACCTTATCTGGACTATGGGCCAAACCCCAACTTTTTTTAGACCACAAGAAACCCACTTTAACTACTACCTTCTAAGTGAAGAAGAGGTAACTCAGAAAAAGCTGCCTTTATTCTCATAAGACTGACACTTGCTCTTTAGAAGGCTGCCCTCATTCCGTGAATTAGCTTCAGGGTCTACAGTGAAAAGAGATTGCTCTCTTTTAACATCATTATTATCCAAAGTCATTCTAGAGAGCCGCAAGAATCAGCTACAGAAAACATTTCCTATATACTGGAAAGACTTTCTGGCCTTCACTACCCACAGAAAATGCCTGAAACCAATAAACTTATTTGCTTTTGGAGACTTCTTATTCTTGTTAGAGCACAGCAGCTGCAGAACAATAATGTCTTTAAGGTTGGTTTTGTCCTTTTTTTCTCAGTAAGGGTGATTTCCCATGCTTTCCTTTGGCTTCCCCAAATACCAGAAGAAATTCAACAGTCATCAATGGGGCTATGACTGACCTCTGAGAGTTTATAGTCTCTACCCAGACCTTCCTCATATTCATTGCGAGACTTTGCCCGCATCAGTGTCACATTCCCATGATACTTGGAGTCTGGTATATACTTGTCAGCAGCCTTCAGCTTATGGTAAAATGAAGTAGCAGCAAAGCTGAGTGCTTCACGATTGATGTTTGTATGAATCTCAGTTATTAGGTCTACAGCAGCATTCACACGAGCCTGCAGATCTTTCAGGGGCAGAAGAACCTCCAGCAGCTGGAAATATTAAATTTTTTTTCACATTAGTCTCAACAGCTGAGAATTCATCTCAATTAAACAAAAAAAAACATACACTCTCTTGTGCAATATCAAGACACATGGATTTCGAAGATAAGAAACAGTACCTTATTATGTTCAGTGCCTGTAAATTGCTGAACAAAGACACACAATGCTTCGGTCTCCAGTTCAGCCTCATTTCCTTGGGTCAGTTTGGCTCTGTAGCTCTGGAAGAGAGAAGAATACAATGTGAACGTGAGAGGAATGTGCCCAATATTAAAAGTCAGATAAAAACAATAACAGAACCAAAGGTGTGAACTGGGAAAAAAAAGGAAGGGGGAAAATCCCTTCAAGACAGATTAGAAAGCAAATCCACAGGTGGCAATTGCTAAGAGCCTAGTATTCTCTAAAGTAATTGAATATGAAATGAAAATGGGAACCCTTAAGCAAGGTTTCCTCACACCACTACAAGAGGACCTTGACTTGCACCAGGATCTTCCAGAAGACATACTAATATTATGATTTATCATAGCAAGAGCAACATTTTTGCTTGAACTCTTTCCATTTAATGAAGACCACCTCTCATGTGCTTCTACCCTTCAGCCATCTCTAAGCACCCACTGTCTACAGCTTTCTTCATAATCTTTGTGAAAGTCTGTCAGCTTTTCAGATTACTCATATCCAGAATAGCAAGCTTTGAGAAAAATGAGCCTTGATGAGAGAGGATGGGGTCCCCAGAAAGAAGAGTCTCTTTGTGCCCTTACCTGGGTATATGCTGCCACAAAGGAATGAGACCCATCAAAAAGGAATAAACTGTTGAGTGCATGGGAAGCATTTTGTTGTGCTTGCAGCTGGGAACACATTTCAAAGGCTACACAGGCACCAAAAGAGTATCCAGCAATGCGGTAAGGTCCTTCAGGCTGTATCTGCTTCATGCAACCAATGTAATAGGCTGCCAGGCTTTGGATGCTGTCCAAAGGAGCGGCTGGAACATGGAAGTGAGTTAGAAAGACTCGTGAAAAGACACTGGCAGAGACAAATTACGTTTTCATGCACTCAGAAACAATCCTGTTGGAAACATTCAGGTTATTTTGCAGGTAAATTACTAAATTATTGTTAACAACTTGCATTTAGGACAAGTAATAGTAATATTGCTGCCTTCCAAGGACAGGTTGAACAGGATGCTTTGACTTTTGTATACATAAACTCTTCAATTTCATCCATTATTCTTCTTGATACCGGGGATGTTTGACATGACCCTCTGCAGACTAATAGGCCTGATACTTGTTCCTCCAAGTTTAATCGTCTAGAAACAAAGCCCTCTCTAAAAGCAACTACAGTTCAGAATGTTATGTTTGCAAATTCAAGATGCTGAAGAACTGAGATACCTTTTGTGCACTGGAGCCCATAGCAGGGCATGTGAAGTCTGGAGGCCAGAGTGTGGAAAACTGCAATGGATCCTTCAATGGGGTGAACGAGGAAAAGAGGGCGCTCCATGCTCTGAACATCATTTAGACGAGTGATTGTTGGTGCTTCTGGGTTCACCAGTAAGTTGTTCAAATCTAGTTTTGGAGGTTCGCCTGGGCCTGCCTTCATCAGTGGGGATGACTTCAGCTCTTTGAAGGAAAGCACACCAGACAAACCCAATTAGCTTCAGGGTCAGTTTTGGTCATGTAGCCATACTCTTAAAGGAAAACTTCAGGGCTAGGGCTGCCCTAGATTAGCCTGCTGCCTCACTACATCATCAGATCATAGAAGCAGAAATCTTTCTACTGTCAGCTGCTCTGCAGCAACTGCATATGATTTTAGCTTCCTGTGAATGTGAAATTACATTGTTTATTCCCCAGACAAGTAAAAGGTCTCAAATTGCATCCCACACATAGCTACATGAGAGTACTCATGCATGCAGCTGCTAGCCATGCAAGAAAGCAGACTGCACACTTGCCTTGCTTGTACACCCTGCTCCCAGAAATGATGGGCCTGTCCTAGTGGTCAAAACACTTCTGTGACATGTCTGTCACTTAAAAGCTATTCAATTATAACCTTATTTCATGATCTGATAGAGGTTTATGTCACTAGAGATGAAAGCAACAGATTGGAAGCTTAATTATTTGGATTCAGGTGACTGGTAGCAACCTTAATTCAGACACTTTACCCTCTGCTGTCTTGGACTTCGAGGAAAGTTCACGCAGTTTGTTGATTGTAAGGAGACGAATTTCTCTCATGGTCATAACGATGTCATAGTCTCTCTCCAGTGTCTGGCGCACCTCCACACCCATCAAGGAATCCAAGCCCAAGTCAGCCAAGGAACTCTCAGCATTCAGACTGCTCACATCACGGACCCCTGAGAACAAAAGAGCATACTAGCATAATGCCAATTTCTTTTCAGCTCTTGGTCTCTCTAGCAGCCTTCTCCACTCTCTTCTATCTCTCAATAAACTTCAGCTGTAGAGCTGCAGTTTACCTTTCAGGATCATCTAGTACTTTCATAAACCACCTATTCTATAACCCCCACCTTGTCATATGGGATCTAGTATTTAGAGTACATATTAATGTGCACAGATTTATGACAGGGGATACCTCACTCCCAACTAAATAGCTGTGAATATTTTCACATCAGCTCTAGACCAAATACAGATCAGTTAGTCAGCTAGACAGATTCCACACACTGGAGGCTCTAATTGAAAACTGCAGTCCTAGACCTAACACTCAGCTACACCAAGATTGAAGTTATCAGTGTCAGTGATGGTTGGCTGCAACACTTGATGTCTACAACGCTGGAGGAGGAGGTGATACATTTAGGCTTCATTTCCCTTTTCTCCTTTATTTTTCTGACTGTTCAATCTCTCACTCCCTCCTTACCTGCAGAAGGCCTCTCATAATAACACCTGCATCTTCAGCGCTTTGTCCCTTCCTCCACCTTGTACAGCCCCATGTTGCTACCCTTCCCACATTAGGCTTCATTACTAGCTCCTCCTTTGTTGCTTTCATACTCTCCTCTTCCAAAGTAATCCCGTAGCAGTGTGGTTTCCCAGACCCTTTCCTATTGCTTCTAAAAGCCACATCTGCCCTGAGAAATCAGATTTCTCAGTGTCAGTGAGTTGCATACAACTCCTTAAGTAATACTCAGGAGACTGTCTTTTATTTATCAGTACCTTTTTTGGTAGAAAACAAAGGGTCACTAGACAGTTCTGCCTGCAATAGAGATAACTGAAGTGGGACATAATAGACAGAGCTGACAGCAATTATTCAGTATCAACACAAAAATAAGAGACACAATGGTAAAATAAAGCAGATTCAAGACAGACAGAAGGACATGGCACTTGTAATGCATAGTTAAGCTATGGTTACTAGATGTTCACATGGGATGACAGAGTTGGTAAGTGAATAAAATACCAGTCAAGCAATAAGTAGAGAAAAGCTATTTTTTATGGCATGGGAACATATCAAGGTGAATATTTGAAAGCTGGAACAGTACTCAGGAAGTTAGTTATGTATTTACTGTCTTACATGCTGTCCCAGAATTTTGCTCTTGGGGACTGTTCCCTGTTGATTCTCCATTTGGAGAAAGGTACCAGCTCACTCTAAATAAAACCCAAGACTCTGGAGTATATATGCGTATCTATGTAAACACATTAACGGAGGAAAACCCATAAAAGAAACAGTCCTTATTTGAGAGAAGGAGCAGTGTAAAGGGGGAAAAAAAAAGCCAACAGTCTCACAACAGCAACATTGCTACAACACAGGGGACCAGGAAGAGATGCTGAGCAGAGGACCTACAGCAGCACCACTGCTTTCCAAAGGTAATGAGAGAGTAGGCACCATCCAGTAGTACTTGAGTGACAGCACTTACCCAGGATGTGAGCAACAGCTTCTACAAGATCCCGCTGACTACCTCCTTCAGCTTTCGCTGAGACCTTCTCTGCTAGGACAAAACTGGACATGACAGGATGAGGTTGATTCAGGAAAACATCGAGCACCTCCAGGCATGAGCTCATTTGTTGGGGAATTGTTCCCCCCACCACAATGTCTTTGTTTCCCATTGTCTTCATCAAGATACCCACATCACCAATGGCTCCCCACTGGATTGCCAGGCCTGGAGAAGAAATTAGAAGAACACACTAAGCAGCTAACTAAAGCAGATGGCAGGAACAGGAGTGAGTTAATAAAAAAGGAACTTAATAATGAGCTATGCTAAGGCCTGCATTTCCTTTGTACTGTTAAATGGTGAGTATTCATTCGCACATGAATGACTCAGCATAACATCTAGGAGCAGAAAACAGCCTTCAAAAGACTTTATAACTCCAGATAAGTGCATAGGTTTCTGGTGAGCTGGTCCTCATCTGGATGTTTGGCAAGATAGTATATACTGTGCAATGAGTAAAGTCATCTTACCTGGGAGTCCATCATGATGCCGCTGCTCACAGATACGCTCCATGGTAGAATTGGCAAAGCCGTAATTACTTTGCCCAGCATTTCCTCTTCCACAGCTTACAGAGGAGAATACAACGAAATAGTCCAGGTCTGGACACTTCTTACGAGTCACCCTTGGAACCGAGCAGGAGACACCTCATCAGAAAAACCTGCTTAGTGTATTACTGTCAAAGGCTAGTGCAAGACTAAAACAACTAAGCTTGATCAGTTCCTTGACTTTAAAAACAGTTCTTATTTGTCCCTTCTACCAGACACTTACCAATCCAAATGAAGGGTGCCTGAATACTTTGGCTTGTTGACCTCGCAGAATAATTCTGGGGTCTGATTTTCAATCATGCCATCTCTAAGGACCTATGGGGGGGTAGGAAGAGGGATTAAAAAAAAAAAAAGTGTAGTTTCAGTATATCTAGTTTCTCTGTTTAAATATGCCACATGGCTTGAGATATGAGAGGATATCGCTACACAATGTATTTTTGTAAATTCACAGTACAGACATATCTGGAATATCCCAAAATATGACAACATGCCTTTTGCCAAGTCTGCTTTTTTCAGTATTTTTTCTGTACTGACACAGCAAAAATTCTGGCAAGCTCTATGTGGGATTTTTCTTGTCCACAAGAGGCTAGGACAACATTTGTCTCATCACAGAACTGAACTCACTGGCCAAATACTGTTGCTTCTCAGGTCAAGGGAACAGACCCATAAGCCTTTAGTCACCAGGTAGGACCAAAGTATAGTGTCCTTTGAAACACAGAGAACTTAACTAAAATTGTATGAAGCCTGACTGCTTTTAGTTAAAAAGTCACATGAATGGATGTTGCTTCTTACAAGTCCTGAGCATTTTTGTCACTTACCACAGCCAAATTAAAGATGCCACCAACTGGTCCAAGCTTCAAAGCCTCTTCTATTAATTGCTGTGTTCCTTCTAGTGTTCCAATATCACTGGTAGATACCAGCACTTTGATTCCCAGTGCCTTCCACTCCTGAACACGTTTAGCCTGATAACCTAGAAGAAATAAAGGTGGACAGTGCCTTGCATGAAGAATCCCAAATGTAAGGCTTTGGTTAAGCTGCTCCTTTATGCTTCTCTGACTAGATAGGGACCGAATAGCTAAATAATTCCTGATTCAGCTATGAGATAAAAATTGTACAAAATTTCAACAGCAGCTAGAAATCATTTGAATTTCAGAAATTCTACATAGATAAAGTGGAGAACAGCACTGGGAGAACCTAAGGGCTGGGGTGGTGGTGGGAGGAAGGAAGGAAAAAAACAAACAACTGTGAAGAGAAATTAACAAAAATTTGGGTACTGAGATAGGGAAAACTGGTTAGATTAGAGCAAAGCAACAGATTATAGTAGCACAACCAGAAATTGAAAATTTGTATTTTATCAATGGGTTTGTACACACAAGTGGTGTGATTGTGAACTTGCCAAAAGAAAGAATAAACCTGTAGAGACAGAGAGGATTTGAGTTATGAGTGAATTTGTATGAGGAAATACTGAAGACTATCACTGATAAATCTCAATGCTGCCACTGTAATCAAACTAATGCCTTAAATCTGAGTAAAAATGTTTATGCATGCTATCAGATAGTAAGGTTCATCTTTACAGATGAGCTATCTAAGGAGCAAGAGTGAGCATCCACATATGAGGAACAAAGTATCTTTAACAAGGAGTTTTTAGGCCCTTCCTTGTGGCATGTGATCTAACATACTACAGCCAGTGGACAAGTCAGTGAGGTAGCCAGACTTTGCAGAGGGCATAAAGATAAAAGAAAGGCTACAGAAAAAACCCTGTATAAGAGAGAAAATGGGTTGATAGCAATAGGAAGCATAAAAGGGGGAAAGTAGTAATTGGAATAAAAGGTCAAGCGAAAAGATTGTTCCTCCTTTACAATAAAGGAGACAACAGCTTGAAATGAGATAATACAGGAAAGAGAAGAGATCAAGACATGATTAGTCACCAACAGGACCCTTAAAATGGAGAGAAACTACAAACTGAGGTCTGTTGAAAGGCAGTCATATTCCCTGCTCCCTTACAATTTTTGCTTACCAGTTCGTATGCCAGAACGAGATGTCAGTATAATTTTCTGTGCTCCTCTCTCAACTAGCCACTGTGCCAACTCCAGCCCAAATCCTCCCAGGCCCCCTGTGATGATGTAGGACTTCGTAGGTGGACAGGAGGTTCGGGAGATTGCAGAGATTTTAACTGGTTCAGACTTTCTTAAAGGATACTCCTTTTCCTCTTCTTGGACCTTCCCCCACAAAAAAAAACAACCAACCAAGAACCAGAAACAACACACACACACGCAAAAAAGAAGGTAGTTACAATTAGATAATCAGATACATAATGCATTTCTTATCTTTTCATGCTATGCTACTTCAGTCAATAGGAATGGACCTTGTAGAATAAGTGCCAGACTTGACAGTTACAATTGTGACAGTGTCAGCAGTAAAAACTGACCCTGTGCTGCCCTACTCATAGACATTCAACTCAAAATGGATCAAAATACCCAACAGTCACCAGAGGATGGCCAGACGTATCAGAGAATCAAAATCATTATTGCATTACCTTGATGATAACTTTGCCAATATGTTTTCCTTGTGCCATGAATCTGAAGGCAGCTTCTACCTCTTCTTTGTTGAAGACCGAACTCCTCAGGGGCTTTACTACACCATCTCTTATGCCTTTCTTCAACAGCTCTGATACTACTTCCCACTCTTGGTTTCCCTCATCAAATATTGAATCTAGTAGGATCCCATGAAATGCCACATTTTTGAGGAAGAGAGACATTCCTAGAAAAAGCAACTTAGTTATGATCTGATGCTGCTGACATCTCAAAATGGAGCCTACCCTCTGCTTCAGAAACATTTCTGGGCAGGTTACAGGAGTAAAGCAGTCAGATGCTTGAATTCTACATTTTCCAAACTCATTCTTGCAGATATTCTCCAATTCATAACATTATGTTGTTCTCTTACAAGCAGACCAGTTTCACAGAAATGCAACTCCAAAAAATTGTGTGTTGAGAGGACAAGCTATATCATGGTCAGTCTGATATTAAAAAGAACAGTTTTTGTCTAGTGACAGCTGAGTTAGAGTCCCAGGAGAGCTATAATCCTGCATACATCATGTCTACCTCCACAGGAGACTCTTCCTCATAGCAAGGTTTTCCAATATGATAGGATTTTTGAAATTTAATTAGAATACGGAAGCAGGCTGTCAACGCTATATGCAATCATTCTACAACAGGAGAACATTGCTGTAATTTTTCATTGACACATCACCTTACAAAATTCAAAAATTTTTTCCCATAGCAGAGAAATCAGGGTTATCTTGCCCTGTGCCTTCAAAACTGGTAGATGCTGTTGACTGCCTTGAGGGACAAGAGGCCTTGCAGAGGGGTCTGGATAGACTGGAACACCAAGCAATCATAAGTGATACAAAATTTAACAAATGTCAGTTGTGCACCTGAGCCCTACTAACACCAGACATAAGTATAAATTTTGGGGAGGCTGGAGAGCTGTCCTGCAGAAAAGGGCACATGTGGTGCTGGGCAGGAGCTAAAACCTAATGAGAGGTGCTTTTCAATGCCCCATCTTACCAAGCTGACTGTTGTTAGATAGATCAAATTTGCCTATTTCCAAGAAGCGGCCATGTCGAGCAAGACAACGCAAACTGGCTTGCAGCTTCTCTTCTGCCAAGGAATTTAACACGAGGTTGACACCTGCAATGAAATGAGAAGCACCTACTTAACTCTGCTGAGAGCCTAACCCTGTCTTCTAGTGACTCATATTGTCTTTAGAATGCACAACTGATAATGTGGCTTAGCTGACAAAAAAAGGAAAAATATTTATTGAACTTCACCTTTTCCATTGGTAACTCGAAGTATATGTTGCTCAAATGCAGTATCTCTGGAGCTGGAAAAGCTATTAGCATCTAGCTGTGGAAATCTTGCTTGGAGATACTTACGTTTCTCAGCGGAACCTGGAAGTAGAAGACAGGTTGAAAGATGTCACTAATTTGATTTTTATGATGAAACAGCCCATTTTCCACTGCACATCTTTCCCCCAAGGACTGTAAATCTAAGAAGCCATCTCCAAGCTTTCAGTCTCTCAAGATGTCAGACTCTAGAACAAAGGCTGTCTGGTTGCTACTGCTCATTTATGAGATAGAGCAAGGACCAGAAACAGATGAGAGCCTTTCAATTGACAGGCTCCAATTTGATCCATGTTACTAAATGTAAAATGAGGAAGCCATGCTCTTCTTCCAGGCTTTTGATTATATAATGTACAGAGACAGATAAATTTGACTGTGCTGTGGAATTTTCAAGCACAGAGTCAGTAGCTGTATTTACTATGTAACCAGTTCTCAGCCTGAAACTAGATCAAAGCTACAGCAGATCACATTGGGAGGGGAATAAGTATATACCTAAATAGGTATATATATTTCTGTATGTGTACACACACATGCTTCCTCTATTAGCTATAATCTCTCTCTCCCCATGACTTTGGGCCCTCAGTACTCACCTACAGTAGTAAAGACACGGCAGCCCATGCTCAGGGCAATGGCAATGGCTGCTTGGCCCACACCTCCTGAGCCAGAGTGAATCAGGACACTCTCACCCTTCTTCATACCACCTCGAACCACCAAAGCATAATAAGCAGTGGCATAAACCACAGGCACTGAAGCGGCTTCTTCCAGAGTCCTAAAGAGCAAAGTGGAAGGAAGTATCTTTAACCTTGGGAAAGACTACTAGATTCTCCTGATGAAATCTGCCTTTCTCCAACAGAAAGGTTCCACTGCTGAGATAGATAAGAAAGTGTTAAGATAAGATAGATAGAAAACATAGATAAGAAAGCGTCAATCATACAGCAGACTACCACAGCTGCCAAACACAGACAGGTTTCATTATTCTGCAAAAATATTTCACTAACTAACCAGTAACATAACAAACACCGATATCCCAGAGTATCCTGAAACATGTGAAGCTAAGAGCCCAAAAAAGATGAGAACCTTGTGTAAGCCACTGTACAAAAACCAGTGCTGCTGAACTCCTGCAGTGAATCTAATGCAAAATTCTACAGTTTCTTGGCACACTCTAACCCTGTTAACATTTGACAGAGATGAATCTAGCCATTGTGCAGCACTCAGGTTTGATCAGAGCTGTCGTCAGCCTCAGGCAGGAAGGCAAATCTTAACCAGAAAACAGAAGCTGACCTACCAGTTTTCAGGCACCTCCCATAGAAACCTTTTTTCACAGTCTACCACTGTGGCCAGCCCCTTTGCTGGCAGCAATCCCATTACTCTTCTTCCAGCCGTGTCCCGTCCTGAGAACTCCATGCCCAGCATGCACTGCTGCAAAGCCCAGTTACCTGAAAGAACATTAACACCCTTTACAAAAAAAGAAAATTATCTTCTAAAATTCCTATTCTACAGCAGCAGACCCTGAAAGTCTAAACCTCTGAGATTTGTCTCTTCTGTACACAGTTCATGAATTGTCATAGTTAATGGCTCACTGCAAGAGTAGAGGAAAAGGACTTGGTCTCATTAAATCATGAGCACTTATCCTTGATGACATTGCATTAGTTTCCAGTTTTCATCTGAGAAATGTCATGAAAACACCTTGTTTCAGAGGCAATTCTGTCCCTCAGAAAAAGAATTGTATATAAACTATAAAGATGATCACCGCAAAATATGAATTTTTGATAATTCATGTTTTAGGCAGACACTTATGTCAGTCATAGAATCATAGAATGGCTTGTGTTGGAAGAGACCTTAAAGATCATCTACTTCCAACCTTCTGCCATGCACAGAGGCAACTTTCATTATGCCAAGTGGTTCAGCCATGAAGGAAACCCAGCCCTACTCAAATCACTAAATTTTAACATGCTCCATCCCCTCTCTTTTAAATACATATTTTAAAACCATTTCATACACATTACATTAATTTTTAACTCGCTATGAAGTTAGTACTACCTCCATTTCGTAAACAGGCAATTACTTCATCGTGCATTTTTCCTCCCTGAAATTCAAGCGCGTCCATCAGCATGGCAAAAGGCAACTTCGACATTCTCACCTTGGTATTTACCATGCCCATCTCTGGAACCTCTATCAACATATTTTATCTCACATTTGGTATCTGTGCAATGTGGCAAGCAACACTTCTCAGAGCATAGTTTGTTAATTGGAAAAAAATGGAACTGTAACTGGAAGTAGAACTTGGGAACCTTTTGGTGTACAGCCCTGCAGCACAGTTGTACTTCCTTCTCAAAAGCATGCTTTCTGGCATACAGTCTAGCCAGTGCATAACTAACAATCAAGAGATTAATTCTAGAACCACAATACATATCCTTTTAGTGTAACATTAACTCACCAGGGATAGCATCTGGAGAAAGCTTCCCCGTGGCCAGCATAATGTCCCGGAAGTTGAGAGATGCGTAATAGACTTTGCAGAGTAAAACATTGGGATCAGTTGTGTGGAAGTGTCGAAGTGGGGAGACAATCCAGCGAAGAGATGAGAGATCTCCACGAGTTAGCACATTCACATAGGCATATTCTGTCAGCTCCTGAGGTTGTGCTGCAGAAGAAGGAACAGTAAGAACTTAGACATATTAACAAAGGTACGTGCTTTCCAAAACGAGTAAACTCCTTGTGCAATTTCTACCTCCTTCTCCATTTGCTATCCTGAGAGCCCTTTCTTGCTTTGCAATACTACTGATGCCCTAAATAGCCTATCCCTTCTAGCACCACAATGTTCTACTGTTCACTTTGAGCTGAAACAGAAGAATTATAAATTGTTAATTAAAAATAATAATAAAAGGTAACCATAGGAACAATAGCTACTCATTTTCTATTCAAAGTTCATTCAGATTCAAGGCCTTGCAAGTGATCCTCAGCTCTCAAAGACTGTACCTTGCTGCAATGTAAGATGCCTGAAGGAGCCCCACTTTCCATCACGATACACATTCATCACCAGGTCCTTCTGAACAATCTTCTGCATCTCCAGAGAGGAAAGACTTGTGGGTGGGACAGCAGATGAAGGGCTCAAGTTGGAAATGAACACACACCTGAAGACAAGAGTTGTCATTTTGTTTATTTTGCTATAGGTCTGAGAAGAAGCTAACACAAATATCTCATCTCCCAAATGTGACTCAAAGGCATGCTCGCGTACCTGATTCGGTGGCCTTCTGCTTCAAGGCGAAGGCAGTTCACCATTCCCAAAATTCCTGAGTTCGCACAACTGGTGGCAGTCAACCACACAGGCTTCTCTGATGGGTCAGCCAAGATCTCCTACAGGACAAACCCCAAACTGTTTTACCAGGAACTGCAAATAAAATAGCCCTCATATCCTTGTCAGAGATTAGTAACTTCTATTTTAGTAAAAGTAACTGAACACACACACGCACATTCTTCTTTGAACACTACTAAATATCTCATTCAGAAAGTATAATGATTTGGAAATTCAGATACCTAGGACACAAGAATTCTCACCTTTAAGGATTCAACCCACTTAAAGTTCGTCTCATCTACTGGCAGAAAAACAGGTGTTTTGACAGGAGCTTGCCGACGACACAGGAAAATAACTGAGCCAAAGAATGACTTCTTTGTGGCAACAAGATTCAATGAAGCTTTGCTGAATAAGTCCTCCCACTGTGCCTGTCAAAACAGGCAAAGCAACAAAATTAACAGCAAAATCAAGTCAATTTTTCTTGCTTTTTCTTGAAAACTTGCTCTGTATTGTCACAGTACAAATACAGGTTTGATTAACATAACAATGTTTTATCCACATCTAGACTACTCCTTCTTCCCTAAAGGATCTTCCAAAAGTAGGAGTACAAATACCTCAAAGTCCAAGTTAGGCAACCAGTCTTAGCACACTAGAAGATGTGCAAGAAACAAAAACCTGAGCTGTAACCATACCACCAAATTCCACAGTGTATTTGAATGTGTCTACGACCCTATGTCACATAAGCCCTGTTTGCACAGAGATGGGGAGAAGCACCCATATGTCTAAGTTACACTGAAATGGCATTTCAGGAAAATAAAAGAATGTAAATGCATGTCTGGCATATCCAGAAACACTTGAGGATTACTATCTGAATGAAATAAAGATGAATGCAGTCTCTCAGAAAAGCATCCATTTGCTTTTCCTATGCCAGGCACAAACCAGCAGAAGGTTTTTACAGTGTGATCCCTTATATCAAGGTCCAAAGACAGTGTCTGTATCTAGAAAACTTTGAGAACTATGTAAGTCCTGCACACTCTTGCCTGGCTTGTATAATTTCCTTCAGAGAAGGAACATTCAAGGGACAGATATCTTCTCCCAGGGATTTGCTAATACCAGGCTACTGATACTAATGACAAATTTCTGGTTTTTGTTATTGGTAGCATCTCAGTGCCTTCTCTTTATCCTCCTGTTCACCGGGAAAGATTCACAGCAAAGAACTTAACCTTTCTTCTCAAATCCCCTTGAAAAAATGTATTCAGGAAGGGCTAGAATCCATGTAATTGCAAAATTCAAAATACAACAACCCCACCCCAGAATTATAAACAAAACCCAAACTCTTGGAAGCGCTATTCTCTTCTTTTTCTAAAAGAAGAGAGCTGAGAGGCTGCATCCCCTCAAATCAGGAAAAATAGGTAAGTTCAGTAGAGGTGCATTTTTCCATTACTGCTGGGTCTAACAGATGTCAAGAGAAGATGATGCCCCAGTTTCCACCCTTACCCTTGCCTTTCACTCTCCTCCTCTTGCACCAGCTTTGGCATTAGTTTATCTGTATGTTATACTGGTTGGAAGATACAATGCTGACACTCTTCTCTCCCTCCTCCAGCTTCTCAGGGCTTATTATACTGTATCTCATTATGGGATCAGATAACATAGGGAAGAGGAAAGGAAGAAAAGAAAAATACAAGAGAAAAGCCTTCCTTCTGGGAGGACCTTAACATTAGAAGAAATTACTAGCTTGTAAAATCGCACTCTAAGCAGCAGTATCAAAAGTAAGAGAGATAGTCTGATACCGAAGCATTTCAGGATTCTACAGTGGTAGAGCTGTACCCCACCCAGCAACATGATTTTAACAATAAAGGAATTGTCCTGGCCAGTGTTTTCATACAGATTGGACAGATGTACAAAAGATAATTAATAATTTTCAGTGCATTAAGAAAGGCTTTCCTGATTGAACCTACAGTTTACTCTCTCAACCTAATATGTAGTAATTTGCAAGTCCTCTCTTCTTAAGAAGTGTTCATTAGATATTTCTGTAGAAGTCCTCAATGGAAAGGCATGCAAGCAATGCCTACTACACATTTACCATCAGGGCATCTACAAGCAGCAGACTCAGACTATCCATGGTGAAAGTATTTGTCCTTCCAAGAGGCTTACCTCACTTAGGAAGCTGTGTTTCTGCTGCAGATCTGGGCTTGTAAGGAAACTGACAATTTCTCCAAGGGTTTCTCCCTTAAGAAGAGTATGTAGCAAAACAAACCCTCCTTCTTTCACAGCAGCTGCCAAATTAGAGAGTATTTCAGTGGTATTCACTAAAACACTTGTTGAACAGTTGTATACCACCAGGTCAGCATTGGTCAGATTTCCAGAGGGAGGGCTAGATGGATCCCACCGGCTAGAGACAACACCAGCATCTTGTAGCTCTGTTTCAACAGCTGAAAGGTTTTCCAGGATGCAGTCAGTGGCAATGTAGTCCAGCTGCAACAGGGGCTGAGCATTCAGAATACTTTTCACACGAGAGAACAGTTGTCCACTTCCTGCATTAGCCTGTGAGAAAAAGAAGGGGAAGGAAAAGCAGAAACCAAATCAAAACATGACTGATATCCAGAATTATAACCAGAACAACAGCAGTATGTAATCAGGTTACTGGAAGGCCTAGAAACACTAGCTACAGTCCCATCCCAGGCTTCCAACTAACCTCTATTATCTTCATCCTATGACTGATCATGTTCTCCAATGCCACATCCAGGCAAGTCCTCAACTCTGCAGAATCCAGCAATCCACTGAGAAGAGGGTCATTTCGGAAGTGCATTTTCTCTCGAATCACAACTTGTTGCAGCTCAGAATGGAGGTTTCCATTCAGTTCCAGACGGCAGATCTCAGCGAGGATATGATGAAGGCCCTTTTGTGTGGACGAGGACCCCGTAGCAGCCACTGCATTTTCTACTCCAGGGATGACTAATTTGACCCCATGCACTGCCACCTTAGACTGTAACTTCTGGATCAGACCTATGGAATAGAAGGGAGAAATGAAAGAAAGAGGCAAGATTTTCCAAGAATTCTTTTCCTCCTTGCCTCCATTTGCTACACCAGCTGATCAGCACCACATATTACAGCATCATATTACAGCATCCTATATCATTAGCCCAGACACACAGATACAGTGCAGCCTCTTACATTCACATAATTATGTATTGTGCAGTAGTTGCCCCAAATAAGTAGGCTTTGTAGTCAAACAAACTACACCCCCACAATTACCTGTGGTAAGACTGACTAAAGAGGGCAACTAACAGAAAACTTTTGATTGATTTAGGGAGCTGTGGTGGAAAATTTTAAGTTTCTGAAGATACAAATATACTAAAATGCCCTTTTGCTTTATAAACTGATGGGAAATAGTTAATCCTGACTGAGGATCAGGAACTGGATTACAAAAAATAAAATATTCCCACCACAGCCTAGAAAAAATATGCTCTGGGGACAGTATTTGGATGCTGCAGGGGAAAACTAAGGAGAAAAAAAAAAGGAAATCTTTAGAATTTATTGTCAAATCTAAGGATAAGCATGAAGACACTCTACCAATACAGAATGAAAAAAATTATTCTCTCAAGATGAAGCAAAATTCATCACTAGAGTAAAAATTTTTTTTAAAAGTAACATTTTTCTCTGTGATGAAAAGGCACTTAACGTGATTAGTTTAGTGGATGTCTCCCCATCAAAAAACAATATATTTAGCTACCAGTTTCACAACAGACTGAACTGCTCCTATTCTATTCTTGTGGCAAACAATTCCTTTGATGTGTGCCTCACTACATCATTTTCCCTGTTTGGATATGTGCCTGCAGTCAAAGTGCCTATCGTAGCAGTTCACAAGGAAAAACAAACCAAGGTTAAAAACTCACTTAAGTAAGCTCTCCTGTCAGTGTCTAAAGCAACTAGGTTGGATTTCTCCTTAAAGATGATTTGTGTCTCTCTGCTTGCAGAAGGGGTTGTGCCATCTAACACCACATCTGACTGTTATAGAAGGAAAGATGTCCCTCTTCATGGCTTTTACTCTTTCTCACATTCTAGAGAGCTCAAGCAGAACTAGCTTTTAGCTTCCAGCAATCATACAGAGAACCCTTGCTGAAGTCTTCTACAGAGACCAATATTTAATATCTTGGATGTTCTGAAGGAGTATTCAGCTTCTCTCTGGCTAGAAGACTCTCCTAGTATGACAAGAAAGCAATCTCACTCTACCTTTGCATTGCTCCAGATAGGCATGAAGATGGGCACTTGAAGACAAACAGCTACTCTCAGTGTAGGGCACAAAGCAGAATTTTTCCAGGGTGGGAGGTATCTGTTCCTGCTGTCGCCGTGGTGCCACAGAAGCATGAAGACCATTGATCTGAACGCCTCCTGCTTTAAGGCTATCAAGACAGCGGTCCACAACAACTTCCAAAGCTGAAAGTCAGGAAAGAAATGTAAGTTGGGAAACAAAAACATATTTTGTTCAGGGTGATTTGATGAACAGTGCTATGAGGGACTCTTTCATAGAGAGGTTACAGAGTTGCAGAAGAGCTTGGAGACTAAGAGGACCCTCTCATCAAAATTCATCCTACTACTTCAGAATTCACACATTCACCCAGTAGTCAAAGCAACCAGCAGAAGTTCAAGCATGAGAGACATTACCTTCTATATTGTCCTGGTATTGGCACACCTGCTCACGATGCAGCACTGGATCAATACAGACCGAGCGAATCCTCGTGGGTAAGCGCAGACTGCGGCCAGTCTCAGGTAAGATCAGCATATGCAGCAGAGTGTCAAGGAAGGTCACCCAGTTCCCATTCCACAGAACTTTCCCTGCAGTTGCTGCAGAAGAGGAAGAGAAAGCCTCACTATTTCATCATTCATCAGATGCTAGAATGTCACTGCTTATTTAATGCTAAGTTTGGTGTATGTACCCAGCTTCCCCTGTAAATTCCACCACACAGTTCTACACTGGAAAGAACAGCTTTCTCAATGCTCTTTGTTGTTCTCTCCTATCACACAAAGTATAATTACCTCACAAGGCACAGTCAGGTGAACTGTTATAATACAAATGGTATTAAAAGTCATCATTATTAAAAGTCATCATTATGATACCCTGTGCTTCTTTTGAAAGGAAATTTACCTTCACTGTTGCATTCTAGAACACCCTGGAAAGTTGGTCCATAATTATATCCACGCAGATGCAGCTCTTGATAAATGTCATCTTTCAAGAGCCCAGGCTTTGAGCTCCTGTCTGCTTGAGTCCGAAGGCCATCTGTCTGGTTACGGAAATTGTTCTGAGCAGTGTCTTCCAGGAGCGAAATCTTCCCTGAAGGGCACAGTAACAAGAATAATGATCATTACCATTATTTATAAATAATGGATTTACTAAGATTGTACATATACACTTATATTTCCTTCACTTACCACTGACAGCCAGATTCCCATTTCCTGATACCTCAAAGCAGCGGGAAGCAGGCATAAGTCTTACTTCCAGCTGTACTGATCCTGCAAGAAACATTGAGGAAGACAGGAGGTCATTTATCTCTACCATTCTCAAGCAGAACTTTTTCCTTCACTATCGCTAAACTTACTACTCACAACAGGTAATAAGACAACCATAATGCATACTGCTTGACTATGTGAACCCATTCCTTTGCTCAGTCATGCTGCACTCCTCTTTAGTCTCTCTCCTGCATTCCTCCTCACTTTTCCCATGCATTCCTTTCCTTCCACTCCCTCCATCTTCACTACACAGTTGTGCAGTTATATCAGCACTCCTCACTCACCCTTTTTGGGAATGATAGTTGCCTGATGAATTGTGACATCTTCGAATGTAACAGCCACTTCGTCCATAGCTACACCAAGAGACCGCGCCAGTGTTCGCCAAGCCAGCACCAGGTACCCAGTTGCAGGGTACAAAACTCTGCCATCAATGCAGTGACCAATCAAGTAGTGGTCAGGAGAGTCAGGACTCACATCTGTCAAACAACCAAGAGAAAAAGAAAAATAATAAAAACACTAACAAAGAGGTTTTCCCCCTCAATATCCACAAGATGCTCTAGTTTCCCCAACTATCCTGCCTGACAATATGAAGCCCTTAAAATTACTCTTAGTCTAAAGCAACAGAGGTTCCTGGTTTGTTCATGTTCTCTCATCCCATTTCAGAAACAGATAAAGGTTTTTGTCAATCCAAACCAAACATTTAAGCTTCAGAGGATGGCTTCCAGGATGCTGTTTTGAGTATTCTATTCTTACTATTACAAAAGGAAACACACAGGTAAAGCAGGAAAGTGAAAAACAAATAACAGACCCCAAATGAGCAACACACCAATATTGTAGACTGAAGCAGATGCAGAGCCTTTGGAACCTGCTGGAAAGTCTTCAGCTGTTGGAACATCCCAGTCCTGACTGTGGTCCCATTTGATGCATGGAGAAATAAGAGGTGTTCCCACAGGGACAGGGTATTCCATGGATGGGAACAAGTTATTTCCAAGAACATTTATCCTAAAAAGACAAAAATAATCAAGACATGGAGAAGGGACAGGAAGAAAAAGTAAGGAAAAAAAATTGGTTATAATACTTAAGAGGTCAGGCAGTAATTGGTCTCAAACTCCATGTCAGATGTACCATGAACACTTACTGCAGCCAAATTTATAATTAACAGTTTATAAGATGCAAAATTTATTTCCAGAAGCTAGTGTCAGGTTCCTAGGCCTTTAAAATGGGACTTCTCTTTAGAAGGCACCTTCCCTGACCAAGCAGTCTCTAACCCACAGGAACACTTCACAAGTGAGCATGCTAAGTATGTAAAGCACAAATGCACATCCCATTTATTTCAAGGTTTCTTGAAGGAGTGTTTGATTCCATATGAAGACATGTATATTGGAGATGAGACCTGAATTCCCTTCTGTTATCCCACTTACCCTCCTCCCCATGTCTCCTTACCCAGTTAAATGAATCTTGCCAATCTGTGTTAGGAAGAACTCCAAATTATTTTGGTGATCTTTCTTCATCAAAGGCAGAATGGTGCAAGTTGGTTTCAAAGTTCTCTTCAAGATAGCCTGGTCAAGCAGAATCCATAAATCACTGGTGGAAGGCATTACTTACTACTTTGTCTCTGAATTTTTGTCTATAGTGTCCAAACCACTTATGCATCTGTGCCAAGAGTTCAGTGCTAGCTGCTGGCACAAACACCACTTTAACAGGGAAGAGTACCCTTCCAGCAACCCTAGCTGTTGCACATCTAATGAAGCAGAACCTACACAATATTAATGTAATTCTGCCAAAACACTCCCAAGTAGACTGTGAGGTAAAACCACAACCTGCACTTGAAAAACTGCTAAGTCACCGTCTCATGCCTCCCACTTGCACACACTCCCTTGCCAGGAGCAGCACCTTATGGTCTGAAGTATCCTAGAGCATCTTTCAAGCATAAGCTATTAGACCAAAAAACTCAGCCTTGAACACCTGACCCAATTTTTATCTTCTCTTCAATTTGATCCCATGGTCTTTACATGAGAAAATCAGGATACTTTCAAACACAGACAATGAAGTCTTAGTCACTTGCATTAGAGTCCAAAATTGTTCAATGATTTCAACATGAGGCATAAAGTCTCTATCGAAAAAATATATGCCCAATTTTAAAACAGTACTCCTGATTCTCCCTTCAAATCACTTTCAAAGCATAAGACTAACATGACATAGTAAAAATACACTGGGCTGAAACTAAGAAGCACTGTGTAACTATTAATCTTGATCATGAGTAATTATTATTCTTCCTAAGACTTCTCCTCTTGCGTGCCACTGACCAAATAAAAAAGACAGTCCTTGAGACTTAAGAGACACAGACAAGACCACACCACTGATCCTGAGGAGCAAGTGTTTCCCAATGCACCTCATGTTCTGCACTCTCTACTATGGAGCTAATTCCACGAGAATCAATTTTGATAGGGCGGGGAGAAAAGAATAATGATCTGATCTCATTAGAGAAAGGAGTTTAAGAAGAAAGTAAGCTTCTGTGGTTTCAGTCTACTTGGTCTAGGAGAAGAGGGGAAAACACCACTGTTATCCACCACCTCTTAAGACAAAACCTCAACCCAAATTCAGAGTACAGATGGTAAAAGATTTTTTTTTATAGAGAAGGTCTGTTAATTCTTTGCATGTCTCACTCCACCATAAATTTTGTACAGACTCTCCCTTAGATCCAAACAATGAAATGCTTTCCTTACTCATTATATGCAGTTCAGAAAGCTGGCTATCAGTTATCTGAAGCACATAGGAACAAATAGCAGCAGTAATGTGAATTTCTGGGTAAGGAAGTGGTAGTGTGTTAGGGATTTTTTTTATTTTTTTATTTTTAATATTAACATACACCACCCCCTAAAAAATCATGAAGAAACAAACAAAAAACCAAGCATTAAAACTGGGAAAAGCTCAGAAGTACTGAAGGAAACAAGTACTCTCAGAACTAGGGGGGGGGAAAAAAAAGCTGCAGTCTTCCCCAGTTTGAGGGTCATCAGACCTTCAAACTCCTTGTAACAGCATGATGATCAAGCAGGATACCTGTAAAAGAGCATGTGGAGCAATCTCTACAACAACGGCATTCTCTGGAACATGCTTCAGACCTTCATGGAACAGCACTGGATTCACGAGGTTGTTCACATGGTACTCTGCAGAGGAATTCCTAGCCAGATCACCTTGCCACTGAGATTCAGGGATAGATGTACTGATCCATCGTGCTGAGCGAGGTTTAGGGTGTGGAATGACCTACAGACAGTCAAGAAAGAAGGACAGGAGAAAGAGTTACAAGTCATAGAGAACAACAGGATCAGCAAAAGCAAGTAGCTCCTCCTTTTTGCAGGTTGATTGCTCAGGACATCCTCCTGCTCCAGGCCAAGTGATTTCAAACATCAGATCTCACAGAGGTCTACACGTTCTTCAAGAGATTTTCTCTTCCTTCTGAAAAAAGGAGTCCCCTCAAGCTGAAAATGACCTATAGGCAACCCAGGGGTCAGAGCATAAGCCATGCAAGTCATGGTTTGGCAATATTACCTTTTTCAGAGCACTGAACAGTGCTGGGGCAATAGATGCCATGTAATGGGAGTGAAAGGCGACGCCAGCACTGCGCACCTCCTTTGCAAACACACCCTCTTTCTTCAGTTTGGCTACAAACTCATTCACAGAGTCCTAAGAACAAAAACATAAGTGAACTAAGAGAGAAGCTCACAAAATACTAGGTATTTGTACATGCCCGTGTAGTCCCTCCATACCCTTCATCAGTTACCATTTAAGGGAAGCCACAGCAGTGATGAAGTTATTGCCCTTCTCAGTCTTATAATTTATCATCCTTTATGCCCATGGATAGAAGACATTTTATTACTAGCTTACTGAGGCACCAATATCACTTCCTCTCACAGACTATTTGAGTGTTTAAGTTTATACAATGTATTATGTCCACTCCACCACTTCAATCAGCTCCCCTTTTCAAGCAGCTGCACTGTAAGCAAGCTTCATGCTTTCTTCAAACTTGAACTTTGCAGGTCCTACTCACAATCCCGGTACACACTCTGTCAGTCTCATGCTCACCAGAGGCCCCGAAACAGTGACAGTGTCCTCAGAGTTGTGACAGGCTGGTACCACATTTGGAGGACAGCGTTGTTTACACTCCTCCCATGTCAGACCTGCAGAAGGAAGGCCACAGGAAAACAAAAGGGTTTCTAGTTATGAGCCTCATAAGAGGAGGAAATATTTAGTGCACAGTCACTCTGCTCAATTCAGCACTTTGCAAAATTGGGAAATACTTGCAAGAGACTGATGGGTACCTCCCTCTCCCCTCCAAAGCAATTCTGCAAAAGCTAAGAATATTTACCCTAGAGCTTTACCATAACATTTTTCACAGTTAAGATGAACACAAGGCCCAATCTTTGCACCATCCCATTAATGAATGAGGTGGGGGTAACCCCCACACTTTCGAAGAAGCTGCAGAAGTGGTTGTTTAGTCTCATGTTGCCATTAGTTTCTAGGAGCCAAGCCCATCTCTTCCCTGCTCTAGCTTGGATTGCTGAGAGACAGAAAATAGCCATACAAATCAGTAACTCTAGTGGCATGTCAGATTAAATATGAAGCATCTGGTCATAACATTACACAGATACAATTCACAGGAAGAACTTGAACTCAACATTAGATTACCAAAAACATACTATATGTAGACTTCCAAATTCTATGATAAGAGTGTAATTTATTTAATCTCAAGGGGGGAAAAAAGCTTAATTAGGTAGGTAGTCCTTTGGAGCATTACCTAAATTAAGAAATCTGAGATTATAGCAAGTGTTCTAATCCAACAGACAGCATTATACCTGCAACAACTTTTCTCCAAAGTGTTTTCAGGTTTTAATTGACCCTGCATCCAATAAGAAACAGAAGAACAACAGTGCTACCAATAATTATTTTACTTTTAAGCATGTAAGTCACTATAAAGTTGCACTACAAAGCAAAACTGCTGGGTCCAAAATTTTACCTGACAGTAGGCAAAACGATACAACTTACACAGACACAAAGCAAAGCTTGTTCAGGAGAAAGCTTATTCCCAAGTGCTATTAGGCCATAGTAAATTCCACTAGCCAGCTGGCCGCTACATCACAGTGGCTTACTGTTTTCAGATCTCATTACTCCTGCAGACAATCACAAGTCTCCTTTGGAAAAAAAATTACAAAATACCCCCAACATACATACACACACACATCTGTGTGTGTATGATACAAATCTATAGAGAGCAAAAAAATCCAATTCTTTACATTTTTACCTTGTTTTAAGGTATTATTTATGAAGCCTTTCATTGGTCACTTGGCAATAAATCTCTCCATTTCCACTTAAATTTTGGATGGTTACCAAAATCCTGATGTATTCCAGGACAGAGATCACTACCATTTTATCCACTTAAATACTTAAGAGCCTGTTCTACATCAGAAGAAAACAAAGAGGAGCATACAGTGGCCAAGATTTTAGAGACATAATAGCTTCAGAGACCAGTTTTATCCCAATGACATACAATAGAGATCAGATGCACATTCCTGTATCACTCTTTTGGTAAGGGTGTACCTACCAACAGCAGCCATTCCTCCAGGTGGCAATTTGGCCTCTTTAACGCATCGTCCCCGCCAATAAGCAGCAAGAATGGCTTCTTCATGACTTAAGGAGTTGTCTGCATAGCCACAAGCTAGTTCTCCCACTGAGTGGCCCACAATCCCATCGGGATGCAGACCTGCAGCCTTCAGCATATCAATCTGAGCAATCTGCAAGCAGAAGTAAAATTAGATTCCATGCCAGAGTAAGAAGGTGTCAGGCCTCAAAGGTACACACACGTAGCAAGTACATAATAAACTTTTTGGTTCAGACATTCTTGGCCTCACTGCTTTTGTTCTTCCCCACAACTACAGCTCCATCCTCCTTTCAAAGCAATCCCAAGAATCATCATGCAACTCCAGAATTGTCTGGGACTCTTCACAATGTAATTTTCCACTGAGAAAGTATTTCCAACGATAAAAGGCTGCCAAGAATGTATCTGTACAAAGTAAGAGGCTAAGACCAGCTTTCCAGATCACTTTAAAAGCTTGGCCTCTAGTTTATTAAGAAACCATGAATACCACATTGACACTCAGAATTATGAAGATGCTTCATTCAGCTTGACTTAGTTCATTTCAGAACAAATTTTAGAAGACATTAAATGGAACCTTGCTCCTTGGCACAAACATTTGCCTAAAACTTAAAGACATTCCTAAAGCTCTTAATGGAAGAAACTGTGTCACACATACATACAGAAACACATGCAAATCAGTTCAGACCAGTATTAGTCCAAACATCTTGTAAGAAAAAAATCAGTGAAACCAAGACTATCTATACCAAAAAGTTTGCTATGTACCTCGAAGTGGCAAAGTCTGAAACTGCCAAGGGCACAATGCACTCCCTCCTCTCAGAGAGGTATTTCCAACAGCTGCCACTTGTTGATTACACAAAACAAGCTTCCATAAATTGATATAAAGTGTTACCAGCCAAACAGACACATTAGCAGAAGGTGCTTATGTAGATTGAGTCCACTACCCCCCTCCCCTAGCCCACTGAGTCTTGCCTGAATAGCAGCTAGTCCAACAAATGCATGAACAGTGTCATCAAAAGTGCTCTCATTTGCTTGCAGCAGCAGCTCTGAGACCTTAAGGCCTGTGTTCTTCAAAGCCTGATCTGAACGCAATATAGACTGGCGAAACAGATCCAGCTTCATAAGGCTCAGGCCCATGCCTTTCCACTGTGTTCCCATGCCTGCAGGATAGGCAAGGAGAAAGTGAGCTTTTAGTAATACTCTGAAACAGGAGCAGACACAACATACTTTCCTCTGGCAGTTAAAGAATTCTAACTAAGAGCAAAGCATTGTACATTTCTTACATTCTTTAAACTGGGCACTGGTTGTTATTTGCTGGGTTTCACTATAATCAGAAGACAGTAAGTTGGAAGGTTTTGATAAAATACAGAAAACACAGGACTCCTAAACACGTCACAGAGTTGCAAAATATTTCCTCATGCTACACTGTAAAATAACATTAGAGCACAGAATACAATTGCTCAAGTCCCAGATCTAAAGAGGAATAGAAAAGCCTGGATTCAATGCTGCACACCTACCTGAGCATATGTACCAGAGTGGTCTACCAGATGCTTGAACTTGCTGAACCTCTTTTATGTCACTTTCAGTGCCAACCAGTGTGTAGCCCCTGAAGGGCATGGAGGACACAGGAACTGCAGAGATGTCGCTGAGCAGGCTTACAAATGGGCTGCATTCTCCATGTTTTCTGCTCTCTTGAATTAGTGTTTCCACAGCTTCCTGGGTTCTGCCAGAAATCTGAACCAGCCTTGGCATGTTACTAGTCTCCAGAGGTGGGCATTTGTTCTTATTTGGCCTCAGAATGACATGAGCATTAGCACCCCCAAAACCAAAAGAGTTGATACCGATAAGGCCACCTTTCACTGGTGTTGGTTTACAAACTACCTCCAGGGAGCCATCTTGTAAGGCAGGAATATCTGGATTTGGGGTATTGAAATGAAGATTTGGAGTCCACAGCCCATGTTCCAGAGAGAGAATGACCTGAAAGAAAAAACAGAATGCTCTGTGCTCCACATTGTCTCATGACACACATTCTTTTGTTACTTTTTTTACTAAAAATGACCATGTAGCATATTCTGAAACAGTTCTCTATGTTTGGATAAGGGGACATTTCAGAGAATAGCATTATTGATGTTACTGAGGTAGCAACTGCATCACCTAGGCAAATTTTCAGACCATGCAGGAAGTCAGCAGGGAAGTTGAGCGTAGTAGCATAAAGTTTAGCTTCCAGTCTCTTTCTAACTGGCAAGCCATGCAGTCTTGCTGGAAAAACAGCCTAGGTACTAAGACTATCACATCATCTTTTTTCTCTTTCAGATCCTATCCCTTTATCACTTTCCACTCCATCCCTTCCCAGTCACATGCATTCACAAATCCTCTTCCTTATTGCAACAAAATGCTCCTATCACTTGCTTTGCTGCAAAAGAATCAAGCTGAAGCACTGGTAAAGAAGTCTGCTTGATGCTTTACACCCATTTTTTTTTGTCTTCTTGATTCAAAAAAGCAGAAACAGCAGACTGGGCAGAACTGGCAGAGCCAAAGGAAAGTACTGAAACAGTGTGAGGACCAAAATATCTGTGCCAAAAAAAGCAAGAGCTCCCTTCTCTCAGTAGCTTCTCTACATACAGCTCATGACACCAAGCCCACATTCATCTGCAGAACAAGCCCAGTAAATTGCAGGCAACAAGGTCAGCTGCAAACACAGTGTGCTCTGTATGTCTGACAGCTCCTTCATCACCCCAGAATGGTCAGAGAGACATACTGTCTTGGGAACTGCTCCTTCAAGTTGACTATCAGACATAGCAGCTTACCTGGGAGAACAACCAGTATAAATATACAACTTCAACTCATAGTCAACATGTTTAAAGCTGTAAGGATTTTCATGCACACTGTCCTACACCTACAATACTATGCACTTTGAATGTGCTGCTGGTTTACACTGATATATATTGTACTTTAGGTTTGCCATGGTTTCTACCTAGGTTTGAGAGCACAGTATAGTGAGCATACCACCAGTGCCACCAAAAAGCTTTGTCTTGGCTGCAAGGCAAGTGATTAGACAGGCTGAGTAATTCAAAGATGCAGGTGAGTTTTCCCTTCCTCATCAGAATTTGACTGAAGAGGCCTCAGCAAGCCTTAGTTTCATTCCTACCTATCCATATAATTATTGGATTATCTTCAAGTCTGAAACCTGATACTTTCAAGATCAAATTTCCCGATACCTCACATAGCAGCATTTTATGGAATTCCAGAAGAAAACACTTATACAAACTGAAGACATACTGAGACAGTTACTGTCTAAGAAACACTGGTTTTGGTGTAGAGGTGGGGGGCAACAGTACCTCAAAGTTATGATCCTGTCCTGACAGATCACAGAACTACACTAAACAAACTTACATACAACACAGTATGGATTGAGAAGCTTATTTTATGACTAGGCTATCATTCTTTCTATGAGGAATGTGTCAGTCAGAGATAAAGGCTCTAAAAACCCTAAACTTTTCTCTACAGAGAGATGGACACTGCTATTGCCATGCAGGTGAGGCTACTACACAGTGAGTTGTATTTGGGTCACAAGCAACCACTTCGAAGAGTCTAAAATTCTAGCAGTGGCAGTATATGTGACTTTGGTTTGCAAGGTTCTATAGTAATAGGCTTACAAACAAGTGTGAACATTAGCTAGCTCTCTGCTAAGCAGTTTAGCAGCCAGAGCCAATAGATGACTGTCTGCCTACAGCGGTAGTTAGCAAGCTGGTTGCTAAGACAGACAGACAGACAGTTATTCATGCTGGTAGCCTCATCCCAGAGAACTCACCTGGCTTCCTGCCATCCTAAGAGAGAAGAGGAAGAGATGACACATCCCTGACAGAAAGCCAGAAGATCATCTGCTCTTTTGGCACTGAAAGCCCACATTGCCTCTCATCTTTGGTCACTGTCATCTACTCCAAACATCTAAATCTCTCTACATGTATGTGCCTCAAACCCAAATGACTTGCAGCAGAGCTCTGTTGGAAGGTCCAGTGTAAGGACTGACAAAGTAAACAACAAGGATTAACAAAAGGATCCCAAAGCCTTCATTCTGAGCAGAGCTACGCTCCTACAGAATTCAGTAGGAAGCGGGAACTGAAGTGTGTGAACACAGCAGAGGGCCACCTAAGCATCTGGTGGTTTGCAGGACAGCCACATGAGCTTTTAAAAGTATTCACATGTGAGGCAAGTAGTTAATGAGAAACATCTGAGTTCTTATAATTATCAGTGAACACCCTAAATCAATGCAGATTTTCCCTAAACCAAACAAACAAAACCCCACACACTGGTGTTACCCACCATCCCGAATTTTCCTTCTCAAGTCTCCTGTTACCTTAGCTAATGCAGCAAGCCCTGAGGCAGGCTCTGGATGACCCATATTTGACTTGGTTGATCCGATCAACAGTGGCTCCCGCTCACAGTCACAGAATATACTTGTAATGCTGTTTACTTCCTGTGGATCTCCAACCTAGTATGAAGAGAATCAGAATGGCTATTAGCCAGCACTTCCAAAACACACCCCAAAAGAGAAATCTGAAAGATTATGGTGTTTGGGCAAAGTCCAAAAGTTGTGAAGCAGAATATACTCTACTAATTGGTAGAAGGCAAAAGGATTTTACTTTGGGAAAACAAAGAATAATTTAATGGAAAGTGTGGCAAGAAATGCAAGGGAAGAAAACACTCAGTCCTTAAGGGACCATGCTGACCTTGGTGCCTGTCCCATGAGCTTCAATATACTCCACTTCTTCAGGTTTGACACCACTTTCGCTGTACAAAGATCTGATCAACTTCTCCTGCATCTGTCCAGATGGGAATGTCACACCTAGGATCAAAATTGCCATCAATTCCACTCTCCTATCAGGTACTTCCTGTTCTGATTTTAGCATCCTTTCATTTACTTTAGGCTGCCAGGTCTCTCCCCAAAAACCAAACTAAAGACCTTTTCACCATGTTCTTAGCACCAAACTCTCAGGCTCTTTGTAAGAAGAGCAGAGAAACCAGGAATTAACTTAAAGCAATGAGTTGGGCTAGGGTGGAAAGATACTGGTTAACAGAATACTAGATTTCTAGGTTAAGTGGAACACGTGAAGCTTTCTGTCACCACAATTGGAGAGCAGGAGAAGCTGGACAACAGCAGGGTAAGAGCTTTACAGTTATAATACTATACCTACATTTCTACCATCACTGCAGAAGTTACTGCAGAGATGTTTAAGGAATGCTGAACTAGTAAGAGAACACTGCTGTTACTTCAGTAAAAATCACCGCTTTTCTCCTTTAAGTTTCTTACAAAACAGGGTCCTGAACTTTGCATTATCAAAACCAGAAAATGAAAAAAAAATCCCCAAACACAAAAAAAAAAAATATTCTAAAACATCTAAAGAACGCTACAACAGACCATTTTTTATGGCCAAGACTCTAGACTGAACAGTTCTGTAGGTATCTCACAAGGTAGGTAGCTCAAGACCTACCTTGCTCCTTAAAGCCATCAGTGTTAACTCCAGCATTTATAACTGTGGCATAGATCCTCTTAGCCATAGATCTCTTGGTCAAAAGAACAACAACAGCAGCTTCAGAGCGACAATATCCATTTCCTGAGAACAGAGAGGGAACAAGTCATAACTTCTGCTTTGCCTTGTAAAATGTTGCCAAACACCATGCAGGAAGATTACTGCTTAAAACAGACTGTTTTGAGAATATGACATATCTATTTCTTTTAAAGAAAAATGTCATGACCTAGAAAGATACAGTGCTCAACATAAATTTCACAACAGAAATTTTCCATCAAGAGACAGCTAATTTTTCTCCAGAGGCAGAGGGATGAACCATATGTATCAATTTCTTCCTCACAGTTAATTTTCCAGGTTCAATAGAAGATGCAACATAGATCAGGGTATGGCCCAAACAGTGCACATTGGAACAACTACAAGGTTAGCTCTTTGCTGTATTGAAAGAGTAGCTGGTCACAGACTGTACAGTAAGTTACTCTCGTACAACATAAGCTTTTGTACTTATGCCTTACCTGAAGCATCAAAAGCCTTGCAGGCACCATCAGGACTAAGCAGACCCAGTTTCATGAACTGCACAGATGTGTTGGGTTTCAGCAAGAGGTTCACCCCGCCTACTAGGGCTGTACTGCATCGCCCATGACGAATTGCCTTATAAGCGTTTTCCAGAGCAACGAGACTAGAGGAGCAGGCTGTGTCAACAGTGAGGCTTGGTCCTTAAAAAACATAAGGAAAAACAACCTTAATATCCTAAATTCTTCTCCAAAGATGACAGGATGGGATTACAAGAAGCATATTAAAAACAATGTTAAATAAGAGTTGCTTCAGAACATAGCACATAAACCTGATGCCATGGGAGGCTAGAATCACCATCTCTGCCTACTTAGAAGGTATAGCATGAGAAAAGTGGGAAAAAATTGTGAACAGATCTGCTTTAAGGGCATTTTAAAAAATTCTGTCTCTCCATCAAAAAGAGAACGCAGCTTTACAGGCAAGTCTCATCTAATTACCCATTCTCGTCAATAAAAATCCCTTGTCCTTCCTGATGCTGCCTTTGCCATCATCTCTGTTCTCTGCTGCAATCCACATCAACTACCATTTCTCCATTCCCTTCAATACCATACATGGACTGAATCATACCCATACTGGCAATTGCATCATTTCTGTGGCTCACCTACTTCTTCCACTTTACATAAAAAAAAACCCCAACTGCTACAGTCAATAGCAGTCTATCTCTGGTCTAGCTGACTTCCACACATCTTGGTACCAAACAGCAGTCCAAAGGCCATAAAGGCTTCCTGACATCACCACCTTTCAAATGAACACCAGCAGCAGCAGCTCAGTTATAAAAAGCCTTACAGGGAGTCCTATCATATAGTCACTACATATTTTTTACTTTTCATATGTAACTAAGAACAATTACATGCTATTTTCTCTTTCCAAAAGGGATCTGTGCCATAATATCCATTCCAGTCCTCTACAGAAACTGTGGTACAATCATGTTGAAACTGCAATTGCTGATCAGCATCAACAGGTTTGGGGGGACACTTACCTTTAAAGTCAAAGAAGTAGGAAATCCTGTTGGCAAGCATAGCACGCTGACAGCCAGTCATACTGTATCCCAAAAGCTCTTCTGGATCTTGGCTAAAGGCTTCACCAGCCTCTGACCCACTGCAACCAACCCATACACCTGCATCTGTGCCACGGAGGGTGCCCGGATTAATACCTATGGGGATTGGAAGGTAGATTACAGTAAACAAAATGAAGGGCAAACTGGGGAGATATCAGGTTCACTTGCATCAGTTTCCCAAAAACTTTTTATTGCCCCTTTCTGGCAGGCCTGCAGCATTGTTCCCTTACCCTTACTAACCTTTCAACAGTTTCAACTGCAGACCTTACATGTCTTACTTCAGAGTCCATCAGAAGTTTGGTATTGGCCTCCGCCAGAACATACTTTGCCCTGACAAAGCTTTTCAGCCTAGCTGGGCATTGCTAGAGTCTTGTGCAAAAAAGTGCATGGACTACGAAAAGTACAAATGCTGACAGGAGAAGCTAACTGTTGATTTCCAGTAGAGAGAAAAGGAGCAGACTGAATGGGAGAAAAATCACAGCACATGAAATGTCATGTGAGCACATCAGTATCTATCTCCAGCTGAGATCTGGAGTACAAGACAGACATGAGAATTCTTAAGTATAAAACCAGCCAACAACCAGAACAAGAAACAACTTTGCTCTAAAAAAAACACATAGCAAGGTCTACTGTCAGAAACCTCTGCTGTTTCTTCGCTATGCTTAAGGCGTTCTGGAGACAAATATTCAATCTCTAGATGGGGGCTTACAAGCAGAGAAGCAAAAATTCATTTCAGTAAGTCACAGAATGTTAAGTGTTGGAAGGAACCTTAAAAGATCATCTAGTCCCAGCCCCCACTGCCACAGGCAGGGACATCTTACACTATACCACACTGCTCAAGACCCTACCCAACCTGGCCTTGAACACTGCCAGGGTTGGGGAACCCGCAGCCTCCCTGAACAACGTCTTCCAATACCTCACCACTCTAACAGTAAAGAATTTTTCCCTTATATCTAACCTAAATTCACCCTCTTTCAATTTGTAACTAGTCAGTACTAGTGAGGTGGTTCCAACTTTTTCCCTATCTGCTTATGTTCTGACAAGAAACTAATTAACATGAAGAATAAACTTCTTGGCTCGGTGGATAAGTAACTCAAAATCTCAAAACACTGGCAGTGATAGAAGAGAGAGACTCCTATTTCTGAAAGCACACTTCCTAGGAAAGCCTTCTTTAGGAACAGATCAAATTCTAAAGGCTTTCCAAGAATCTGGCCATTAGACAGGAATACATCAGGCCATCTGTCATTCTTTTAGACCATGCATGAGAATTCTAATCAAGACATCCTTATTTTCCTTTTACAAAGGAATTATTATGGAATGTTAGGGTAGAGAAAAACAGAAAAGCTCTAGAACCATGGACTGTTGAAGTCATTCTGTCATACTGGTTGTACCATATAATACAGGTACAGATTTGCTAGCAGTCAGCACTGATTTCTTTGTTTGCGTTTCAGAGACAACAGCTTTGTTGTAACCCTTATACTGGGATCTAGAACCCCACAGCATGTCTTGGATCTCCTCTCTAATGTGATGGCTTTCCCTTGTCAGAGTTCTCATCACACAAGTGCATGTCTACACCTGTTACAGAGAGACAATACAGCTTAATTCTCCCTCTTCAGTCATTCAGCCACTTACCTCCATCCAAAATAGCTTCATAAGAAACTTCCAACAACAAGCGAAGTTGGGGATCCATTGTGTTAGCTTGTTTGGGGTGAACCCCAAAAAAAGAGGCATCAAATTTGCTTAGATCCTTGAGCTTTCCATTTCTCTTGGGCAGTCCATAAATTCCTGGGAAGAAAAATTTGACAGAGTCCCAAAATCCATAAACGGTGAAGTGGCTACAAGCTGAGAGACAGTACAGAATGACCAGAATGACCAAAGTTGATTTTCAATTACACATGAAACCTTACTCCCATGTGCAGTACTCAAGAGGGTTGCATGAGTATCTACTGACCTACCTCATCTGGGAATGAGAATGCTGCATTAGCAAAAACAATTTTAATTTTTAGGATTCCCCTGGATATAGCAGCAAAAGACACCTATCCAGTTTAACCATTTTTACTTTGGCAAGTTGTACCAAGCACATATAGTCTAAACAGTGGTTCCAGTCAGTCACCAATTAAAAGAAAAAGAAAAGCTGCTTTTGACTTCTGCAAATCACTTCAAAAAAGTATTCTGTTACTGAATTTCTCGATGATTTACCAGAAGTTAATTCATGTCTGGAAGGATTTCAATCTCATAAATTCTCTTTTCATAGGATAATTCCTCTAAAACACTCAGAACTCAGGGCTCCAAAAGGAGGGACAATAAGCACTCACCTGGTTTCCACCTCCGATCATCCTCTGTGACCATATCAACTCCATTAAGCAGGTTTTCCCAAAACTCTTGCAAGTTGTCAGATTCTGGCAGCCTTCCTGCAATGCCTGCAATCACCACGTCCTCCATCTCTTAACTTCTCCCTGTTGCTGAGATCCACAAAGCAACAAGGCTAGTAAGATTTCACACAGAGGAAAGTATATGTGTCTTGTCTTCTTGACATGTTGTGACAAACAAGCATATTTGCAGGAACACCCACACAGGAACAACCCACGGAGTCTCTACTATTAAAATAAAAAGAAAAAGACATCCCAACTAATCAAATGGACCATAAGACCTGTGGGGTTGATAAGGATGAAAAAAAAAAACGATCCTGAAGGAGCATCAGGCTCAGAGAACCACCAGTTTCTGTATGACAATCAGAAAAGGAGTAAGTCTACCTCTACTAAATGTGGAGCCTCTATGAAGTCAGCAGAGAAGAAAGATTAACATGCTGGAGCACAGGTGGGTGGAGAAATTATGAAATACATATAGTAAAATACATAATTACAAGGCAAACCTAACAGGTAGCAAAACAAGTTCTACAATCATTCCGAAGTTGAATGCTAACTTGAGAATCAATAATCAAAAGATTTGTTGGATGTGAAAAAAAAACCAACCCCAAACAAACAAAACTACAAGACTGCACAAAACCACCCCCCAGGTAAGTAACACAACCCTAACCCCCCTCCATTAACTCTGAGCAAACAAAAACCTGACTAAAAACCCCAAACCAAACCTATCAAACAACAAAAAAATCAAACAACTCCCCTATAAACACACAGAGGAGAAAACCCACACAAACCACAAAGATTACAGTACAATTCAGGATCATTTTAAATGTTAAAACCAAAGAATTAAGTGTTACATCTAAAGTGTTTCCTAACTGGACCCTGCACTGCCACATATTTAAAGAACTGTGAATGTGGTACTGACTGTATGATAGAGAGTGGTGCTTTAAGATATGCTTTGGCAGAACAGATCTGGAATACATACAGGATGAAAACCATCAGCTATTGTCCCAAGAAATTTGTATTCAACACCCCAATCTCAAATACCACAGGAGAGCATCATGCTGCATAACATAGCATGGCAGGGCACCTGTATCAGACCACAGCACCAAATGACAGCTCGTATAATACACTCCTTTATCTTCTACTACAGTAAAAAACATATTAACAACTAAGTAGAGAGGAGGCAAGTTAACTTGATGTTTAAGTTAAATTCAAATTATAATTTTAGATCCTAAGTAGACAAGTTAAAGGAGTAGTGGAAATACCCATATATATGATGGGAGCTTTTTAAAATATGAAAATAAATAAAAGTTGCAGCTGCAGGAACCAAAGAGAAAGTAAACATTCACAGTACTTTCTTAAATAATCCTTCTGGTAAGCAGAGGCAAACTATTCTTTAATGCATGGGATTTTAAACAAGTAAAAAACACAAAAGAAACTAGGCATTCAAACAACTGCACGTCTGCCTTAAAACCTTTGAAGGAAAAGGTTTGTTATGAAAGATCTGAAGTTTGACTTCCATCAAGTATTATGCTGCATAGTGGCATGCAGGCCCATTGCTTAAGTGCTGCTGGGGCTTGATCATCTTCTCCAAAATACAGCACTAATGGAGTCTCTCTGATGAGTGCTTAGTGGCTGGTTTTCCAACTCAGGATGTTTCATTTGGGCATTGTTTTGCAGCCTCTTTTGGGACTTCCTGATGCCTTTGAGCAAGAAACAGGCCCCTCTTCCATCCACGGACTACACTGCTCAGGCACAATGACACTTTCCCATAGCTGCACGAGGTTGCTGGGCTGTGCAGAAGGAAAGCAGAGCCTCTGTACAGCTGAGGTGTAGCTCTGCCAGAATGTAACACCACAGAGGCTGCCCGATTTCTTTCACCCTTCTTTCCTTCAGCAGTAATCCTGATTCACATCTGTGGAGTAACTGTGGAATTATGCAATACCTAACACCGAAGCAGAAGAGATGATTACTTCACCCAGTCCATTCCTTCTGGGAGCAGAAACAAGTGCTCCCACAAGGACATCTTGGATTTCTAGGTCTTGTGTCAAACACCCAAGCAACAGAGGGTCTATTCAACTCTTGTTCGTTTATAAAAAAAAACAAAAACATTAAGGGCCAAATCGAGAAAAGCCCTTACTGAGAAACTAGTCCCCAAAACTCAAGTCGGTAGTAATAGGCCCAGTCCACTCAGAGCTGAAGAGCTTTCCCACTCACACAAAATTAGCAAGTCAGTTTTATTACTGGCTTCATCACTGTACCTGTGAAAACCAACCAAGGGCCACAAGTCAACTACACTTTCAGCATTTCTGTGCTGGGGCAGGGAAAGAGAGATCTTGGGCACAAAGTGTACTATGTAAGTTTAAGATATGAGATACAAGAACGATAACTTAAGTATGACCCAATTTTATACCTCAGCTCTTTGGGTGATGATCTCTAGGGAGAGAAATATAATTTCTGTTTCAGGGGACTGAAACATGACTTATCTGATTGTTCCTTCTCATCCCACGTCTCTTTTCCGGAAGTATCAGAAAAACTCTATCTGGGTAAAACCAATCCACAAAACATTGCTTTCAGACAGTGAAGTAATGAAATTCATTAACCAAACAATTTTTGCCAACTTGTTTTGAATGTAGTTGAGCAAGACTATGTCAAAGGTGGAGAAAAAGATGTTGCAGTAATCAAAATTAGAAGAATAAGAGCCAAGAAGATAATTTTAACTTGGGTAAGAAGAGCCACAAATTAAAATATTTTAATACACAAAGAACCAGAAAGATTCAGACTTGCCACAAAGAGCTCCAAATGCATACATCTAAGATAAAATAAAAATTATGGATTAAGCAGCAGACAGCAGAGAGCATCTGCTGTTGAAAAACAAGAGTGGTCAGAAGAAAAGTCATGAATATTAAGCCATCCCCAATTAAACAGCGATTACAGTAGTTGTTACAGTTACCAACAATGTTTTCAGTCTTCCTTGACAAATAGTAAGCAGGTAAACCATTTTAAAGTTGATTGTCTTTGCCCCCAAATGATGTATTGCATTATTATTTTACTTTATTAGAGACGTGTTTTCCATAGAGCATTTTTTGACTATACGCAGCAACACAGTACATTGACAGATTTTCAAGTATAGGGCATAGCACAGATCAAGAAAGAACATTTATTTCTGCAGATGTTCTAAAGGAGATTAGACTACAGAAAACATACAAACAGACTGCTCCTACTACCTCTGATGAGTGAAATGTTCAAAAGCAACAGGTCCAAATAGGAGACAAGATAAAGAGGGACAAACAGGAGTCTTCTGTTTCTTAAGGCTGTATTTTCTGAATCCAACCAGACATCTACCATTTTTCTTCCTCAGTTTATCTTATGCGTTTGCTTGAACTGAGTTTGTGAATTCTCCTCAGACAGCTAGCGTTTTTGAGTGGAGAGAAGCAAACACACTGCAGCCGACCTTCCCTCCCTTCCCCTCGAAGTATCAGTGCAGTAGACACCTCAGTTAAGCCTAAACTACCATCTTGTTGGATTTGCACAATATTTTTTAGCAATTCTATTGTGTTGCTGACTCATTCAGTTTGTGACTAGTAATAACTAACAATCCCTTCTGGTATCAAAGCAGCTCTTAAGTTGAAATACTGTTTTCTATTGCCTTTAAAACATTTTTTCCAGTCCCTCACTAACTGGGCACCAAAAATTAATTCTAAAAGTATTAACCATCATTTTCTACCATCCCTGGCAGCTGTACAACTTTTTTACAATACTTTTCTCTACTGCTTCCCTACAGAAATTACCCTCGGACCATTAAGCATATAAGCTTACAGAGAGAAAGAAAAGCCAAAAAATCCAAAACCAAAACACAAAGTGAAGGTATAATCTGATGCCTTTGCCCGCTCATACCTGACTTGCTACATAAACTTATTCTGCTGTACCTTGTTCACCTAGGGTTTGGTGAAGAAAGGAAGGGGAGAGGGAGGGAGAAACAGCTGTTTGCAAAGAAATGATAAATAAAACCCAAATCTTGTTTTGCCTGATGCACATTTCCTTTTCTTGGGATCAAAGTATTTATTTCACTGTTATTTTGATAGCTCTCATCATGGCGTAACAGAATCCTTAAAGTTAGTTCTGCTATTGTTTCTAGACAGTCCAAATCTTCACCTTTTCTGGATCTCTCATTATTGTAAAATGAAACACTCATGACTCCTCCATAGCTTTCCTCAGCACAGATATTGACAAAAGGACTGTTTTCTTTGTTTTTCAGTATGATTATATCACAACCCAGGTTTCCTAATCTCTGGCTATCATTTCTAAAATTTGTAATAAACTGTCCTTACACAGAAACTGCACTTACAAAGAGTTATAATGCTTGCCTCCAAAAACCCCATTCACAGAAGAGAGGCAAACACAGTCTGGCTTTCATTCTTTTGACAGCATTTGGCTACCATCAATCTGTATGTTACAGATTCAATTTAACAAAGACCTTTCAAATGCCTCTGCTTCAGGTAAGTATTTGTCCTGTCAACCGCAACACAAATGAAAAGCAGTAGATTGTGTTTATATTTAAAAAGCACTACTTAGGGGGAAATGCAATGTAGTTCAAATCTGTAACTGGAGAAAGAGTAAGTTAGGCTTTATTCGTGGAGTCAACACAGCTTGGTTGATTCCCAAGTTGTCAGAAGTTATAAAAATCTAAAGTCCCCAGTATGACTATATCACGTTTGTAAAACAGCTGTTCATAACCGCCCTCATTCTCTGAATTCACCCACTAAATGCAGCCTTTCACAATGTACTATTCTTTTCACTTTGTTTCAAGAAGGATAGAGGCTGCAGGAAAAGGTGAATCCTTTGCTCACGTGGCTTGAGGTTTCTTCTCCCATTTTTTAAGACAAGACATGCTCCAAAGCCCCCAAAGGTGGTCTGACGGAGCAGGCAATTTACACACCCTTAATACTGCCTGTTTAAATTTAAGCATCCAAATACAGCTATTAGCCAGGACAATACGCATTTTGTATCTTATAGGGCTGTATTCCAGGGAAGGAATTCGGACTAAGAACCAAGCAGGTGCAAAACCAACCAAAGAGAGAAGAAGATCACATTCCTAATAGGAACGCATCGTCAAATCCATACTGGTGTACGATCACCGGGCTATTTCGTGCGGGCCGCTGGTTTATACTGAAGTGGGAAAGAACAGTTTAGCAATACACACGGCACGTTTTCTCAGATGGATTCCCAGAACCTATTGGCGAATCTCCCTTCCCAATATCGAGCGCCGATATCCTCCCGCACAAGCTTCTTCAGCCTGCCAGGACCGTGCCTTCGCGCTAACCCGGGACGGCGTGCAGAACGCGGCCCCGCTGCCCGGGCAGAGCGGCCCGTGCGGCCCTGGCGCCCACTCGAGGCCGTGCGGAGCTCGGCGCCCGAACTGCGGCAGCGCGAGGCCACCCGGCCCGCGGCGGGCGCGGCCCCTCACGCAGCTGCTGCCGCCGGGCGCGCGCGAGGACTGCGGACAGCGGGGCCCGGCCGCGTTCCCGATCCCGCACGGCCCGGCTGCGGGAGGTCGCGGCCGTGGCAGCGGGACGGTCCCCGTCCGCCACCAAGATGGCCGAGCGCCAGCACCACAATGCAGCCACCTTGCCGGGCGGGCGGAGTGCGAGACTGCGGCGCGGTAACCGGCCGCTGAAGTGGGGGCCTGTCCCCAGAACGACCGCGGTGGGCCACGGGAGAGCGGCCCGCAGCAACAGGGCGCGGCAACCCCAGGGCCGGGAGCAGAACCTTCCGGTCGTGCGGACCGAGCCCGCGGACTCGCACCGAACCCAGGGACCCTAATCGGCTACCCGGCGCAGAGGGCAAGATGGAGCCTCCCCAGCGCACCGGCGGGGCGCAGCGGCCCGCGGAGCCTGGAGCAGAAGCTGCCGCTCTCCCGCCGATACCTGTACAAGTGCGGATGGCTTCGTGTCGGTAACACTCTGTCGTCAGCTCAGTGCGGGATCGAGATGCTGCGGGGTGGACGCTGCGGCGGCGGGTGCCGGGCTGCGCACGGCCGATACTCCGCGCTCTCCTCACTATCTCCCTCTAGCTCCCACTCCTATTTAAGCAGTCGCCACCTCCAGCGGCCACGCCACATGGGCTGACAGTTTACGCCTCGCCGCAGTCCAATGAGAGCCGGGGCAGGGCCGCCCCGGTCAGACCCGGGGTGATGCCAACCCCTGTCCGCCAGAGCCGCTCCGCGGGAGGAGGGGGCCCTGGCCAGGCCGGGACGGACATAGGCGGGCCCGCTTGCCCTCGGGCACCGGGCCAAGCTCTCGCGCCCTGCCCCGCCCCGTACTGGAGGCCGTGGAAGACTAGGCGCTGCGGGCGTGCCTGGCTTTGGCCTGGCCTGGCCGGGGACGCGGCAGCGCCGACCCCCCGTGGGCGCGGACCTTGTCGTGTCCCTCTCCCACCTCCCCGCGGGTAGGTACACTGTAGGGCGTACGACCGCGCCGTGCCGGCACCGTGGCTCGGCGACTGAGGCGAAGGCTCGGCGGGCGCCAGTCCAAGCCCGGTGGGATCGCGCAGCGCCCGCGCGCATCCGCGGCGCACAATGGGAAAGGACGCGGGGCAGGACGCGCAATCCCGGGACGGCACCCAATGCGGAGGCGGGGGAACGTGGGCGGGGGCGCGGCCCTGCCAATCGCGGGCCCGCGCGGTGTTGCTAAGCGATAAGGCGATGTGGTGACGGCCGAGGGGTGGCTGGGGCCGCCGCAGAGCGAGCAGCGCCCGTCGCTCTCCGGCGGCGGCGGTCGTTCACCCCGGCGGAGCGCGGTCCCGGGGTTACCACAGGGCAGCAGGCACGCCGGCCAGGGATGCTCTGCCCCGTGCCCAGGCCCGTCGCGCCGCCCTGACTGGCGGCAGCAGAGCGAGTCCGGAGGCGGGGGGCGGGCGCCAGAGGTTCCCTCCCCGCCGTGCCCCTGCTACGCCCCCCTTCCCACCGGAACGGGGCGGGTCGCTCTGCGTGCGGGCAGCTCTCATCCACTTTCCCTTAACTTGCACTCCTTCGGTTAAACACGAACAGTAACGAATCTCAAATTTCTTGTGTATTGCCTACGACTGCCTCTCCGAAACAAAAAAGCCTTTCGGTCGGCAAATGTGGGCTTGAACACGGGGACGCAGGAAAGCCTCCCCGCCTTGTCTCTCCCTCATGGCTTTGAACAGGCTCTGGGCAGAGGCCCCGCTCCCGGGTCGCGCTTGCACTGCCGCTTCGCAATACAGCTCCATTTAGACCTTCTCGGGCAGACTTTTTGCCTTTATATATTCCTCAACATAACAGGTTTTTAACCCTTTGATAAGGACAGCAATAAGTAATGTCCTCTTTTACCTTTTCAGTACTCTGTGATCTGCTTGAATTCTCTTCTTTGTAGGCATTCTTTTCTTTGTACAATTCAATAGCGTCCACAGTAGTACCTTGCTGCCACTCTTCTAATCTGTTTCTTAGAAATCAGTGCCCAGTTTGTTAAATATTTTGGTCATAAGAGAAATATATGAGAATTTTCCTGCTGTATTTAGTACACCCTTAGCACAACCGCCCCACACAGTATGTCCATATTATTTATTATTATGCATGTTTTGTTAATTTTCATACTTACATGCTATATTCTCAGATGTACTCTGTTCAATGACTCAACTACTTTTTTTTCTACTACAAGTAAAATAAAATGAAACAACCCAGCTATCATCTTTCCTTACCTACAGTTGACTTAAGGAAACCTGTTTCTCAGGGAAACTGAATAAATTAAAGCTGCATTACTGGCAAGACGTCTGCATGAACAGGCATGCCAGTTGACATGGGAGGGGGAGTAAGTGGGACACCACACCAAACAACCACAAATAAAAACCAAAAAACCCCCCAAAAACCCAAACCAAAACAAGAAAACCCATACCAACCCCCTCCCTCCAAAAAACCCAACAGAAAACCCTCAAACAAGCAAGCAAACAAACAAACAAACAAACAAAAAAAAAAAGCCACAGAAACCTGCATACAAACCTACACAAAGGCATTTCTGAAGTCTGCAGCCCATTAGCTTACACTTAGGGTGTAAGGAATAAAGAGAAATGTTTTCCAGGTTCAGATGTAGTATTACAAATACCATGGAACAAACTGCTCTTTTATGCTGCTTTTAACATATGCACAGAATCTCATACCACCGAACTACTGTGTATCTCTGTAGGTCAATATTAAACACGTAAATAACAAAAACATTTTCAGGATGATCTACAGCTATTATAAAATCTAGAATTTACACATTGAGTTCTAGAAATAACCAGTGAGTGCTCTAACTGGTGTGATCTGGGCCAAAATTCCTGTAGTTGTTAGAAACCACTATGCTTTGTGCTACAGAAAGAACTCATTCAGGGCCTGGTTCAAGGGAGTGCATCATGTTGTCCTGGCTTATGAACAATGTTGAATCAAATGACAGGATTTTCAAGTAATGAAAACGTTTAGAAAGAAGCTCACAAGGTCTCTCAGGCCTTATATTAACTTAGCAACATCTCATGAAATTGCATATTTCTAGCATCTGATTATAATATCACTGTACCTTTGCACTAAAGCAGAATATTTTCAGCAGGTAGTACAAAATAATTAGTCCAATTCTCAAACGCTCTTCAGCATATTATCAGGTGCTGAAGAGAACACTTCCTTGCAAAGTGTATCAGGCAAGCATTTCTATAACAAAACACTCCACAAAAAAAAACCACTCATGCATAAGTAGCTCTCTTCCTTCGTTTATCCTTTTTAGATTTTATATATTTAGCAGCAACTGATAAGTATTATTCACTTCAGTGATACCACTTGCAGAATCACAGAATCTCTTAGATTGGAAGGTACCTCTTGACATCACTTAGTCCAAGCCCTCAACTCAAGGGTCAGCTGGAACAGTCTGGCCAGGCCCATGTCCAGTTGAGTTTTGAGTATCTCCACAGACAGAGACTCCATAACTCACCCAGGCAATCTGTTCCAGTGCTTGACCATCCCCACAATTAAAAGTTTTTTCTTTAATTTTTCATGTGCATTTCCTTTACTTATAGGAAAGGTCATCTCTGTAATGTTGCAGGACAGCTCAGCATTACTGGAAATGCTACAAAAATAAACGATTTTTTTAAACATAGCCAGAACATTTGTATTAGTGTCCTGGCATGATCATTACTACATAGCTATCCTTTCTTACATCACAACTCATTCAAGTTTTCTTCTAGTTTCATCTATTTTAAGACTTACTTCTTACAACATGTCTGTATTATTATGAATATATGATTCTAACATTGTAACAGTGTTTCTCACTGCTTTGAAGTCCATACATTCTCTTGTCAAGGGAAAATACAATCACTGGTGTGACAATAGAAATTTAATTTTATATTCTTTCATGCTCTCTGAACAAGTGGAAAGAGCTACAGAAGATGCAAGACTCAAATGCAATCTTTTGAAACCACTTTCTATCAAGTAGAAAGATAGCTGCACAGGATTAACGGTTGCATTGTTATTTAGAAGACAAGTAGGTTGAGGCATCCCACTTCTAAGCTTAAACCACATCTACAGTTTCTCAACAAAACATCTGCTGAAGTCCTGCAAGTCCTGCCTGAAGGCACAAGGCTTTACCTATGTGTTAACTGAGTATTTCTAAATCCATGATGCAAGAAAATCTTAATATATATAATTAAAATAAATCAGTATCAACAACGAAGATTGTAACCTCATAATGCACACAGATTAACCCTTTATTTTAGGCTTCACTGTATGAAGCAGGGTATTTGTTCTCTCTTCTGGCTGCAAATATCTCAGCCTGACATACAAAACTGAGGCTGATAATTAGACCTGATATAGAGATGTCAAAGTAAATTCATAGCAAGTGTGAACCTACAACATGCTGACAACAGAAATCAGTCTTTAATATTATAATTGCGGATTTTTGTCATGCTGGAAGAGATTTTTGGTTTTAATAGATGAGCACAAATTAAACTCCTGGATTTTAACTTCTGCTGAACTTCCAGCCTTGTTCCTCTGACTGTCAAATCTTCAGCTGATGTTTCAAGGTTATCCTTGGCTTTGACATTTTGCCAAGATTCTTCAGATTGCTTGATTGAATGTACAACTTCAAACTCCCCTGCTCAAAAAACAGACAGAAAAATACTTGGTAGTTATGTTTGTATCCAATTATGAGATTGAATAGTTGAAGAGACCTGGTCTACTCTTTTCCTCTAAATATACTGGTGCCATAGTGCCACATTATCAAAATCTTATATTACCAGGACCATTTCTGCACATAGGAGCCCAGAACAGTCCATTAAGGCTTGCCATACTGATGGTATAACACAGTATCTTCTGCTCAATCCCCCCTTCATCCGTACATGTTCATTCTCCATTAGCATCAGATTGCTTAAGAGAGGAAGACATCTGGAAGGTCAGTGTAACAGCTCAAGTCAAGCACTACCTATCTGTTCAGCTGTTTTAAAACATCATATTTTACAAGTTTACCCTTCTCTCCATTTTGAGAAAATGTTTGGATATGCACAATATAAAAGACTCAGAGGTAACTGTTGGCTTGACAAAGCTGTATTGCTACCATTATCTTTTGGGTCTTTTTTCAATCTTCTTTCATTTAGGAAAGCATTTAGTATGTAAATATTTGGTTTTGTTATTTAAAATATCTGTCTGTACAAAAATGACTAACTCAAAAAGAAACATCTTTGTTTAGGAAGCAGTGGGACTGGTCTTAATACCAGTCAGAGTGCATCTTGCAATTCTCACATAATTCTCCAAAAACTATTATCTCCAACTAACTGAACTTCAGTCTTATCACAGGTTTCTTTAGGTAAGATAAGTGGAACTGTTCATTCACATTATTCACTGTAAACTATAGATAATATTTACAGGTGTTTGGCTCCGGGCACTTAACCCTTATTTTTCAAGTCATTGAGACTTTAACTTCAGATTTTCTATGGAGAGCCAAAGCGGACAGCAGAAGTAATCACAATAAATCTGTGATGACACACCCCACAGTATTCTGTACTAGTTTAATTTTATAAGCATCAGTCTGCAGTCCTAGATACTACTCAATCACAGCAATAAAAGGTGCACAAATTGACAAAGATCAGTTACTAGTAGGAGAAAGTAAATTTACAGTCCATTGAACATGGTAAAAAGTCTAAACAAAATTCTACATAACAGGAAATACAGCATGTTCCTGAATTATGGAATGGATTGATCGATTGAAGGTTTATAGCTCTGTGCAATGCATGACACTGTGGCTAATGTCAAAACACGACACTTTTCAAAATAATTTTTATACACTGGCTTAGCTTGAAGCACATGTTCACTCATGTGTGTGATCTCTGCACTGAATCAGCTTGGTGACAAAAGCTCAGTGGACTCCTGAGCTGTGGATGCGATATCCTGTGGTTCAGCTTGCCACCTAGTGGTTTCCTACAGATGTAGAAGGTATGGAAGAGGATGCTTGGAGCCCATGAAGATCGTTGGGTGTATTTTCCTGCATGGGAAATGGACTTTAATCATTTGAATGCCTCTCCCACATCTGGCAGATAAGAAAGCAGAATTTCACAACAACAACCATTTTAAAAAGTGCAAGCAGCAGTGTCTGAAAGGTATTGCTTCGAAGATTACTGTCTTGAACAGGAACAGCGGTAGAATAATACTACTTCTTGTGGGTCGTCTAAATAACAGGAATGAGCAGATCCAGTGCTCCATAGCACACAGTTAACACTGCTTACAGACAGTCTGTTTTTTAAAATACTCAGTTTTCAAGGGCCTTTTGTATTCACCCAAGAGGATAACTTTCAGAAATTAATGTGGGAGGCCTTAATTGTGTAATTCTAAAGGCAAAGTAACCAAGCACCAATGGATGACTGCATCCCTTCCTGTGAAGACTTCTGTATGCTTGTCTCCTGTCATTAGTAGAGAAACTACAGTTGTAACTAGTAAAGGCTTCTTAGTTAGGTATTTGGAACAACAGCACAGAATACAAGCATTCCACATGGCTATTTTTAAATTTTGGACTGTAAAAAATGTGTACTAACACAGAAATTTAAAATCAACCACCGCAATCTTTTAAGGTTAGTTCCAAAAATTAGGAAAAGATAAAGAATCAATACCCAGAATTAGAAATACTCTTTAAATGCCATAGCTTGGTTTGCACACCAATGAAAAAACACACCTAATTTACAAGCCTGCAACTTACTTCACAAGTGACCATGGCAAGCAGAGCTAGCAAGATCATAGCTAAGATCTAAACTGCTTTTGAAAATGGAACTAAGTGTTTAGTGTATTGAAATGCTTAACATATCTTCCATTTGATGTGTGCTAACTTCAGTCAGAAATGAACATTCATAGATTTTTTCCCCTCAGGATAAAAGATATATATGCAGGCATGTTGTATAGGCAAACTGAAATTTCCTCAGATGGAAGTTTCATTTAAGAAATTTGTCACTAGATATTTGCTTATGGCTAACAGTGCTTCTGAAGGAACACCAACTCAAACAAGTTCCTATTCAGGAGAAGAACACAGAAATGAAGAAAATGTAGCTAGGGCATTAGTTAATATTTGTGAAACACTTCAAAGATGAAGTTTTACGTAATGCAGAAAAGAGATCATGAGTTTTTCTCTGATTGGAGCTGGAATGAAGCCCGAGCCAGAGCACTGTTTCTCTTTGTTAATATTTTACCAGATTCTTTCTCTGGCCAGCTTTTTACCCACATGGATTGCTCTTAGAACTGTCAGTGATGTCAAAGCTGTTGAAATTCTGTCTAGTGTGGAAACACTTAAGATAACTTTTGATCCATGAAGTGTGGAATTTCAGACAACAGAGCTTTGCAAGTTACAGTGAGAATTACAGTACAAGAAACTCCCCAATCTAAACTCAAGCAGTAAATAAAAAAGTTACTTTACCCCAAAGCAGCTCACTCCTTTTCTTTGTTAGGCTACAATGTAAACCCAAATTATTAAACTGAGGACAGGGTTCTGAATACTTGTGGTGGTGGGGTGTGGGATGTGAAAATACAAAGTTTCATCTATACTAAATATGTATAAGTCAAATGACTAGTGGGGACACAGCTTGCCTTACACCCATATTCCCCCTGCACTGACCCATCCTCTGCTAACCCAAGGATAGCTGATTGGAGCTGATAAGGAGCATTTCACACAGTACCACACAGAACCCTTCACAGTACTGGCTTCATGCTAAATGCATTATTACAGCTGAACTTCTATAGGTGATGTTTGCTTTTTTCCCCTCGGAAAAACTGGTAAGTATCTTCAATAGCAAATAGAATAGTAAACTTGTCAAGATAAACAGAAGAAAATAAATTTCCATTTTCTAAATGTTTTACAAATCTTCCCCTCCTCCTGCCTGACATTTCCTCTAAAATCAAAAAAGGCTCTGCTTTCCTTTGAGGGAGGCTTGTTGTCAGCATTCAAGGTGCATATGATGTGGATCACCGATCAAAATCTCCACCTGCTCTCAAACTCTGGGATAGAGCATTTAAAAAGTAAAGAAATACAGAGGTGCATTTCTTATTTGTACAGCCTATGCATCCTATGTAGTCTTTTAATATCATCATGGCTTGTATCTGTCTATCTCTAGGAGGTTCTTTTTCTTTCAATAATACAGAACAATAAAAACCCCTAAAGAAGGGACCTATGATCCTTCTAAACATCTTCCTGCTACTTATCTGCAGAATTAACATACAAGCTATGAAATCCATCTAATTTTTACAGTAAACTGAAAATTAGCAGGTAGAGTAAGGAGAGAGAAAATTAAAATATCTCATAGCCTTTTGACTTGCTTGGAAGCTTACACAAGGTCTGAATTTGATGGTGAAATGAATAAAGTATATTAACAGTCCACTTCAGTAATTAAGATGTAGTCATTAACTCTTCAAAACACATTTAGTCATTGCATTGTGTAATAGGTTGGAAATACAACAAATTGCAGGGCTTACTTGACATGCCAACCATTTTGAGTGCCAATAGGCTGTTTGGTACATGTAACATGAAAAAAATGAAACTGTTTAACAGGTTCAGAAAAATAATTTTCAAGCTACAATTCGTTTCACCAGAAATTCCCACAAAACACATCTACTGATGTTACCAATTTTGACAGAATTGAACTTGGGAAAAAAAAAAAAGGGTTTGAATAAGCAAACTAACTTGCATGCTTTGCTGCAAATCATTTTTTGCCACTGAGCTTCCAAGTCTCTGGACGCGTCACTTGCACCTGAAAGCCCAGCTCCAAGTCACTCTGTCTCAATGACAGTGGTTTTAAACAGGAAAGATTGAATTCATTTCCATAGCTCAGGCCTGAAAAATAATACAAGCCTCTGCTAAAAATCAGGAGAAGAATTTGAAAATTTTATATGTAATGCTTCTAAGGTGATGTTGTTCCAAAAAAAGAGAAAGATTTTTCTTTCATAATTTTTTTTCTGAAATACAGAATTCAGTCCAGTGGAATTAAGGACACCTTTTCCTGGAGGAGAAAGCTAAGCAGCAATATAGTGTGTTTAAAAATCGTATTCTTGCAATGCAGTATTTCTGGGCCTGCACGGTTGAGTAAGAAGTTCCACTGTGGTATGCCTCATATAAATCTGGATGCAGAGATCAAATTAAACTTGGTCTTAGGAAAATATTATCCCTTATTGATTCACATTTCACTTGTTCCACGTTGGCAGTATCCTCTGTCCCTTTTGCTATTTCTAGATCCCTGAAAATCTACATTAAGTTTTGCAACAGTGGCTGGAAATTTCTAGACATTAAGAAACTGATGTCCTTGTAAGGCTGCCAGAGCTGTTGCATCACACATCCAACAGCACGAAACTGCATGGCACTATCAGTAATGTTTCAAAGACATCCTTCTGCTTATCCTGTCAATATAGCCTGGCCTGAAATGCTCTTCCTATTTCAGTCCTAGCCTCACAAAAAAAGCATGAGAATCATAAATCTTAGCACTATGTCCATTCCAGTCCTACAGGTCTGTCAATGCACATTACTTTGTCCCTGCAATGCATTGCTGTTGTGAATAAATACACTTATAATCCACTCTTCATTTTGAAAGCCCTTTTAAATATTATTTTTTCTTGTGAGCTACTAAAGATGGTTCATTGCCTTCATACACTGGTTTAAAAATAGATGTAACATAGGCTGGATGGGACCTGTGGGTGAAATGTCACAGTGCTTATCACTCCCTACTCAGAATGTATCTTGACACAGCTTGTGTCCATTTGCCACTTTTCACGGTGCATCTCTAAGAGTCTGGTTCTGTCTTCTCCAAAATCCCTCACTGGAGAGTTAAAAAGCACCAATCAGACCACTCACCTACTCTTTTCTACACTGAACAACCCAGTTCTCTAAACCTCTTCTTGTGTAATGTGTTCCCATGCCCCAGCCATTTAGTGGCTCTCCACTGGACTCCAGTTTGTCACACTTTTGTACAAGAGGGTCCAAAGGTGGACGCAGTGGCCTCACAAGTGTCAAATTTAGGGGAGCAAATCACTTCCCTTAATCCAGTGATTGCATTCTTGTTCCTGCAGTCTGTATGTGATTAATTGCATATGAATATGAGTGTACAGTTCTCAAACAGACACATTTTTATCTGCCCCAGCTAAGTTTTAGACTATGTCAAAAGTGGAATTTGCATTCTACAGGAGTACTTAAAAACAGTGAAGAAGTATTTGCAATGAAGGCATTTAAACCACTCAGCTATATGGACATTCCTCTTAATTCTTACTTCTGCTGGCAACCGTGAAATTCCCTTCAAGTAACTCATTCAGATTCTGATCACAGGGCTGTAACAACAGGAGCAGTATGTAAAAGAATTAGTGAATGACAACAGAATCCACCGTAATTCCACACTTCTAGAAGAGTCAAATATTGTGACTGCTTTACAAAGCAGGCTTACCCTGGCTGGTGTTCTTTTGAGGACTGAGTAGAGAATGGCTTGATCCCATATCTAAAATTTGACAGAAATTATGCATTCTAGATGAAGAAAGCTGAACCTGTTGGACATGACTAGGACTCTGACTGAGCAGCTGCGTTTGAAAAATCTCTGTGGTGGTATCTTCCTTTGTTGCTGAGAATGTATCTGGCCCATGATTTTCAATAGAGAAAACCTGTTAAAATCCAAACACAATCTTACAGACATACATACATTTCACATCAAAGAGATCAGAAAATTGGTTACATTTCATAGTGGCATCTTGGACTTGGAAAGAAAGAGGATTTCGGCAAGAGGCAAGACAAAAGAAAATTATTATTTTTAATTTTGAAAGGTTGTACAAGAAGATTAATTACAACATCATGGCAGTGATTGAGAAACCCTAGTTTATTTAGTGTTAATAAATACTATTTTGTACAGGAACAATGCATAACAAAGACAACGCATTTAAAAAAGACATAGGTTTTTAAGTCTTCGAGGAGATGACTGTTGAGCAATTCAAACTGAAAAAGCCAAATGAAGGTGAATTACATTGGTCATAAAACTGCACTGTACCTCACTGGATGGTAATCCTGTTTCTTCTCCACAGCTGCTTGGAGCTTCCTCTTCCTTTAAGCTAGGGCAGGCAGTAAGAGAAGTGAACCTTGAAGGTTGCTGTTGCCTTGTGCACTGCAGCTCCTAATGTGAAATATTACATTAACACAAGTAATTCATGGTCCCTAAAACTAAATCCTTATAGCTCAGTTTGCTGTTACACTGCTAGATTTAAAATAATCAGTTATAAATAATATTAAACTAAGTTATGTTCTCTTCGGATCAACAGGGTCAAACTACCTTTATAATAAACCTAGTATCAAATCTGTTCAATATCTACATTTCCTGGTGCTGTTACTATCACCTTGCTTGTTGCTCAAGCTTATATCATCGGGGTCCTTCACTTTCATATTTTCCCGTGATTAAACTACAGAAGAAAAACTCCAAAACAATACCTAAAACCCCAACTAAAATAAAGCAGCTATGGAAAAGTAAATAGTCAGCAGCCAAAATGAAGTAATTTACCTCTCACAGTTTCACCAACTTTCAACTTGTAGCAACTAAAGTGAGATTTGATGAAAAGCTAACTGCTTCAGCCCTGTCAAAGGAGATGCAAATAAACACTGAAGTCTTCTGTTATGTAATTAAGACTAAAGAAAAACGTAAGCCCATCACATAAAGTAATTGACAGTAAAATTCCTGTAGCATTGACAGTAATAAATTTTCTTGGTTTTTTATAAGGATCAAGATCTTGGAATGCAGGAGCAAATGTAGCCCGACCAGTAAGAGGGTTGCCTAGAATCAAAACACCCAAACTAGAATAATAGTATTCTTTGGAAAGTCAATCTGGAGCTCAGCTTTTGTGTAGGAGCTGAAGCCTCAGCAGATATATTCTGAGTAAAGAGCGGCCTGGAATGAGAGTATGAGCTTGGATGTAAGAAGGGCTATGCTTTCTAGTATAGGCATTATGGACTCAAAGGTTCCAGAGGTGGAAAGATCCTCAATGACAGCCATTTCAGCCATGACCTCCAAGCAACCCATCAGCTGAAGCAGTTGAACTACTACTCCCAGCATTTAGCTCACCATCTGGAAAGTCACAGCCAAATTCTACCTCTCCAAGTGCCATAGTCATACAGTATTTTAAAAATATATTTATTCTAACAAAAGTAAGAATCATCTTTAATGATTTTTAACAGAACATGGGAGACATGAGATATGTAGAAAAATACAAACACAGTATCTTGCTCATTAAAAATAAGGCAAGAGAAGATTGGGATGGATGGATATGACTATTCATTGGTCTTAATTTGAGAGTCAGCAAAGTTCTAAGGTGAGCTATGAAAGAAAGAATAATTAAAGAGGTGGAAAAGGAAAAAAACCGTGGTTTTGAATTTTGGTAATTTTGCCCAGATCTGGAAGTCACTTTTATGTATGTTTGGTATAACCATTTAGCGAATTTTTTTCAGACCTCAATACCAGCAGTGCACAGATGAAACAAGCAGGTCACAAGAGGTCTCCTCAAGTGGTTTGCTGAACCTGAATTTCTTTGTAAAAATTATTTCCAGTGTTAGCATTTAATGAACAGGTCACTATTTCTGAAACAGAGAACTGAAAGTTCAAGTGAACAAAGGATGCCAATCTTGTGACTTTAGGTTAATGAGATGATCACAAGCATACAGAAAAAATTATAAATCCACAAGCACGCTGAGGCATTCCACAAAATAGCAAACAGCCAAAAAGATGATCAGTGAATTGGAACATTGGATGTAGAAGACGAGGTTGGGGCAGCTGGCCTTGCTGGCCTCCAGAAGAGATAGATTAATCTTTTCAACATGTATAAGCATCTGATGAGGATGTTATAAGGAGATAAGGATGACTGAGTTGGAGACATCTCAGTGCTGTACAGTGGAAGACCAAGGGATAATGAGCAAAAAGGTAAGTACAGGACACCTCGCTTAAGTATAAGGGGGAAGAAAACCCCAAACAAACGACAGCCTTCTTTATTGTGAGGGGGACCAAACCCTGGAACAACTTGCACAGAGTGGTTCCCAGAGGAAGTGTTTCCTCAGCGAAACTTGGTTAATAATTCTACTAGAGTTTTATACCTCAGAGCAACAACCTCACCCTTTCTAAAAGAACACTGTTTACTGCCTTCAAAACTACAACAACAATCAACTGCTCTGACTCAATCCTCACAGGAACAAATCTGCTGATCGATTAAGTAAAGTACATAGTGAAATCCTGACTATCGAAGTTACTGGGAGGTCTGCCACTAACTACTAGGGAAGCCAGGATTTTTTTCATTAGTCTCTCTGATAAAAGCTGCAATTTAACTATGAAATGTTGCATTTTAATTACAAAATATATGAGACAGGTTAGCTATATATCTTGCTTTTATAGATGGAAAAGGTGCTATTACAGTTATTTGGACATGGGTGCTTTAAAATCCCACCATTGTGAGTATTTGGAAATACCCCGAATGATTAATCATTTTAAAGTTTATGTTAGAACATAGTGCAAATCCTTCAAACAGCCTTTCCTGCTCAGTTAAAAGTAAGCCTTACAAAATTTGTAATTTAGGATTGCATTTACACTGCATAAATGTATTTGTTTCTGAAATACCTTGATTGAAGATAATGTTTAAAAATATTACTTTTGAAGTCCCAAACCATTTAAACTTATGGGGAACCATCTGGCTTGTGGCCAGTCACTAATGGTGTTTGCCAGGGCTCAATTTTAGGGTCAATATTCTCCAGTCTTTGATCAATGACCTGGATGCATGAGTTGAGTGTGCACAAAGTTGGCTGATGATACTAAATGAGAAGGACTCATTGATTCCCTTCTGGCTAGAGAGACCTTACAAAGACACCTCGATATACTGTAATGCTTGGTAATCACCAGCTGCATGAAATTTAATGAGAGCAAAAAGGCTGGATTCTGTACCTGGGACTACAGGCATGGACTGCATACATTTGAGGGACAAGAGGCTGAAGTGCAGCCCTGAAGAAAGGGTTTTGATTGTTGGCAAGCTCAACATGAGTCAACAGTGCATCCTGCTGGCCGGGAGGACCAGCTGTGTCTTCGGTGTGTTAAGCACAGCACAGCTAACCGGCCAAAAGAAGCTAATGGCCCACTACGCTCAGCATTGATATGGCCTTACCTCAAGTACTGTGTGCATTTTTGGGCTCCACAATATGAGAAGAATGTAAAAATATTAGAAAAAATGTCCAAAGGAGGGCAACAAAGATGGTGTAAAGGTTAGATGGCTAGATTTATGAGGAGTGGCTGGGGATATTTGGCTTGTTCAACTTAAAAAAGAAGCGGCTGGCAGATGACCTCATTGCTCTCTATAACTTCCTTTCATGATGGAAGAGTAGGAAGCACTGATTTTTGTTTTTGGTGTCTGGTGATAGGATGTGAAGGAATGGCTTAAATCTGCATCAGGAAAAATTCAGACAATTCTTCCCTGAGAGGGTGGTCAAGCAGTGGAACAATCTCCCCAGGGTGTGGTCATGGACCCCGAGCCTTTCTGTGCTCAAAAAACATTTGGGACAATGCCTCTAACTTAAATGGCTTAACTTCTAGGTTGTCCTGTGTGACATCAGGGTGCAAAGATCCTCATGGGTTCCTTCCAGCTCCAGATATGCAACGATTCTACAGAATCTTCCAAAGATAGATTTGAGCTAAACTCAGTCAGAGTAATTTAAATGCAGAATTTTAGGTTATATTAATGGAATCAGAACTGGGTTAATGGCTTATTATCGTTAAATTTCAAACCGCATACAATTACCTGTGTTGTGAGTCTGTGCTGTAGATGCTTTAGAACTGATAGCTGACACTGTGTTCTTTTGACGAGTTCTCTTGGAAGAAGACTACCAGAGGCAATACAAACTGTGCAGCGTTTAGAGCTAACAGGATGCCAGACTCCTATAAAAGAGAGAATATACCGAGGAAGGCATTCTTTGTTGATATTTTGTCAACCATATTGCATTTCCAGTAAGTGTTTACAGCAGATAATAAATGAACCACAGAACACAAGCCTTCTCATTGCAAATGCAGAAATGGGCCTCATGCTTTTTTCCCTTTATTTCATTGCCAGAAAAACTGTGCATGGAACTTAGATATCCGCAGTGAAATCTTTTTACATTATATATACTTTTAATTCAAGTTTACAGTAAACTTATTCTGCTTTCTCTTCCACTTTCCTAAAGCATTAGTTTTTATTCCAAGAAATACAATACCTCTTTTCTGCTCATAAACAAAGTCTTACAGTTCCAGTTCCCGCACTGACATCTAGGCACCAGAGAGTTCTTCATCTAAGATGTTTATCAGCAAAAGTCACTACACAGACTTTTGTTCTATCTTAGCATCTCCTATCCTAACCCTAATCTTACTTACAAGCATTAGTACCACAGTCTCACATGAGCTATGTAGATCAAGGATCACTAAGGTTCAGCACCTTTTTTTCATAATGTAGCCTAGCTTTCTTCAGCTCAGAGGATGAACTGATTCCCTGTCAATTTTATTCTAAATATATAAGCTAGCACTTTCCTTTAGAATAAATTTACCTTCCTTTAACACCATTCCAAATTCTGCCCTGAGTCTGTTTCCCATTTCAATCAGCTGCCGCTTTTCTTGGCTCAGAATTGAAATTTTTCTTGCTGCTTCCTTGAGTTTATTTTGCATTCCTTGTAGAGTGTGTTTGACACTATATTGACAACCATTACCAGTACCTACATCGGGTAGCTGTTGTCCAAAATTGACCATGTTTTCTTCAAGAACTTTGGGTTCTGCCCCCTAAATAAAACAGATAATGCTTATAATAAATATTTTGAAAATGCGGTCTGCAGGTTCAGAGATTTGTACAAATATGCATGAGAGATCAGTTGAAGAAAAAGTGTAAAATTGAAGGCTACAGTCCATTTTTTCGGGCCCATTTTCCAGATTTTTTTAGCAGTATTGGGCAAATTAAACTGTGAAGCAAAACACTGTAACAGCCTGAGACATTCCCACAGATATTGTCAACTGTAAGTGTAAAATAATACACATAGGATAAACACTGTATAACTGTTAACTAAAAAGCACTTAATTTTAAGATAAAATGTGGAAAAAAGCTCTTCACACCAAATAGCAATCTGCTACAAATCCTTCTTTGTTTAATCCTTGTGTACATTGTTTTATCATTTGTACACACAAACAAAAGGGGTAGATATAACTTAAAACATTTACTGAAAAGTAAAGATTCTACAATGTTATGTCTCTGGCAATCTGAGTCCACCTGCACATACACATACTGGTAAGGTATATACCCAAAAGATCGCATCCTTGTTTTTCAAGGTCTGTCTGTCTTCTTTCAGCCCCCGCAGAGGAGACTTTTTGATAGCCATTTAAATAGTCATCATTCACTGAATAGTCATCTCTCCATAAAGATTTTACATTTCACACATTGCCATAAGGATCTGAATGTATCACATGCACTAAAATTGTTTTACAATTACTCATTGGTATGTTTACCCTTTTACATATAAACTAGCTAACTGTGCAATCTCAATCAGTTTTCAACTAAATCACCCTAAACACTATGATTCAAGAAGTACACATTGAAAGCTATTATCCATACTGAGAAAAAAATCAAACCATTGTTGCCTTATTGTGCCATGCAACTCCCATGCTCTTATTTCTTTGGATAGTTTTACCATTAAAAGGAAGGCTCTTGAGAACTTACTGAGAAAGCATGCCAGCCTACAAAGAGTATGGGGGAGAAAGGTAGAGAAATTAGTACAGGACTAGAGTCTAAAAATTCTAAGACACCAAAGTGAAAGGAAAAATAAACTGCACTTTGACACATATCTAGCAGTTTGTATAAAAGCAAGTAACACAAGTAGCTGGGAGCATGTGTTGATCTGTTGGAAGGTAAGAGGGCTCTGCAAGAGACCAGGAATGATTGGAAGGATGAGCAGAATCCAATAAAATGATGTTTAATAAATCCAAGTGCTGAGTCCTGCATTTGGCCACAATAACCCCCTGCAGCGTTCTAGGCTGGGACGGTGTGGCTGGACAGTGCCCAGGCAGAAAGGGACCCAGGGGGTACTGGCTGATAGCAAACTGAACATGAGCCAGCAGTGTGCCCTGGTGGCCAAGAAGGCCAATGGCATCCTGGCCTGGATCAGGAATGGTGCGGCCAGCAGGAGCAGGGAGGTCATCCTTCCCCTGCACTCAGCACTGGTGAGGCTGCACCTCCAGCGCTGTGTCCAGTTCTGGCCCCTCAGTTTGGGAAGGACCTTGGGACGCTCGAGAGCATCCAGAGGAGGCAACGAGGCTGGAGAGGGGCTGGGAACACAAACCCAGTGAGGAACCACTGAGGGAGCTGGGGGTGCTCAGCCTGGAGAAAAGGGGACTCAGAGGTGTCCTTATCAGTCTCTTAGAGCACCCTGAAAGGAGGTTGTAGTCAGGTGGGGTTGGTCTCTTTCACCAGGCAGCAACTGGCAGAGAGCACACAGCCTTAAGCTGCACAGAGGAAAATATAGGATGGATATTAGGAAAAAGTTCTTTACAGAAAGGGTGATAAAGTTCGGGAATGGGGAGGTGGTAGAGTCACCGTCCCTGGATGTGTTTAAAAAAAGCCTGGATGTGGCACTGGGTGCCAGGGTTGAGTTGAGCTGTTGGGGCTCAGTTGGATTCGATGATCTTGAAGGTCTCTTCCAACCCAGTGATTCTGTGTGATTGTGTGTGTGTGATTGTGAAATTATTACAGTCTACCTTCGTTGGTGAAATTGGCATACTAAAGCTTAACATAAAGCAAGGTGAAGGCAATGACCAGTCATGGGACCACTGGCTGTCACGCTGTGGATCACCTTCACTGGATCAAAAGACAAAAGCACATCACCTGGCTGGGGCAAGGAATGCCATTTGCTTAAACTTATTTTCCCTGAACTTTTCTGAAAAATATTCCACAGCATTGCACAGAACATTTTTTTTTTCAGACTGTAAGCTGTAGAATTAGGAGTGGAACTCAGAAATCTTTTAACCTTTAGACCCAGAGCAAAATTCTGCAGTACAAAACAGAGAAAACACTGAAAAGATGGATACTAAAAAAGAGTGGGAAGAAGAACTCTCCTCGGAGCTGATACAAAAGACAAATAGAAAAATATATGTACAAGCAAAAGTTTACATGCTATTTTTACTAGTTTCCACAATAAACTTTTCTCTTCTTCTTTAGTGCTGAAGCCTATAATTTCCAGATTGTAATCACAGAAACTCTGTTATTTTAAATGGAAAAAAGAAAACTATCACTATATGGCTTTGCTTACTGACTTCACCTGCACCCCTATGTTTAGTTACCATTATTGCTCAACAGATTCCGAGCTCCCTGAGGTAGAAATATTTTTGCCTGTAATTCTTCATGGCCCTAAGTACATCCTTAGTATGCAATTAAAAAATAAATGTAAGAAGCACAGAGAAAGAGTAGAAAAGTGCTAATGATAAACAATTGAAAAATCCCATAAGAAAGTAAAATTAAGTATTGCCCATTGTTTTTAAGATATTTTCAGGACTGCTTTCAGCTCAGTCTATGTCTAAGAAGGCTTGTTATGTACTGAAAAAACTAAAAATAAAGCAGACCGAAAAAATAGGCAAGAAACAATAGTCCAGCTTCAGTGAAGACAGCATCAACTACAATTCCAGCATTTTATTCACTTGAAGTTTTGGCCTGCATATCCCCTATTTGCTACATGTCTGAACATATAAAGCATAAGTAATTCAGCATTAAAATATGGATTTGCAATGAAAAACCTGAAGCAGTAACACACAGTAGTTTAAGCATTTGCAAGTAGGAAAAAAAAACCCATCAAGACCAGCTTGCAAGATCAGAAGTGACTTGTGCCAAGGGTTGACTGGTCAAAATTTATTGCCTGGAAAGAATAAGAGTAAGTTTGGCTAAAAAAATCTTTGCTGGCTTTCATCTGACCAATCACATAAGCACATATTACTTCCATTTATAATACTTACTCAAACAATAACAATACACTCGGTATTTAATTACACACCTGCACATACATACAGATATTTTTAGGTGGTTTAAATCTCAACATACCTCTTCCATGTCTGGGTTTACTAAACAATCCAACTTAGCTGAACTGACTTTGATGTTGCTCAGTGTGGTTCCAGTTGAAATTTTGTTTGTGTTTAATGAACCTAAAAGAGGAGGATAATAGGAATGTATATGTATTTATAGAGAGTTTAGACTTTCATAGCAAGAGCTGCTTCAGAACACTGTCTTATGCATATAAATGTCTAGTTTGTCTAGTTACAGAATCATAAAACCATAGATTTAGGTTGGAAAAGACCTTTAAAATCATCAAGTGAATCCAGTGACCTAACACTGCCAAGTCCTTCACTAAATCACATCTTCAAATGTCCACACACACATACCTTTTAAACACCTCCAGGGATGGTAACTCAACCATTTCCCTGGGCAGCCTGTGCTTGAATAAGCCTTTTCAAAAAGAAAATTTTAATACTTAACTACTTAATATTTCATAATTTTTAATATTTAATTAAAAATATACAATCTAAACTTCCTCCGGCATAACTTGAGGTTATTTCTGTTGTCCTATTGCTTATTACTAGGAAACAGAGACTGATCCCCACCTCACAACAACTCCCTTTCAGGTAGTTGTAGATAGTAGTAAGTTCCCCCTGAACCTCCTTTTGTACACCATTTCAGTAGACAGACTGTAAATGGACTGTAAACCACCATGGCAGGGGGGGTTGGACTAGGAGATCTTTAAAGATCCCTTCCAATCCAAGCCATTCTGTGATTCTACATACTGGCTTCGCTATCAGGAATTCTGTAATATACATATAATTGCTTTATTCTTGCAAAATCAAGACATGATTGCTTTTCTAGTGGTAATTTTGTAGTGACTTATACCGTGTGTGTGTGTGTGTGTGTTTCTTTTCACTAATAATTGTTTTGTAAACAGAATCTCAGACCACTGTGTTCTTGTGTATGGTGCAATCAAATTACAATTTTTACACACTCATGGATTGGGGAGCCTTCATAGGTTATGACTAGACTCCTAAACTTCCTTAACTGAATTTAAAGTTCTTTGTCAAGAGTTTCACCTTGCTCTGTAAACTGTCTGTCTTCTGTTTGAGGAAGAGAAGACAACATCTGCTCATCAAGACTCTCCATTTCTTTCCTCATTTGTGCAATAGCAGCCCGAAGGCTGGCGTTCTGTTCCTGCAGCTTTTTTATTTCCAAAGCAGGGATATATTTATACAGAGAACTTTCCTCATCATACGGAAATATCTGGAAAATAAAAGTACAAGACAAAAAGAACCCTTCATTAATAAGTGACACATATTCTCTCCACACCACCACCACACACACAGATCCTAATACTTTCAACCCATGAATATATGTGGGAGAAAAGTACCATAGAAGGAGAATAAATGTGTTTTTTTATTGAAGATTTGCCTGGGAAAGAAGTGCTGTACTGAGAACATCATAGGAGGAGGTACACATGGAGAGGACCATGGCGCCAGAGCTGTTTTATAACTGGTGTTCTGCAGGTGTGGTTTATCTGTCTTCCATGTGCAGGTAAACCTTCCCCTTAAGGAACTTATGGGCTCAATAGCAGTCTCCTTTCTGACTTGTCAAATTCTTGAAAGTGTCATTGGAGATCATCTGTTGACAATAACATTGTTCTGGTTTAAAACAGAGATATTTCCCAAGGAAGAGGGGAATGTCCCTGGAATGGAAAGATCTCCTCCTTCCTCCGAATTATTATGAATTTGAAATTACGGGGCTTCCAGGCAAAGATGTAGAAAAAAGAATAACAGTTCTTTACAAGGATAAGAAGAAAATCCACTAACAGCCTTTGCCCGCCCATCAAGCATTTCCCCATTGGTGTAATTACGACGACAACCGACAAGGGGCGCTGTAGGCTGCGGTGACTCTGCCGCGGCGTCAGCTGCAAGATCGGGACCTCCCCGCTGATGATGGCAGCTCAGGTGAGAGCGAGGGAAGAAGGATTGAGTCCCTCAGACACCCACGCCAGCAGTGATCGGTCTTCGGCATCGCTGACGGCAGCTGGTACACGCTGGGAAGGGAGGCCGGGCTTTATGATGTCCCACTACGGAACAGAGAAGAGGTGCGGCGGACGTGCTGCTCCAGCTTCAGGGGCCTTCCAAGCGGCGGTTCCGGGAGGAGGGCGGAGGGAATGGCTTCCCCAGGCACCCGCGGGGACTGTGCTGGTCTCCGTCGGCGCTGGCAGCCCGCGAAGTCTCAGTCAATGGAGCCGCCCTTTCTCTCTTGCAAGCAACAGACTCAGAAGCCGGCGGCAGGCGGAGCTCCGCGGCAGGGTTGAAAGACCACTGCGCAGGACAGGTCCCAGACGAAGAAAATCCACACGACCGTCTCTGCTCCCAACAGGGCAAGCACTACCCACCCCCAGCTAAGAAACTGCCAGAATATGTCTGCACCCTCCCCCTGCTTCTCCCACTCCCCCGGAACCATTACAATGGTATGCCAAGGCCACGTCTTTTGTCTCTGGATCGCTGTCCATTCACCATCTCCCTGACAACAAATGGGAAGAAAATTCCCGGGGAAAAAACAAAAACCAACCAAACAAAACCAAAACTGCTTTTTCTTAGCAAGCTCTGGTAACATGCTCTGAACTGGTCACTGCTGAGCACCTGTAGCCACCCAGCAGAGTGCACTGCAGCATACACTTTGCTTTCACTCTTACCAAAGGCAGTTTTCTACTATTAATGCATTATCCTTCAGCATGACTTCAAACCAGCATTACATTTAAAACTTTGAATGGCTTTTTAAAATATAAGCAATTTAAGAGGCAGCAATGAAAGGAAAACTAGCTAGTGATATTCAAATACAAAACATTAAAATATTTTAAACGGCTGGCATATTAGTATTTTGAAACATTGCCTTTAAGTTTTAACTTTTAAACTTTAAAATCTACCCTGAACTGCACAGAACCTCAGGAATGAGGTTCCAGAAATTCATTCTTCCCATTTGATTGCCACGGTGGTACAGTATGTTGTCACATTTTGGAGCAGCTGTCTATATTCAGCTTCCTCCTTTTGCTAGTGAGTAATGAATGAGAGTCATAATTAATCCCATGGCACCCAATCTATGTGTTTTCCAGGACAGATATGCCTATATTTTGAATGAAACATATGAAACAGATGAACTGCCTACAGTAAGTTCAGTGGAAACAAGGCCCATAATATTGTTATCTTAGAATGAATTCATCCATGTCTACACTAAGTGTTGTCTAACCTGTTTCTCCCCTTCAGGTGAAATACTGTGATTAAACGATGCTTGTATTGTCTGTTCTCTCTCAACAGTAAAAGCAGAAAGAACACTCTTCACTTCATGCAACCTGTAGTCTGTTTTCTGTAGATCACCTTGAACCTGGGACAGAAGGAATGGAGGGGAGGCAGAGGATGTCAGTAGCTCAAGGACAAAGGGATAAAAAAAAGGAAAGGTAAGGACTGGAAAGGGAAAGGGAAAGGGAAAGGGAAAGGGAAAGGAAAAGGGAAGTTAAAAGAAAAAGAAGGAAATCAAGAATACTTTAAAACATAGTGCAGGGACTTAAGCACATTCCTTTTGTCTCTGTCAAAACTGCCCCAACAGACAAATAATTTAGCATAACTGTCTTATCTTCTTCATGTAAAATGGAAAATTATGATTTATCTCTCTCATGTGTTCACTTGCTGCAGCTATTGATGCCTATGAAAAATTCTGGAAAGACAGTGATAAAATAAAACACTAGAGTAAATGCCAGCATTATGAACTTCAGAAACAAGTGTTTCCTCTGTACCTGTGAGTTCAGTGCAACTGGCATTGAGAATTGTTAGACCATTGTCTAATAGTCTCTAAACAATAAACATGTATTTAATTTTTCAGAAGCTGAAGTTTTTACACTGCACAAAATAGGTGGTTTTTTCCACACAAAAATACCCAAGAGCTTTTCAGAACTAATATTGATCCCTTGATAGAATTCAAGTGGTACTGTGATCTGAAATTCTTTCTGCCCTTGGGCTGCTCTAAGAGACATCTTTCTTCTTTTGCTACAATGGCAAAGGAAAAACATCTCTCAAGCTAACTTGCTTACATGGAAAGGGAGAAAAGGCCACCATTAGAGATTGTTCATGAAAATTAATCTGATTTCTGTTCATGAAAATTAATCTGATTTCTGATACATGCAATGAATTGCTGTACACAATACAGAAATACTGTATTGTAAATTTTACAGGTTTTTGAAAGACAAGTAAACTCATATTTCCCTGAGAAACACCATGGTGACAAACTCCATAGCTCTCTATGCAGTAAATGATTCTTAGACAGTGTTAATTTGAAATTCTCACCTCCTCTCTTGATGAAGATAGGCTGTGTGTTGGATCCTCTGATTTCTGATACCAATTACATTCAGCATTCTCACAGAGCTGCTGCCAGTTAAGTTCTGCTTGCATTTTACTCTGTTTCAGAATCCACTCTAGCTCAGCTGCTGGAGACAGTTGTTGTTTAGACCTATGATACACAGAGCAAAGCTGTTGATTTCAGCAGAATAAAAACTAAGGGTGTTTTGTGGGTATTTTTTGTTTGTTTGTCATTCTTGGGGGGGAATCACTTGTTGTTAGAAGACTTTACATTTCAAACTCAAGTTCAGTACTACAGAATGTGCGTTTACTGTGAAATTCTCCTGAAGTAACATTGCAAGTTACTCCAAAACATGAAAATTAAAGACAACAGTAAAGATACCACAGTAAAGATACGAACAAATGTGAAATTCTTGCCTCAAAACACCTATGTTTTATAAGTGTATGAAAAACTGTTCATAAAGAGACCATGGATTTTCCAAAAAACTAAATGGTTGCAGTGAGCTGCCATCCAGTGGCTAAACTGATAAAGTATTTTTTAAAGTGTTTGAGAGAAACTACTTAGATGAATTAAATTGATAAAATACAACTGAAAACAAAAGAATGAGATAACAAGGCTTTTTGTCTAATTGATACAAAGTCATGTTAGATTAGGGGGAATAACTGCAGGAGATCCAGTGGCAAGGACGGAAGATGTGCTTCTTTAGTTGTAAGCATAAACAACTGAGATAATTTTTTTCTTCTCCAGTGTGGTAAGAGAAGTCATGTGTATTAGATGATGTAGCCTTACGCTGGTGGACAGCAGCTAACCACCTTTAACATTACAGCTCAACCACAGAAAACACCATAACTTCCAAACCAGTTATCAAATATTCTTCTGGTTCTCACACTTCTTCAGATAGGTTCATAAATTGTCTTTAGGAAGCCCATGAGAAAGAGAGTCCTGGATGAAGATTCATTATTTAAGCAGGACAACTATACTGAGGGCAGCGAGACTTGGATTGGCAGGTGTTGGGTGGAAGACATAATTGCTTAACAATACCGCTTCCATTTATATTATATATTGGTTTGGTTGACAGGACAAAAATTAAGTGTTCTAGGTCTAATGACTAAACACATTCATATGTAAATTAGTAAAAGGAATTCCAATATCAAATGCATTTTTATACAGAGACAAAGAAGGAAAGTTTTGTTTTTCTTTAAAGTTTGTTATATAGAAAGAGATGGTATAATGCCTCCCTAGGGTATCACAGTTGAAGATAAAATTTCACCGTTAGTAAGAATACTAACGTGGTGAAATATAGGAATATAAGAAGGAGAAGCAGGGGGGAAGCACCTTGTAATTAGGAGTATGATAAACAGTGTACATTTATTCATCTTGCCTAAGACTACCTCTGCTTTTTAGATGCTGACCTTTCCTGTAGTTTCAAGGTTAACGAATTTAGCAGCGTGCTTACTACATAAAATAATCTTACGCACTCTCACATTACTAAACATATTCTAAGCAATTCCTTACAAGGGGTAGCTGTCAAACAAGCAAAGTAACAGCTACTACACAAGCAAGGCATAATTTTCTAAACTGTAATTACAAGTGTAATCAATTTTTAGAGAGATAAAACAATAGACCAAAAAAAAAGCTTATACAACTATAGCAATGTTAAACCAGAACATGCTAATAACAAAAAAAACCCCTGAAAAATGATTTCTAGATGGCACTGCAGCAACACAAAATTGCTTTTCCAACATTCTTACACCAATTTCTGCCATCAGTGTCTTCCAGTTCTTGAATCTTTTGCTCCATGTGAAGTTTCAGGTTCACATAATCCTCAAGCAGATGACCTATATGACTATTCTTAGAGCTAACAAAAATAAATTTACATTAAAAAGCATGAGGGATCCACGTATAAAATTTTTTGAACAATAAGATGCTGTAATTTCCTAAAGAAACAGGCACCATAACATCTTTCCCCGTGAGTTAGTGGAAACCAATTATAACAATATATGTTATTTCCCAAACAATCCTTCCAAAGGTTAGTTGCATACAGAATATAGAGGATCTGCTGAAAAGTAGTGCAAGATCTCCACTCAAGTATAACTGAGTTCCTCCTCCACCCAAAATTTTCTGTTAAGAAAAAATTTGCAGAACAAGGGCTGACCAGCAGAAATCTGATCTTTTAGATACATTTGAAAATAGAAGCATCTCTGTATCTTTTCCCCTCCTCTCCCAATATTCTTAATTGCTATCAACAAAAAAGTTTCTCTGCGATCCAGTGGAAAAATACCAGTAACGTCAGGATCAAATCTGAGGAGCTGATACTGCTATCAAGTGAGTTCTCTAATGATACACTGAACCTTTAAAGCTCTGCATTAATCCCTTAAAGACTTAACAGGTTTGCAGCAGCCTGTCACACAGCCAAACAAACCTGTATTACTATCGTGCTGTTTTGCAACCTTCTATTTACTTTCAACTCTATATTACAGGGTTTTTGTGTAGCTGAATGACCGTTGCAATAGATTAGATAAGACTGATCATATAATACCTACAGAGTCAAAACTCTGAACTAAAACTGGAGAGTAACAAACAGCTAAATGCATATTCACTTTCACATTCTGCTAGATTTTGCTAAAATAAATTTACACTTCACCTGAAGTACTCTGAATCCCATAGCCAGCACTCATGTATACAAACCAAGTCTATCAGAAGTGCTGTCTCAGTGTAGTCTAGACATACATTTTTGCACCTCCCTTGTTCATCCCCAAACCCTTAAGGGCAAGGCAGATCAGAAGAACGACTGCTGTACTGTGATCAGTATCCAGCTCAGCCTGGCAAAGAGGCAATTGCTGGATTTAAGAGACTCAAATTCGTCATTCCAATCCCAAAGGACATGCTCCATGTAAAACACCTAAACTGACTTTAAATGAATTTGCATATGCACCATATTAACATCAATAATTTAGTAATCTTTGATGAATTCCAGAATCTTGACCAGATCACCCACAGTAAATAAAAAAAAAATATTTAAAACTTAGCCAGCCATCTCTACATTATAAATGTAGTTGGATCCAGCACAGTTTACAGCATTTTATTAACAATTACCATTTTAAGCAGAGAATAACCCCAAAGAGACTGTTATTTCTGAAGACAGTAATTACATTAAACAAGAATTATGTGCAGACAGAACAGAAATAAGTGTTTATTCCCTCCACCCTGCAAGCTGCACACATATTTACCTTTTCTTTGAGATATGTATGACGAATCAAGGAACAGTTCAGCCCTCTCTTTCATTAACAATATTAGCTGCTGTGTCCCATTTGTCTGCTTTTAGTTAAAAAGAAAATAATCAACAGAGAGAGCCTGTGCTTTTACATGCAAAACTCTTTACTTGCTTCACATCCACCTCTTCCTGTTGTTTATTCTTCATATTTGCCTCTTATCTGATTATAAATTCTGTAGATGAAAAAACCCATCATTTTTAAGCAGTATGGATGCTTTAAAAAATTGTCATTTCTGTTCAGCTCTCTCCAGAGATTTGGGGAAATATAGCTTCTCTCACTGTACAGTATTATTCTGTGTCACTGCTTGCAGATAATCCCTTCTGAATTAGCACAGGGATGCAGAAAACAAATCAGACAAGCATGCCTTTCAAATAGTGTCTCTTTAATATCTTTAAATGAGAGATTTTTCAGATCAGAAAATGCTACGCAATATCTCTATGCTAAAGGATGTCATAATTTAAATAACATTTTTCTTCACAAACAATCTAGACAACTCCAGGTCTCTGGGATCGAAAAATGAGTCACTGATCGTTGGATGTGAGAAGTATAAAAAAATTCGAGTTTGGTCTTCCCAGGTATACTGAGGAACAAACAGTGCTAAATGACACAATGATCTGATGGTCTTTCAACTCTGCTGGCCAAGATTTCACATTTATCCCTAAGTTAATTAAAACAGTGTTTTCTCTTCGTATTCTGATTCTTGTTGGCAATGTTCAAATCCCACGACCGTGCTAGTGTTAAAGTAACATCTTCATTTGGGTAAGAAGTAGATGACTTTTTAAAAAGTCACAATTATGGATATTCATGAACAGTACTGCCTTCCTGCCTATAACATGCAACACTGAAAGATCTGCTGTTTTAGTATCACATTTTCAGCAACAGTTGTTCCAAATGGATCAGGTAGCTACCACAGTTAAAAAGATTAACTAAATTTGAAGTGCACAGTGGGAGGAAAAGACAATCGAGTGTCGGCAAAAGACAACACTGCCAAGGGAACTGGCTGCCAGGAAGCAGAGCCCACAAGGAAGGATTCCATGGACAGCTCTGAGGCAGAAGAGCAGATGGCAGGCAGACTGTCGAAGATAAACCCGTTAGATGTAGACAGTAGAGAGGAGCACAAGATAGTGCTTTGGACTCAGGGACAGCACAAGAGAGGGCACTTTGCAGCAAGAGTACAGAAAAGAAAGAGGGTCCCCAGAGAGAGAAGAGGGCGCGAGATGCGCAGGCGACGCATCGGGAGCTCCGAAGGACAACCTGCGGCACAACAGGATGCCGTGCGACCGCACTGCCTTCCGATGGAAAAGCCCAGTGGCGACCGGCCTCCTGACGGCACGAACCTCCGCATGGCTCCGCTCCCGGCCGCAGGCCGCTCGGGCCGCAGCGGGCGGGGCCCCGCGGGGGCGGGCCCGTCTCCATGGCGCCGCCGCTGAGGAGCCGCTGCTGCCGCCGCCGCTCCGGCCCTCGCTCACGGAGGCAGTGCCAGCCCCCGTCTGCCTCCCCTCCTGTTTCTCGGTTCCTCGTATTGCATTCACTTCCAGGAACCGGCAGCGTGTTCTCTCCTCCTCGCATTCTCCCCGTTCCGTCCTCACTACTCTCACGCAGCAGCCTCTTCTCTGCTTCGTGTGAGCGCGGGCACGCTCCTTTGCAGCCCCCGTCTCGTTTAGTAAGACCCCCTTCTCCCAAAAGACAGCTAGTACTTCTTCCATACTCTCAGATCTCACTCTCTCGTTCACTTGTCTTCCTATACATTTTGTTTATCCAACCGTTTATTATTAATCAATTTCTCCCTAGCGCAGATCAGGAAGGAGACTCTTTGCCCCTTACGAGTACAGCCGTTAACAGATATGAACAAACTTCCCGTCCTCTTTGAACTCCCACTGCATCATGTGAAAAACTTCAAAAAGCTTGGCACTTAATTATTAAAAACTGTATCCATCAACTAAACTGCTTTACACTGTCTAGGTGAGACAGAGGAAGATGTAACGTGCAGCAGGCCTAAAGCATGATTTTCCCTTAGTCACACTAGATGACTTGCTTGTCTGGAAGTCATGAGGCAAACTTCCTGTAATGTTGTGTCAGTCTTCTGTTTTTCTAGATCATATAAACTTCCAGAAACTCGAATGCTGCACCCAAATGATATCTGAAGTACACTAATTTAGAGAAGATAGAGCATTATCAGTAGTTCTTACATAATTTTCCTTATGTCATCAGAACGGAATTGTGTGTCCAGCCCCATGCCAGTTAAAGAAAGAAGGTGTTTATTTCCACCACTAACAATGAAAATTAGAATCAGAACTAACAATTTGACTTTCGAAATAAAGCAAGTTCCATTTAGCAAATTATAGTTACAGAATACTGCAATTATTAAAGAGATTTAGTTAATTTACTTATATGAATCACCTCTGGTTTAAAATACAATGGTGAAACCTGGCTTAAAATGATTTTCTATATATGAACACACAAAAATTATAGTGCAAGTCCCAGCATAATTTATATTGTGCAGTGGGCCCCTCAGAGCCCTCATCAGAATCAGCACATAACAGGCAAACGTCCAATCCGTACACCATTCTGACTGCTGGCATTCTTTACACCCTTATATTAGCCATTGCCTAACCTATCAACCACATTATCTTTTCAACCCTTCCTCACCCCTGCCCCCCCCCCTTTCAAATTAGCTGTCATCTTCTCCAATGTACTTTCAATCAGCCCTTAGTCACATAGTTAAATGCATGTTAGTTCCCTAAATGAGTAATTGATAACTTACAGTGATTCAGTAGTGTCCCAAACAGACAAACTTTAATGGTGAGTAAAAAAGATTACAGACTACAATGTCATTTCAGGGACTGATGTTGAAATCTGAATACACCTAGTTTGCAAGTGAATGGCCTGAATTCAGATAACAGTGGACAGTCAAAAACTGGTTTTGCTTTTACTAGTCTTTAAGATTAGCAGTGTCAGTCTTATTGTCTGTATGTTATCTACTTAAAATAAACCACATGGCCTTGCTCATCTTCACACATTAATGCAATGAATCCTTAAGCATGTACAAATGGGTACTATACTTCAGCAAAATTGAACCAATAGCCAATGCAAACATAATGCGCAAGGGAAAGAAAAAACTTTAAGTCATTAAAAGAGCTTCAGTTCCTGCCTTGGTATTACATGATTTCAGCAAGTAGGTTTTACATTGGAAGCTACTAATCTGTGCGATATCCTAGTTCTCAAAAGACAATATTGTATCCTACTTGTCCTCTCCTACTTAGACTCCTACCCCTGTGTAATTCCACATAGGTTATAGGAATCATAGAATCATTTAGAAATTTTTTTCCCCAAGATCATTGAGTTCAGCTGTTAACCTCCAGGGATGGTGACTGCATTACTTCCCTGGACATGCCATTCCAATGCTTGGCAACCTGTTTGGAGAAGAGATTTTTTCCAATATCTAATCTAAAGCTCCTCCAGCACAACTTGAGGCCATTTCCTCTTGTTCTATCACTTGTTACCTGGGAGAAGAGACAGATGCCTGCCTTGGTACAATCTCCTTTCAGGTAGCTGTAGAGAGTGATAAGGTCCCCTGAACCTCCTTTTCTCCAGGCTGAGTCTCTCCAGCTCCCTCAGCTAGGGTCCATCAGACTCATGCTCTAGACCCTTCCCTAGCTCTGTTGCCCTTTTCTGGCCGTGTTCCAGCCCCTCAATGTTTGTCTTGTTGTGAGGGAGTGAAAACCAAACACAGGATTTAAGGTGTGGTGTCACTCCCGTATATATTGGATTGTGTGCTAGAAGCACACAAAAGAATGGAGTCACCTACTCCTGAATTTCCTAAGCCCCAGGTATCCATAGGAGTGCTACTTTCAGTGCCTTTAAGAATCCCACCACAACTTTCATAGATCAGCACATCAGTTTTATAATCAAATGTTTGTAGGAATCCCAGTTGAGTCCCAAGAGATTAATGCAGAAAGCTCATTCCATCCAGATGTAAAAGGAGGAGTATGTTATGAAACCGTATTTGCAGGGAGTAGTATAATATTTACTCCCTTGGTAAAGGATGAGGAGGGAAGCCTAACGGTTGTCTACAGAATGCACACTCAATATCAGAATATTCAATATTCAATATACAAAATATCACACTCAAATTTCTAAGAAGAAAACAACTAAGCAAGGAAGCTAGTAGGAGTAATTCTCGTGGGAGGAGACAATGAGGAAACTGATCGCTCCCAATAAAACAGAAACGGCAGCACAGAACAAACCTCAACAGCAGAAATCCATTCATTAGTTGAAGTCCACTGCTCAGGTCCTCTTCCTCCGGACAGCCAGCGCAGCACTCGTGCCATCAGGGACCAGCCCCGCGTTGCACTGTACGCAAGCAGCGCAAAGCTCGTGCTGATGCCTTGTGAGACGCCGAGGCCCCGCTCGGAGCCGGCGCCGGTGGAGTCGCGCTGCGCGCAGCCGGGGCCCGGGCGCCGAAGAACCTGTGGCGGAGGGGGAGTCGCCGCGGCGGCGATAGGACCCAGGGCGCGCCCCGCGTGGAGGGCGGGGCGAGCAGCCCCAGAGCCGCCGCGCGGGAGCGCTCTCCAGCCCGGGAGCAGACGGGCCGTGCGGCTCTGCGCGGGCACACGGGCACAGCGGGCTGCGGTCCGGCGCCAGCACGGGCATCCCCGCGCCGAGACGCGGGACGTGACTCAGGTACTGAGGCGGGGCCGTCGTGCGTGATGCTGCGGAGTCCTTGCAGGGGGCACGCGGACGAACGCCGCGGGGAGCGCGGAGTGGGGGGTCCGGAGCCGGGTGAGCCGAACCCAGAGCGCCGACCTGACCGAGGGCGCTTCTCTGCGTGGGGGTCTCCGGGCCGGCGGATGAGCCCTTGCGCCGCCCAAGCTTTGGGCAAAGCGCGGCGTAAGAGTCACGGGTTCATCCTTTGCCCAGAGGCTACGCTTGGCGCCGGTGGGGACGTGAGCACGACGCCGACTGTTCTCGCACCCCTTGGCACCACCCCACGAGGGTCGGCGCGGCGTCGTCCCACTGCCTGCGTTTCTCCTCGCTCGTGGGGCCACGCGGGCTCAGCTCTTCGTCGGGAAACCCGCGTTGCCGTATGGGTCGCCCAACGTCCTCAGAGCCACCAGCCTGAAAGCGCTGTCCGGGCGCTGAGCGGTGCTGGCCACCGAGCACCACTCCGCCTGCTACGAGAGAGCGTGGCCCTCGGCTTCCCCTCTGGCAGCCGGGTCACGCCTAGGCGCGTAGTGCCGCCGGCCCGAGGGCACGTACAGTGCCACACCGGTGGCTCGTGGGACGCCCGCGAGCTCGGGCTTTGTTTTCGCCATTCGTGGCTTCACACCGTTACTGGGGGACGAGGGTCTCTCGCCTCCGCTGTCCCTTCGCTACTGCTCAGCTCCTGTTTCAGTGTAGAGCCCTCGGAGGTGAATTTCGGAATTTTTTGTCATAGCGGTGACCGTTCAGGTCCGTCAGAGCGAGTGACGAGCAGTCTGAGGGACTGTTCCCTCATAGGGACATCGTCTCAGCCCCAGGCAGGAGCCCCGTTAGTCGGTGCAGCGAGCACACTAAGAACGGTGGGGCACCCGGGCGCGGAATCGTGCGGCGTCTCCGCGGTCTGCGTGAGCATTGGCTGCGGCGGCGACCCAAGCGTTCCCCGGGAGCCGCCTCGGCTGAGGGCTGCGCGGGCTACGTGCCCGCCCCGGAGCGCCGCGCGAGCGGTCGTGGCCGTGGCGACGCCGCGACCGCCACCATTGTATTCCCAAGCCCTCTCCCCCACGGCCCCTCCCGCGCGGCGGCCGCCGAAGCCCCTCCATCTCTTGGGAAAGAGCCTTGTTTTGATGCTGGTCGCAATCCACCTGAAGGGGTCTGCGGTTTGCCTTCTAAGCAATTCTGTGGAGAGAAGAAAAAGCACAAAAAGGTGGAGTTGAATTTCAGTAATTCAGCTTCCTCACAGGGGCAGACCGTTAGCACTATTGGAAATGCACTCCTCTTGGGCAATCCGTTCAATTTAGGATGTCATAGAGTAAAGCCATGTATGGTTTTGCAGTGTTTATTTCAGAGGAAGCAGTGTGGCAGCGGTTTTAAAATGTAAATCAGAATCTATTAGTACAGTACACCTTCAGTCAGAAGTATAACTCAAGGTATATTATAGAAATAAAAAGGTGGCATTTTAAATTGTGACTGAAGGTGGCAATTCACATATCTCAATGTGTGACACCCTATTATGAAAATGCACTGTCCAAAGTGTAAAATTACCTCTGAGCCAGATTATCTTTTCTCACTAAATTCAGCTACAAGTGCTCACCTAGCTTGAGATACAGTGTATGTGCATGTGAGCACTTTATATATAAAGGTAGTTCCATTATAGTCTGCAAAAATAAGCAGAGATGCCCAGCTGGTGACAGGACTCGACCCTTAATTAGTTTTTATCTATCTCTGTCACTTTTTGGATTTATACTAAACAATATAAGGACACATCTTCACTATAAGCAATTGTCAAGCATTTACGTTTTTCTAAAGCTTCAATATTTTGCAAAGCCATCACAGCCACAGAGCTGAAATTAATTTTCATGATGCATGAAAATTAATCGTAAGTTGTTCTTAAGTGAAGTTGGGATTCTGCAACTTTTCATGATATAAAATAGGACAAGCAAATAAATAGTCACAACTTTGCCTATAGAGCACTCTACCCAGATAATAGAATTTAAACTTGTTATCATTATCTGCTACACATAAAATTGCAGTGTGAATTTACTGTCAGTGAGGTCTGCTAATGACTTGTGATGAACGTTACTCACTGTGCAGCAGCAGTGAACAGCTGTTTTGAGGCTAAATGGGGACTGGAGAATAATTAATAGTCAAGATTTGGTATGGAACACCACTTACAGCTACAGACAGCACAGAATTATTCTAAGCGTTCTAAGAGGGAGATGAGAGAATTCTGAAAACTGGCAAACCCTTAAGAAAGGCAGCAGACCTCGAAAAATTGTCTGATTTGAAATGGAGGAGGCCAAAATGGGACTGTGGCAGTCACTGTGGGGCCTTGCAAGGAGGACAGGAGGTTAAAATAGGCATTGATAAATATGGTAATGATTTTGTAGGGAACAGCCTTTGGAATGAGCATATAATTCTACTGGCTAATATTTAAGCAGGTAAGCCACAGGAAATGCACTAGTGGGTTATACCAGTGGCCCATCTAAATGGCTACTATGAGTTACCTGAGTTGTAATAAAATCTGATTTAAAGATTTTTGCATTTGTACTTTGGAGAAGCAGGAAGGAGTTAAAGTCATGCTGAATAGGCAGATGTCAGTGATGTCAATACAAAGGGTAGTTGTTCTATATGTAGAGGGCTATCATAAGGGTCTGGAGAATATTAAAATAAAAACTTTTTTTCAGGAATCATTTCCTGAAAAATTTCAGTAGAGTTGGTTAGTCTTAGGAATCCTTAAAATCAAGAATAACATGCATATTTTGTTTACTTAGATTTTAATACCTTTGGGTAAATACAGGAGGTTTATAATTCCTGTTAGCACAACATTAAGCAGCCTATGCTTTTCAAGATATTCATACCCCCAACACTCTATGAAGAGAGAAATTATTTTCTTTGTTCACAGATAAGAAAAACTGAAGGAGGATGTCTACATTACTCAGCTTATACCATCTTCCTTATTTTGTAGTTATACAAATCTTACCTGGGTGTGGCTCCAGACTGAAGTCTAGGCTGAACTGGGTTCCCTACTCGGAGGCTTATGTTCTATTTTTGATAACCATCTCTTATTTGTATCATAGAAAGTCAAGGTCGTGTAGATTTCAGCTGTAGTTAAAATAAATTAATTATTCTTGAAAATTCCTGAAATTAATTCTTCTTGAGAACACGAAGTTCTCAAGCTATATAAGTCAGTGTACATGCTCATAAGTGTCCTTCCTACCCATACTGCTGACCATGAAGTACAGCTATGTTGCCAATAAGAGTAGTGGCTAAACAGAAATAATAGATTCTTCCCTTTTCTAGCTGCTCCTTTTTATAATACATCATCCCAGAAACCACACCATCACACCACCCACAATGCTACCTAATATTTCCTCCTAACTGAGTCTATATTAGTTTCCATGACAAGAAGAAGATAATATCAGGAAGATGAAACCCCAGATGCTACCTTTGTTTTGCCCTTTACCAAAGCAAGAATCCATTCATGATAGAAGGAATCTGGAACAAATACTGACAATACTGTTATGTCTGTTGTGGAAATATGAAACTGAGCTGCAGCCAGTTAAATGTAATCCTTTGCCTCTAAAATAGAGCTGAGCTGGCAAAAGCAGAAAGCAAAACAAGCTGTTGCAATAGTTAGGCAGTAGCCTTCTATCTTAGCAGGCTTTGATGGCATCCCAGCACTGTAGTGAAATCCTAAGTAAAAATTTTGCCAGTGCAGATCAACCAGAAGCCTGCCTTTTCTAAAGGTGGTACCCCTCGTTTATACATTTTGTAAAGGAACCTCTGCACTACTTCCTTATTATTTATTATTCACCTCTTAAGGAGGTGAATGCAGCCCAGCCTAGTAAGGTACACCATAACAGGATGAAGTACATTCTTGCTGTGTTTATGGAGACAGGGTTCATTTAGTTCTGGTTAATGGTCTTTTTATTTTGATGTGTTAACATGAATATCCAATGGACAAAACTAGATGAATAACATTGATTGTAGAATCATAGAGTAGTTTGGGTTGGAAGAAACTTTAATCTCATTCCAACCCGCTGCTGTGGGCACGAACACCTTCCATCAGGCCACATGGCTCCAAACCCTGTCTAACCAGGCCTGGAACTCTTCCAGGGATGAGACGGCCACAGCTTCTCTGGGCAACCAGGGCCCCATCACCCTCAGACTAAAGAATTTCTCCTAATACCTAATCTAAATCTACTGTCAGTTTGAAGTCATTCCCCCTTGTTCAATCACGGCATGCCCTTGTAACAAGTCCCTTTCCAGCCTTCTTGTAGCCACTTCAGACACTGGAAAGGTGCAATAAGGCTTCCCCAGAGCATCCTCTTCTGCATGCTGAACCATCCAAGTTCTCTCAGCCTTTCCCTTTAAGAGAGCTGTTTTTGAGGCGCGCGTGTGCAAACGTGAATCACTCTTGAAAGGATGGTGCCTGAAGATCTGGTGTGCTGGCTTATGGTGATTTTTAGCCAAATGTGGTAGTAGTCGTGATGTAAAGAGTAAATGGATATTACTGTGTGTTCCCCTGTAGACCTTTTTTTATGAAATGCTGGAAAGTAGGCCAGGTTCCCTCACATCAGCAAGTCTACCTCTTTCATCACAGCAAAACATAAAACCGTTTTAGAGACTGCTCCTCATGGCAAAGATGGTAAGCTCCGTAAGGCAGGTGCATCAGAATGTGTCTCTTTCAGGCTGACTTGCTCTGCTGGGCATGGAAGAGCTCAAGAACGGCCAGGAAGGAGGATATTTCCCTCTCCTGTGGGAGCACCGGGCTCCGGCAACGGCGGTTGCGAGCGCTGGGCGGGGGTGCGGCCCCGGCTCCGCCCGGGCCGCGCGCGCAACTGGCGGGCAGCGCCCGCCCCCGGCCCGGGAGTCACGTCCCGCACGTCTCAGTGCGGCGGCCGCGCGCGCCCCGCTGGGGCATCACCGCGCGGGTCAGGCGGGGCCGCGGGCGGGGCGGCTCCGGCAGCCTCTGCCCGAGGGTCGGAGTGCGGCGCGGGGAGCCGGCTCTTCCTCCGAACCGCGGCCGCACCAGGCTCCCTGCGCCGCGTGCCGAGTTGACTTCTCTCCCCCTGAAAATCTTGGACAGTTCTCTTCTGAAAGGAAGAAGCGTGCTGCCAAATAGTTCTTAACGGTGTTTCTTCTCAAAGCCACTCGCCGCTTCATATGGCATGGATGTAGTTTGCTATCGGGGTTCAGCCCTGTTAGGTCTGCAGAGACTGCCTTTATAACAACTTTGCTGTAGACGCAGTAAAGGAGACAGTCCCAGCCTGTGCCCAGAGGCGAATGCTGTAAGGCACTGAATATCCCCACCCAGCACTGTATAAGCAGTCTGGAGAGATTGCCAGTTGCTGTATTTCAACAAAGCGTGCTCATGTATTATTACTAACTTTGTGTTGCTATTAGACGGGTAATGGAAATGAAGGAAAACTGCCCAAACCTTCCCCCAATATTTTCAACCTTCACTTCAAATGAAATATTTGGACAACTTGAAAGCAGCGCGAGTGACAGTACTCCCTGAAGTGCTTCAATTTTACATCTTATTCCTGTTCTTTATACATTTGAGCCGAGATTCATAAAATATTACTTTTTCTTACTGATCATGTAGTAACAACAATGGCAAATATTTGTGTCAGGCAGGCAGCTGTACTGAGCATTGCTTCAGTTACTAACTCCCAGCATCCACAAAAATGGCTCTTGGGGATTTTCATTGCAGTTTATCATTTGAACTTGATGTGTGAAAAATGATAGCTCATCATCATCTCAAGGGGACCTTTCTATCTTTTCAAGATAACAGGGTATCAGGGCTGTACAGCTGTCCTCAGTGGGGAATAAAAAAATCTAGGTGATTAGTCCTCCATTTCACAGAGCATTTGTGATGCAACAGGTCTCCTAAGTGAATAGGCCAGGAGCTTCATGTAAAAAGGTCTTATATAAAATATCTTGCAGACTTTAATGCAGTAATTATTACATATTTGTGACAGTCAGATACACCCCTGAAATGCTGTTACAGCTTCAGTTTTTTGATGAAGCAGTGCTTTGGATGAAATCCAGCTTTGACTTTGAGAGCTGTGCAGGGCCATTAATTTAAAACTCAGCTGCGTGCATCTCATTTTAATGTGCTTTTGCAAGCTTTGTAAAAACCTAAACAAGAAATAGTTAAAATTGCACTGCATTTACAAGACTGTTTTTTAAAAGTAATTCCAAGCCTTAGTTTAAATGGTAGTGCAATTTTAGAATACTAATTGCTTTTTGTTTCTTAGGGAACACACAAGCTTCTTCATCATGGGAGCTGTAGTAGCTGATGATGGTCCCTCAGGTGTTAAAGCCCCTGATGGAGGCTGGGGCTGGGCTGTCCTTTTCGGCTGTTTTATCATCACAGGATTCTCCTATGCCTTTCCTAAGGCAGTTAGTGTCTTCTTTAAAGAACTTATCCGGGAATTTGGCATTGGATATAGCGACACTGCATGGATTTCCTCCATTCTGTTGGCCATGCTTTACGGAACAGGTGAGTAGTTATCTGGTTTTGAAACAGTATTGTTATTACAATTTTTTAATTACAATTATTGTTATTACAGTTATTATTGTCATACAATTAAGTTTGTAAATCTTACAGCCGTTTACAGTCTGTATCATGACTGCATATCATTAGTTGTGTGCAAATAAGGCATTCCAAGGAAGAATTACTAATAATCACATCAATCAGAAGATTTTTTAAGCCCATCCAGTTTATTTAAAATTATGTCTTTGTAAGTCAGTAGCTGCTAAAGATGATGAAAAAGAAAAATCACAAGGCACTATGAAGACAAAAAATATTGACTACAAATAGTCAAAAGTATTTGACTACAAAAGTATTTGACTACAGAGGGAAGGACATTTTTCCTGATTGGCCTGACTTTATGGACAAAGTACAAAACAAGTCAGAATCACTGAAGTTGGAAAGACCTTAGACCTTTAAGATCATTGATTCCTACTATGAACGTTGCACTTTGAAATCTACCAAAGAAATACAAAGTATCAGAAAATCAGTTGTAAAAGTTGGTTTATTGTAGCAACTGTAATTTGCTTTTCTTGCCTAGGTCCACTTTGTAGCGTATGTGTCAATCGCTTTGGTTGTCGCCCTGTCATGCTGGTGGGTGGCCTTTTTGCTTCAATGGGGATGGTGATAGCTTCCTTCTGCACAAGCATCGTTCAGATATATCTAACTGCAGGTGTGATTACTGGTAAGTACTATGCTGAAAATGAGTTCACTTATATCTTATCTTTAGGCTGAAGTTTTGTTTAAGTGAAAAATACCCGAAGCATAAGGATCACCCAACTGGGCTTTTATAAAGATGGCAGATAAGTGTGAAATTAAAAGGTCATTTATTTTTGTTATTAGCATGAAGTGTAATCATAAAGTACAATAACACTATGGGGGTAAAATACTTTGTGTTATCTTGGGATTCTTCTGTCCATTTGGAACAAAACTATTTTCTCTTAAGTCATGAGTCAGAAAAACTGTAATTAGAATATCTTTAACAATGATATTGTAGGCCAGTATTAATTTTTATGTACCCTCTACTACAGGTTTGGGTTTGGCACTAAACTTTCAGCCTTCACTCATCATGTTAAACCGTTACTTTGACAAACGCCGGCCCTTAGCCAATGGGCTATCTGCTGCTGGGAGTCCAGTGTTTCTTTGTGCTCTCTCACCATTGGGGCAGATATTACAGCATGAGTACGGTTGGAGAGGAGGATTCCTTATCCTGGGTGGGATGCTGCTCAACTGCTGTGTATGCGGAGCACTAATGAGACCTTTGGAGCCACCCAAAAAGGCTGAAGCTACCAAAGAGCCAGCTGAGAAGAAAGTGAAGAAAAAACTTCTGGATTTCAGTGTGTTTAAAGACAGTGGTTTTGTAATCTATACACTAGCAGCATCTATCATGGTGCTTGGCCTCTTTGTTCCTCCAGTGTTTGTTGTGAGTTATGCCAAGGATTTAGGGTATCAAGACACCAAAGCAGCTTTTCTTCTGACTATTCTGGGATTCATTGATATCTTTGCTCGCCCAATCTGTGGAATGGTAGCTGGTCTTAAATGGGTTAGACCACGCTGTGTGTACCTCTTCAGTTTTGCTATGATTTTTAATGGTTTTACAGATCTCATGGGCTCTATGTCTGTTGATTATGGTGGACTGGTGGTCTTTTGCATTTTCTTTGGCATTTCTTATGGAATGGTAGGTGCTCTTCAGTTTGAAGTTCTCATGGCTATCGTTGGTACGCAGAAGTTTTCCAGTGCTATCGGTTTAGTGCTCCTGGCAGAAGCTATGGCTGTTCTGATTGGCCCACCATCAGCAGGCAAGTATGCCATTTAGCTCAGAATTTAAAATTGTGTGCATTGCATTCATTTACACAAAATATAAGGGAGCTGAGAAAAAGATGCGAGTCACTCAAGAAGTGCAGATTGTGCTAGTGTTGCACATCTTTCAAAGGCTTTCTGCAGTTGCACTCTGAAATACTCCAAGAAGGGATGGAATAACCTGTTTCCTTCTTGCGTCTATTTCAGGATTGGTTAAACTGCCATATTGAGATGCTGCTATTTCTTTCTGAAACCCTGCACTGATCTTCTTATTGGTAGATAGCTGACAGGGATTCAGAATATGAAACCTGTCAATTTTCTTTGGGAAATATTAGGATACATTTTCTATATCCATGGTAGATTTGGAGGAGGAAAGAAAACATCTGAAGGACAAAATAAAATCCTACAAGGAGGCCTATAAAACCAGACTGATTTAAGGAAGGTGGAGTGCTTCTACTGCACGTCTTACAACCCAAGAATAAGGGGACATGACAAAATAGTAAAATTCATTAATTTGAAGTCAAAACACAAATTAATTACTAATCAAAGAACATACATTTTACAGACCCTGAACTGAAACACACTTTCCCTCCCAAGACCCATCAGGTCACTGCCATAGAATGTTTATTATACCAGACAAGTATTTTTATTATAACAAAAGCCCCTTCATGGGAAAACCAGTATTATGCAGCACTTCCTCCAATCTTCAGGTTTGGAGAGGCACTTCCTTCATATCCTCCCACCTGTTCTTTCACATCCACCGCATCCTGTAAAAATTTACCTTTCCCAGTGTCAGAACCAGTCAGTTACTCCAGACTGACTATTGAATAACATTTTCGTTTTAAGCAGGCAGTCCACTACCCGTGTAGAAAGGTAAATGAAATTGGGAGCAAGAGGATAATGATGATCAGATCATGATACAGATGACACAGATACCATCCATGGATGCACATATTTTTATCTGAAATACAAAGCATCTGTTTGATCTTTCGCATCTGAAGGCGAGGCCAGTTTTACTTTCAGATGAACTGCATGCCTCTGTGTGCAGCAGACTATGTGTTTTGATATCTCATGTAGTGTCAGTGACTGTTAAACTGAACCGAAATAATTGAGAAATATTTTGTTATAAACTCATTTTAATCCTATTTCAAAAAATCTTGTTAGGTAGTCATGGTGATTCTAGACAGGAGAGTCAAAATGCTTTAAAAATCAGAAAAATATTCACTGCAAGATAATCACTTTTGTTAATTACCTGGAATGTTGCCTTTTTCAGGAAAACTCCTGGATGCAACAGGGAGGTACATGTTTGTTTTCATTATTGCTGGAATTGAAGTTACCACCTCAGCCCTTGTATTGGCCTTGGGGAATTTCTTCTGCATTAAGAAAAAATCAGAAGAACCACATACAAAAGAAGAAGCAGCAGAAAGAGAGGAATTAAACAAATGCGAAAACAAAACTCCTGAAGATGCCAAAGTGGACTCTATTGAAGTGGAGCAGTTTCTGAAAGATGAGCCTGAAAAAAATGGCGAAGTTGTAACTAACCCAGAAACATGTGTATGAGCATAACAAGGAACTGAGAAGTGTTTAGAAAAGAAATATTTCCAATGCTATTTATTTTAGAAACAGAAATAGTTTAGGGCTGGGCCATCTGCTTTAGTAACTTGGGGCTAGTCAGCTCATCAGGTCTCTTTGGAAGCTGATTAGCTGGACAACATCTTACCGGAAAAATAGCTTTATTGGTAAAAGGTGGAACATTGTGGTTATGTATTTTATGTAAACTAAAAAAGCTTTTCTGAACACAAGTAGGCTCTTGCTATGCATCACCAGAAACTGCTCACTTGGAAGATACGGGAAAAGCATATTTTCAGAAAAGTGGAATTATGTTTTCAGACAATATTGATGAAATTGCTGTGTTGTGTGGCAAAATATAATTTCCCTACGTTCTCTGTGAAGGGAAAAGAGTTTGAGATGGATAAAAATCTCAGGAACTTAAAGGTCTCCATTAGGTTTTAGAATTTCTTACCTTTTTAGATTTTTTTTAGATAATTGGCTCAGCCCTAATTTAATTTTGGTAAGATCTGTAACTTTGATTTATGTAAATGCATTTCTGCCTAAACCTGTAACCTTTGCAATAATCACCTGGAAATCCTGTTTTTGGAAAGGCGCATTATAGACAGTGTCCTCAGCAGATCACACAAGTGGTATTCTGAGATAGTACTAAAAAAACCCCAAACAGCAGAATGGATCCTGACAGACCCTGAGGAAACAAAATTAGTCCACAATTCCATGCACTGTTTTCAGTAAAATTTCCCTAGAGCATTGAAAAATATTACAAGTAACATGGACAAGATGATCAGTAGAATAGTCTGAAAAAGTGTCCATTTTGCATACAAAAGAAATGATGGTGCAAGTTTCCGGATGACTTACAGAGTGGATAGACTTTGGGAAGAGAGTGAACTACTTTGAAACATGTTAGTCATCCATAAAATGCAATGTTAGCATCATGGAAAGGTTTTAATATGTTTAGTTTTGAGGTTTTTTTCTACCCCATTTATCCCACTTCCCTACCCCCCAGCTTAATCTATAGAAGTTCAAAGTGCCATTCTTGCTGTTTGAGGAAACATGATAGAACTGTTGATAATTTTTATGATGGCATGGTACTGAATAGAAAAGGAAGGCAAAAGAAAGGCATTGTATTTTTTTTCCCACCCAAAACCACTCAAGAAATGTAACTTTTTAAAATATAAAATCATGCTACTGCATCTCATCTCTTAAATCTGCTTATAAAAAACTGAATAGGCTTTGTAACTGCAGTAACAATCTTCAAAACAGACTAAATGTAACAGATTCAATTTTCTTAGTAGTAGCAAAGGAATATTGGCTTTCAGGTGCCAAAATTGTTCTGCTTAATAACTGAAAACTGAAAGACCCTAATCCCTTACAACTCAGTATCCACTTAAAATTTCTAACGGAAACAAAGTGCCAAAACCAAGAACCATTCTCTAATGAATGATACCAACTTCCATTTTGGAAGTTTCTTCAAAATGGTTTTGCATTGTTAGGACAACCTTGCACAGAAATCGGAAGGTTAGAAATATAACTTTAAAAAGAAATGAATGCTACATAGAATAAACTGGTTTTACATCCTATGTAGTGCATTATTTTAAAGTCTTATTAATTTAGTGGCAGCAATTGTAGCGAATGGTATTTCCCAGTTGTAACAGCATGCTTACTGAACTTAGCTCCACTTTGCTAAAGACTAAATTGGTACTTGAAGCACAACACTGATAGCTCCAGAAGGCAAGAGAAAAACTGAATCCACAGAGTAATTTATTATACCCTTGGAGGCTGCTTCAGATGATACATGAAAGCCTGATACAGCTTTCAGATTGGAGTTCCCTGTTGTTTCAAAAAGCAGAAACTAAAAACCTTTCCAAAGGTGAATTCAGATTCTCAGACAGCCATTTTTGACTTACTGTGTGCTTTGATCACTGGATTTCTTTGCTAGATAATGCTATGCAGTTATCACAGAATGAAATGGTTATTCTGCAAATTGTCCAGACTGCTTTATAGGTGACAGAATGTAATTTGTGCTTATCATACTGACTTTCCAGACTATGTTTCATTTTCCATACATAATACTTTTACAGTTAAGCTGGAAAAAATTTTATGTTGTAATTTTATGTGATTTGAGACAGGAAAAGAAGTTAGGAAGACAAGGAGACACAGTTCAACAAGAAACCATAAATCATCTTGTAAGCCAAACTGGTGTTAATAGAAAGGCCTCATTTGCCAATACAAGTTATTTTCTTCCACTCAAAGACCAATCCCATTGACTGGTACTGCCAATGCTCTTGTGCTGCTTTCAGCACAGGCCTACCAATGGCTTGCAGTATTTATGACAGCAGGAGATGCTTACTGAATGACAGTGGTCAAATCAAAGGACTCCTTTATTGACTGTGAGGAAAAAAAGGGTTAGAATTTAATTCACTAAGCAGTTTAAAAAAAACATATTATCAGTGTAAAATCTTTTATCATTTTAATTAATTGCAAGAAGCATCAATACAAAGGTGAGAAACTCCTAACGTAGCTCTCTTAGCAACATCCAAAGTGGCAGGCTTGAGAGTACTTCAGAGTTTTAGAGCCAGTTAAGCTCCTTGCTCTCATTCAGTTCCACTCAAGGTAACACCGAAGTGTGTGCTAGCCCTCCAGTCCTCCTTCTGTTCAGCTGCCTTTATCTTCTTGGAAAGAGATTCGTTAAACTGATGGGAAGGAAACCTCCATGCCAGATATCCAGGCTGAACACCTGCTGGCCATTACACTAGACTGGGCTGAAGCATGTACCCAACTGCTCCAATAACCCTTTGTGTCCATGTCAATACATCTCCTGTTTTATAGATCTCTCTCCTTCTACCCCAGTGTGTTAAAAACTCAAAACCAACCAAAACTAAACCCCACAAGCATCTAGTCCTTAGGTTCCCAGCACTGTCCAGCCAGGCTCCTTTTTAATTTAACTCTGCTTACTGTAAATATTTAAATAGATTGATAAATATTTAAAAAAAATATTTTGTATATTTAAAAGCAAGGAACTGATTTAAAATTCTTCCAGATACTTTGCTACTCTATTTCTTTAATCTCAATACCACTGAGATGGCCCTTAAGAGCGGTCTGCGAGATGTGCTCATCCACATATTTTGAGGATGTACACGTCGAAGCCATAAAGCATTGCTAAGGAGACATTGATTGCTCAGGGTCACAGGCAGAACAGTTTCATGCAACATCTACCCAGATGAACCTTTGTTCCACCTTCACCTGATTAAAATTTTGTGATTTGAAAAATGGGAAAAGGAAAAGGAAGGGAATGTAGGTAATTATGCAACCAAATTGCGAAGCATCCAAAGATTATAGTTTACTCCTACATCATACACTATTGAAACATATATAATTTCTTTTGACACACAGATCATGAATATATCTAAGAAGTCTGGAAAGTAAACAATCAAAAAACCAAAACAGTTTTCCAAGATTCTTTCTCTGAAAGTAGTGAATAGTCTTTTACCCCGCAGGCTAGCGAAATTTTTAAAGCATTTTGGATCTTCACACATTCTATAAATTGTGTACTATAGGATTTATTGGCAAAGTATTGTATGATTGATTATGTAATGGGTCTTAGGAAAGTAAGGGCCTGATGCAAGGAGATGAAATGTGCATAAATGCCAGTAATACACAGAGACTAGATAAAAAAGAATACGTGTGTTTGCACATACATATGTACATATGTGTGTATATACATACATACATACATGAATAAAAATATATACGTAAACACGCAAAATACCCACAGGAGTAGATTACAGACAGTTTGCCCATTTATAAGACAGTGAGCAGAGTTAAAATTATTTTCTTCCTCCTATACAAAGATCAGTTTGCTTTTTTGAAAATTCTAAATTAAATATTTTGTACCCATTTGGAGCCTAGAAGACCTCCGCAGAACTAGAAGTCTTAAAGTAATGCAGCTGTTTCAAAATAAGCCAGTTCCCTAAAGTTAAGACTTGAGATGGATGGTATGAAGGTATGGTGTAAAGGACTGGAGAGATTTTGTGCTAATATTAAATTCCATCTACACAAATGGGTATTAGGCAATGTAGAATCATTCTTTAAAATAAATTAGAACATTCCCCTAATCAAGCAACCAATCTTCAAAATGAAAAAGCAAAATTCATATATGCCCTATTGGCACATCCCAAAGAAAATGTTTAGTTTGGTAGACAATTACAAAAGGAAGAATTTCAGAATGCAAACTCTTACATGTTACAACATGTAAGTATTGACTTATGTAGTGTGTCTGTGTCTCTCTGCCACACTCGTCTATAGGATTATGGGAAGCAATTAATTTTGTGCGAGATGACATTTTGTTTCTTGTTAATGCACTTTAATGTAATGTGTATATTTATACTTAGTAATTTTTTTTATGCTTTTCTAGTAAACTGTTGCAAATGTAGTGAATAAATAAATATCTGATTGTCAAAAACTGTGGGTTTGAGAAAATAAGCTCAGAAAAAAATAGCTTTAGCACCCCAATATAGATATTAGGCTTCATTTGCACATACCTATTAAACAGCTATACAGGGACAAGAGTGTTTATAGAGAAGAGCTGACACTCAGCTGACAGGCAGCCAGAATTTAATGTGGGCAAGGGGACTGCTTTTGCCATGACTCATAGTTTGGCCAATTCCAAAATGGATATGTGCTTCTGCTGTAAGTGATCCTGAAGACTACTTTAGAGCATCATCTAATTTAAAATAGCAGCAATTAATTTTGTGCTGTGCAAAAAATATTAATGTTCTCCTCCGAACAGTGCTCCAGATTTTGTCTGCAGGTAAAGTTTTATTAACTGTCTTCAGTTATAAAGCCCAAAATATTTTGAACACTGACATGTTGGCAAGCTGTCTGTACTGTCAAGTGATGCTCTTCAGAATTTGAAAGCTCCTAAGAAAACACAGTGCAGGCATACATTTATGTTGTGGGTTTTTGGCTCCTATGGTAACTCAGCTAGGACTAGTTCCTCAAGGTATAATCTCAAGGCTACATCCAGGTGAATCAAAATTACAAGCAGTGTAATTCACAAGCAAGACCGATCTTTTGGGATCTGAAGATACATGCTTGTGCTTAATTCTGTGTGTCAAGAGATCTTTGAGAAAACTTTCAAAGCTCACTTTAAAAAGTTTCTCTGTATATTTACACTGAAAAGGTCACAGGTCTAGTTTACATAAACACATCCTCCCCCTTAGTATTTGAATAGATACACAATTACTTTTTTATGGTAGTTTAATTAAATTGGCAAGACTTAATGTGTAATCAAATGCTTTGCAACCCAATGGCCAAACCAAGCCATATACTGCTGCAGTAATTAATATTACTCAGTGGACTAAAATGACAGAACTTACTAGCATGTAGTCAGCCCACACTTGTGACAGAAAACCAGAATTTATCTTTGCCTCTGGCTCTCTTTGAGTATGAAAGAAAGAAGTAGGGCCAATCACTGTAGGGGAAAATGTGCTTGATCTGATTTGCACAGCTGCTGTTCCCTGCTGCTGGACCTGTTGAAGAAAGTACTCCTCTACTTCTGGAAGAGTAAACAACCTTGACAACAGCAGAGGCACCGCAAATGAGAAGCAACAGCTTTGGAATGGATTGTTTTAGCAGCTTTCTCAATGCTTCTGAAACAGAGCTCATTTTTGTGCCAGTTAAAATGCTTATGCTCTTAAACGCATTTTGCTAGTGACACAGTCAGTGAGATCAGCAGTCCTGTATTTGTCTGAGAATGTATGGCAAATTAAGATACAGAGTAAAAAGCTACTTACCTCTAGATATACACTGTTATTTCCTTGACTGAGCTCCGTATTTGCTTCATCATGTCAGCAATATTTCAGCTGGCAGCCTTCCTCACTGCTCCCAGATGAATACTTCAGAGCATTAAGAAAGGATAGCTTTTGCTCTTCTGACTTTTCATTTACTACTCTTTCAACAGTTTAAAACCTTTCAAAATAAAACTCTGAACCCAATGAAAAAGTATATCCAGATTTTAGTATTTAAAACTCTTAAACAGCAAAAGACCTTCTGAGTCTTGTTGAAAAACGTGCCTTAAGATCGATTGATGACGTGTCAGACAAACAAAATACAATTTTTTTGGCCGTGAGAGCAGAGAAACATTTGCTCTTTGGGGTCATCTAAGAAAAAGACCCGTGCATGACCTCAAATTACCCTGGTTTATCCTTTCCTTAAGAATTAAGGGAAATACCAGAAGCTGTGTCCTGCCTTAGTGCCTGCAACGCTTGCAGGTCCGAACCAAGCTGAGGACCGTAACTGAACAATTTTTTTTTTCTTGTAGTGCTCAGGACTAAGTATTTTCTTTTTAGTGTATAATGTACCAAATGAATTCTTGTTCCACATCCCATCCCAAACATCCTGGATTGGTCACGGTAAAGACACTGTAGACTAGGGCTTAATAATTTAAGATGATCTGCGACATTTTCCCCTTTTTCATATTTCTCTTTGTCCATTAGGCATACATATATATCTCAGACCTATACCTTAAGCATTTTGAATCAAGAACTGCCCAAAATGTGATTAACAAAGAACATTTTAGGCATATTTTTGTAGATTCTGTATGTACAGTTCTCCGCTCATTTTCTACTATCCCTCTGCCTGAAGCATATAATGGTTTTGACAGAAGAACCAAACCATACTAGTCTTAATAATATTAAGCAAGGAAAAAAACCCACCAACATCTAAGAAGTTGTAAAGTGTTAATACTGTGCAAATATCTGCTGAAAAGGTCGGTATGATTTGGCTGTGAAACAGATTCTTACTGAAGACCAGGCCTCTGAGCACTCTCCTTGCACAAAAGTATTGAACAATACACATAGTCTATACCAATTCAGGTTCAGACAGTCACTTAAATCTACACATATGCATGTAAAATCAATACCTGTCACTTGAATGAATCAAAGGGAAACATACTGTTTTTAATAACAAAATACCGCATTCTTTCACAGTAAAACCTTTTTATTATTGACCTAACTCATCCAGTGAATTTTAGAAGCTGCTGTAGGATTAAGTTCATGATGGATTACACTTGCTCACAATCTCAAAGCTTAAATTTTGATTTCTGAACAGATGGCCCAGCACAATTAAAAAAACAGTAGCATTGTTTGTTTTAATTTGGTATTTTGTACACAAAGTGCACCTCTTGTAAAGCAAAAGTCAAAGAACAAAATCAACACCTTTTTACTTAATTATTTTAAAAGAGAAACTAAATATTTTTGAAATCAACATGTATGCTCCTCTAGCCAATGCTATACTCAAGGGTCTGGGACATGAGGAAACAAAGATAAGTAGTTATGCTCATAACATTTTTCCTACTGGAAACTATGACTTCATCAACATGCCTTCCTCCAAAGAGTACTTTGAATATTTTCATGAAGCTAACATGGAATACATGGACTCAAATGTTTTCTCTTAATAGCTCTCTTAAAGCAGAGGATTTATTTTCTTTTTTTTTTTTAAAGTACTTGTACCACAAAAACTCAAGGACTCTGTAACCACTCAAGATTATGTAAAACAGCGGCACAGGTGGTATTTTCCATATAAAAGCATATACACAATTTTAAGTGAAAACCATGAGAAGAAATTAAAATATCCTTCCAACTTCTAAAGGTCTGAAAATAAGAAAATACAGAGGGTTCCTGAAGGTGCGCCTACCCTCACGTTATAATAGACTTTTGAGAATCACATAGCAAAATCTGGAATTTTATTATACAGGGCACCACTGTGAGTACAGCTCACTATTTTTCTTGCCTTTATCTTAGCTACCATAACTGATCTAATCTCAATTCCCCTACTAGACTTTCTTATCAATACCCTGCATTACTTGATACGCAAAAGCTTTTGTACAAAATTAAAAACTTCTGGAAAAAAAAGAAGTATCCAAACAAGAACATTTACCTTTAAATTGGCAAAAAGGTATGCTTTCTGTGAGCAAAGTAATTAATGCTTTCTCTTTCTTCCTGTACACCCCAGGATCATAACTACCAAACTCTTTCACTGAAAGTTTTGCTACCAAGACAGTATCTTCAAATGTTTGCAACTGACAATATTCTTTGCAAGTACAGAAATCCCTTGAAAAAAAGAAAAAAGAAGAGAGAAATGAGAAAAGAGAAGAAAAAAAGGAAGAAAAGAGAAAAAAGAAAAGAGTTGCATCAGGTAAATGGTGAAGATTCATTGCAAGTCAGTAAGTTACACCAAGAAGAACAGAAGTTATTATGAATGTATTTACACAACTGTTAAGTTACACAAATACAGTGGTAGTACAAATGAAGTGCTTTGAGATACTGGTTTGTACACAGGTTTATACAGACAGTCCAACTATTTTCTGCATGATGGAATTTAGCTATTATGAGGACAAAAACTGCCCACAAGTGAGTACAATTCTAGAAATCTGCAGTCAACTTTTAAGTATAGTACAGCAATCTAATGGTCCAGATACATAGGAAATAAAAAGGCTGTTTTTTTCAGTCCCTCAAACACTACACTATTAACCACAGGTATTTACAAGAAAAGCACAGTGAAGTGTAAAACTGCTCAAATGGTAGTGCACATGCCTAAAATACCGAAGTCTATCGTAACTGAGGAAATAACTCTCTTATGCAAACTTACCAATCAATCAAATTCTTGCACTTTTCCACTATACTCTCCCCAAACACACATTTCCCCAGTCTGACCCAGAGTACACACAAGCAAATAGCTAATGTTATGAAAGCATCCAAAGAAGAATGATAATTCTTGTTACGGGGACTTTTGAGAGGGGCAAAAAAGAATTTGTAAACACCCAAAAAATAAAAACTACTCTTCATAAAAATCTACAGACCAATATACCTTTAAAAATTGTCTCCATTTCTCAAAATACCTAACTGTTCAAACAAAATCTCTGTACATACCTTCCAGCACAGAACTTCCCATAATTTCAGTCATAAAGAGTTCTGGTACTGTTCCAAGTACCGTAAGGACAGAACACGTACTTTTACAAGACCATTTACAGTAACAGACAGTATGAAGAATTTCCCATATTTCATAACCAACAGGAGCCAACAATACCTGCAACAACCTGAGCATGTTTAGTCATTCATGCCTAGCTAAATTACTCTGGGCATTCTCAGGTTAAATATACTTAAGAATTAAATATGATATGCATCTGAATTGTAAAAATTCTCAAGATTTTATGGCAAGAATAGGTTACTATGTTTGTGAGGGTGTTTAGTTTTTGTTTTTTTTTTGGTATAAGAATTCCTTTTTTGAGTCTTGGCATGTAACAGAAGGCCTAAATCACTGTATTTATTTATAAACATGTGGATACTGAATGAAACATGCAAATTCTCTGAAGATTCAGCAGCAATGTCTATTTTGCACTTGTAACAGTCTCCAAGCTAATCAGCCTCAGCAGAGAAGAAACAAAATTTTCTGAGTAAAAACAATGTTTGAAAGTATCCATTCACCCAAACTAAGCAGAAAGACAGAACAAGCTTTCTAATTCTAAATCCCTCAAGTGTCAGTCTTTTACTTTGTTCTTAATGTTCTTTACAAAAAAAGAAATTCATCATTACAATCTCTACTATACTTAAGACTCTCCTGCAGGGTATTTAGTTATCCTCTTCTATGAAACACAATGAGTATTAAAAAATTCATTTGTGCTACACAGAAAGTTAAATGTCCAGTGTGAATGAAGACAGCAAACAGTAAAATAAACTTCTAACAGTTTTAAAATCTTCATGAAAAAACCAACTCAGAATGGGACAATACGTGAAAGTAAACAATTTAAATAACAGCAGATGGTTTTGATTCATTTACATGTTCCCTGGCAGACTAATCTTTTAAACAAGAAATTTCAAGTCATTATCTTTAGTTCAGGTTTGTTTATACTCTACATTTTTAAATCAGACAAAAGCAAGAGTTCTTTACAGAGAAGTAAGCCAATAATTTTAGCAAAATGATACAAAAAACTTTCTTAAACCAAGTAAAAGATTTATAGTTACAGTAGAATAATAAAAAGGGAGTAAAGTCTGCCGCCTGTGGAGGGAAAACTGAAATGGCCATCCAGTAACAGGCGGTGAACTCTGTAAACCATCTTTCTTTTCCAGCCCTGTTACCACAGGGTTCTCTTAAGGTCATTGGGTTTCTGGCAAAAGCGTCCTGTAATGGCAGCTGCTGGAGTCTCTGCATGTTCCTCCAAGAGCTTTTTAGGTCACATGGAGAACTCCAATTTCCGCTCTAGTTTAGGGTATATTTGCTAGTAAAGCCATTGGTAACATGGGAGATCAGCCATGCATTATCTGCCCTCCATGGCAAAATAATTTTCACCGGTGCACAGCAGACTGGAGAACACTGGTAGTAACCCGAGCAGGAATCTACCAAAGCCAAAAAACAAGACAACATCAGCACATATCCTTCCACTTAACATACAAGTGTCTTGCAATGTACTTCTAAACTATCAACTGCCAAAATATAAGTGTGTGAATTTAAAATTCAGTGAGGAATATAATGTTTCACATCCACCTATAGCTACACAAAGTTCCCTACCATTTTCCTCTTTTATTAGAAGTTAACATGGAAAATTCACCTTTCCAGTCAGAGGGCATGTTTTGAAGAAAATTAGACAGAGCATAAACATGTGCAGAAGAACGAACCAACCAGATCAAAACACTATCAACGCACATTAATAGACTCAATGGATAATTAATTTTTTAAAAATATTAAGAAGGTAAAAAATAAATTCATTATTTTCAATAGCTTTTCTCTGTCCATGGGACACTGTGTTAAAAGATACCTCTTGTATTTCCATAGCTTGACCTACTGAAGTAAGCGTAGCATTATTTCTTACCACTTTCACCGTGAAAGTGAAAAACTATACATCTCCGCAATTTAAGAAGCAAGAAACATCTAAGTAGCTGGATCGGTATTCAGTATTCGTTTCAGTTGTGAACAACTACAAATACTAAGGCATACAGTATAGGCCAACCAATGTAGCCACATACCAGACTAGACCCGAATGTGCATGTTTCCTGCATACAGGCTTTTCAATGCAAAGCTTTAGGTTTACTTTTTTGCATTTTTTGTAACATCTATTTTTTTACTAAGATCTGATAACTGGTCTTTAAAGTGCTAAGCTGTCATTTACAGTTGGATCTTTTTAATGATATACAATGTTTGAGAAGCAGGTTGTGCAGAGTCAGCCAAGCACACAAAGCAGAAGGAGAAAACAGAAGAGAAATAGCAGGACTCTTCACCAACTAGAGATACAGGATTAATGCAAGCTTAAGCTTTATAGAGAAAGTGAGACAGCAGACAAGAGTTACACAACAATTTATTAAGGAACAGAAAAATCTCACAGCTTTTTTTTTAATATATAGCAAATCAAAGAAGCTCTTGAAATACTTAAGAAAAGTATCCCTCAGCCACTAAGGTTCAGATTCCAACTGAAAGCTGTTATTTCTCATATGAAACCTATTATTGCCAAAAGCAGAACAGACTAAAAAGCCAAAAGCTGCACACAGAAAGGCAGAGACTTCTACTGCACTGAACAGTGGAAAGGACTTGGTAATATCTAAATTCAAGTCTGCCTACCTCTGAGATGCTCATGGTCAACTATTCCTGTTAGTATGTGAACGTTTGTTTTAAATATAGATCTGAACAGATCTGAGTTTTTTAAAATGAGAGTTCATAAGGCATGGAGAAGAATATAAAACAGTGAAAAATGGACATGGCTGTAGTAGAACATTCCATTAATGAAAAGACAAGACAGAGCCTCATTTGAGCAATACTGTCAATTGAGTCTTCATACAGGTAATTTTGCTTTTATGATTCTGAAGCAGATCTGTTTTTTAATGGATGACATACTGCTGCATCAATATCCTTGGAAAGACACGTAATTCTCATACAGCTAATATTTTGACTTGGTTATTTTACTTTATTGTTGATACTTGAACAATTTTAGGGACCTTTTAAAGTCACATTATTGTCAACTCTGCTTAAAAGTCCAAGTGGAACAGCAGTAGTAACTCAGCTTTTGGAAAGACATTTGCTTTTAAGTTAGAGAAAAATCAGTGCTTCATCAAGCATCTGACCAGAAGGCACAGATACAATATGAGATCACATGAGTAGAAGAAGCAAAGTCGGATGTTTCCAAAGAGTTTTTTCCCCATCCCATACAATGTTTTGGTGTCGAATGAGAAGCACTCACCCAGTGCTGCCTTCCAACGAAAGGAGACGAGCAGCTACTTGCCATGGTGTTCGAAAGGAATGCTATTCTGAGGTAGGGGAAAAGACAGCAATTTTTAACAGTTCTACTGCCCCAATATATAAAGATGTCTTAATAAAAATCCAACCTGAACTTGCAGTAGCAACTCTATCTTTTGAGAAGCTCTGATTTCAGACTTCTATAAGACATTTCCATCATATTAAGAGGTGCGTAAAAGAAACAAATCATTAATCCTCAAAGGAAGCTGACAGGGTCAGAAGAACAACACAGAGTATGATGCCTATTAAGATGGGTGGAGAAAGATTTGTGGATACAGAAATGAAAAATGAAGAAGCACTTGAAGTATGGCACAACACTTAAGTTATTCAATGCCAGTGTTGGCTACAGTCTTTTAAAACCTTCTTCTATCAAAGAGCCATAATCAAATATTTCTTTGTGCAGCACTTCAATCTTTCCTTTCAACTACAGAGAATACCTCTATTACCAATTGGAATTTGCCACAGCTTTGACTGTTGGGTGCTGAACATGTTACATTCAAGAAAAAAAATATTAAACAACTTACTGTGTAACCATGAGCAGTCAGACTGAACCTTTCGTTGAAGGAAATGAAGACTACTCACCCATAACTAGACTCTTGAGATGATCATGCTTTCAGGATTCAGTCTGTGCACGTGGACGAGCAGAACTGATTCAAAGTAGTTTTTACCAGAATACTCATTACCTCATTTACTACCTCCTTTATTACACCTCTTAATGTTTAAAAACTTTGTGTAAAGGAGACTTAGGGAACAACTCAGTGTTCAGGAGCAGATGAATCTTTTAACAGTTGGTATGATTTTCTGTCTAACACACTGCACACAGAGCTGAAATTTAGGTTTGCTTTAAACTTGAACACACCACTTAGAAATGAATCGAGTCTCTATGCAAAGGAGGAGAGATGATCTACTTATTTTAGAAGTTGTTTCAGTAGGTAACTACTTTCACTTAGACCTCTATTTTGCCTTTCTTTACTTGTGAGTGGTTTTAATTTTATGTGATAGGTTCTTCACATATTTTCTCCTTAAACATTAATTCCTGTTAAAATCATTTGGTCTCAAACACCACACCAACTCCCTCATGACACTTTCTTAGCTTTCAGTACAAACTGAAAGAAGTAGATTTGAAACTCTTACACTGTACAATCTGTTCTCCCAATCCATCTAACTAATGACACAAAATAACATGTCCACCTCTGTTCATTACTGTATCATACATAGGAGGAAATTGTGCCTTTTCATTACGGAAACCACACTAACTTCTCCAACATTACATCTGCCTCCTTAGTCATTACTTACCACAGATACAGCTCCCCCATACAGGAAAACAGCCTCCACTTCTTCATCCTAACCAGAATTTGGAGTACTTCAGGAATACACATTTGAATGGACTGTGCTCGACCACTCAGCTCCCACTGATGTTTATCACTGTGAACTCACAACTTGCAGGTTTTCTGCTGTTGCATTCACTTCATAGAATCCAGAAAAGTACTGAATTACATGTGCCATAGAATTTACATAGTTTCATTAGAAACACTTAAATTTCACGAACCACTTCATAACACACAGCAGTACTTCAATAAATGCTTGTTACTTAGTGTTAGAAACTGCATGTCTTTTTTGAGAAGAATGACTTAGGTGCTATGCAGACACTATCTTGGATGCCGGCAATGACATCTATTTTGCTATGCTTAGCAATTACCATTTTTCCATGAGCATTAAATTTCTCTGAGAATGCCTAGTTTTCGTAATAGAACTGCAGTTCCTATTATCAAATTTCTCTGAGAATGCCTCCTTTTCCTAAGAGAACTCTGGTTCCTATTATTTGCATTCACAGCCTTAGTTTTTCAGTTTCAGTCTTATTTGATCAGAATTCAGTTTGGAAAAAAGAAAGATAAACACGTGGAGTAGTCATCTTTAAGAACTCTACTTAGAGGCTAGTAGCTTTCCTTGTCTGAATAACATCTGTACATTTCATTGTCCAGAATTTAACAAGCAGCAACCTGTCCTTTAGATAAATAGAGGTGGAGATTACAGATGCACTGTTGCATTACCAAACCAAAGCATAAAGTAAATGAAATAACAAAACTAATGTCTCAAATACTTGAGGTTTTCCTAAGAACAAGGTATACAGATAATGGAAAACTCATGGCTATAACTACTGACCTGGCTAACATCAAAGGATAAATTCTGATTACAGAAGAGCTACTTTAGTATTATGAAAACTGTAAAGAGCATAAGCTATCAACGCCTACAACTTGCACCATCCTGCCTGCAAGAGAGTGACAACTGGGAAAATGAAAAGTGAATTTTCTCTAGCAAGCTCAAGCAGTAGTGTTATAAGCTATAGTCTAAGTAAAGTGTTTCAGCCACACCACTCAAGTTGCAGAAGATGAAGGCAGGGATTGGGAAAATGAAAACCATCCACTGCGGAAGATGACTGGCTTTGGGACTGTTTAAAGAACCTGAAAATGCACAAGTCTGTGGGACCTGATGACACATGTCCATCCACAGGTTCTGAGAGATCAGGCCGAGTAAATGGCTACACCACTATCCATCATATTTGAGATGTCATGGCAGTCCAGTGTAGTTCCCTCTGACTGGAAAGGGGAAACCATAACCCCCAGTTTTATAAAGGGAAATATGTCACACCTCAGTGCCTGGCAAAGTCATGTAACAGATCTTCTTGGAAACTATGTTAAAGCACATGGAAAATAAGGAGGTGACTGGTGTTAGACAACATAGCTTCACAAAAGCTGAATTGACTCCAACAAATTTGGGGACTTTTTACAGTGTGGCTAAGCAGTGGTGGATGAGAGAAGAGCCACATGTATCACCCAGCCGAACTTGTTCAGAGCACTGGATGCTGTGTTGCATGACATCCCTGTCTCTAAACTGCAGAGACACAGATTTGACACATGGACCACTTGGTGGATAAGGAACTGGCTGGATGGTTGCACTCAAAGAATTGTGGTCAGTGAGCTCAATGTCCAAGTGGAAAACAGCGATGAGTGGTGTTTGTCCCTCAGTATTGGGACCAGCGCGGTTCAAAATCTTTGTCAGCAACATGGACAGTGGAAACAAGCGTACCCTCACCAAATGTGCTGACAACAACAAGCTGTGTGGTGCAGTCAACCGGCTGTAGGGAAAAGGATGCCATCCAAAGAGACCTTAACAAGCTTGAGAAGTGGGTCTTTGGGAGCTGCATGCAGTTCAACAAGGTCAACTGCAAGGTCCAGCATGTGGATCAGGTCAGCCTCAAGCATAAGTACAGGCTGGGTGAAGAATGGATGGATCGTAATTAGCTCTGGGGAGAAAAACTTGGGTGTGTTCATAGATTAGAAGCTCAACATGACTCAGCAATGTGCACCTGCAGCCCAGAAAGCCAACTATGTCCTGGGCTGCATCAAAAGAAAAGTGACCAGCAACTTGAGAGAGGGGATTTTTACCCTCTATTCTGCTCTTGTGAGACCCACGTGGAGTACTGTGTCCAGTTCTGGGGCCCCCAACACAAGAACAAAGCTGACAATGTTAGAATGAGTCCAGAGAAGAGCCACAAGTTGACAACAGTGCTGGAGCACCTCTCCTACAAAGACAGGCGGAGAGAGTTGGGGCTGCTTAGTCTGGAGAAGAGAAGATGAAGACTTTGGGGAGAACTGAGAGTAGCCTTGCAGTACCCAAAGGGGGCTTGCAAGAAGGCTAAAGAGGGGCTATTCTCATGGCATGTAAAAGTGCACATAGTGGCAAGACAAGGGTGAACGGCCTTAACCTGAAGGAGGGTAGATTTATTTATTAGGAAGAAATTCTTTACTATAAGGGCAGTGAGGCATTAGACCAGGTTGCCTAGATAGGTTGTGGACTCCCCATCTCAGGAAATGTTCAAGGCCAGGCTGAATGGGGTTCTGAGTAACCTGGCCTATTGGAAGGTTCTCTGCCCATGGCAGGGAGGTTGGAATGAGGTGATCTTTAAGGTCCCTTCCAATCCAGCTCATTTCCCCTGCAAATCTCTCTTTCCCTCCAAATGCAACAGGCCCATGGGAATCTGTTCAAATTATACTAGTTACACACCGTTATTTGTTCACCATGAGTAGATACCAGCAGTGGTTCACTGTCTTAAGAACTAAATGAATACAGCAGTCAATGAATTATTAGTTCTAACAAACTCAAGAGAAGATACTGACTAGGCCGCTTTTGAGACTGTAAAGAAGTCAACCAAGCAGTCCTGTACTTGGAGCAGAGTGTTAAAAAGAGCAGGTATGGAATGTGCCATTAAGCCAGATGGTACTATGGGCCCATATCACAAATTACACATCTGGATGTTTAAAGACCACTCAGAAAACAGCCCAAAGACCACTCAGAAAACCGCTCACTGCTCTCACAATGTTCACATTCTACAGGCCAGGCAGAACCAAAATGGATCTACAAGACCAACTGTATTACTCGTATTTTGAAATGTTTACAATAGTGTCACCTGCACAATGAGCGACGCGTCACAAACGTAGCAAAAACATTAAAGATGTACTTGCACCTAAAACAATCAAGGGGCATTGCTACACTTCTGTCTGTTACTGCTATAACTCATTTATGTGACTGTTAACAGAGACAAAGCATCTGAGATTTGCTCAGACTGCCAAAGATCTGGCATATACATTTTGCCACAAAACCATCTTTATATTAAAGTAAATGTTCAGGGAGAAGTCTGCATCACAGCCTCACATAATATTCAAGGTCAAAAAGGACTCCTGGAAATCACGTAGCCCAATCCCACTGCCCAAAGCACAGTCAACTAGAGCAAGACACTCAGGACAATGTCCAGTTGGGCTCCAAGTAATTTGGAAAAGGGAGACCCCACAACTTCTTTGGGCAACCTGTTACATTCCTTGCCCACCTTCATAGTAAAAAAAAAGTTTCTCTGTATGTTTAAACGGAATTTCCTGTATTTCAATTTGTGCCCGCTCTCCATAGTCCATTCACTGGATATTGCTGCAAACAGTCTGGTTGCACCTTCTTTACATTCTTCTAACAGGTATTTATGAAATTTACACGATCCATAACTATGCACAATTCTCCCCTTTGTTTTCAAACTATTTAAAAATATTTAAACGTGAGAATTTCTGGTGGCAAGAATAGCAGTTCAGTGAACAGTACAAGATGGTGAAACTTGTACCAAAGCCAGTACAGAAAACCTCACCTACACTCTATTCTTGCCCAGTCATTTCTGTTCCTGTTCATCCCTTGTGCAAGCATAAGTATCTGTCCAGCTACATGGTGAAACAAATCATTCAGCTCAAACTCCCCGCCACCCCAAATGCCACTTGGCTTTTATCACAATGGAATTGTTTCTCCAACCCACTTCACTCTCAGTCTTCGTTAGATTGGGATGTCCAGTCTGAATATCCATATCCACCCGGCCTCCATCTAAAAAACTGTTCTTTCAAGCAGTAAGATTTCATACGTAAGAACATGTACTATCCAAAAGTAATTAACTCTGCCAATTAAATGATGAAGCTAAAAGGAACCAAGTTAATTTTTTTCAATGTGCTCTGTCAACAAGGAACAAGTCCCTGGCAAAAATGATGCACTTGGAGCTCCTGCACAGTAGTGAGGCATGATGGAAAAACCCCTAGGTCACTGCAATAGTCCCCCTAACATACTGCTTTCCCAGAAATGTTGCAGAATGTCTACAGATTGGCTGATTTCCATTTTGTAAGTAAGACTGAAAGTAAATTGTACAAAGTCAAGCCACACACTGTTTGGGACAAGACTGTCAATATGCTGAGGAAGGATAGAAACACATTTAACACTGTTAGCCCTAAAAAGAAACATTCTTAGAATTTCTTTGCTAAGTCACTGTGAGCAGCAAGGATGATTTCAATGCGACTATGAATCATTATTATCCTCCTGCCATTCTCTTCAAATGAGCCTTCTGCAACATATCCAGCATCCATATATGTGGCCTCTTATGGGCTCTGAATTAAGAACACTGCACTACAACCGTGGTGTTGTAGTGCAGTGCTCTTAATTCACTATTGCACCTTCTATTCTTCACCAAATGCTTCTTGCCTTTTCTGCATCAATATTGTGTGCTCTGCTGATCCAGAAACAAGATTCACTACGGTCTCTTACTCTGCTTCTTCACTTATAACAGGTATAAGAAACTCTATGAGTCAAGGAGCTACATCCCATAGCAGTAGGTTAAAATGCTGCACCTCTAGAATTTTGCATCCTCTCATTGCTCTCAAGGTAAAAATAAAAATTTCTTTACGCCCACATTATTCAGGCTAAATGTCAAGCATTTACATGAATGAACATCACCTGCAAAAACAGTATGAAATTACATCAATTACCTGATAAGTTCTTTTGGCAAATTAACTTTATCAAATCACCCTCATTTTTTCCAATACACAGATTTATTTTTTTTTTACCTGCGAAGTTGACATGCGAGAGGTATCTTGTCGGCCTGTTAAATCAGACGAGGAGATATTGACTGGGGCACCACGATGCAATCTCATACTCACTTTCCTTTCCCGTTCCATACCGGATACTGGCCGAGGAGAGGTGTTGGCTGTGAGAAAAACGGTATGAGATTCTCATAATGAGAAATGCCATGTTAACACAGTCACTGTAAAAATTACACTCTTACTGTTTGCACACAAAAATTCCACATAACCAAACGAGGAATCAAGGCTGTTCAACATTTCATAGAAATACAAGTATCAATTGCCAGGGAAGGAGCATATGTAAATACCTTCAATCTACTAAAAATCAAGGGAGAAAAAACCAAACCAAAAGGCCAAACTCTGCCCAGACACAAACTGCCAATTAGTCTACAAGAAAGCACTTACCCAGCTACTTGCTTACTCACCAGCATGTGAAGTTGGGGTAAGGGGAGTAGGAGGAGCTACATCTTGTGTTCCTCTTATCCTGCCAGAAGCAGTAGAGGGTAATCCACGTACAGCTGGATTTCGTGTATGTCTTAATCTTTCCTCTCGTTCCCGTCTTTCACGTTCAGCATCTTCAGCTGCTCTGCTTGCACCCTAGGGGCCAAGAGTAGTGAACAACTTTGGGGATTACTCTTTACAACTGTATGTTTATAAAAGTACTGAAAAAGAAGTACTGGACAATGTGTGAACTGAAGTTTGAGAAGGCACCAGCTGCTTTGGTAAAATTTCTTGAGAACTGCCGTAAATTGTGTTCATACAGCTGCTCGGACAGTCTTCAAAATGTTAATGTACACGTGTACTGTTACGGCAGCTGGACACCTCCTCAAATGTTGCAAACGACCTTTGATAAAGATCAAAGTGGGAGAAAGTAGTAATTCCACAACCTAGCCTGGTGACTGCCCTAAAAGATCTAAGAAGCCTTCCACATTAAAAGCTTTGTAACTGTAATTTAGTTGTCATCCAAGCCTTATAAAATGGATCCTGTATCTCCTGCCTTTCTCCTCATTTCCTGATCTTTCTGTCTATACAGTAGAGTTGCCAAGAGGAAATATGGAAGACAATCTTACAGTATCAATTAAGGTACTCAAAACTAACAATGCAGTAACAGAACCCAACCAGAACAATTAAAAATTCCAAGTTTTAGAAAGCTGTGTGAGCTACTCACAAACTTCAGCATGTTCCAGTCAAATACATAGTCATAGGAGAATCCTTGCCGATGAAAAAGGTTTCTGAATAATTGCCTTAAATAGGAATAGTCCGGCTTGTCATCAAAACGCAAAGAACGGCAGAAATTCAAGTATGTGGCAAATTCGGCTGTAATTAAAGGAAACCTGGTTTTTATCTACAGCTTCACATTGGCTTTTTGTAATTCTGTGTCAAAAACATCTAAACCTGAAAAGCAGGGACTCTTCTTAACACAAGAAAAAGAATAATGATTTAATACTGGAAATTCACTACAGGAAACACTATCATGTCAATCCTGAAAAAGAAATTATTTTTCTATCACAGAGCGGGCAAAGATCTCATTTTTTCGACAGCACAGAGGACCCAATAACACAGTTCTTTAACCAACAGCTGGTGGGTGGGGGAGAAAAGTTTCAAAACTTTGCTTGGAACATATTGAACACAATTTATTGTGGGACATGGAACAGCATTTTCTTTGTTAAGACACAGAGATTCATGTCTGCTTTGTCTCCCAGGTAAGTCACCCCACATTTTTAATTTACAATAGTCTGAACACTTCTTTTTAAAGGGCAAGCAAAATATTACAAAGGAAAAAAAAAAGAATACTGTAGTGAATTCAGTGCACCAGAGAAAAGCAGCAGTATCAAAATAATAGCTTTTGACTTTAGGTTTTCCCAAATGAAATAACAGAACAATTTATATTAAGAAAGAAATTCTAACTAACGGCACAAGAGAATCTGATTAGTCTTCCCTGCCTGTAAACCCCAGAGAAAACATGTAATTCATGAATGTAAAGGAACATGCATGAAGCAACACTTGAAACACATAATGATGCATTTTCACACAACCCAAACAAAAACTATAGTTCTTGTCATTGTAACAAGAGGGTGAAGAGACAGAACTCTTTGTGAAATTAAAATAGTCTCTGATGACAGCCAGTGTAACTATGTTTTAAAACAAACTGAAGTATCATTTTACAATACTCAAAAATGGCTTATTGTTGTTGAGGTCTAAATAACAAACTGAGAAACAGAACTGCTCTGAGGCATGATGCTAGGATACAGCAGTGTTTCTTATGCTTCTCACAAATTCTAATCCATCAGCAGGCAAAACCAGATGAACCTGGGATGATAATTCCCAAGCAAAACAACTAAAGTAGATAAGAGATGCATCTGACTACACAATCCAATTCATCCAAGAAACAGTACCCACACAGACAGAGAAAAAGGCAGTTTGTTAAAATGCTATTTGTCTGTTGCCAATTATCCAGCCAACAGGCGCACAAAAATTACATCACAAATCAGGGTACCATGCTACCCTTCCTCCTGAGGGCACTTAACAGTTGAGACAAGGGATCCCTAGAAATGCTCTATGAACACAAAAGATCTGTCTTCAGCATAGTATTTTTACCACACATGTGGTAAAATCATGGGGAGATAAGTAAGGGGAAGAGGAGAAGGAGAGAGACAGATGGTGAAAAAGAGTAGTAGAATTTAACATAAGGAAAGGAGATGTACCACTAAAAAATGAACACATAGTCCTAGTGTCACAGAAGAGTAACTTACAAGGATATCCTTTACACAAAACCTCAATGGGTGTAGACATTTTCTTTTCACTGATACGTTCGTATTTCTGCCTCTTTGTTGCTGCTTTCAGTCCCTGCCAGGGGAGGGAGCCCAGGTTAAAATACATCAGTACATAGCCCAAGGACTCCAAGTCATCTCTGCGAGATTGCTCTACAACAGCATAAAAAAGTGAACTCATTAGGTTTCATTTTCTACTGGCAAAACAAAAGTCTGTGCAACAAGATTGTTATAAAAACCCTTACAAAAACAAGAGAGAGCTGAGTGTTACTATGCCCATGACCAACTCATTCAGTAAAAGAAAAGCCTTTTATCCTTACAGTTATTTTTAAAAAGTGCTAATTCCCAAGCATTACAAACTCAGACTGAACAGACTAATATAGACTGAATCCCACTTAATAAAGATATACAAGGCCATGCATGCTGTAGTCTTAGTGTCAAAAATAGGGACTGTCTCCTATGCCTCCACAAAGCAACATCGACTTGCACTAAGATTACATGCATCGACACTCTTGAAGCTTCTATTTATTGCCTTCCCCAGCTCACCAATTCCAAGATGAGTGTTGATGGATGCATAACGGGCAGTTCCCGTTAAGTTTTTATTTTCACGATATGGAATATGTTGATGAGTTCGAGCATCCCGATACTTCTTTGCTAGTCCAAAGTCTATTATGTAGACAAGATTGCCTTTCTTCCCCAGGCCCATTAAGAAGTTATCTGGCTTCACATCTCGGTGGATGAAGTTCTTAGAGTGAATATATTCAATTCGACTAATCTAAATACAGAACCACAAAAAAACCACCATTGTCAAGAGACTAAGCACACATCTTTTTCTGACAAAAACACTAGAAATGGTGTCTAAATAATGAAAGAGGCCACTCCCCTTTCTATTGTAAAATGTAAGGGAATTAAAAAGAACAATTTAGAAGACAACAGACAAACCTTTCCAGCTCTTTGCCCGTGTGTATTTTACAAAACCAGGACAATCTGTTTCCAAAAACTTTCTAGGGGAAATTTCTTAGTCTTTAAGCAGTGCAACACCCGGTTTGCAAACAGTGCAGTTTCAGTTTTTAAAGAACTGGTAATCACTTTTCATGGGATAGTTTGGATTTACAAAAACAGAGCTACTTTTGATTTTTTTCTCTATTAATACAGCCTATTCAGCTCTAAATTTTAGAAATAAAATGAATATGATCAAAAAAATTCAATATCCCAACATATTTCACTCCCAAGGTAACAAAGTCATTTCCTACCATTTGGTCAGCAAGTAATAGGACTGTCTTGAGACTAAATTTCCTTGAACAAAAATTGAAGAGATCTTCAAGACTCGGTCCCAACAACTCCATCACCATAACATTGTAGTCCCCTTCAGCTCCACACCACTTAATTGTGGGAATACCCACTAGGAAAAAATAAATCATTTATTCAGTATAACATTTTGATTTATATAATTGATGCACACAAATCTTCAAGGCTCTTAATATTAATTCTGAGTGTCATTACCATGAATGTTTCCATTTACAGCAAAGCTTAATATTTTACGTTCAGACATTCCAAATTAAATGTGGGACAACTTCTAGCAGAATCTATACAAAATTCTAGCAACAGAGGTCTAAAAATAGCCTTTTTTCTTTTCCCCAGAAACCTTCTAGTCTTCATGCTTATCTTGTAACCTTAAAGTATTGAGCATCTTTGTTGGATTTGAACTCTAAGCATTTTACCAAGAGTAATATTCATGTAGTCTCTAGGATGCAATAAGGCACAAATCAGGAGTTTGAAAATAAAACCCTGACAACCCACTACGAGGAAAGCCTTAGAAATTAACTTAGTTTCAAAGCCTACAAAATCACCATGAAATATCTGTCTCCATCAAAATTTGCAATGAATTTCTGCCCTTCCTTCATATTCTTGTCTTTCCTTCAGTTTCATGGTATTTGCTGTTTGGTGAATCTCTACCAAAGTAGCATTGTTCATGAGATGCATTATTCATTCAGTTTTACAGTGTGATAATTAGCCCAAATTTATGGAGGAAGTCAGGAACCTTATTTCACAAAAAAAAAAAAAAAAAGTAGAAATGCTCAAATATTTTGAAATAAACCAGCATGTAGGTAGCCTTATTCAGATTAACTCTGACTTACTCAGAGTTAATTCTATGCATTTTGGTGTGAAATGCCGTAATTCGCTGAATTTACAGGAAGCATGATATTCTATGAAGGCTATTTCGGTTACATACAGGTGGCAACCGAATGACGAGGGAATTAAAAAGTAACTAAATGCAAATACATATTATTATCAATTTCTAGAAGTCTTATTACCCTACTTGGCATGTACTTGAGATACAGCATGGAATGCACTCTTCATGCAAAGCACATCCTCATTTGGGAAGAATTCAAGGGACTATAAAACAAACAAAACTGAACTACACCGGGTTTAGGTCCCAGTACTGCACAGGAATGCTACATTTCCAGAATTTCAAAATATATGAGCAAGTTACTGTAGCAAAGCAACACACAGTAGCTAAGAAGTTGCTGCATTCCAATTCTCCACTACCAGTGCCATTTTGTCTTTGAACTCTCCCAGCAAGGAAATATTTGTAACACAGACAAAAATAATACTAACATGTACAACAAAAAATAACCTGATTGCTAAAAGTTTAGAATTGTGCTACCATAATAAGCAAGTCAGGTGAAATGGTCCAAAGTAGCGGTTACCATCTTTCACTGATCCATGAGAATCAGAAATAAAGCACTGTTCTGGGATGAAACTTTGTTTCACATTGCACAAGGTCCTCCCACTTTAATATTTTGGGAACCATGAGAAACTTTGGAGGATCTTACTGGTTATCATGAAGCGTGATAGCCATGGATTTAGAACTGTTCCTCTACAACCCTTGCAGAACTAAAATGCTGCTCTTTATCTACCCTGCTGCCTTTCCCACCTTCTCCTTATTTCTCAAAAGAGATCCCAAACATTAACTGTCAGGTGGCAGACAGATCAAAGGTGTAAAAGCAGTAAAATCTCTGAAGAAGGAAAATAGTTTGCTTGCCTCCACCCTGCATCATTTTGTAGATTTTACTCTCGATGTGAAGCTGAGGATGTTTGGTTTTCACACATTCCAACTTTATTGCAACCTCCTCTCCGGCAGCAATATCAGTTCCTAAAACCAGAAGAATTAAAACATTGGTCAAAATATTTTTAAGATGCATTTCCTTTGCCAAGACTGAAACAAAATGAGCATCAACAAACTACTCCTCAATGGCAAACGTACAGAGATTAAGTACTTTCAGCCACGATTACCTAAAAATTCTTCTGAAACTTTACAGACACTCTCCAACAGACTAGGATTACAAGAGAAAACTATTGTATAATGAGAATCCAAAATTGCTGCTATCCCATTGGAAAAAAAAAACAAACAAACAAAAAAACCCCCAGAAAAATAACAAAACTAAATCAAGTGTATCTTCTCAGGAATGTCTTTCCACTTTCAGTTTGTGGTAAAAACGGTCAGAATTAATCTTTATGAACGTGGCAAATTGACCCGCCAATGGAAGAAGTACTAAGAATTCAAATCACCTCCTCTTATGTCTTGGAAATAGAGGCTACAATTTCCCTAGATCTCAACATAGTCCAGCTGTACCCTGACACCTCATTTTACTTGGCTGGAAGGCAGCTTATCTAGACTAAAGAATATGCAGTCTGCAAAAGCTTTCTTTTAAATCTTATTAAATTCTTGTTTTAAGAATCAAAAAAGGCTTACCTGTTCACTTTCAAAGTATGTAGGGAGAAACTGACATTCTTAAATAGAAACAGTCAAGAAAATACACACTGTCACAGCCAAGCAACTTACAAGCTATAAGAAAAAAAGGAAATAGCAAAAGGAAACATGTGACACTTCACGGACATTATCTCCGAGTCTCTCTACTTCAGGAATTTGGCCCTTTTCTGCTTTATCTCATGGTTCAGGATTATGTGAAGTACACCACCTATAGTTCGATCTGATCCCCACTTTCAAAAGCCTAACTAGAGGTTCCTCTCTAGTCTCACATGTATTCAACACCCCTGTTATCTGCATTTAAGACAAAACCTGGGGACTGGAAACAGGCAAAAATAGTCAAATCTTCATCTTCAAAGCATAAAACTGAGCTGGGAATGTACACTGAAATAATCCACAAATTCACTGAGGCCTATCAGAAAGCACGTCTACTTAAATATAAATATTGACTTCTGAAATAACTTTAGAAATTATTTTAAGACACTGGTGTCTCCTGTACAGTCTGAGCAACGGAGCAGTAAATGGAGTTTTATAAAAAACTGACCACATTTCGTTTTCACAAAAAACCACAGTGTTCAAACATCTGTTCTACCACATAATGGATAGCAAAGCAAATGGGACTCTACAAAAGGCTTCAGTTCTTGAAAGACAGTAATTTTCCCTGGAAAAATAAAGGCCACCAGGATCTTCCATTAATGTACTTCCAGGCTAGTTCCATGCCTGAGCCATGCTTCATGTAAATGGGATGACATTTCCAATAAGCCCTGAGACTAAATCCATGACAATTATATAGACATAAAAAAAACCCGTAAAACCCAGAGGATTTATTGCATAGAATTCAGTATGGCATTAATATATACACTAGCATACAGGGAACTATTACTTTCTGTGCAACTTCGCTGGTGTAAGCTGCATTCATAGAGATAAAAGTCACACATAAACGTTTATTTCCCTTGCACTTGATATTAATACTGTAATACAATCTGATTTATCTGAGCAATAGTCAAGTTTAAATTTCTCAAATCATTTAAGACTTTTCAGATTTTAACTGCTGTCTTAATTGTCCCCCAAATTCCCAGTGGAAGCTAACAAGGATTTTTGCACTAGCTTTACCACAATCTTCTATGGTCACATCTTCAATCTTCTACACATGCATTGCAGAGAGGAAGAATCACATTCTCTGACTCTAGACCACCACATGCCTTCAGTTAAATATGCGTATTTTTCATCAAGCATATGATCTGTCTTATGGATAACCAGTATTTCATTTGCTGTAAACAAGCAGCTGTAGGTAACGAATTATGTTGGAATGCCAGCTGTGCACTGCAAGATGTACGGAAAAACAACCCCCACCTGTCATACTGCATGCACTGCAAGCGTACCACATAAGCTAGCAAGTGACATTATTTTTATCTTCCACAAATATGCAGTCGATGAAACTTAACCCTTGCAAACTCCCCCTTCCCTGATTTGCTTTTCTAGGTTAACACCATTTTCAAAAGCAGAACACTTGTGTCTACCAGGCGGGACGTAATGCTCATATTTCTTTCGATTTAATCCACTTCACATGGCTTGAGAGTTTGCGAAATATGCAGAGTATTATCCGCTTTCAAAATGTTTTGCACCCGCTACCTGTGCTTGTCATAAACAGTAGCAGTAGGCTATGTTAGAGGGCTATAATAATGGATTGGCAAAGACAATTCCAATCCTTTATATTTTACAATTGCACAGCGATCACGATTAGTAACGGTCAGGAACAGGATTAGCCAAACTACCAGGATTTAAAGTTTTTTTTTACTGCAATCTATTCACTTGTACTTGTGTAATTTTTTTAGGCCTCACAGGAGAAGGAAACATCCTTCTGACAACAATTTTTCCTAGTCCACTGCAGCGATATTTAACCGTGGTATGTTTCCTTCCCGAAACGTTTTTTCGAATGCGATGGGTTGTGGCGTTTTCAGGGTTTATGCGATTTTGGGTTTTTTCATTCCTTGTTTTGAGAGGAAGCGATTTTTACCCTTATGCCCATTTTACAGACTCGAACGGTGCCCAAGGTCACTAGACAACAATGAGAAGAGGCAGCCGAGTAAACCAGAATTCCCGATTTCCGCACCATCCAAATTAGGACATGATGTCAACGAAATATTAAATTACTGCTGCTGTGTCCCTAGCCCAGGTACTTGGCCCGACCTGGCTAGGCCCTCGATGTTCTCCACACAGCCAGAAAACGGCCAGCTAAATCTACAGCGAGCCATCCTCCTTACCCAGGTAGATATCCCCGAAGGAGCCACTCCCGATCTTCCGGCCCAGCCGGTACCGGTTCCCAACCCTCAGCTCCATGGCGGCAGCTCGGCTCGTCCGCGACCCGGTTCTGTTGCTCTGCCCGGTCTGCTGGCTCTCGTTCTGATGCCTCACAGTCCTACGGTTTCGGATGCCATCGCGGCTTTGGTCTCGCCGCTCGACACTAGCGAGAGAATCAAGCCCGTCGCCGCACCTCCCGTGCAAGATGGACACGGATTCCCGACACGACCGGCGCCTCAGCCCCTCCGGCCCCCAGCCACCATACTGCTGACCTCACTTCCCTAGCGACGGGGGCGGGGCGCGCTGCCGCAGCGACGGGCACGCGGCGGGCGGGGCGCGGATGCCGTCCCAGCTCCCCCGCCCGCCGGTCTCTTGGTGCTCGGCTCGGCGGGAGTGCCTGCCCCGTCTTATCGCGCGTCCCAGCCACATGCTGGGCGGCGAATGAAGCCCACAGTCTTCCCGGTGCGTATGGCGTCGTCGTCCACGATGCCGTCAGTCACCGCAGTGGAGACTTCGGCAGCACTGCGTTCCGAGGAGTGCCCGTTTGACCGGGAAGGCGGAAGGAGGTGGGTGGGTGCAGGGACAAAGTCTGAGAAGTGACAAATTTCAGGGGAAAACCATGTCATTCTTGCTGGAGAGGAGTGTTGGGATCTCCTGTCTCTCTCTCCGGGTGAGGAAGAATTTCTCTAAGCAGACCACCGCTGAGCACTGCAGGGCCTGTATACGTAACCATGTAGTGTCTGCACGTGTGAGGCTGTGTATTTGTGAAGCCTCATACTGTAAAAGTTGTAAGACGTTAATGTCTTAAGTGACTGACAGCTGAGCCACTGGAAGTACAGAGTAAGAGAGGGAGAGAGAGACAAAGACACATCTGAACTGTCAAATTCCCACAGCAACTGTTAGTGGGAGCTGTGATGAGTCCTGGACCCATTAGTCCATGTAGGCCCCCTACATTGCAAAACACGCCTCCCAGACCCAAGCTGGTCCCAGAGCCAATTCGAGCTGCTTTGACAGTGCCAAGCACCTCCTAAAATCTGCCATCAGGAACCTAACCTGCTGAGTTTTGCTTACTGGAGAAGGGGCTGGCACTGGGGTTCAGGGGCCTGTGGCCCAGAGCAGCTTGCTGCATGCTGGAAATTCTGCATTACACAGGATGCCTCCCAGACCCAAGCTGCTACCACCGCAACATTAGGCTACTTTGTGAGTCCCAAGCACATCCTGCAAACCCTCTCCAGCTGTCACTCCATGTTAAGGGTTTTGATTGGGGGAAAAATGCATCTTTTTTAATTGCTGGAGTGATTTAAATTGAGGAGAAATTCTTTTTACAATATTTTTGGAGATTAAATTAAAGGGCAGAAGCAGTTCATTTGCCATTTTATCAGTTTCAGTGGGGGTAATTGCCCTGTTCTCTCATTTTTAGGGGTTCACTTGAAGGAAGCTCTGTCTTTTTTAGCATTTTAAGGATTTAAATATTTATTTCTGAGCAATTCTTTCTGTGCTTTTGGACCAGGTATCTCAGAGGAGGGTGAGCCTAGCATGTACTTAACCCTTACACTGCCCAGGAGGTTTTTTTTTCTTATTTTTCTTTATAATGTAGATAGCCTGAATTAGAGGTCCCAAGGAGACTTAGACTATTCATATCAGTAGTATTCTTCTCCATCCAGCTTAGTCACATGGGAAGTACTACTTAGTAGCCACTAAGGAATAATTACGTAAGTTAACAGCAAATTACCCAATTTATCTAGTTATGCTGCCTAAACAGAAAGTTTTATTTCTTACCAGTTTTCTGCCCTTTTGCTCCAAGTAGCTGTTGCAAAAAAGAAAGTGCTGTTATTTTTCTGAAGAGTTTTCTTCTATAACAAGCCCTTTACTCCCCTTGAATTCAAGACAGAGGATCCAAACAGCTACAGCTGCTCTGAGGGCTTTTATACCCAGTGGGATTTGCCCCCTCCCTTTTCCCGGGTGCCATGGGAACGAGAGGCGGGCACAATCAGGGGTACATTAACCCCAGCCTTGGCTGAGGGGCTTCATTCCCTCTCTGGGATGTGCTGGGGTGAGAGCTCTCCTCTCATTTCAGTGAAGAGGCTCTTTCAGCTCATCTCAGCTTCTTTTCAGCAGGTGTTTCTGGGCATCTAAAGCAACAGAGGCTTGGAAGATTCTGTGAAGTAAACAGCATGGAATACAGGGAGTATTTAGAGTCATGATTTTGGGTTTTGTGTTTAGGGGTGGAAAAGTGCATTTGTAATTTCTGGTTTTGTTCTTGTTTTGTTTTGTACTTTTTTTTAGGAGGAGCGCAGCTTCCAGAGATTCCTGGTTGTGTCAAGTACAACGCTTTTTTCAGCAGATTCATCATGTCACAAGAGGGATCGGCCCAGTGTCAAGGATGATGTTTGAGATTAAGGCTTCAGGTAAGTTGAGAATTGTGTCTAAGAGAGGGAGGGTGAGCAGGTATCCAGATAGGAGTTATTGTGGGCAGGGGGAGGTTTGCAGGCAGCAGGGTGAGAAAGGGTGTTTATTTGTTTATTTGAGGGCCCCCGCACACAAGGCTGTTCAGAAGCCTAGCAGAGGCATTGCCATGTCTTAGAGCACACAAGGTCATCCACTGCACTCACAGGAATGCCATTTAACTTTGCCTTTCTCTAACCCAGGTGCAACTCCTAATGAAGGCCACAGCCTTGGAATCAGGATGGAGCTGGAGCATGAAGGAGCCAGGCACACTCAGGAGAGGGCAAGTAGCTGCCTTGTTGGGATTTGGCCCACATAACTCTGAACTTGTACTTATGGTTTGGTTTTCTTTATTGTAGCTGACCGAGAAATATGGCTGCAGAGAAAACAAACTGGAGAGAACAAAAGGTGATATTGTTATCCTTATCCTGTATTAGAAACATCCACTGTGCTTTGATGCTGGTAGCTGCCAGGGGCTTGCTTGGTCTGTTTAGGGAGGTGTAGGTGTTCACTTGTAGGTTTTTTCTCTGGACAAGTCAATTCAAACTTTGCTAAGCTTATACTTGAAAATTACTCTCTAGAACAGTCCAACATGACATGCTGGATGACGTCTCCCAGAGGGACCCAAAACTGCCAGAAATTTCACAGGGAGGGGTGGGTGTAGAATACTAAAACCTGTCAAGGTTTTCATTTTTATAGGTATTGGCAAAGAAAAGGAATTTATCTCTAAATTCATTTGGAAAGAAACCCTCTCTCTATCCACTCATTTGTATACAGGAATGTAGGAAACTCTGACTAGAGATGGGTAACAGTTTTGAAAATAAAGACATAAGTTTTATCTAGGAATGAACCAATCAAGTGCCCTGAAAGTATAAGAACAGCAGCAGGGAATAGGAAGGGTTCTCTGGCAGCTTTTGCCTCAGTTCTCTGCCTGCCCCCAATGTTCGTCGTAGTCCCGGCCTGAGCTCGGCGGCACTGCTGCCGCCTTGTAGTCAGAGAGCGGTACTGCCGCCCCCTAACCCAGTGCCAGTTTTCCTTCCAGTTGTAAAACTGCAAACATCGCAGTATTCCTCTGACACCAGCGGTTCTAGGAAGTAGAGGTGTAGGTGGCCTTGGCCTCCCACAGGTCCTCATGTCAACTTACTCTGAAACATTAGAGTGGAAGTTATTCTATCTCATGAACAGAGGTACCTTTTCCTTACAGGTGCTTGTGCTGTAGTTTGGATTCTGCTTCCTAACATTTCTAGTGTGACAGGGTTTACCATAGAGACAATCTGCCAGGAGGTAGCGCTTTGGGGGGTATGGCAGTCCTGGGTGTGTATTCTGAACTCCTTCAGAATGTTAGGTTTGGAGTATTTCTTATCTCAGGAAAACAGCAGTCTTTTGCATCTGCATATCAGCTGTTGAAATTTTGGGTTCAATTTCTTGAATCACAAATGTCATAGGATTCCAAAGTGACCTACAGACATTGGAATGAAATCATTATTTACTGTGTGAAAGAATTGCTCTCCAAAGCATCAGCCAGGGTCTAAATGTGCCATTCTGCCTTTTAAAAGTACCAACATCACAGGATTTTTCTCAGATTAAAGCTTCCATGGAGTCGGATCTCTCAAGCCTGGCCCTTGAGAATTGTGGGCCTCCTGTGAACTGGTCTTGCCAGAAGGGCTTGCTGAGTTTTCCATTGTGTGGAAAAGAGATCCCATTTGCAGCCTGAAGCCTCATGTTTCCTGTAGGGTTTCCACTCCTAGAATTGCACACTTTGAAGGATTTCTTATAGCAGAAGTTTTCTGGGAGCTAGGACTCTGGCTGGATTTGGGTCTCTGGACTCTCAGGTGAAGTGACCTTGAGACACTAGGGCATGCAGATTTCCTTGCTGTTGAAAAGAGCTATTGTTCGCACCCAGGAGCCATGGTCTGAATGGGGGTGTCACCTCTTAAATTTGCAAATGTAACAGGATTTCTTCTAAATGAATGGTGCTAAGAACATAAGGTCTGGCTGGCTTTTGACTTAGAGGCGCCTCCTCTAAATTGGTCTTCAGATGCTAGGTTGGAAAGTGTTCCTACATATGCCAAATAGCCCTTGTTATGCAGTTAATAAGCTTCAAATTACCATGGAGTTGCTGCCCCTGCAAAGATTTTGGCAGAGCCTGGTTGTGGTGCCCCACTCCACTCCACCCCCCTTAGCAGGTCCTTATAGTTGCATGGGGAATCATCGTGGAGCATGCCAACCCAGCTCCATCCTGGGAACAGCACCTGTATTTTACCCTAAAATTTCTGTCCCATTATAGCTCCTGTTAGGATACAAATGTAACTCGGTTTCCACTGATTTTACCCCCAGTCATCTTTCCATACAAACATTGCTCCGCTCTCCAGAGGATTATTGTGAGCAGATGTGAGCTCTGCTGTCCCTTTGGACTGACAAAGACAGAGGTTTTGTCCCAAGTTCCTTTTGAACCTGTCCTGCACCTGTTACGAGTCCTCAGTCTCCTGCAATTTTGTGGGTCAGTGACATGTAAAACAGCACAGCTGGCTGGCATGCTTTGCTTATGAGGGGAGACAAGAGAAGAATCCCTCTGCTCACACCAGACCTGCAGCTGCCAAACCTCACCAAAGCACCTGAGGAGCCCCCAGGGACTGATGGTACAGAAGGGAGGTGATGGAGGACAGCACAGCAGGCAGCCTGCCCTCCATCTGGGTGTGAAGAAGGCAGGGCTGGGAACTGTAAGCAACATCCCAGCAGGTCTGGCTGATGGTGCCACCCTGAGGGCTTCCCCTGCCTTTGGGCAGTCCCAGCTGCTGCAGCTCACTTGACAGAGACTCATTGTCTATACTGTGCTTGGCTGCACTGGAGATGATGAAGCCGAGGACAGCAATGGTTGCCTTCACATCCCCTGACTGCAGATGGGAAGGAGGGCAAGCTCTGTCACCTTGGGAAGGCATCTGCAGATTCATTGCTGCCCGTCTCTGGAGCGTGGCTCCATCGGGGGATCGTGGTAAGGACAGCAGTGCTCACCTAACTCTGCACCTGAGGACAGCTTCAGGACCTTGTCATACTGTGGGAGAGCAGAGCTTCACAGTAAATACCAGCTAACATACTTAGTACCAGTGTTAACACTAACAATCCTTACCTAAATATTAATACTAGTAACACTATGCGTATTATTAGAGGCTGGTAGAGTTCTTAAGGCTGAGGCTTGCATGAAGAACACAAAATTAATTAACGTTGCTGATTATGCTATTGTGTTGAAATACTTGGCCTCCACTGCAGTAGCCCCACACTTACCTCGATGGCCTGCCCCAGCAGGTCCCAAAACACCTGGATGCAGATCAGCTTAAGCTTCACTGATGTGATAAACAGAGTTCATTCTTTAAAATTTTTAAAAGTTTATATTAAAGGATAAAAGGACAAAATAATCCAGCACTGGGATGCTTTTAGCACACAGCCAAAGAGCACAGAGGTAGCTTAAAAACATGTTCACTATATACTGTTACATTGCTGAGGTTACATGCATATTCATTAACTTACACATTATTCAAACATTCCTTTGACTTTTTGATGTTCCAGGAACTCTCTTGTTTGGTTTTAACCTCTGACTTGTCTGCAGAACGTTCTGTAAATGAGGTCTACACATTTTATTTCTTCCTGTAGTTTTATCCTGTTGCTTCACACTCCCTGATAACACTGGTAAGAGTCGATAAATGCTTCCTGGATGCTTAAGCTCTTTTTGTGTCACTATTATCACTTGGTAGGGGCAGTCTGCAGTTATAAGAAACAGAATAATTGCTTTACACCATTTTCTGAGTTAGTTACATAGAAGTACTTTAGTTTCTATTTCAACATTTTGCTAAAGCCTACGATATATTTATCAGGCTACAATTCATATGAAATATGCAGTGCATACATAAACTGGCATATTACACTATACAAAGCAGTTCAAAGTAAGAATAAGTTTTACCACATCAAAATACTTGTAATGCAAAAAGCTAATCTATGAATGTGAAAGCCAGTATTGTTTTATCATCTATAACATCCGACGACGAGGGTGAGCAGCGGGCCCGCAGCAGGCGGAGGGCGGGCAGGGGGACGCGGGCACTTAACTTTGGCCAGGGTGCTGATCTCGGCCAGTCGGGGCAGGCCAAGTCCCCGCAGAAGCGGAAGCACTGCGGTAGAAGAGGCACCCAGAGCCCGCAGCGGGCGCTGCACGCCCTCCCCGCTCCCGAGCCCTCTCCTCACCAAATCGCCGCCGCTCCCTAGTCCGCCCTGCTGTCGCAAAGACGACACGGAACCCCTCCCGGGCTACACTCCTCTCCGCCTCCTGCCCCGAGTGCCGATGGGGCTCTCCGGTAGGGGCTCTGCGGGAGTCTTTTCGCCGGGACCTGGGCACGAGAGAAGGCCGGAGAAGGGGACGGGGGTTTGGCGAGCGCGGCCGCGGCCGCCGCCGCCGCCGCCGCCGGCTGCGAGCCCTTCGGGCAGCCCGAGCTCCGCCCCACGCTCCCACGGGCCTCAGCCTGACGGCTCCTAAGCCTGCCAATCACGGCCCGCCTTTCTCCGTCCGCCCTGTCCAATCACAGCCGCCCTTTCAAACCGGAAGCGGTCCCGCCAATCTCAGCCCGCTCAGTCGCGGCTCGCCGCCTCAGACTGGCCCCGCTCGCCCGTACGCCTGAGGCGCCGCTCCCGCCACCGCCGCTTTGGGAGCCGGCGGAGCAGCGTCCCCGCTGCCGCTGCCTCGGCAGGCGCTGTTGCGGACGGGAAGGGCGGCCGGGAGCTTCCAGTTCAGGTCCTGGTCGGGATCAGGTTCTGGTCCAGGGAAGCGGGCAGCGGCGGGGAGCGGGCGGACGCGGCCACAGCAATGGCGGCGGCGGGAGCAGCGCTTGAGGGGACCGCGGGGAGTCGCGGATCCGAGCGCGGCGGGAATTGGCGGGCTGGGATTGGTGGAGCCGGCAGGCGCTGCCTCGGGTTGTGATTGGCTGGCTGTCCGCCCGTGGGGCATAAATAGCGGGCGTTGGAGAGGCAGCGGCGTCAGTTGGGCGGTGAAGCTGGGAGCGACGGGAGCTGCGGATGCGCGGTCCGAGGAGCGGCGCTGCGCCAGGATGGGACCCCCGCGGCAGCTGATCCAGGGAGCGCCGGTGAGCACGGGCGCGACGCCTGCGGCAGTATCTGGGGCCGGCCGTGTCCAGTTCTTTCTGCCGCGCCCTGCGTGGCTCGGGTAGCCGGCGGCTGGTGTGGGGCCTGGAGTGGCGCGGTAGGGGGGGGGGGGGGTGGGGGGGCACCGTCTGCTGTCACTGGGGGCTGGGAAGTAGCTGCTTTGCGGTTTCTGGATTTAAAGAAATGTTCAGAATACGAGGAATAAAGCTTGCTTTTTGTATTTTTATTACTTTATTTTCTTTTTACTTGTAATGTTTTTTTTCTTAATTGTGTTATTTTAGTATTGCCCGTTTTAATACATCTTTTTGGTTTGATTTGTTTTCTTTACTAGATATCTCATGTTAATTCGGTAAGGGTTGTGGGACTGGGGCTGAAACACCAGTTGTGAGAGCAGTGGGGACATGAAACCCCAGGGTGTGGAATAATGATTTTGGCATGAGTCAGGCCCAAAACAATGTGGAGTGGTGGAAATGCTGAGGCTAGATAAATGCCATGGGAGGAAGGCATGGAGCTGCAGCACAGGGCCTGCAGGTTATGCCTGGGGGTTCCCAGCCCCTGCCCTGTGGTACCAACGAGGGGCTAAAGGGTGTGGGGGCTCAGAGGGTTCTAGGGCCCAAGAACCAGCCCAAGAGTGCCTTTTGGGATGGGGGGGCAGGAGTCCAGTGGCTATTCCCAGCCCCTGCAGCTGCCTGAGGGGAGGTGAGGGGGCCTTTGTGCAGGTGCTGGGCTGAGAGCCAGAGTGAGGGGGAGGGTGGATGTTGAGCTTCAGGCCTCCAGTGTCCCCAGAGTTGGGATGCCACTTAAGGTTGCCACTTAGGGCTGGGTGGGTGGATGGGACAGCTTCTAGAGATACTGAAATTGTAATGATGGCAGTAACTGATTTGTGGCCTTATCAACAGCCCCAAGGTGCAGTGAGAAGCATGAGCAGCTTTTAGCTGCAGCCAGTAGGAAGCTGAGGAGCTGGAGCTGAGGCAGCAGAGCTGGAGGAGACAGAAATATGGTAGGGTTTGATGTAAAACCTCTGTGGGGCTGGGATAGGGATTGTGGAGTGGGGAGGTGAACTGCATGGTTGGAATTGAAATTGCTGTGAGGGCTGTGATCTGAGCTCAAGAACTAGAGCTAAAACAAAGATCCTGTCCTGAGAAGCACAAGTAGTATCGTGTGGCACTACTGTGAAGATGTTGAGCAGGAAGTGCAAGAGAAGAGCTGGCAGTTAAATAAAGCTTGTGGGACTGGAGTTGAAATCACTGGGGACGGGGTGGGGACTGCAGTGCTGCAGAAACAGTCATTGCTACAAGGGATACACACTGTGGATCTCAGGACTAAACGTGGAATGGGATACAGAGCTGGAAGAAGAGAGCTGGCAGTAAAATAAAGCTTGTGGGTCAAGAACTGAAAGGGCTGGAATCACTGGGTCTGGTCTTATCATTGTGGGACTGGGATCGGGTCTGCACACAACACGGGAACTATAGGGCTGGCACAAAGAAGATAAAATAAAGCTTGTGGGTCAAGAGCTGAAATCACTGGGCCTGGTCTTAATCACTGTGGGACTGGCATTGCAGCTTAACACATGACAGCAACCTTAGGGCTGGTAAAGGCAGTGTATTGTTCTTGCGCCGAGGTCACTGTAGGCCTGTGACATGGATGCAGGGGCTGGGTATTGCCGCTAATAGTAGAACAGGATGTGTGGAGTGGGGAAAGGGGGCGGCAAGCTCGCGCCTGAAAACCCCGTCGATGTTAGAATATTGCCTGCGCCTGTGATGGCACCTCTTGGGGTGCGGCTGAAATCTCCGTGGGGCTGGGAAGTGGACCGCGGGGCTGGCAATTTGAATGAAAATGGCAAAGGCACTAGACCTGTGAACGGGGCCGTGGGCATCCAGGACGACTTATGCAGGGGTGTGCAAAGTGGCTGGGGACTGCTCGGTGGGAGCTAAAATCACTGCAGGGCTAGCATATGGATGGTGGGGTGGGCTTCCAGGGGCTCGTGCCAGAGCTGAATTGTTGCCCAGCTGGAGCCAAGAGCCAGATGCTGCCATTTGAAGCTGGAGAAACACAGAGCTGGAGCTGGAAGAAGAGAGCTGGCAGTAAAATAAAGCTTGTGGGTCAAGAGCTGAAATCACTGGGCCTGGTCTTAATCACTGTGGGACTGGCATTGCAGCTTAACACATGACAGCAACCTTAGGGCTGGTAAAGGCAGTGTATTGTTCTTGCGCCGAGGTCACTGTAGGCCTGTGACATGGATGCAGGGGCTGGGTATTGCCGCTAATAGTAGAACAGGATGTGTGGAGTGGGGAAAGGGGGCGGCAAGCTCGCGCCTGAAAACCCCGTCGATGCTAGAATATTGCCTGCGCCTGTGATGGCACCTCTTGGGGTGCGGCTGAAATCTCCGTGGGGCTGGGAAGTGGACCGCGGGGCTGGCAATTTGAATGAAAATGGCAAAGGCACTAGACCTGTGAACGGGGCCGTGGGCATCCAGGACGACTTATGCAGGGGTGTGCAAAGTGGCTGGGGACTGCTCGGTGGGAGCTAAAATCACTGCAGGGCTAGCATATGGATGGTGGGGTGGGCTTCCAGAGGCTCGTGCCAGAGCTGAATTGTTGCCCAGCTGGAGCCAAGAGCCAGATGCTGCCATTTGAAGCTGGAGAAACACAGAGCTGGAGCTGGAAGAAGAGAGCTGGCAGTAAAATAAAGCTTGTGGGTCAAGAGCTGAAATCACTGGGCCTGGTCTTAATCACTGTGGGACTGGCATTGCAGCTTAACACATGACAGCAACCTTAGGGCTGGTAAAGGCAGTGTATTGTTCTTGCGCCGAGGTCACTGTAGGCCTGTGACATGGATGCAGGGGCTGGGTATTGCCGCTAATAGTAGAACAGGATGTGTGGAGTGGGGAAAGGGGGCGGCAAGCTCGCGCCTGAAAACCCCGTCGATGCTAGAATATTGCCTGCGCCTGTGATGGCACCTCTTGGGGTGCGGCTGAAATCTCCGTGGGGCTGGGAAGTGGACCGCGGGGCTGGCAATTTGAATGAAAATGGCAAAGGCACTAGACCTGTGAACGGGGCCGTGGGCATCCAGGACGACTTATGCAGGGGTGTGCAAAGTGGCTGGGGACTGCTCGGTGGGAGCTAAAATCACTGCAGGGCTAGCATATGGATGGTGGGGTGGGCTTCCAGAGGCTCGTGCCAGAGCTGAATTGTTGCCCAGCTGGAGCCAAGAGCCAGATGCTGCCATTTGAAGCTGGAGAAACACAGAGCTGGAGCTGGAAGAAGAGAGCTGGCAGTAAAATAAAGCTTGTGGGTCAAGAGCTGAAATCACTGGGCCTGGTCTTAATCACTGTGGGACTGGCATTGCAGCTTAACACATGACAGCAACCTTAGGGCTGGTAAAGGCAGTGTATTGTTCTTGCGCCGAGGTCACTGTAGGCCTGTGACATGGAGGCAGGGGCTGGGTATTGCCGCTAATAGTAGAACAGGATGTGTGGAGTGGGGAAAGGGGGCGGCAAGCTCGCGCCTGAAAACCCCGTCGATGCTAGAATATTGCCTGCGCCTGTGATGGCACCTCTTGGGGTGCGGCTGAAATCTCCGTGGGGCTGGGAAGTGGACCGCGGGGCTGGCAATTTGAATGAAAATGGCAAAGGCACTAGACCTGTGAACGGGGCCGTGGGCATCCAGGACGACTTATGCAGGGGTGTGCAAAGTGGCTGGGGACTGCTCGGTGGGAGCTAAAATCACTGCAGGGCTAGCATATGGATGGTGGGGTGGGCTTCCAGGGGCTCGTGCCAGAGCTGAATTGTTGCCCAGCTGGAGCCAAGAGCCAGATGCTGCCATTTGAAGCTGGAGAAACACAGAGCTGGAGCTGGAAGAAGAGAGCTGGCAGTAAAATAAAGCTTGTGGGTCAAGAGCTGAAATCACTGGGCCTGGTCTTAATCACTGTGGGACTGGCATTGCAGCTTAACACATGACAGCAACCTTAGGGCTGGTAAAGGCAGTGTATTGTTCTTGCGCCGAGGTCACTGTAGGCCTGTGACATGGATGCAGGGGCTGGGTATTGCCGCTAATAGTAGAACAGGATGTGTGGAGTGGGGAAAGGGGGCGGCAAGCTCGCGCCTGAAAACCCCGTCGATGCTAGAATATTGCCTGCGCCTGTGATGGCACCTCTTGGGGTGCGGCTGAAATCTCCGTGGGGCTGGGAAGTGGACCGCGGGGCTGGCAATTTGAATGAAAATGGCAAAGGCACTAGACCTGTGAACGGGGCCGTGGGCATCCAGGACGACTTATGCAGGGGTGTGCAAAGTGGCTGGGGACTGCTCGGTGGGAGCTAAAATCACTGCAGGGCTAGCATATGGATGGTGGGGTGGGCTTCCAGAGGCTCGTGCCAGAGCTGAATTGTTGCCCAGCTGGAGCCAAGAGCCAGATGCTGCCATTTGAAGCTGGAGAAACACAGAGCTGGAGCTGGAAGAAGAGAGCTGGCAGTAAAATAAAGCTTGTGGGTCAAGAGCTGAAATCACTGGGCCTGGTCTTAATCACTGTGGGACTGGCATTGCAGCTTAACACATGACAGCAACCTTAGGGCTGGTAAAGGCAGTGTATTGTTCTTGCGCCGAGGTCACTGTAGGCCTGTGACATGGATGCAGGGGCTGGGTATTGCCGCTAATAGTAGAACAGGATGTGTGGATTGGGGAAAGGGGGCGGCGAGCTCGCGCCTGAAAACCCCGTCGATGCTAGAATATTGCCTGCGCCTGTGATGGCACCTCTTGGGGTGCGGCTGAAATCTCCGTGGGGCTGGGAAGTGGACCGCGGGGCTGGCAATTTGAATGAAAATGGCAAAGGCACTAGACCTGTGAACGGGGCCGTGGGCATCCAGGACGACTTATGCAGGGGTGTGCAAAGTGGCTGGGGACTGCTCGGTGGGAGCTAAAATCACTGCAGGGCTAGCATATGGATGGTGGGGTGGGCTTCCAGAGGCTCGTGCCAGAGCTGAATTGTTGCCCAGCTGGAGCCAAGAGCCAGATGCTGCCATTTGAAGCTGGAGAAACACAGAGCTGGAGCTGGAAGAAGAGAGCTGGCAGTAAAATAAAGCTTGTGGGTCAAGAGCTGAAATCACTGGGCCTGGTCTTAATCACTGTGGGACTGGCATTGCAGCTTAACACATGACAGCAACCTTAGGGCTGGTAAAGGCAGTGTATTGTTCTTGCGCCGAGGTCACTGTAGGCCTGTGACATGGATGCAGGGGCTGGGTATTGCCGCTAATAGTAGAACAGGATGTGTGGAGTGGGGAAAGGGGGCGGCAAGCTCGCGCCTGAAAACCCCGTCGATGCTAGAATATTGCCTGCGCCTGTGATGGCACCTCTTGGGGTGCGGCTGAAATCTCCGTGGGGCTGGGAAGTGGACCGCGGGGCTGGCAATTTGAATGAAAATGGCAAAGGCACTAGACCTGTGAACGGGGCCGTGGGCATCCAGGACGACTTATGCAGGGGTGTGCAAAGTGGCTGGGGACTGCTCGGTGGGAGCTAAAATCACTGCAGGGCTAGCATATGGATGGTGGGGTGGGCTTCCAGAGGCTCGTGCCAGAGCTGAATTGTTGCCCAGCTGGAGCCAAGAGCCAGATGCTGCCATTTGAAGCTGGAGAAACACAGAGCTGGAGCTGGAAGAAGAGAGCTGGCAGTAAAATAAAGCTTGTGGGTCAAGAGCTGAAATCACTGGGCCTGGTCTTAATCACTGTGGGACTGGCATTGCAGCTTAACACATGACAGCAACCTTAGGGCTGGTAAAGGCAGTGTATTGTTCTTGCGCCGAGGTCACTGTAGGCCTGTGACATGGATGCAGGGGCTGGGTATTGCCGCTAATAGTAGAACAGGATGTGTGGAGTGGGGAAAGGGGGCGGCAAGCTCGCGCCTGAAAACCCCGTCGATGCTAGAATATTGCCTGCGCCTGTGATGGCACCTCTTGGGGTGCGGCTGAAATCTCCGTGGGGCTGGGAAGTGGACCGCGGGGCTGGCAATTTGAATGAAAATGGCAAAGGCACTAGACCTGTGAACGGGGCCGTGGGCATCCAGGACGACTTATGCAGGGGTGTGCAAAGTGGCTGGGGACTGCTCGGTGGGAGCTAAAATCACTGCAGGGCTAGCATATGGATGGTGGGGTGGGCTTCCAGGGGCTCGTGCCAGAGCTGAATTGTTGCCCAGCTGGAGCCAAGAGCCAGATGCTGCCATTTGAAGCTGGAGAAACACAGAGCTGGAGCTGGAAGAAGAGAGCTGGCAGTAAAATAAAGCTTGTGGGTCAAGAGCTGAAATCACTGGGCCTGGTCTTAATCACTGTGGGACTGGCATTGCAGCTTAACACATGACAGCAACCTTAGGGCTGGTAAAGGCAGTGTATTGTTCTTGCGCCGAGGTCACTGTAGGCCTGTGACATGGATGCAGGGGCTGGGTATTGCCGCTAATAGTAGAACAGGATGTGTGGAGTGGGGAAAGGGGGCGGCAAGCTCGCGCCTGAAAACCCCGTCGATGCTAGAATATTGCCTGCGCCTGTGATGGCACCTCTTGGGGTGCGGCTGAAATCTCCGTGGGGCTGGGAAGTGGACCGCGGGGCTGGCAATTTGAATGAAAATGGCAAAGGCACTAGACCTGTGAACGGGGCCGTGGGCATCCAGGACGACTTATGCAGGGGTGTGCAAAGTGGCTGGGGACTGCTCGGTGGGAGCTAAAATCACTGCAGGGCTAGCATATGGATGGTGGGGTGGGCTTCCAGAGGCTCGTGCCAGAGCTGAATTGTTGCCCAGCTGGAGCCAAGAGCCAGATGCTGCCATTTGAAGCTGGAGAAACACAGAGCTGGAGCTGGAAGAAGAGAGCTGGCAGTAAAATAAAGCTTGTGGGTCAAGAGCTGAAATCACTGGGCCTGGTCTTAATCACTGTGGGACTGGCATTGCAGCTTAACACATGACAGCAACCTTAGGGCTGGTAAAGGCAGTGTATTGTTCTTGCGCCGAGGTCACTGTAGGCCTGTGACATGGATGCAGGGGCTGGGTATTGCCGCTAATAGTAGAACAGGATGTGTGGAGTGGGGAAAGGGGGCGGCAAGCTCGCGCCTGAAAACCCCGTCGATGCTAGAATATTGCCTGCGCCTGTGATGGCACCTCTTGGGGTGCGGCTGAAATCTCCGTGGGGCTGGGAAGTGGACCGCGGGGCTGGCAATTTGAATGAAAATGGCAAAGGCACTAGACCTGTGAACGGGGCCGTGGGCATCCAGGACGACTTATGCAGGGGTGTGCAAAGTGGCTGGGGACTGCTCGGTGGGAGCTAAAATCACTGCAGGGCTAGCATATGGATGGTGGGGTGGGCTTCCAGAGGCTCGTGCCAGAGCTGAATTGTTGCCCAGCTGGAGCCAAGAGCCAGATGCTGCCATTTGAAGCTGGAGAAACACAGAGCTGGAGCTGGAAGAAGAGAGCTGGCAGTAAAATAAAGCTTGTGGGTCAAGAGCTGAAATCACTGGGCCTGGTCTTAATCACTGTGGGACTGGCATTGCAGCTTAACACATGACAGCAACCTTAGGGCTGGTAAAGGCAGTGTATTGTTCTTGCGCCGAGGTCACTGTAGGCCTGTGACATGGATGCAGGGGCTGGGTATTGCCGCTAATAGTAGAACAGGATGTGTGGATTGGGGAAAGGGGGCGGCGAGCTCGCGCCTGAAAACCCCGTCGATGCTAGAATATTGCCTGCGCCTGTGATGGCACCTCTTGGGGTGCGGCTGAAATCTCCGTGGGGCTGGGAAGTGGACCGCGGGGCTGGCAATTTGAATGAAAATGGCAAAGGCACTAGACCTGTGAACGGGGCCGTGGGCATCCAGGACGACTTATGCAGGGGTGTGCAAAGTGGCTGGGGACTGCTCGGTGGGAGCTAAAATCACTGCAGGGCTAGCATATGGATGGTGGGGTGGGCTTCCAGGGGCTCGTGCCAGAGCTGAATTGTTGCCCAGCTGGAGCCAAGAGCCAGATGCTGCCATTTGAAGCTGGAGAAACACAGAGCTGGAGCTGGAAGAAGAGAGCTGGCAGTAAAATAAAGCTTGTGGGTCAAGAGCTGAAATCACTGGGCCTGGTCTTAATCACTGTGGGACTGGCATTGCAGCTTAACACATGACAGCAACCTTAGGGCTGGTAAAGGCAGTGTATTGTTCTTGCGCCGAGGTCACTGTAGGCCTGTGACATGGATGCAGGGGCTGGGTATTGCCGCTAATAGTAGAACAGGATGTGTGGAGTGGGGAAAGGGGGCGGCAAGCTCGCGCCTGAAAACCCCGTCGATGCTAGAATATTGCCTGCGCCTGTGATGGCACCTCTTGGGGTGCGGCTGAAATCTCCGTGGGGCTGGGAAGTGGACCGCGGGGCTGGCAATTTGAATGAAAATGGCAAAGGCACTAGACCTGTGAACGGGGCCGTGGGCATCCAGGACGACTTATGCAGGGGTGTGCAAAGTGGCTGGGGACTGCTCGGTGGGAGCTAAAATCACTGCAGGGCTAGCATATGGATGGTGGGGTGGGCTTCCAGGGGCTCGTGCCAGAGCTGAATTGTTGCCCAGCTGGAGCCAAGAGCCAGATGCTGCCATTTGAAGCTGGAGAAACACAGAGCTGGAGCTGGAAGAAGAGAGCTGGCAGTAAAATAAAGCTTGTGGGTCAAGAGCTGAAATCACTGGGCCTGGTCTTAATCACTGTGGGACTGGCATTGCAGCTTAACACATGACAGCAACCTTAGGGCTGGTAAAGGCAGTGTATTGTTCTTGCGCCGAGGTCACTGTAGGCCTGTGACATGGATGCAGGGGCTGGGTATTGCCGCTAATAGTAGAACAGGATGTGTGGAGTGGGGAAAGGGGGCGGCAAGCTCGCGCCTGAAAACCCCGTCGATGCTAGAATATTGCCTGCGCCTGTGATGGCACCTCTTGGGGTGCGGCTGAAATCTCCGTGGGGCTGGGAAGTGGACCGCGGGGCTGGCAATTTGAATGAAAATGGCAAAGGCACTAGACCTGTGAACGGGGCCGTGGGCATCCAGGACGACTTATGCAGGGGTGTGCAAAGTGGCTGGGGACTGCTCGGTGGGAGCTAAAATCACTGCAGGGCTAGCATATGGATGGTGGGGTGGGCTTCCAGAGGCTCGTGCCAGAGCTGAATTGTTGCCCAGCTGGAGCCAAGAGCCAGATGCTGCCATTTGAAGCTGGAGAAACACAGAGCTGGAGCTGGAAGAAGAGAGCTGGCAGTAAAATAAAGCTTGTGGGTCAAGAGCTGAAATCACTGGGCCTGGTCTTAATCACTGTGGGACTGGCATTGCAGCTTAACACATGACAGCAACCTTAGGGCTGGTAAAGGCAGTGTATTGTTCTTGCGCCGAGGTCACTGTAGGCCTGTGACATGGATGCAGGGGCTGGGTATTGCCGCTAATAGTAGAACAGGATGTGTGGAGTGGGGAAAGGGGGCGGCGAGCTCGCGCCTGAAAACCCCGTCGATGCTAGAATATTGCCTGCGCCTGTGATGGCACCTCTTGGGGTGCGGCTGAAATCTCCGTGGGGCTGGGAAGTGGACCGCGGGGCTGGCAATTTGAATGAAAATGGCAAAGGCATTTGATGGGGTTGTCAGAGCAGCACCAGGTGTGAGTGTGGGGATGATGGGGGCTCGGAGCAGCCCAGGTGTGAGTTTGATGATGATGGGGGCTCGGAGCAGCCCAGGTGTGAGTGTGAGGATGGCGGGGTCTCGGAGCAGCCCAGGTGTGAGTGTGAGGATGATGAGGGGCCGGCTCCTGCCGGGGCGAGGCTGTTTTAGGGGGAGGCTTTGCCTCAGCTCCCTTTTGCATGGAGCTGCTGAGTGGAGGGGTTTATGGGCCGCTCCCGGCGCTGTCTCATGGAAGGACTGCGAGAGCTTCTCACAGGGTCGGGGAGAACGCCTGGATCTGTGCTTGGGTACGTGGAGCATCGCTTAAAGGAGGTGCCGAGGGACGAATCTTTGTGCCCAGGAGCAGCAGCCGAACAGGTGAGCCTGTATGGGTTTGGGGCGGGGAATTTTGCCTTTCCCCTTTCCAATTTCATCTTGCCAGTCCCTCCCCGGATCCCCAGGAACAAAAATGGAGCTGATGAGCACAAAAGGAATTACGGAGAAGGAAGCAGCTCCTCTTCTTTTATTGTCTGCGTTTGACCTGAGGGGATCCCTCTTGACTTGTGGTTTTAAGGGTGTTGATTGCAGGAAAAGCTGCCTTTTCCAGGCTGTTAGGGGTATCCCGGGGGTGACAGGGAATCCCTGCGTTCTATTCTAAGGGGAATGGGAAAAGTATTCTTGTGGTATTATGGGTTTGATTTGAAGGCAGCCACCCCATTTGCACCACCCTCGGGTTTAAATGGAGGGGGCAGCCCTGGTGTCCCTCCTTTTCAAGGGTTTGCATGGAGGTCAAAATCGCCCTTTCCCATCAGTCGAAGGCTTTCATTTGGGGAGCGCCCCTTCTTTTCTGCTCTCCTAGGGGGTGAAATTGGAGGGGAGAAGGCATTTCTTTGCCCTTGTTGAAGTGAGGTGAGCCCCGCCTGTGGCATCAGTTTCGGGGTTGGGTAGGGGGAAGCCGCAGCTCTGGCAGCGTTTGCAGGGCTGCAATGGGGCTGTGCCGCTGCATTGGAGGGCGCTCCTCGTGGCCGCGGCCTGGCCCGGAACGTTCCCGGTACGGAACGTTCCCGCTCAGGAGCGCTGCTGGCACGGCCCGGGCAGCTGCCGGGGCGCACGGGGAATTCGGCGCGGCCGGGCCGGCCGAGGGCGGCAGTGGCGGAGCCGCGCCAGTGCGAGCCGAGCGGAGCCGGGCCGGGCCGACCAAGGGTGGCAGAGGCGGCGCGGGCGCTGCTGCGCCGGCCCGGGCGGTGCCGGCCGCTCCGTCCGCTCCAGGCGCGGGGCTCGGGCGCCGCCGGTAGCCCCGGGCCCGGTGCCGGCCCCGCCGGGCAGGGGCAGCGGGCGGGGCTCCCCGGGACGGCGCCGGCCCCGCGTGCCGGAGCAGCCGCCGCAGGAGCCGCTTTCCTGCCGGGAGCCGCGCTCCTTCCGGGGCCGGCAGCGAGCGCGGGGTTCGGCCGCTCCACGTTCGGCGGTGCCGTGGCTCGGAGGCGCTTTGGAGGCGTTGATGGCATCGCTGGGTTCGGTTTGCATCGGCTGTCCGCTAAGGGATATGGGGTTCTTCCTGAGCGGCACGGTTCTCGGTGCCGGTAGGGATGATAAAGGTTCATTTCGGATTGGGTTTTGTAGTCGGATATATATTTTTTTGGCGGGGTGTTATGTTTAGAAGGGCGCACAATGGTTTTTACGGGTCGTAGTGCGAAGCAGCGGTTTGCATTTTAATTCTGTTGCGGTGGCTTTTATTAGCGTGAGTGTGTAGTGTTTGTTTTGGGCGGCTTGGGGAAGCGTCCTGTCGTTCATAGCAGCGGGTTTTTAATCTCGATAATTGCATGTGTGTTTATCGTCTTCCAGGGCTTTTATTTGTTTGGTTTGTTTGATTGTAGTGTATGTTTTATGGTTACGGGTAATTTGGGGGACATTGTTTATGGTTACGTTTGTCTTTAGTCTTTGTGTTTGTTTCTAGGTGGTATTTTTATTTTGATAGCTTGAGGCACTATGGGTTTATTCAGTGGGGAATAATTTTTTTGTTGCAGATTTATCTGGTTTTTGGTATTATTCTTGTTGTTGGTTTCTTTATTTTCCTTTTTTGTTGTTGTTGTTGTCTTTTAATGTATTTGAGTATTGTTTATCAGGGTTTTTTTTGGGAACATGGGTATTTATATGGTGGGTTTTTAAGGTATTTATTTATTTGGGTAGGTAATTTCTTAGTTTTTAGTGGTTGAGATGTTTTCCCATTTTGTTAATTAGTTCAGGTTTTAAAGTTATTTTTACAGAGGATTGTTTATTCTTTGAGTTAGTGTAGAAGTAGAATTTTGGTTTTTTTTTTTGTTTGTTTTTAGTAACGTCGTTCAGGGTGAGTGGCACTGGCTTGAGTTTAGTAGATTGGTTTGACATTTTTTTAGTACTTTTTGTAATTTGCTGTGTGTGTTTCTAGAGGATTTTCTTTTATTTTGGTTCCATTTTTCTGTCGTGATGAGAATTGTTATTGAAAAGAGTGTTCTTTGTTTTTTCGCTGACACTTGTTTGGGTGTTGGAGGTCTCTTGATGTTTTTGGAAGATATTGGGGGGAATTTGATGCTGTTTGTTCTGTCATTTCATTTAGGAATTGGATTTTAAATATGCAATTATGACTCTAACTATATTGAAACAAAAGAAATAGATGTGTAGCAATGGGAATGGGCCAATTTTATTTTTATATATTCGGTCAATTTTTGAAATTTAACATGTAACATAAGTCATTATATGTTACAATAAGTTACTCTAATTTTAATAGAGTATTGTGTATGTTTATAGATATATGAATAGAGAATATAAATGTAAATACAACCCAAACAAAAATACAAATATATAAATGTATTGCAACTATATGCAGATATATAAAAAATTAATAATAAATTGTAAATGTAAAATAACATGAATTGTAAAGTATATAATACACGTAATACTGCATATATTTTATTAAATATATTATAGGAAATGGATATAAAATAGATATAAATATGGATGTGATATATGTATCTATCTATCTATATCTATCATGTGTTGTATATTATGATAAATATAAATATAAAAAAAATTTAGGTAGTTTAAAATAATGGATGGTTTTGTTTTTTCTTTGCCAAAGCAGGGGTTTTCGTGTAAAAATTACAAATACAAATAATATAAAGGTAGAAATACAAGCATAGAAATATATCATAAACACATTAAAGATTTATATAAAAATTAGAAATATAAGGAAAAATAAGTTGTAGCAGTAGATATGGTAAATAATTTTAAAAATAATTCCCGTATATTTTTTGAACAAGGTGCATAATATATATAGTTATTAATATAATGCATCAATATAAACTATAAATTTATATAAAATATCAACTATCTATAAGAAGGAATAAAAGCTCTGTGTCACGTGCAGCAGTAGAAAATTTCAGGCTCCCAGGGAATAAATAGTTTTCTTTAAATCATTTTCGTTTTGGAGTTTTTTTTTTTACTCCCGGGTAGCCTGAAAGTTTCTACTGCTGTACGTGACACAGAACTGCTGCTTTTTTATTCTAAAGGTGGAAAGGTAAACCAAGATTAGAAATACAAGAAAGGGGAAGGGGAAGGGGAAGGGGAAGGGGAAGGGGAAGGGGAAGGGGAAAGGAAAGGAAAGGAAAGGAAAGGAAAGGAAAGGAAAGGAAAGGAAAGGACAGGAAAGGAAAGGAAAGGAAAGGAAAGGAAAGGAAAGGAAAGGAAAGGAAAGGAAAGGAAAGGAAAGGAAAGGAAAGGAAAGGAAAGGAAAGGAAAGGAAAGGAAAGGAAAGGAAAGGAAAGGAAGCAGGAGAGCAAGAAGGAAGGGAAGTGGTGAAAAAAAAAACCGAGTGAAAAAAGTAAAAAGAGTTGGAGGGAAAAAGAGCGGGCATTGGGGAGGAGCGGTGCTGCCTCAGGTGCTTCCCCGCCGTGGGGCGAAGGACCCGTTTGATGCCCAGGAGGGACTGCAGCTGCCGGTGGCTCCCCGGGGACGGAGCTGTGGCTGTCAGCCCGAGACTACAACTCCCGGCAGGCCCTGCTGCTGGCGCGGCGTGTGACGCAACGGCCGACGCGGCACATGAGTGGCTGGCGTGCCAGGCGGCGGCGCGGGGCTGTGCGCGGGCAGCTGCCGGCGCCTCTCCCGCGCGGGACGGCGACGCTGGAGGGGCGCAGCCTCCGTCTGGCCGCCCGCCCGGTGCTGAGCAGCGCGGAATGAGCGTCCGCCCGGTTCCTCGGCCTCCCTCAGCGGTGCCGGGGGCGGGGGCGCTGCCGCCCGCCGATGGCGGAGGGCGAGGCGGTGCTTTGCTGCCGCGGGCCGGGAGCTGCAGGAGCCGCCCCGGGCGAGCGGCGCCGGGCGCTCCCGCGGTCCCGGTGGGGCGGCCGCCCTCGGGCTGGCGGAGGCGCCGGAGGAGCCCCCGAGCTGCAGCCGTCTCCCTCGGGCTGCTGCCGGTGCTGCGGGCGGAGGCGGCTCCGCCCGTGTTGGGCGCTGCGAGCAGGGAGCGCTGCGGTATCGCCGGCATGACGGGGCTGCTGCCTGCGTTAGTGCTCGTGGCTCTTTGTGCCGTGACAGCGGATGGAGCGGCGCTGGGCGGTAAAGCCAGAGATGGCCGGGAGAATGCCCAGCGCAGGGAGCGGCCGGGCTGTGTGCTTCGGATGGCACAGGTGCGAGCTGCAAAGTCACCCCCCCTTCCGCCCCTGCCCTCCCGAGCCCCGGGGAAAATGCTTTCCAGCATTGTCGAGCTTCTGAGAGACAAAACTTGTGATTTGACACTAGCATCCAGAAAAGGTTTCTGTCTAGATTAGCAAATGTCTAAATTGTTCTTGGTTACATCCCATGACCGGTTTTAGGCAGTGACTTCATACTGCTTTTAGGATTTTCTTGTACACTGGTGAGAAAATAGGCAGGTCTGATAGTGGTTTCACTTTTTTTCTACTTCACGTTCCATAAGATTCTTTTATCCAAGCGATTGTTTTAAAATTCTACTGTAAGCGTTTGTGGTTCACTTTTTTTTTCTTTGCAGCACCCGGGCCTTTTTTTTTTTTCTCTAAATCGGGAGTAAATATAGCTGAGTAAAATTACCTTGGTTATCTTCCTTCTTTTTAAACTTAATTGTTTTTATTAATAATTCTATTTGAATATGCAGAAAAAGTGGGTATGTCCTGTAATCTATGCTAGCTTTTTCTCGTTTACAGGGTACTCACAAAATATGTCTCCCTTAGTGTCCCACAGAAACATTCTGGGTGAAATCTGAATTAAGGTATGTGTTTTCAAATAAGTAATCAGTTTAGATATTTGCCTGTGTACCTTTTCCTGTAATTCAGAGCTTGTGTTCTGTGGGTTTTATGATAAACCTGTAAAACATGTAAGAATGGTTTTGCAAGTCTGAATCGTTGAAGGCAGCAATAAGTGGATTTAAAGCCTGTTCTTGAGCAGACAAAGGGGAAAAGTGTGACTCTGATGCTGAACTTGTCATTTTTCATTTGACTTGCCTTTAATTATTGAAGAAGAGAGAGAACTAGGAAAAGAAATAGAATTGATTATTGAGCACTCCTAAAAAGCTCACCATGATTCTGTGTAGAGCCAAAGTGAAGGATGATGGAACAGAGCTCTGTGCATTAGAAGGAAATAAACCTGATGTCCACACAGAGTCTTACTAATTTCTGTTTTTAAAATGCAAAATAAGTTTAGGAAGTGTTGGAAGTTAGTATTTTGGGAAAGAAATGGCAGTTCCACAAAACATTCCATTCCATTTAAGAGAGGCCCTTGGACTGATTCATGTTGTAACTGCTGTCACTGCAATCAGTTGGTGGTTCAGCCTTGAAACGTGCACTTGGCCTTCTATAAAGCACTGTTTTGTTTGCCTTTCAGTGCTATGAGTCTTGATAAATTGGAGAAGTGCCCAAGAGAAATTCATCATCCTGAGATACAAAAGGTAGGAAGTGACTTTTTTTGGTTTGGTTCTTTTTCTTTATTGTTTTCTGGAAATAGAAGTAATTAAGTATAGATACTACTGGTTTGTTTCTTCCAGTAGCTGATAATACTAATACCAATAATAATAATAATAAGAGTAAAGTAATACTACTTCAACTGTCTTTATTTATCCATTGAACTGGCCATTTTAAATCTAAACTTCTAAACACAAATCAAACCATCATCCTTGTAGAATCTTTAATAGGAGTGGGCTAAAGATCCTGGTTTTGTTGACAGGATTTATTGGTTCATGAAGAGCAAGAGGTAAGTACAAGCCTAACTACCCTCTAGCTCACAGACCTGCCCAGTGAATAGAGCTTTGTTTTTTTGATGGGCTTGTGATGACTTTGAGATCAATTGCTCATTCATTACAGTAAAAAAAAAAAAAATTGTTTGAACATGACAGCAAAAATAACTTTAAGCACAACTTAATAATAATAGATCACCAATTTTAGTTAATAATTTTATGCTGTACTCTTGGGTGAGGGAAGACTCGGACACCCAATATGAGATCAGCAAGCTATGTTTATTGCAGAGAGTATCAGACACTTATACAGCACATAATAAGCTTATGAATATTCTGTAAGCCAAGCGATCTATTGGTTAAACTATACCATCAACTCTTCCTCATTCCTTTGGGCCTACATTCCCTATTTCCCACGTCTCTCTGTCTACTTGTTATCCTACCCAGCTAGGCCCAGGCACACGCTATCTTGCAGGTGCAAAACTCAAAAATACCTGTGTTCGGTACTTTCCCAGCTCCTGGTCGGCTAACGAGCGAATGTCTGCGTGACCTCTGTCATGGAGCCATTTCTCCACACTATACTATCAAAGTTTAAAGGTAAATTATTATATATTAGGAGATGGTGTAAAGTGTATGTTGTAATGTGTAGGATATATACAAAGATACGTACTTGAAAGTCCGTAGAGGAAACAAATTTTTACGCCTTCTGTTTGACTGTTTGTCATATATTTGGTTTTATTTCCCAGGGATCAGTGAATTTTAACTCTAGAGTCCTCTATGCTAAGGATGCTCAGCTTACAGATGATGAAATGTTCAGTAATGGTGAGTTTTTCACCTTCTCCTTCATTGTTTTGCTCATCTGAATAAAAAAAAAAAAAGGCAAGATTAAAGAAAAAGCAATAGTTTTATTATTTTTACCCTGTTATGTCTGTTTCCTCAGTATTTGCTGGAGCTGTGCTTACCCAAGGTTTGGGTAAAACAAGCTTTGGGTTCCCTCTGTCTCACTGGGAGTTGCCCAATTCAGTTGCATCTGGTGAAATTCACCCTGAGACCTTACAGAACCAGCTCCAACTACGTGAGAGCCATTTGCAGTTCTCTCCAGACGCCTGGAGAATGGGCGACGTTTCTGAGGATCCGGCGAGCGTGCTTCTGTCAAAACTCAGTCTGTGAAATTTCTGGGGAAAACCCTTCTGTGTCCTGAAGGGTTCAAACTCTGGTGAGGATCCAGTTATCAGGTGCTCACCTGGATGGTTCCAGCTGCCAAAGGTAACACTTGTACTCTTGCCCTGTAGTTTACATCTATTGTATTTTTGTTATTTTGCAGGATTTTTTGTCTTTGCAAAATATTGTGCATTTCACTCTTTGGAACCTCTCAGATGGTTCTTTGGTGCAGCACCACCCCATGGGACACTTGGCTGCTGTCCTGAAGGGGTTGGTCGCTAGAATTGTGAATCCTGGAGAGTTTATAAGTCTTCTGTCCCCAGGGAGGTATCATGCTTTGTTTACTTTTGTTCTGTTGGTTAGGTGCTGCTTCTCGTTGCAAGTACGAATTTCAAACTGCCCTGTTCTTATTTTAACTGTTTTCCTGGTTCTCTCTGTCCGGCAGGGAAAGACTCTCGTATCCTTGTCGTCGGGCTCGGTGCTGTCCAAGAAGATACAGAGACTAAAAAAATCATAAGAAGCAAAATATGACTGCAGGGAAAAGAAGCTGGAGAGAACAGAAGGTGATATTGTTATCCTTACCCTGTATTAGAGACATCCGCTGTGCTTTGATGCTGGCAGCTGCCAGGGGCTTGTTAGCTCTTTGTAGGCAGGTGTAGGTGTTCACTTGTAGGTTTTTTCTCTGGACAAGTCAATTCAAACTTTGCTAAGCTTATATTTGCAGATTACTCTCTAGCACAGTCCAGCATGACATTTTTGAATGTTGTAAAAATACCATGTTACTTGGAAATTGCTAATGAAGAGAAGCTTTAGGGGAAAATAAGATTTCAGGGTTGGAAGATGTGAGAAGAATTGTGTGGGGATGTTAGACTGAAGTAAAGCACACTTGAAGCTGGACTGGCACGCTGGCAGGTCCCCTATTAAACAGTAGTGCTGAGATTAGCCTGGGGGTTGCCCATTGTTTCTGTAGAAATCAATGTTTCCTGGTCTTCAGAGGGAAGCTGCTTTGAAAAGCTGGAAGGTGCAGCATGCTGACAATCCCCGTGCTTTGGATTAAAAGTAGATTTCAGAAGGGTCCTAAGCTTTTGTCTTTTCCTAGAAGTCGATGTAATCCTGTCGAGGAGTTTTTAATTCTGTGTTGCCATGTCATCCATCAGAGCCCTGTTGTACTAATCATCATACAAGTACAAAACAAAAAATCAGACCCTGTCCCAAGCACTTAGAGCCCAGAACACGATTTCCTCGGGCTGCCATTTGTGTGCCATCGGTACTCACCACGAATTGAGCCCTCTGGCTCTGAGAGAGCCCCTGGATGCTGACGGAAGGGGGCTGGTCACAGACCCTGGAGGTGCCTGTCCCCCAGGGAGGGAGAGGACGAGGCAGTGTGGCCTGCAGGGAGGGTGTCGTCCCCAGAGAGCAGCCGGCGACTCCATGCCTGCCCGGGGCTGCGGGTGCCCCCTCGGGGTGGACGCCTGCCCTCAGGTTTCCCTCTGGGCACCCGGGGAGGGAACCAGGTCCATCCGTGTGGCAGCTGCAGGGCCTGCAGGCTCTGGGCCCTGGAGCCGAGTGAGCCTGAGCTGCTGCATGCTTGCTGTGAGCTTTGGGGTGAGCGTGCATCACTGCAGGCCTGGGATGGATTGAAATGCGCTGAGGAAAGCACAGGGAGGGAGGGAAATGCTCTGTTAACATGTGCCAATTCTTCTGTCAGACTCATCACGGCGGGACAGCGTGAGGACTGAAAGTGTAAGAAGATGCGGAGGGAAAGAGAGAATCTGACAGGAGCAGCGAACGCACGAGTGCACGAATTTTGCTTTTTGCTTGGATGTAAACTCAGGAGTTGAAAGGAATTTGGGAGTGAGAAGGGACATTTCAGAAGGAGAAGAAGAAAAAGAAGTTGTTGTTGTTGCTACAGTCCTGGCAAAAGCTTTTGTTCTAGCTAATAAAAGAAGTTAGTTTAAAAAACAAAAAGGAAAAAATGTAGTGTGTTTTTTTTTTCCTTCACTATGATATGCATTGGTGGTATATGGTGTGTTTTTTTATTTCTTGGTATTATTAACTCTGTGTAAATTGTTTTTTGAGTGAAGCTGACTTTCTGGATGGGTTGGTTTGTATTTGAGGCAGGATTAATTTCAGTAGGGTTCTTTCATAGATTTCTGATGGGTATTACTGGGATTTTGGTTTTGTTTACTGTATGTATAAACCTAGAGCTTTGGTAGGGCCAGCTGGGCTGCTGGAGTTTTGGGTGTGAATTTATTAGATGGCTTTTGTTAGATGCAGTTTTTAATTTTTGAAATGTTTTTCAGTGTAGTGGTTTTAAGGTGGTTTTTAAGAATTCATTGTATTGTTTTATCTTGTTTGTAGTTGGTGTATGATAAGGGATGTGGTGTGACCTTTTGGACATTATGGTTTTGGTGTTCCTAAGTTCTGATTTCTTTCTGGTTGGATAGTTTTTTTTATTTTTATTTTTTGGGACAGGAGCATTTATATGGTGGGTTTTTATAGGCAATATGTTTTTTAATTTAGGTAGTGATATTTTTTAGTATTTTAATAGTTTAGGTTTTTTATTTTCATGGTTTTAATTATTTTTTTTAATTTTTTCAAATAACTTTGATAGATCATAGGTTATTATTTGTGCATTAGCATAAAGGTAGAGCTTTGGGGACTTTTTTTAGTAATGTTTAGGGTCAGTTGTGCAGTTTTGAGTCTAGTGAGTTGGTTTGATTTAATTTTTATTGGGTGTTACTTTATATTAGCAGTTGTGTCATTTTCAAGGTGTGTTTGAGTTTTTTGGGGTTTTTGAGATATCATTTTAGGAGGAAGTTTATGATGAGCATGTGCGGAGGTTTTGGGCCACTTTATAGTGGGATTTAAAATTTATTTACAGTTAGGTTTATTTGAGTTTTTATTAGGGTTCAATGACGTTGTGGGATGTTTGTTCCGTTAGTAATAGAAATAGGTTTTGTTTTGCTGTGCTGCGATGGGATGGGCGTGTGCTGCGTGCCGGTGCTGACAAAGGTACAGTATTGTTGTGGCTCTGGTGTGTCGGGTTAATGAACTGACATGGTTTAATATAGAGATGAAAACAGAAATAAATATACATTTAAAAATAAATATAACATTAGAGTGGTAAACATAAATATAGATAACAGATACATACATAAAACTAAAATACATAGTATATAATTGTAACATATTATCATATAGATAAATGATAGTCTATTTTATATATATATATACACAAAGATAAATAAATATAGATTGTAGATATAAAAATATTTAAATAGAGTTAAAGTAAATTGGGGTTTTTTTTTTAGGTTATAGGCTGGGAATTTTAAATAAAGGATAGAAAAAAAATATAAATTCAGATATACAAATATGTATAGAAATACAAATATCTATACATATTTAATTTAAATAAATAGAAGTAAAAATATATATAATACGGAAAATATATATCTATGATTATATTAGAAGATATTCTCTCTAATATATATAATATCTATGAATAAAATAAATAAAAATATCCATATAAATATCATTATAATTTTGAAAAATAAATTTACTTCCTAAATTTTAAATCTGGTTCAAATAAAGGGGTGTCCTTGGTTTTTATTTGGTTAGAGGCAGGAGTTTTATTTTAAATAATATAAGTAATATAGAAATGTGGATCTTAAGATAGAAATATATAGTAAATATATAAAGAGAAATTGCTAAACTATGACTATAAATTTAAATATAAATATATGTAAGTAATATGAAGAGTTGTAGTATAGAATATAAATAACATTATATGGCAATATAAATTATAAATGGGAATATGAATATAAAAATATGTAAATATAGTTTAAGAGAAAGGGAATGTTTTGGCTTTTATTTAAGTAGAGGCAGGGTTTTTATTTTGAATAAGTGTTCCAGAAGTAAAAATCTTGACGCAGAAATATTAAATCAATATAAAAAATATGAATAAAAATAAATAAAAAATATAAATACCTACTCGCATCGGATGTAATATAGAATATAAATTTATTTATAACTTGACATTGGTAAAGATAAATGTATAAGTAAGCAATAGACATTAATATACATTATAAATACAAATATGAATATAAAAATTGAACATGAGGATAAAATCTATTTAAATATTGTTTAAAACAAAGGGTTGGGTTTTTTTTTATTCTTCTTGTGTTAGAGGCAGGGTTTTTATTTTAAATAATATGAATGTAGATATTATTGTTATATATTTCTAAATATTGAGATATACAATCAAGATATAAATATATATATAAACACAAAATATAAATAAATACAAATAATAGGAAGAGATGTAATGAAGAATACAAATAACAGTATACATAAGTATACATTTTAAATGTAAATGTGAATATGAACCTGAAAAATAGAATTTAAAAAAATATTTAAATAGAGTTTTGAAGAAAGTGGTTCTTTTTGGCTTTAATGTGGATGGAGGCAAAGGTTTTATTTTAAATAATCCAAGTGTTACAGAAGTAAAAATCGTAACAGAAATATATACTTACTATGTAAAAATATTTATAAAAATATACAAATAAATTTAAGTTGTAGGGATATATGCAATATCGAATAGAAATGTATTTATAAAAAGAAATGTGTAAATGGACAGTGTACATCAATATACATTGTAAATAGAAATGTGAATATCAATATGAAAAAATATTTTTAAAATATTTAAATATTTTTTTAAAGAAATTGTTGTTTTTTTTTTTTTTCTTTGTTTTTTTTTGGTTTTTTTTTTTTTTTTGTGTTGTGTTTTGTTTTGTTTTGTTTTGTCTTTTATCCTATTAGGCTAGAGGCAGAAGTTTTTTTCCCCTCTTCCCGGTTTTGGGGCATTTATTTCAGAGCAGTTTTCGGCGGGGGTCGCCCCTGTTCTTTTTTGCCGCCTTCGCTGCCGCAGCCCCGAGGCGCGCTGCGCCCCCGGCTGGGGCGGGCGGCAGTGCTGCCGCCTTGTGGGCAGAGCGCGGTACTGCAGCCCTGCACCGAGAGGCCGCCACCTTGGGAGTGGCGCGTGGCCGATGTCGCGGAGTTTTGGTTGACCTTCTCAGCATGGCGGCGAAAAGGGCGGGGAAGTGGAGGACCGGGTGGGTGAAACTGCACTGCCTGCACGGAATACCGACGTCATGGCGGCCCCGACGGATTTTTCTGTGGCGTTTCATGTGTACCCGAGACATGCTGTGGGCTCAGGGGCGCCGCGGGCGGGCGTATTTCGGCGGGTTTGTGAGAGGCATCTGGGTAAACGCCTCGCTGTGCCGGGGTCCTCTCACGGCCGCTTTCCCGCCCTGAGGGAGCCTAGCCGGGCCGAATAGTTCCGAAGAGCCGAAGAGCCGAGTGTGGGCGAAAACAGCCGAGTTTCCCCGAAGAGCCGAGTGTGGCCGAAAACAGCCGAGTTTCCCCGAAGAGCCGACTGCGGCCGGGAACAGCCGAGTTTCCCCGAAGAGCCGACTGCGGCCGAAAACAGCCGACTTGAACCGAAGAGCCCAGTGCGGCCGAAAACAGCCGAGTTTACACCAAGAGCCGATGATAGCCGACTGGAACCGATAGCCGAGTGTAGCCGACTTGAGCCGCATTTAGACAACGTGCCGAATACGACCGAGTTTAGCCGAAGAGCCGAACTGAAACGAGTTTAGACCAAGAGCCGAAGCAAGCCGAATTCAGCCGAGTTTCATTAAACAGAACCGAACGACGCCGCAGCGCTCTGCATGCAGTGCGCCTGTGCAGACGGCAGGGGGCGCTGTATAAAGTATAAAATATCGACTATCTATAAGAGGGAATAAAAGCTCTATGTCATGTGCAGCAGTAGAAAATTTCAGGCTCCCAGGGAATAAATCGTTTTCTTTAAATCATTTTCGTTTTGGAGTTTTTTTTACTCCCAGGTAGCCTGAAAGTTACTACTGCTGCTTTTTTATTCTAAAGCTAGAAAGGAAAACCAAGATTAGAAATGCAGGGAAAGAAAGAAAGAAAAAGAAAAAAAGAAAATAAGGAAAGGAAATGAAAGGAAGAAAGAAGGAAGGACAGGAAGGAAGGAAGGAAGACAGACAAAAAACCCAAAAACCAGGAGGGCAAGGAGAAACCTACGGGAAAAAAAAAAACCAACCAAAAAAAAAAAAAAAAAAACACCAACAAAAAAACAAACCCACATAAAAAAAAAAAAAAACCTCGGGATGGGTGAGAAACCCCCCTCCACGAAAAATCCAAGATGAGCAAGAAAAATCCCAGAAATACCACAGAAATAAAAACAGGAATAAAACAAAATAAAGACAAAAAAAAAAAAAAAAAAAAAAAAAGAAAAAAAAAACGAAAAACAAGAACAAGATGGGCAAGAAAAAAACGCAGAAGAAAACCCCAAGATGGGCATGAAAAAGCCCAGAATAAACCCCCAAGATGGGCGAGAAAAATCCCAGAAAAAAAAATAAACCAGAAAAAACCGTAAGAAAGGCAGAGAAAAAAAAAAAAAAAAAAACAAAACAAAACAGAAAAGTACCCAAGATGGGCAAGAAAAATCCCTGAAAACAGACCAGAGAAAAACCCCAAAATGGGCAAGAAATAAAATCAGAACTAAAAACCAAGATGGGGAAGAAAAAATCCAGAAAAGAAAAAAAAGAAGGCCAAGAAAATCCAAGGAAAAAAACAAAAACAAAAACAAAACACCTGAAAAAAAAACCCCAAGGGGGGCAAGGAAAAACCAAAAAAACCCAACAAGATGGGCAAGAAGAAACGAAGAAAAAACCCCAAGAAGTGCCAGAAAAAAATCAAGGAAAAAGGGAGTAAAAGCCCCAAAAAACAAGGCAAGAAAGAGAGGCAATAAAGGCCACAAAAACTCAAGACAAAAAAAAACAAAAACAAGACATGCCAGAAAAAGGTACGAAAATGGTTCTGCCAGGTGCGATCAAGGTGAGCGGGTTCAGATTCAGGTCCAGGAGATGAACAAGTGTCAGATTAGCTTGGGGCACTGCTGTGCAATGCAGCTGTGACACGATTTATGTTTAAATATAGTTTAAATAAATTGGGGATAGTTTGGCTTTTATTGGGGTATAGGCTGGAGATTTCATAAAAAATATAAAACTAGAAACCCAAATATATCATATATATATGTCAATATCAATAAATATTTAATACATATAAATATAAGTAAAAGAAATCTATTGTGTCAAAAGAATATATCTATTATTATATAAAAAGGTATTCTCTCCAATATATATAATATCTATAAAGATAACAAATGAAAATTACAAATATAGATGTGAATAAAATTATGACAAACAAAATTATTTTTAAAATTTTAAATGTGTTTTAAAGAAAGGGTTGTCTTTGCTTTTTATTTCGTTAGAGGCAGAGGTTTTATTTTAAATAATATAAGCACTATAGAAATGTAAATCGACATACAGAAATATATAATAAATATATAGAGATATAAAGATATAATACCAAAAAATGAATAGAAATAGAAACCTATGTAAGTAACATGAAGAGATGCAATATATAATATAATTTTTATTATACAGTAATATAAATTCTAAATATACATGCGACTATAAATATGAAAAATATATGATGGGGGCTCGGAGCACCCCAGGTGTGAGTGTGACGGTGATGGGGGCTCGGAGCAGCCCAGGTGTGAGTGTGAGGATGATGAGGGCTCAGATCAGCACCAGGTGTGAGCTGTGAGGATGATGAGGGCTTGGAGCAGCCCAGGTGTGAGTGTGAGGATGATGAGGGGCCGGCTCCTGCCGGGGCGAGGCTGTTTTAGGGGGAGGCTTTGCCTCAGCTCCCTTTTGCATGGAGCTGCTGAGTGGAGGGGTTTATGGGGCGCTCCCGGCGCTGTCTCATGGAAGGACTGCGGGAGCTTCCCACAGGGTCGGGGGGACACCTGGATCCGCGCTTGGGTACGTGGAGCATCGCTTAAAGGAGGCGCCGAGGGACGAATCTTTGTGCCCGGGAGCAGCAGCCGAACAGGTGAGCCCGTGTGGGTTTGGAGCGGGGAATTTTCTCCTTCCCCTTTGCAATTTCATCTTGCCAGTCCCTCCCCGGGTCCCCAGGAACAAAAATGGAGCTTGTGAGGACAAAAGGGATTAAGGAGAAGGAAGCAGCTCCTCTTCTTTTATTGTCTGCGTTTGACCTGAGGGGATCCCTCTTGACTTGTGGTTTTAAGGGTGTTGATTGCAGGAAAAGCTGCCTTTTCCAGGCTGTTAGGGGTATCCCGGGGGTGACAGGGAATCCCTGCGTTCTATTCTAAGGGGAATGGGAAAAGTATTCTTGTGGTATTATGGGTTTGATTTGAAGGCAGCCACCCCATTTGCACCACCCTCGGGTTTAAATGGAGGGGGCAGCCCTGGTGTCCCTCCTTTTCAAGGGTTTGCATGGAGGTCGAAATCGCCCTTTCCCATCAGTCGAAGGCTTTCATTTGGGGAGCGCCCCTTCTTTTCTGCTCTCCTAGGGGGTGAAATTGGAGGGGAGAAGGCATTTCTTTGCCCTTGTTGAAGTGAGGTGCGCCCCGTCTGCGGTTTCGGGGCTGGCTTGCGGGAAGCCGCAGCTCCGGCAGCGTTTGCAGGGCTGCAATGGGGCTGTGCCGCTGCATTGGAGGGCGCTGCCCGTGCCCGCGGCCCGGCCCGGAACGTTCCCGCTCGGGAGCGCTGCTGGCACGGCCCGGGCAGCTGCCGGGGCGCACGGGGGATTCGGCGCGGCCGGGCCGGCCGAGGGCGGCAGTGGCGGAGCCGCGCCGGTGCGAGCCGTGCGGAGCCGAGCGGAGCCGGGCCGGGCCGGCCAAGGGCGGCAGAGGCGGCGCGGGCGCTGCTGCGCCGGCCCGGGCGGTGCCGGCCGCTCCGTCCGCTCCGGGCGCGGGGCTCGGGCGCCGCCGGTAGTCCCGGGCCCGGTGCCGGCCCCGCCGGGCAGGGGCAGCGGGCGGGGCTCCCCGGGACGGCGCCGGCCCCGCGTGCCGGAGCAGCCGCCGCAGGAGCCGCTTTCCTGCCGGGAGCCGCGCTCCGTCCGGGGCCGGCAGCGAGCGCGGGGTTCGGCCGCTCCAAGTTCGGCGGTGCCGTGGCTCGGAGGCGCTTTGGAGGCGTTGATGGCATCGCTGGGTTCGGTTTGCAGCGGCTGTCCGCTAAGGGATATGGGGTTCTTCCTGAGCGGCACGGTTCTCGGTGCCGGTAGGGATGATAAAGGTTCGTTTCGGATTGGGTTTTGTAGTCGGATATATATTTTTTTGGCGGGGTGTTATGTTTAGAAGGGCGCACAATGGTTTTTACGGGTCGTAGTGCGAAGCAGCGGTTTGCATTTTAATTCTGTTGCGGTGGCTTTTATTAGCGTGAGTGTGTAGTGTTTGTTTTGGGCGGCTTGGGGAAGCGTCCTGTCGTTCATAGCAGCGGGTTTTTAATCTCGATAATTGCATGTGTGTTTATCGTCTTCCAGGGCTTTTATTTGTTTGGTTTGTTTGATTGTAGTGTATGTTTTATGGTTACGGGTAATTTGGGGGACATTGTTTATGGTTACGTTTGTCTTTAGTCTTTGTGTTTGTTTCTAGGTGGTATTTTTATTTTGATAGCTTGAGGCACTATGGGTTTATTCAGTGGGGAATAATTTTTTTGTTGCAGATTTATCTGGTTTTTGGTATTATTCTTGTTGTTGGTTTCTTTATTTTCCTTTTTTGTTGTTGTTGTTGTCTTTTAATGTATTTGAGTATTGTTTATCAGGGTTTTTTTTGGGAACATGGGTATTTATATGGTGGGTTTTTAAGGTATTTATTTATTTGGGTAGGTAATTTCTTAGTTTTTAGTGGTTGAGATGTTTTCCCATTTTGTTAATTAGTTCAGGTTTTAAAGTTATTTTTACAGAGGATTGTTTATTCTTTGAGTTAGTGTAGAAGTAGAATTTTGGTTTTTTTTTTTGTTTGTTTTTAGTAACGTCGTTCAGGGTGAGTGGCACTGGCTTGAGTTTAGTAGATTGGTTTGACATTTTTTTAGTACTTTTTGTAATTTGCTGTGTGTGTTTCTAGAGGATTTTCTTTTATTTTGGTTCCATTTTTCTGTCGTGATGAGAATTGTTATTGAAAAGAGTGTTCTTTGTTTTTTCGCTGACACTTGTTTGGGTGTTGGAGGTATCTTGATGTTTTTGGAAGATATTGGGGGGAATTTGATGCTGTTTGTTCTGTCATTTCATTTAGGAATTGGATTTTAAATATGCAATTATGACTCTAACTATATTGTAACGAAAGAAATAGATGTGTAGCAATGGGAATGAGCCAATTTTATTTTTATATATTCGGTCAATTTTTAAAATTTAACATGTAACATAAGTCATTATATGTTACAATAAGTTACTCTAATTTTAATAGAGTATTGTGTATGTTTATAGATATATGAATAGAGAATATAAATGTAAATACAACCCAAAAAAATACAAATATATAAATGTATTGCAACTATATGGAGATCTATAAAAAATTAATAATAAATTGTAAATGTAAAATAACATAAATTGATACAATATATAATACACGTAATACTGCATATATTTTATGAAAAATATTAGAGGAAATGGATATAAAATAGATATAAATACGGATGTGATATACCTATCTATTTATATCTATCATTTGTTGTATATTATGATAAATATAAATATAAAAAAAATTAGGTAGTTTAAAATAATGGATGGTTTTGGGTTTTTTTTGCCAAAGCAGGGGTTTTAGTGTAAAAATTACAAATACAAATAATATAAAGGTAGAAATATAAGTATAGAAATATATCATAAACACATTAAAGATTTATATAAAATTTAGAAATATAAGGAAAAATAAGTTGTAGCAGTAGATATGGTAAATAATTTAAAAAATAATTCCCGTATATTTTTGAATAAGGTGCATATTAAATATAGTTATTAATATAATGCATCAATATAAACTATAAATATATATAAAATATCAACAATCTATAAGAAGGAATAAAAGCTCTGTGTCACGTGCAGCAGTAGAAAATTTCAGGCTCCCAGGGAATAAATAGTTTTCTTTAAATCATTTTCGTTTTGGATTTTTTTTTTTTTACTCCCGGGTAGCCTGAAAGTTTCTACTGCTGCTTTTTTATTCTAAAGGTGGAAAGGTAAACCAAGATTAGAAATACAAGAAAGGCGAAGGGAAGGAAAGGGAAAGGAAAGGAATGGAAGCAGGAGAGGAAGAGGGAAGGGAAGTGGTGAAAAACAGAGTGAAAAAAGTAAAAAGAGTTGGAGGGAAAAAGAGAGGGCATCCGGGAGGAGCGGTGCTGCCTCAGGTGCTTCCCCGCCCTGGGGCGAAGGACCCGTTTGATGCCCAGGAGGGACTGCAGCTGCCGGTGGCGGGGGACGGAGCCGTGGCTGCCAGCCCGAGACTACAACTCCCGGCAGGCCCTGCTGCTGGCGCGGCGTGTGACGCAACGGCCGACGCGGCACATGAGTGGCTGGCGTGCCAGGCGGCGGCGCGGGGCTGTGCGCGGGCAGCTGCCGGCGCCTCTCCCGCGCGGGACGGCGACGCTGGAGGGGCGCAGCCTCCGTCTGGCCGCCCGCCCGGTGCTGAGCAGCGCGGAATGAGCGTCCGCCCGGTTCCTCGGCCTCCCTCAGCGGTGCCGGGGGCGGGGGCGCTGCCGCCCGCCGATGGCGGAGGGCGAGGCGGTGCTTTGCTGCCGCGGGCCGGGAGCTGCAGGAGCCGCCCCGGGCGAGCGGCGCCGGGCGCTCCCGCGGTCCCGGTGGGGCGGCCGCCCTCGGGCTGGCGGAGGCGCCGGAGGAGCCCCCGAGCTGCAGCCGTCTCCCTCGGGCTGCTGCCGGTGCTGCGGGCGGAGGCGGCTCCGCCCGTGTTGGGCGCTGCGAGCAGGGAGCGCTGCGGTATCGCCGGCATGACGGGGCTGCTGCCTGCGTTAGTGCTCGTGGCTCTTTGTGCCGTGACAGCGGATGGAGCGGCGCTGGGCGGTAAAGCCAGAGATGGCCGGGAGAATGCCCAGCGCAGGGAGCGGCCGGGCTGTGTGCTTCGGATGGCACAGGTGCGAGCTGCAAAGTCACCCCCCCTTCCGCCCCTGCCCTCCCGAGCCCCGGGGAAAATGCTTTCCAGCATTGTCGAGCTTCTGAGAGACAAAACTTGTGATTTGACACTAGCATCCAGAAAAGGTTTCTGTCTAGATTAGCAAATGTCTAAATTGTTCTTGGTTACATCCCATGACCGGTTTTAGGCAGTGACTTCATACTGCTTTTAGGATTTTCTTGTACACTGGTGAGAAAATAGGCAGGTCTGATAGTGGTTTCACTTTTTTTCTACTTCACGTTCCATAAGATTCTTTTATCCAAGCGATTGTTTTAAAATTCTACTGTAAGCGTTTGTGGTTCACTTTTTTTTTCTTTGCAGCACCCGGGCCTTTTTTTTTTTTCTCTAAATCGGGAGTAAATATAGCTGAGTAAAATTACCTTGGTTATCTTCCTTCTTTTTAAACTTAATTGTTTTTATTAATAATTCTATTTGAATATGCAGAAAAAGTGGGTATGTCCTGTAATCTATGCTAGCTTTTTCTCGTTTACAGGGTACTCACAAAATATGTCTCCCTTAGTGTCCCACAGAAACATTCTGGGTGAAATCTGAATTAAGGTATGTGTTTTCAAATAAGTAATCAGTTTAGATATTTGCCTGTGTACCTTTTCCTGTAATTCAGAGCTTGTGTTCTGTGGGTTTTATGATAAACCTGTAAAACATGTAAGAATGGTTTTGCAAGTCTGAATCGTTGAAGGCAGCAATAAGTGGATTTAAAGCCTGTTCTTGAGCAGACAAAGGGGAAAAGTGTGACTCTGATGCTGAACTTGTCATTTTTCATTTGACTTGCCTTTAATTATTGAAGAAGAGAGAGAACTAGGAAAAGAAATAGAATTGATTATTGAGCACTCCTAAAAAGCTCACCATGATTCTGTGTAGAGCCAAAGTGAAGGATGATGGAACAGAGCTCTGTGCATTAGAAGGAAATAAACCTGATGTCCACACAGAGTCTTACTAATTTCTGTTTTTAAAATGCAAAATAAGTTTAGGAAGTGTTGGAAGTTAGTATTTTGGGAAAGAAATGGCAGTTCCACAAAACATTCCATTCCATTTAAGAGAGGCCCTTGGACTGATTCATGTTGTAACTGCTGTCACTGCAATCAGTTGGTGGTTCAGCCTTGAAACGTGCACTTGGCCTTCTATAAAGCACTGTTTTGTTTGCCTTTCAGTGCTATGAGTCTTGATAAATTGGAGAAGTGCCCAAGAGAAATTCATCATCCTGAGATACAAAAGGTAGGAAGTGACTTTTTTTGGTTTGGTTCTTTTTCTTTATTGTTTTCCGGAAATAGAAGTAATTAAGTATAGATACTACTGGTTTGTTTCTTCCAGTAGCTGATAATACTAATACCAACAATAATAATAATAAGAGTAAAGTAATACTACTTCAACTGTCTTTATTTATCCATTGGACTGGCCATTTTAAATCTAAACTTCTAAACACAAATCAAACCATCATCCTTGTAGAATCTTTAATAGGAGTGGGCTAAAGATCCTGGTTTTGTTGACAGGATTTATTGGTTCATGAAGAGCAAGAGGTAAGTACAAGCCTAACTACCCTCTAGCTCACAGACCTGCCCGGTGAATAGAGCTTTGTTTTTTTGATGGGCTTGTGATGACTTTGAAATCAATTGCTCATTCATTACAGTAAAAAAAAAAAAATTGTTTTGAACATGACAGCAAAAATAACTTTAAGCACAACTTAATAATAATAGATCACCAATTTTAGTTAATAATTTTATGCTGTACTCTTGGGTGAGGGAAGACTCGGACACTCAATATGAGATCAGCAAGCTATGTTTATTGCAGAGAGTATCAGACACTTATATAGCACATAATAAGCTTATGAATATTCTGTAAGCCAAGCGATCTATTGGTTAAACTATACCATCAACTCTTCCTCATTCCTTTGGGCCTACATTCCCTATTTCCCACGTCTCTCTGTCTACTTGTTATCCTACCCAGCTAGGCCCAGGCACACGCTATCTTGCAGGTGCAAAACTCAAAAATACCTGTGTTCGGTACTTTCCCAGCTCCTGGTCGGCTAACGAGCGAATGTCTGCGTGACCTCTGTCATGGAGCCATTTCTCCACACTATACTATCAAAGTTTAAAGGTAAATTATTATATATTAGGAGATGGTATAAAGTGTATGTTGTAATGTGTAGGATATATACAAAGATACGTACTTGAAAGTCCGTAGAGGAAACAAATTTTTACGCCTTCTGTTTGACTGTTTGTCATATATTTGGTTTTATTTCCCAGGGATCAGTGAATTTTAACTCTAGAGTCCTCTATGCTAAGGATGCTCAGCTTACAGATGATGAAATGTTCAGTAATGGTGAGTTTTTCACCTTCTCCTTCATTGTTTTGCTCATCTGAATAAAAAAAAAAAAGGCAAGATTAAAGAAAAAGCAATAGTTTTATTATTTTTACCCTGTTATGTCTGTTTCCTCAGTATTTGCTGGAGCTGTGCTTACCCAAGGTTTGGGTAAAACAAGCTTTGGGTTCCTTCTGTCTCACTGGGAGTTGCCCAATTCAGTTGCATCTGGTGAAATTCACCCTGAGACCTTATAGAACCAGCTCCAACTACGTGAGAGCCATTTGCAGTTCTCTCCAGACACCTGGAGAATGGGTGACGTTTCTGAGGATCCGGCGAGCGTGCTTCTGTCAAAACTCAGTTTGTGAAATTTCTGGGGAAAACCCTTCTGTGTCCTGAAGGGTTCAAACTCTGGTGAGGATCCAGTTATCAGGTGCTCACCTGGATGGTTCCAGCTGCCAAAGGTAACACTTGTACTCTTGCCCTGTAGTTTACATCTATTGTATTTTTGTTATTTTGCAGGATTTTTTGTCTTTGCAAAATATTGTGCATTTCACTCTTTGGAACCTCTCAGATGGTTCTTTGGTGCAGCACCACCCCATGGGACACTTGGCTGCTGTCCTGAAGGGGTTGGTCGCTAGAATTGTAAATCCTGGAGAGTTTGTAAGTCTTCTGTCCCCAGGGAGGTATCATGCTTCGTTTACTTTTGTTCTGTTGGTTAGGCGCTGCCTCTCGTTGCAAGTATGAATTTCAAACTGCCCTGTTCTTATTTTAACTTTTTTCCTGGTTCTCTCCGTCCGGCAGGGAAAGACTCTCGTATCCTTGTCCTCGGGCTCGGTGCTGTCCAAGAAGATACAGAGACTAAAAAAATCATATGAAGCAAAATATGACTGCAGGGAAAAGAAGCTGGAGAGAACAGAAGGTGATATTGTTATCCTTACCCTGTATTAGAGACATCCGCTGTGCTTTGATGCTGGCAGCTGCCAGGGGCTTGTTAGCTCTTTGTAGGCAGGTGTAGGTGTTCACTTGTAGTTTTTATCTCTGTTCAAGTCAATTCAAACTTTGCTAAGCTTACATTTGAAAATTACTCTCTAGAACAGTCCAGCATGACATGCTGGATGTCGTCTCCCAGAGGGACCCAAAACTGCCATAAATTTCACAGGGAGGGATGGGTGTAGAATACTAAAATCGTTCAAGGTTTTCATTTTTATAGGTATTGGCAAAGAAAATGAATTTATCTCTAAATTCATTTGGAAAGAAACCCTCTCTCTCTCCACTTATTTGTATACAGGAATGTAGGAAACTCTGACTAGAGATGGGTAATAGCTTTGAAAATAAAGACATAAGTTTTATCTAGGAATGAACCAATCAAGTGCCCTGAAAGCATGAGAACAGCTGCAGGGGCTGAAGGGAACAGAAAGGGTTCTATCTCATGAACAGAGGTACCTTTTCCTTACAGGTGCTTGTGCTGTAGTTTGGGTTCTGCTTCCTAACATTTCTAGTGTGACAGGGTTTACCATAGAGACAATCTGCCAGGAGGTAGCGCTTTGGGGGGTATGGCAGTCCTGGGTGTGTATTCTGAACTCCTTCAGAATGTTAGGTTTGGAGTATTTCTTATCTCAGGAAAACAGCAGTCTTTTGCATCTGCATATCAGCTGTTGAAATTTTGGGTTCAATTTCTTGAATCACAAATGTCATAGGATTCCTCCCAGATGGCAGCTGTCATGAAGTATGGCTCTTCTTGGTCTTGGGTTTCAGGGGCTGTTTCCAAAGTGACCTACAGACATTGGAATGAAATCATTATTTACTGTGTAAAAGAATCACTCTCCAAAGCATCAGCCAAGGTCTAAATGTGCCATTCTGCCTTTTAAAAGTACCAACATCACAGGATTTTTCTCAGATTAAAGCTTCCATGGAGTCGGACACCACAACATCGGATCTCTCAAGCCTGGCCCTTGAGAATTGTGTGCCTCCTGTGAACTGGTCTTGCCAGAAGGGCTTGCTGAGTTTTCCATTGTGTGGAAAAGAGATCCCATTTGCAGCCTGAAGCCTCATGTTTCCTGTAGGATTTCTACTCCTAGAATTGCACACTTTGAAGGATTTCTTATAGCAGAAGTTTTTTGGGAACTAGGACTCTGGTTGGATTTGGGTCTCTGGACTCTCAGGTGAAGTGACCTTGAGACACTAGGGCATGCAGATTTCCTTGCTGTTGAAAAGAGCTATTGTTCGCACCCAGGAGCCATGGTCTGAATGGGGGTGTCACCTCTTAAATTTGCAAATGTCACAGGATTTCTTCTAAATGAATGGTGCTAAGAACATAAGGTCTGGCTGGCTTTCGACTTAGAGGTGCCTCCTCTAAATTGGTCTTCAGACGCTAGGTTGGAAAGTGTTCCTACATATGCCAAATAGCCCTTGCTATGCAATTAATAAGCTTCAAATTACCATGGAGTTGCTGCCCCTGCAAAGATTTTGGCAGAGCCTGGTTGTGGTGCCCCACTCCACTCCACCACCCTTAGCAGGTCCTTATGGTTGCATGGGGAATCATCGTGGAGCATGCCAACCCAGCTCCATCCTGGGAACAGCACCTGTATTTTACCCTAAAATTTCTGTCCCATTATAGCTCCTGTTAGGATACAAATGTAACTTCTCGGTTTCCACTGATTTTACCCCCAGTCATCTTTCCATACAGACATTGCTCCACTCCCCAGAGGATTATTGTGAGCAGATGTGAGTTCTGCTGTCCCTTTGGACTGACAAAGACAGAGGTTTTGTCCCAAGTTGCTTTTGAACCTGTCCTGCACCTGTTACGAGTCCTCAGTCTCCTGCAATTTTGTGGGTCAGTCACATGTAAAACAGCACAGCTGGCTGGCATGCTTTGCTCATGAGGGGAGACAAGAGAAGAATCCCTCTGCTCACACCAGACCTGCAGCTGCCAAACCTCACCAAAGCACCTGAGGAGCCCCCAGGGACTGATGGTACAGAAGGGAGGTGATGGAGGACAGCACAGCAGGCAGCCTGCCCTCCATCTGGGTGTGAAGAAGGCAGGGCTGGGAACTGTAAGCAACATCCCAGCAGGTCTGGCTGATGGTGCCACCCTGAGGGCTTCCCCTGCCTTTGGGCAGTCCCAGCTGCTGCAGCTCACTTGACAGACTCATTGTCTATACTGTGCTTGGCTGCACTGGAGATGATGAAGCCGAGGACAGCAATGGTTGCCTTCACATCCCCTGACTGCAGATGGGAAGGAGGGCGAGCTCTGTCACCTTGGGAAGGCGTCTGCAGAGTCACTGCTGCCCGTCTCTGGAGCGTGGCTCCATTGGGGGACCGTGGTAAGGACAGCAGTGCTCACTTAACTGTGCACCTGAGGACAGCTTCAGGATCTTGTCATACTGTGGGAGAGCAGAGCTTCACAGTAAACACCAGCTAACACACTGACTGCCAGTGTTAACACTAACAGTTCTTACCTAAATATTAATACTAGTAACACTTACTATGCGTATTATTAATCCTAGTAGAGGCTGGTAGCGTTCTTTAGGCTGAGGCTTGCATGAAGAATACAAAATTAATTAACGTTGCTGATTATGCTATTGTGTTGAAATACTTGGCCTCCACTGCGGTAGCCCCACGCTTACCTCGATGGCCTGCCCCAGCAGGTCCCAAAACACCTGGATGCAGATCAGCTTAAGCTTCACTGATGTGATAAACAGAGTTCACTCTTTATAATTTTTAAAATTTTAATAAAGGATAAAAGGACAAAATAATCCAGCACTGGGATGCTTTTAGCACACAGCCAAAGAGCACAGAGGTAGCTTAAAAACATGTTCACTATATACTGTTACATTGCTGAGGTTACAGGCATATTCATTAACTTACACATTATTCAAACATTCCTTTGACTTTTTGATGTTCCAGGAACTCTCTTGTTTGGTTTTAACCTCTGACTTGTCTGCAGAACGTTCTGTAAATTAGGTCTACATATTTTATTTCTTCCTGTAGTTTTATCCTGTTGCTTCACACTCCCTGATAACACTGGTAAGAGTCGATAAATCCTTCCTGGATGCTTAAGCTCTTTTTGTGTCACTATTATCTTATCACTTGGTAGGGGCAGTCTGCAGTTATAAGAAGCAGAATAATTGCTTTACACCATTTTCTGAGTTAGTTACATAGAAGTATTTTAGTTTCTATTTTAACATTTTGCTAAAGCCTACCATATATTTATCATGCTACTATTCATATGAAATATACAGTGCATACATAAACTGGCATATTACACTATACAAAGCAGTTCAAAGTAAGAATAAGTTTTACCACATCAAAATACTTGTAATGCAAAAAGCTAATCTATGAATGTGAAAGCCAGTATTGTTTTATCATCTATAACATCCGACGACGAGGGTGAGCAGCGGGCCCGCAGCAGGCGGAGGGCGGGCAGGGGGACGCGGGCACTTAACTTTGGCCAGGGTGCTGATCTCGGCCAGTCGGGGCAGGCCAAGTCCCCGCAGAAGCGCTGCACGCCCTCCCCGCTCCCGAGCCCTCTCCTCACCAAATCGCCGCCGCTCCCTAGTCCGCCCTGCTGTCGCAAAGACGACCCGGAACCCCTCCCGGGCTACACTCCTCTCCGCCTCCTGCCCCGAGTGCCGTTGGGGCGCTCCGGTAGGGGCTCTGCGGGGGTCCTTTCGCCGGGACCTGGGCACGAGAGAAGGCCGGAGAAGGGGACGGGGGTTGCCGCCGCCGCCGCCGCCGCCGCCGCCGCCGCCTGCGAGCCCTTCGGGCAGCCCGAGCTCCGCCCCACGCTCCCACGGGCCGCAGCCTGACGGCTCCTAAGCGTGCCAATCACGGCCCGCCTTTCTCCGTCCGCCCTGTCCAATCACAGCCGCCCTTTCAAACCGGAGGCGGTCCCGCCAATCTCAGCCCGCTCAGTCGCGGCTCGCCGCCTCAGACTGGCCCCGCTCGCCCGTACGCCTGAGGCGCCGCTCCCGCCACCGCCGCTTTGGGAGCCGGCGGAGCAGCGTCCCCGCTGCCGCTGCCTCGGCAGGCGCTGTTGCGGACGGGAAGGGCGGCCGGGAGCTTCCAGTTCAGGTCCTGGTCGGGATCAGGTTCTGGTCCAGGGAAGCGGGCAGGCGGCGGGGAGCGGGCGGACGCGGCCACAGCAATGGCGGCGGCGGGAGCAGCGCTTGAGGGGACCGCGGGGAGTCGCGGATCCGAGCGCGGCGGGAATGGGCGGGCTGGGATTGGTGGAGCCGGCAGGCGCTGCTTCGGGTTGTGATTGGCTGGCTGTCCGCCCGTGGGGCATAAATAGCGGGCGTTGGGGCAGCAGCGGCGTCAGTTGGGCGGTGAAGCTGGGAGCGACGGGAGCTGCGGATGCGCGGTCCGAGGAGCGGCGCTGCGCCAGGATGGGACCCCCGCGGCAGCTGATCCAGGGAGCGCCGGTGAGCACGGGCGCGACGCCTGCGGCAGTATCTGGGGCCGGCCGTGTCCAGTTCTTTCTGCCGCGCCCTGCGTGGCTCGGGTAGCCGGCGGCTGGTGTGGGGCCTGGAGTGGCGCGGTGGGGGGGGGGCGCCGCCTGCTGTCACTGGGGGCAGGGAAGTAGCTGCTTTGCGGTTTCTGGATTTAAAGAAATGTTCAGAATACGAGGAATAAAGCTTGCTTTTTGTATTTTTATTACTTTATTTTCTTTTTACTTGTAATGTTTTTTTTTCTTAATTGTGTTATTTTAGTATTGCCCGTTTTAATACATCTTTTTGGTTTGATTTGTTTTCTTTACTAGCTATCTCATGTTAATTCGGTAAGGGTTGTGGGACTGGGGCTGAAACACCAGTTGTGAGAGCAGTGGGGACATGAAACCCCAGGGTGTGGAATAATGATTTTGGCATGAGTCAGGCCCAAAACAATGTGGAGGGGTGGAAATGCTGAGGCTAGATAAATGCCATGGGAGGAAGGCATGGAGCTGCAGCACAGGGCCTGCAGGTTATGCCTGGGGGTTCCCAGCCCCTGCCCTATGGTACCAACGAGGGGCTGAGGGTGTGGGGACTCAGAGGGTTCTAGGGCTCAAGAACCAGCCCAAGAGTGCCTTTTGGGATGGGGGGGCAGGAGTCCAGTGGCTGTTCCCAGCCCCCGGAGCTGCCTGAGGGGAGGTGAGGGGGCCTTTGTGCAGGTGCTGGGCTGAGAGCCAGGGTGAGGGGGAGGGTGGATGTTGAGCTTCAGGCTTCCAGTGTCCCCAGAGTTGGGATGCCACTTAGGGTTGCCACTTAGGGCTGGGTGGGTGGATGGGACAGCTTCTAGAGATACTGAAATTGTAATGATGGCAGTAACTGATTTGTGGCCTTATCAACAGCCCCAAGGTGCAGTGAGAAGCATGAGCAGCTTTTAGCTGCAGCCAGTAGGAAGCTGAGGAGCTGGAGCTGAGGCAGCAGAGCTGGAGGAGACAGAAATATGGTAGGGTTTGATGTAAAACCTCTGTGGGGCTGGGATAGGGATTGTGGAGTGGGGAGGTGAACTGCATGGTTGGAATTGAAATTGCTGTGAGGGCTGTGATCTGAGCTCAAGAACTAGAGCTAAAACAAAGATCCTGTCCTGAGAAGCACAAGTAGTATCGTGTGGCACTACTGTGAAGATGTTGAGCAGGAAGTGCAAGAGAAGAGCTGGCAGTTAAATAAAGCTTGTGGGACTGGAGTTGAAATCACTGGGGACGGGGTGAGGACTGCAGTGCTGCAGAAACAGTCATTGCTACAAGGGATACACACTGTGGATCTCAGGACTAAACGTGGAATGGGATACAGAGCTGGAAGAAGAGAGCTGGCAGTAAAATAAAGCTTGTGGGTCAAGAACTGAAAGGGCTGGAATCACTGGGTCTGGTCTTATCATTGTGGGACTGGGATCGGGTCTGCACACAACACGGGAACTATAGGGCTGGCACAAAGAAGATAAAATAAAGCTTGTGGGTCAAGAGCTGAAATCACTGGGCCTGGTCTTAATCACTGTGGGACTGGCATTGCAGCTTAACACATGACAGCAACCTTAGGGCTGGTAAAGGCAGTGTATTGTTCTTGCGCCGAGGTCACTGTAGGCCTGTGACATGGATGCAGGGGCTGGGTATTGCCGCTAATAGTAGAACAGGATGTGTGGAGTGGGGAAAGGGGGCGGCAAGCTCGCGCCTGAAAACCCCGTCGATGCTAGAATATTGCCTGCGCCTGTGATGGCACCTCTTGGGGTGCGGCTGAAATCTCCGTGGGGCTGGGAAGTGGACCGCGGGGCTGGCAATTTGAATGAAAATGGCAAAGGCACTAGACCTGTGAACGGGGCCGTGGGCATCCAGGACGACTTATGCAGGGGTGTGCAAAGTGGCTGGGGACTGCTCGGTGGGAGCTAAAATCACTGCAGGGCTAGCATATGGATGGTGGGGTGGGCTTCCAGAGGCTCGTGCCAGAGCTGAATTGTTGCCCAGCTGGAGCCAAGAGCCAGATGCTGCCATTTGAAGCTGGAGAAACACAGAGCTGGAGCTGGAAGAAGAGAGCTGGCAGTAAAATAAAGCTTGTGGGTCAAGAGCTGAAATCACTGGGCCTGGTCTTAATCACTGTGGGACTGGCATTGCAGCTTAACACATGACAGCAACCTTAGGGCTGGTAAAGGCAGTGTATTGTTCTTGCGCCGAGGTCACTGTAGGCCTGTGACATGGATGCAGGGGCTGGGTATTGCCGCTAATAGTAGAACAGGATGTGTGGAGTGGGGAAAGGGGGCGGCAAGCTCGCGCCTGAAAACCCCGTCGATGCTAGAATATTGCCTGCGCCTGTGATGGCACCTCTTGGGGTGCGGCTGAAATCTCCGTGGGGCTGGGAAGTGGACCGCGGGGCTGGCAATTTGAATGAAAATGGCAAAGGCACTAGACCTGTGAACGGGGCCGTGGGCATCCAGGACGACTTATGCAGGGGTGTGCAAAGTGGCTGGGGACTGCTCGGTGGGAGCTAAAATCACTGCAGGGCTAGCATATGGATGGTGGGGTGGGCTTCCAGAGGCTCGTGCCAGAGCTGAATTGTTGCCCAGCTGGAGCCAAGAGCCAGATGCTGCCATTTGAAGCTGGAGAAACACAGAGCTGGAGCTGGAAGAAGAGAGCTGGCAGTAAAATAAAGCTTGTGGGTCAAGAGCTGAAATCACTGGGCCTGGTCTTAATCACTGTGGGACTGGCATTGCAGCTTAACACATGACAGCAACCTTAGGGCTGGTAAAGGCAGTGTATTGTTCTTGCGCCGAGGTCACTGTAGGCCTGTGACATGGAGGCAGGGGCTGGGTATTGCCGCTAATAGTAGAACAGGATGTGTGGAGTGGGGAAAGGGGGCGGCAAGCTCGCGCCTGAAAACCCCGTCGATGCTAGAATATTGCCTGCGCCTGTGATGGCACCTCTTGGGGTGCGGCTGAAATCTCCGTGGGGCTGGGAAGTGGACCGCGGGGCTGGCAATTTGAATGAAAATGGCAAAGGCACTAGACCTGTGAACGGGGCCGTGGGCATCCAGGACGACTTATGCAGGGGTGTGCAAAGTGGCTGGGGACTGCTCGGTGGGAGCTAAAATCACTGCAGGGCTAGCATATGGATGGTGGGGTGGGCTTCCAGAGGCTCGTGCCAGAGCTGAATTGTTGCCCAGCTGGAGCCAAGAGCCAGATGCTGCCATTTGAAGCTGGAGAAACACAGAGCTGGAGCTGGAAGAAGAGAGCTGGCAGTAAAATAAAGCTTGTGGGTCAAGAGCTGAAATCACTGGGCCTGGTCTTAATCACTGTGGGACTGGCATTGCAGCTTAACACATGACAGCAACCTTAGGGCTGGTAAAGGCAGTGTATTGTTCTTGCGCCGAGGTCACTGTAGGCCTGTGACATGGATGCAGGGGCTGGGTATTGCCGCTAATAGTAGAACAGGATGTGTGGAGTGGGGAAAGGGGGCGGCAAGCTCGCGCCTGAAAACCCCGTCGATGCTAGAATATTGCCTGCGCCTGTGATGGCACCTCTTGGGGTGCGGCTGAAATCTCCGTGGGGCTGGGAAGTGGACCGCGGGGCTGGCAATTTGAATGAAAATGGCAAAGGCACTAGACCTGTGAACGGGGCCGTGGGCATCCAGGACGACTTATGCAGGGGTGTGCAAAGTGGCTGGGGACTGCTCGGTGGGAGCTAAAATCACTGCAGGGCTAGCATATGGATGGTGGGGTGGGCTTCCAGAGGCTCGTGCCAGAGCTGAATTGTTGCCCAGCTGGAGCCAAGAGCCAGATGCTGCCATTTGAAGCTGGAGAAACACAGAGCTGGAGCTGGAAGAAGAGAGCTGGCAGTAAAATAAAGCTTGTGGGTCAAGAGCTGAAATCACTGGGCCTGGTCTTAATCACTGTGGGACTGGCATTGCAGCTTAACACATGACAGCAACCTTAGGGCTGGTAAAGGCAGTGTATTGTTCTTGCGCCGAGGTCACTGTAGGCCTGTGACATGGATGCAGGGGCTGGGTATTGCCGCTAATAGTAGAACAGGATGTGTGGAGTGGGGAAAGGGGGCGGCAAGCTCGCGCCTGAAAACCCCGTCGATGCTAGAATATTGCCTGCGCCTGTGATGGCACCTCTTGGGGTGCAGGTGAAATCTCCGTGGGGCTGGGAAGTGGACTGCGGGGCTGGCAATTTGAATGAAAATGGCAAAGGCACTAGACCTGTGAACGGGGCCGTGGGCATCCAGGACGACTTATGCAGGGGTGTGCAAAGTGGCTGGGGACTGCTCGGTGGGAGCTAAAATCACTGCAGGGCTAGCATATGGATGGTGGGGTGGGCTTCCAGAGGCTCGTGCCAGAGCTGAATTGTTGCCCAGCTGGAGCCAAGAGCCAGATGCTGCCATTTGAAGCTGGAGAAACACAGAGCTGGAGCTGGAAGAAGAGAGCTGGCAGTAAAATAAAGCTTGTGGGTCAAGAGCTGAAATCACTGGGCCTGGTCTTAATCACTGTGGGACTGGCATTGCAGCTTAACACATGACAGCAACCTTAGGGCTGGTAAAGGCAGTGTATTGTTCTTGCGCCGAGGTCACTGTAGGCCTGTGACATGGAGGCAGGGGCTGGGTATTGCCGCTAATAGTAGAACAGGATGTGTGGAGTGGGGAAAGGGGGCGGCAAGCTCGCGCCTGAAAACCCCGTCGATGCTAGAATATTGCCTGCGCCTGTGATGGCACCTCTTGGGGTGCGGCTGAAATCTCCGTGGGGCTGGGAAGTGGACCGCGGGGCTGGCAATTTGAATGAAAATGGCAAAGGCACTAGACCTGTGAACGGGGCCGTGGGCATCCAGGACGACTTATGCAGGGGTGTGCAAAGTGGCTGGGGACTGCTCGGTGGGAGCTAAAATCACTGCAGGGCTAGCATATGGATGGTGGGGTGGGCTTCCAGAGGCTCGTGCCAGAGCTGAATTGTTGCCCAGCTGGAGCCAAGAGCCAGATGCTGCCATTTGAAGCTGGAGAAACACAGAGCTGGAGCTGGAAGAAGAGAGCTGGCAGTAAAATAAAGCTTGTGGGTCAAGAGCTGAAATCACTGGGCCTCGTCTTAATCACTGTGGGACTGGCATTGCAGCTTAACACATGACAGCAACCTTAGGGCTGGTAAAGGCAGTGTATTGTTCTTGCGCCGAGGTCACTGTAGGCCTGTGACATGGATGCAGGGGCTGGGTATTGCCGCTAATAGTAGAACAGGATGTGTGGAGTGGGGAAAGGGGGCGGCAAGCTCGCGCCTGAAAACCCCGTCGATGCTAGAATATTGCCTGCGCCTGTGATGGCACCTCTTGGGGTGCGGCTGAAATCTCCGTGGGGCTGGGAAGTGGACCGCGGGGCTGGCAATTTGAATGAAAATGGCAAAGGCACTAGACCTGTGAACGGGGCCGTGGGCATCCAGGACGACTTATGCAGGGGTGTGCAAAGTGGCTGGGGACTGCTCGGTGGGAGCTAAAATCACTGCAGGGCTAGCATATGGATGGTGGGGTGGGCTTCCAGGGGCTCGTGCCAGAGCTGAATTGTTGCCCAGCTGGAGCCAAGAGCCAGATGCTGCCATTTGAAGCTGGAGAAACACAGAGCTGGAGCTGGAAGAGGAGAGCTGGCAGTAAAATAAAGCTTGTGGGTCAAGAGCTGAAATCACTGGGCCTGGTCTTAATCACTGTGGGACTGGCATTGCAGCTTAACACATGACAGCAACCTTAGGGCTGGTAAAGGCAGTGTATTGTTCTTGCGCCGAGGTCACTGTAGGCCTGTGACATGGAGGCAGGGGCTGGGTATTGCCGCTAATAGTAGAACAGGATGTGTGGAGTGGGGAAAGGGGGCGGCAAGCTCGCGCCTGAAAACCCCGTCGATGCTAGAATATTGCCTGCGCCTGTGATGGCACCTCTTGGGGTGCGGCTGAAATCTCCGTGGGGCTGGGAAGTGGACCGCGGGGCTGGCAATTTGAATGAAAATGGCAAAGGCACTAGACCTGTGAACGGGGCCGTGGGCATCCAGGACGACTTATGCAGGGGTGTGCAAAGTGACTGGGGACTGCTCGGTGGGAGCTAAAATCACTGCAGGGCTAGCATATGGATGGTGGGGTGGGCTTCCAGAGGCTCGTGCCAGAGCTGAATTGTTGCCCAGCTGGAGCCAAGAGCCAGATGCTGCCATTTGAAGCTGGAGAAACACAGAGCTGGAGCTGGAAGAAGAGAGCTGGCAGTAAAATAAAGCTTGTGGGTCAAGAGCTGAAATCACTGGGCCTGGTCTTAATCACTGTGGGACTGGCATTGCAGCTTAACACATGACAGCAACCTTAGGGCTGGTAAAGGCAGTGTATTGTTCTTGCGCCGAGGTCACTGTAGGCCTGTGACATGGAGGCAGGGGCTGGGTATTGCCGCTAATAGTAGAACAGGATGTGTGGAGTGGGGAAAGGGGGCGGCAAGCTCGCGCCTGAAAACCCCGTCGATGCTAGAATATTGCCTGCGCCTGTGATGGCACCTCTTGGGGTGCGGCTGAAATCTCCGTGGGGCTGGGAAGTGGACCGCGGGGCTGGCAATTTGAATGAAAATGGCAAAGGCACTAGACCTGTGAACGGGGCCGTGGGCATCCAGGACGACTTATGCAGGGGTGTGCAAAGTGGCTGGGGACTGCTCGGTGGGAGCTAAAATCACTGCAGGGCTAGCATATGGATGGTGGGGTGGGCTTCCAGAGGCTCGTGCCAGAGCTGAATTGTTGCCCAGCTGGAGCCAAGAGCCAGATGCTGCCATTTGAAGCTGGAGAAACACAGAGCTGGAGCTGGAAGAAGAGAGCTGGCAGTAAAATAAAGCTTGTGGGTCAAGAGCTGAAATCACTGGGCCTGGTCTTAATCACTGTGGGACTGGCATTGCAGCTTAACACATGACAGCAACCTTAGGGCTGGTAAAGGCAGTGTATTGTTCTTGCGCCGAGGTCACTGTAGGCCTGTGACATGGATGCAGGGGCTGGGTATTGCCGCTAATAGTAGAACAGGATGTGTGGAGTGGGGAAAGGGGGCGGCAAGCTCGCGCCTGAAAACCCCGTCGATGCTAGAATATTGCCTGCGCCTGTGATGGCACCTCTTGGGGTGCGGCTGAAATCTCCGTGGGGCTGGGAAGTGGACCGCGGGGCTGGCAATTTGAATGAAAATGGCAAAGGCACTAGACCTGTGAACGGGGCCGTGGGCATCCAGGACGACTTATGCAGGGGTGTGCAAAGTGGCTGGGGACTGCTCGGTGGGAGCTAAAATCACTGCAGGGCTAGCATATGGATGGTGGGGTGGGCTTCCAGAGGCTCGTGCCAGAGCTGCATTGTTGCCCAGCTGGAGCCAAGAGCCAGATGCTGCCATTTGAAGCTGGAGAAACACAGAGCTGGAGCTGGAAGAAGAGAGCTGGCAGTAAAATAAAGCTTGTGGGTCAAGAGCTGAAATCACTGGGCCTGGTCTTAATCACTGTGGGACTGGCATTGCAGCTTAACACATGACAGCAACCTTAGGGCTGGTAAAGGCAGTGTATTGTTCTTGCGCCGAGGTCACTGTAGGCCTGTGACATGGAGGCAGGGGCTGGGTATTGCCGCTAATAGTAGAACAGGATGTGTGGAGTGGGGAAAGGGGGCGGCAAGCTCGCGCCTGAAAACCCCGTCGATGCTAGAATATTGCCTGCGCCTGTGATGGCACCTCTTGGGGTGCGGCTGAAATCTCCGTGGGGCTGGGAAGTGGACCGCGGGGCTGGCAATTTGAATGAAAATGGCAAAGGCACTAGACCTGTGAACGGGGCCGTGGGCATCCAGGACGACTTATGCAGGGGTGTGCAAAGTGACTGGGGACTGCTCGGTGGGAGCTAAAATCACTGCAGGGCTAGCATATGGATGGTGGGGTGGGCTTCCAGAGGCTCGTGCCAGAGCTGAATTGTTGCCCAGCTGGAGCCAAGAGCCAGATGCTGCCATTTGAAGCTGGAGAAACACAGAGCTGGAGCTGGAAGAAGAGAGCTGGCAGTAAAATAAAGCTTGTGGGTCAAGAGCTGAAATCACTGGGCCTGGTCTTAATCACTGTGGGACTGGCATTGCAGCTTAACACATGACAGCAACCTTAGGGCTGGTAAAGGCAGTGTATTGTTCTTGCGCCGAGGTCACTGTAGGCCTGTGACATGGAGGCAGGGGCTGGGTATTGCCGCTAATAGTAGAACAGGATGTGTGGAGTGGGGAAAGGGGGCGGCAAGCTCGCGCCTGAAAACCCCGTCGATGCTAGAATATTGCCTGCGCCTGTGATGGCACCTCTTGGGGTGCGGCTGAAATCTCCGTGGGGCTGGGAAGTGGACCGCGGGGCTGGCAATTTGAATGAAAATGGCAAAGGCACTAGACCTGTGAACGGGGCCGTGGGCATCCAGGACGACTTATGCAGGGGTGTGCAAAGTGACTGGGGACTGCTCGGTGGGAGCTAAAATCACTGCAGGGCTAGCATATGGATGGTGGGGTGGGCTTCCAGAGGCTCGTGCCAGAGCTGAATTGTTGCCCAGCTGGAGCCAAGAGCCAGATGCTGCCATTTGAAGCTGGAGAAACACAGAGCTGGAGCTGGAAGAAGAGAGCTGGCAGTAAAATAAAGCTTGTGGGTCAAGAGCTGAAATCACTGGGCCTGGTCTTAATCACTGTGGGACTGGCATTGCAGCTTAACACGACAGCAACCTTAGGACTGGTAAAGGCAGTGTATTGTTCTTGCGCCGAGGTCACTGTAGGCCTGTGACATGGAGGCAGGGGCTGGGTATTGCCGCTAATAGTAGAACAGGATGTGTGGAGTGGGGAAAGGGGGCGGCAAGCTCGCGCCTGAAAACCCCGTCGATGCTAGAATATTGCCTGCGCCTGTGATGGCACCTCTTGGGGTGCGGCTGAAATCTCCGTGGGGCTGGGAAGTGGACCGCGGGGCTGGCAATTTGAATGAAAATGGCAAAGGCACTAGACCTGTGAACGGGGCCGTGGGCATCCAGGACGACTTATGCAGGGGTGTGCAAAGTGGCTGGGGACTGCTCGGTGGGAGCTAAAATCACTGCAGGGCTAGCATATGGATGGTGGGGTGGGCTTCCAGAGGCTCGTGCCAGAGCTGAATTGTTGCCCAGCTGGAGCCAAGAGCCAGATGCTGCCATTTGAAGCTGGAGAAACACAGAGCTGGAGCTGGAAGAAGAGAGCTGGCAGTAAAATAAAGCTTGTGGGTCAAGAGCTGAAATCACTGGGCCTGGTCTTAATCACTGTGGGACTGGCATTGCAGCTTAACACATGACAGCAACCTTAGGGCTGGTAAAGGCAGTGTATTGTTCTTGCGCCGAGGTCACTGTAGGCCTGTGACATGGATGCAGGGGCTGGGTATTGCCGCTAATAGTAGAACAGGATGTGTGGAGTGGGGAAAGGGGGCGGCAAGCTCGCGCCTGAAAACCCCGTCGATGCTAGAATATTGCCTGCGCCTGTGATGGCACCTCTTGGGGTGCGGCTGAAATCTCCGTGGGGCTGGGAAGTGGACCGCGGGGCTGGCAATTTGAATGAAAATGGCAAAGGCACTAGACCTGTGAACGGGGCCGTGGGCATCCAGGACGACTTATGCAGGGGTGTGCAAAGTGGCTGGGGACTGCTCGGTGGGAGCTAAAATCACTGCAGGGCTAGCATATGGATGGTGGGGTGGGCTTCCAGAGGCTCGTGCCAGAGCTGAATTGTTGCCCAGCTGGAGCCAAGAGCCAGATGCTGCCATTTGAAGCTGGAGAAACACAGAGCTGGAGCTGGAAGAAGAGAGCTGGCAGTAAAATAAAGCTTGTGGGTCAAGAGCTGAAATCACTGGGCCTGGTCTTAATCACTGTGGGACTGGCATTGCAGCTTAACACATGACAGCAACCTTAGGGCTGGTAAAGGCAGTGTATTGTTCTTGCGCCGAGGTCACTGTAGGCCTGTGACATGGAGGCAGGGGCTGGGTATTGCCGCTAATAGTAGAACAGGATGTGTGGAGTGGGGAAAGGGGGCGGCAAGCTCGCGCCTGAAAACCCCGTCGATGCTAGAATATTGCCTGCGCCTGTGATGGCACCTCTTGGGGTGCGGCTGAAATCTCCGTGGGGCTGGGAAGTGGACCGCGGGGCTGGCAATTTGAATGAAAATGGCAAAGGCACTAGACCTGTGAACGGGGCCGTGGGCATCCAGGACGACTTATGCAGGGGTGTGCAAAGTGACTGGGGACTGCTCGGTGGGAGCTAAAATCACTGCAGGGCTAGCATATGGATGGTGGGGTGGGCTTCCAGAGGCTCGTGCCAGAGCTGAATTGTTGCCCAGCTGGAGCCAAGAGCCAGATGCTGCCATTTGAAGCTGGAGAAACACAGAGCTGGAGCTGGAAGAAGAGAGCTGGCAGTAAAATAAAGCTTGTGGGTCAAGAGCTGAAATCACTGGGCCTGGTCTTAATCACTGTGGGACTGGCATTGCAGCTTAACACATGACAGCAACCTTAGGGCTGGTAAAGGCAGTGTATTGTTCTTGCGCCGAGGTCACTGTAGGCCTGTGACGTGGAGGCAGGGGCTGGGTATTGCCGCTAATAGTAGAACAGGATGTGTGGAGTGGGGAAAGGGGGCGGCAAGCTCGCGCCTGAAAACCCCGTCGATGCTAGAATATTGCCTGCGCCTGTGATGGCACCTCTTGGGGTGCGGCTGAAATCTCCGTGGGGCTGGGAAGTGGACCGCGGGGCTGGCAATTTGAATGAAAATGGCAAAGGCACTAGACCTGTGAACGGGGCCGTGGGCATCCAGGACGACTTATGCAGGGGTGTGCAAAGTGACTGGGGACTGCTCGGTGGGAGCTAAAATCACTGCAGGGCTAGCATATGGATGGTGGGGTGGGCTTCCAGAGGCTCGTGCCAGAGCTGAATTGTTGCCCAGCTGGAGCCAAGAGCCAGATGCTGCCATTTGAAGCTGGAGAAACACAGAGCTGGAGCTGGAAGAAGAGAGCTGGCAGTAAAATAAAGCTTGTGGGTTAAGAGCTGAAATCACTGGGCCTGGTCTTAATCACTGTGGGACTGGCATTGCAGCTTAACACATGACAGCAACCTTAGGGCTGGTAAAGGCAGTGTATTGTTCTTGCGCCGAGGTCACTGTAGGCCTGTGACGTGGAGGCAGGGGCTGGGTATTGCCGCTAATAGTAGAACAGGATGTGTGGAGTGGGGAAAGGGGGCGGCAAGCTCGCGCCTGAAAACCCCGTCGATGCTAGAATATTGCCTGCGCCTGTGATGGCACCTCTTGGGGTGCGGCTGAAATCTCCGTGGGGCTGGGAAGTGGACTGCGGGGCTGGCAATTTGAATGAAAATGGCAAAGGCACTAGACCTGTGAACGGGGCCGTGGGCATCCAGGACGACTTATGCAGGGGTGTGCAAAGTGACTGGGGACTGCTCGGTGGGAGCTAAAATCACTGCAGAGCCGTACCGATTTCGGCCGAAGCGAGCCGAGGTGGCCCGAGCGCAGAGAGCGGCTCCGAGTTCGGCCGAAGTGAGCCGGGCCGCGCCGAGCGCAGAGAGCGGCTCCGAGTTCGGCCGAAGCGAGCCGAGCCGCGCCGAGTGCAGAGAGCGGCTCCGAGTTTGGGCGAAGCGAGCCGAGCTGTGCCGAAGGGTCGAGTCTGGCCGAATGCAGATGACAGTGGCCGAGTTTAGCCGATTACAGCCGAGTTTAGCCGAGCAGGTGTGAGCCTTGAGGTGAGCGTGCATCATTGCCGGCTTGGGATTGAGTGAAATGCACTAAGGAAACCAGCTTTGGGGAGGGAGGCAGGGAAATCCTCTCCTAACGTTTACCAATTCTTCCGTCAAACTCATCACAGCAGGACAGCGTGAAGACTGAAAGTGTAAGAAGATGTGGAGAGAAACAGAGAATCTGACAGGAGCATCGAATGCACAAGTGCACGAATTTTGCTTTTTGCTTGGATGGAAACTCAGAAGTTGTAAGGAATTTAGGAAGGAGAAGGGAGATTTCAGAAGGAGAAGAAGTTGTTGTTGCAGTCCTGGCAAAAGCTTTTGTTCTAGCTAATAAAAGAAGTTAGTTTAAATTAAAAAAAAAAAAAAAGTGGTTTCTTTTTTCTTCACTATTATATTCTTTGCTGGTATATGGTGTGTTGTTTTATTTCTTGGTGTTATTAGCTCTGTGTAAATTGTTTTTTGAGTGAAGCTAACTTTGCATCAGTTGTTTTTTATTTGAGGTAGGATCAATTTCAATAGATTTCTTTCACAGACTTCTGATAGGTATTACTGGGATTTTGGTTTTGTTTACTGTATGCATAAACATAGAGCTTTGGTGGGGCCAGCTGGGCTGCTGGAGTTTTGGGTGTGAATTTATTAGATGGCTTTTGTTAAACACAGAATAATTATGTAAGGTAACAGCAAATTACTCAATTACCCAATTTATCCAGCTATGTAACCTTACCACAAAGTTTTATATCTTGCCAGTTTTCTGTTCTTCTGCTCCAAGTAGTTGTTGCAAAAAAGAAAACACGGTTACTTTTCTGAAGAGTTTTCTTCTATAACAAGCCCTTTACTGCCCTTGAATGTGAGTCAGAGGAGCCAAACAGCTGCAGCTGCTCTGAGGGCTTGGTGGGATTCGCCCCCTCCCTTTTCCTGGGTGCCATGGGAACGAGAGGCGGGCACAATCAGGGGTATATTAACCCCAGCCGTGGCTGAGGGGCTTCATTCCCTCTCGGGGATGTGCTGGGGTAAGAGCTCTCCTCTCATTTCAGTGAAGAGGCTCTTTCAGCTCGTCTCAGCTTGTTTTCAGCAGGTGTTTCTGGGCATCTAAAGCGCAGAGGCTTGGAAGATTCTGTGAAGAAAACAGCATGGAATACAGGGAGTATTTAGGTTTGTGATTTTGGGTTTTGTGTTTAGGAGTGGTAAGGTGCTTTTGTAACTTTTAATTTTGCTCTGGTTGTTTTTTTGGTTGGATTTCTTTTGGTGGAATTTTTGGTTTTTTTGGTTTTCATTTTGGGGTTTTTAGTTGGTTTTCGTGGGGTTTGTGGATTTTTTGATGTTTTCTGTGGTTTTTTTGTTTCTGTGGGGAGTTAGGTGTTTTGGGTTTTATTGTTTTTGTGGGTTTTTGTTTGTTTCTTTTTTTTTTTTTATTTGTTTGTTTTTGGGATTTGTTTTGGATTTTGGTTTTTTTTTTGTTTTTTTTTGTTTTTTTTTTCTTTTAATTGAGGAGTGCAACTCCGTGAAATTCCAAGCTGTATCAAGCACAACATTTTTTTCAGCAGATTGATCATGTCACAAGAGGGATCTGCCAAGTGTCCAAGATGATGTTTGAGATTGAGGCTTCAGGTGAGTTGAGGATTGTGATTGGGAGAGGGAGGGTGATCAGGTATCCAGTTTAGGAGTTCTTGGGAGGGGTTGTGCAGGCAGCAGGGTGAGAAAGGGTCTTTATTTTATTTGAGGCCTCCCCCACACAAGGCTTCTCAGAAGCCTAGCAGAGGCATTGCCATGTCATACAGCACACAAGGTCCTCCACTGCACTCACAGCAATGCCGTTTAACTTTGCCTTTCTCTTACACAGGTACCACCCCTAATGAAGGCCACAGCCTTGGAATCAGGATGAAGCTGGAGCCTGAGGGAGCCAGGCACACTCAGGAAAGGGCAAGTAGCTGCCTTGGTGGGATTTGGCCCACATAACTCAGGACTCATACTTTGGTTTTGGTTTTCTTTATTGTAGCTGACCGAGAGGCTCACAGGCCATCACGAGGCCCTCTGAGGCAGACTTATTTCAGGTGCAACGTGGATTCCCATCACCGATCATCCAAAAGATAAGTCGGGGGCCACGGCCTGGAGATGAGAGAATAGTGGGTTTGGGAGTTCTTGGGGCAGATTTGAAAATTGGCAGCAGGAAAAGCCATTTTCTCCAAGGGCCTCTTAGGAGGAGAGGAGAGGCTCTACTTTTGATGGCAGCTTTCAGGCGGGCAGTGCAGAACAGCTCCGGTGTGTGCCGTGTTGTCCAGTGTGCCGTGTACCCTAGTGTGTCTTTGGGGTCCCTTTTGCTCTCTTCCCTCGAGGCCCTCACCACAAGCATGATGTGTCGTGTTTCTTGTCCCCCCTGTTTGTCACGTTCTGTGTCACGGGTGTGTGCACACGTTTATGCCGGAGCTCTTCTGCCCTGCTGCATGGCATGCTGCAGTAGGAGAAACCATGGGGAGTTGGAATTTGTAATGTGGGCGGTACTTGGGCTCTGGATGCTATTCCTAGATTGACATAAGGTGTTTGATGCTTTTAAGTTATCCTGGTGGTGTTTGACATATGTTGTAACTTTCTTTCAGGTGCAGATGCATTCCATGTGTGGCACAGGGTCAGAGTTAGGAGGTGCCGGGCCTTCTTAGGAGCACGGTGAGTAGCAGAGTGGTGGGGTTTTGGGCGATGCGGTGCCAAGGTCAGGCCCTGATGTTTGGTTCTCTTTAATCTAGCTGTCTGAGAGACACCAGCCCGGTGCCAGCAGGACCTTCCCAGGTGACAAGGTAGCCTTTCTTTGCACCTGACAGGGACCGGCATCCCCAGATGTCTGAGAGATAAGTAGAGGGCTGTGACCCACAGAGGGGATGAAAGCAGGGTGCTGGTTTGGGAATTCCTGGGAGGGGGTTTTGAGTCCAATTTTGCGGGCGGGGAGTTGTGTGTTCATGAAGTGGCCCCTTAGGCCCCCATAAAAGCCAGGCCTCACTTTTGATCGCAGTGCTGAGGTGTGCAGGGCAGAGCAGTCCCGGTGTGTCTCGTGTCACTTTTCTATTGCGCATTGTGTGTTGTTTGTGTATCCCGTTTCTTTTACGTGAGCCTTTGCGGGGCCTGTCAGACACCCTGGCATCATTGTTGGCATCTGTGATCTCTGCATTCCTAGGCCTGGCACCCAGGCCATAGATGCGATTCTGACACCTGTCTGAGCTCTCCAGTCAGAAGTTCTCTCTTTGGAAGCATCCAGTCAGGTATCTTGTCAGGTCTTCTTCTGAGCTGTACGGACAGCTATGCCCCCCAATGATCCGTTATCGTGGATTAGGACTTGCAATAATATGAGGTTAGGTGCAGCATTCTGACAGTAGGATTCCTGGGCATCCATCGTGGCTGTCCTTGGAATAAATCATTCAGTTAGCATCTTCTTCCTCCAGGGTTCTCTGAGCCTCATCAGCTCACCATCGGTCTCAGCTCGGTCATCTCCTTTTGCATTCTCTCAGTCCTTGCAGCCATTTTCCTTGCCAAGAGATTTCTGTTCCTGTTGTGTCCCCGTTGTCTGTCCTGTCCTGCCTGTCTGTCCTGTGTCACGGGTGTCTGCACACATTTGTGATGGAGCTGCTCTGCCCTGCCGCACAGCCTGGTGCGATAGGAGAAGTCCTGGGGACTTGGAATTTGTAATGTGGGGTGTAGTTGGACTCTAGATGGGATTTGTAGATGGACAGAGGATATCTGGAGCTCTTCAGTTATCATGCAACAGTGTGACTCTTGTCCTAACTTTCTTTTCAGATTCAGATGGATTAAATCTGTGCCAGAGGGCCCCATCCCGGGTGAGGGGTTTGCCCCGAGCAGGTGAGGCCCCATTTGTCTCTGCAGCAGAAGTGTGTATGGTGACTGTGTTACAGCTCTGTTCTTTGTCTTTGTTTTTAGGAAATAAATCTGGATACCAGCAGCCAAGGTGGGCAGCGGAGAGAAGTGGTTATTGCTCAGCTCTCAAGCACAACAATTTTTCAGCAGATTCATCGTGTCACAAGACAAATCTGCCCAGTGTCAAGGGTGATGTTTGAGATTGAGGCTTCAGGTGATTGAGGATGGTGACTGGGAGAGGGAGGGTGAGCAGGTATCCTGTTCAGAGTTAATGTGATCAGGGGGCTTTGAAGACAGCAGAGTGAGAAAGGCTGTTTATTTGTTTATTTGAGGGCTCCCCCACAAGGCTGTTCAGCAGCCTAGCAGAGGCATTGCCATGTCTTAGAGCACACAAGGTCATCCACTGCACTCACAGGAATGCCATTTAACTTTGCCTTTCTCTAACCCAGGTGCCACCCCTAATGAAGGCCACAGCCTTGGAATCAGGATGAAGCTGGAGCCTGAGGGAGCCAGGCACGCTCAGGAAAGGGCAAGTAGCTGACTTGCAGGGATTTGGCCCACATAACTCTGGACTCACACTTTGGTTTTGGTTTTCTTTATTGTAGCTGACCAGAGACAAACAGGACATCACAGAGCCCTCCGAGGCAGACTCATTTCAGGTGCAGCGTGGATCCACATCACCGATCATTCAAAAGATAAGTTTGGGGCTACGGCCTGGAGATGGCAGAGTAGCAGGTTGGGAATCCCTGGGACAGATTTAAAAATTGGCAGTGGGAAAAGCAATCTTCTCCAAGGGCCTCTTAGGACAGCTAAAGGGAGAGGCTCTACTTTTGATGGCAGCTTTCAGGCGGGCAGTGCAGAACAGCTCCGGTGTGTGTCGTGTGTGCCGTGTTCTCTAGTGTGTCTTTGGGGTCCCTTTTCCCTTCTCCCCTCGAGGCCCTCACCACAAGCATGATGTGTTGTGTTTCATGTCCCCCTGTTTGTCACGTTCTGTTTCACGGGTGTGTGCACACATTTGTGCCGGAGCTGTTCTGCCCTGCCCATGGCCTGCTGCTGTAGGACAAACCATAGGGAGTGGGAATTTGTCATGTGGGCTGTACTTGGGCTCTAGATGCTATTCCTAGGTTGGCATAAGGTGTTTGCAGCTTGTGAGTTACCCTGGTGGTGTTTGACATATGTTGTAACTTTCTTTCAGGTGCAGATGCATTCCATGTGTGGCAGAGGGTCACGGTTAGGAGGTGCCGGGCCTTCTTAGGAGCGCGGTGAGTAGCAGAGTGGTGGGGTTTTGGGCGATGCGGTGCCAAGATCAGGCCATGATGTTTGGTTCTCTTTAGTCTAGCTGTCTGAGAGACACCAGCCCGGTGCCAGCAGGACCTTCCCAGGTGACGAGGTGGCCTTTCTTTGCACCTGACAGGGACCGGCATCCGCAGATGTCTGAGAGATAAGTAGAGGGCTGTGGCCCACAGTGGGGATGAAGGCATGGTGCTGGTTTGGGAATTACTGGGAGGGGTTTTTAAGTCCAATTTTGGGGGTGGGGGGGTGGGGTAGTGTTTTAATGGAGTGGCCCCTTAGGCCCCATAAAAGCCACGTCTCACTTTTGATCACAGTGCTGAGGTGTGCAGGGCAGAGCAGTCCCGGTGTGTCTCGTGTCACTTGTCTATTGTGCATTATGTGTTGTTTGTGTATCCCATATCTTTATCTTAGGGGGGCCTGTCAGAAACCTTGGCATCCTTGTTAGCGTCTGTGATCTCTGCATTCCTTGGCCTGGCACCCGGGCCACAGAACTTTTGACTCGGGAGCTCAGGCAGGCATCCGATTCTCTTCTGTCTTTGGAAGCATCCCGTCAGGTGTCTTGTCAGGTCTTCTTCTGAGCTGTATGGACAGCTATGCACCACCTGGTTCCATTATGGTGGATTAGGACTTGTAATATTACGAAGTTAGGTAGAGGGTTTTGACTGTAGGATTCCTAGGCATCCATCTTTGATTTATTCCAATAACTGCATTCAGTTAGCATCTTCTTCCTCCAGGGTTCTCTGAGCCTCATCAGCTCACCATCGGTCTCAGCTCGGTCATCTCCTTTTGCATTCTCTCAGTCCTTGCAGCCATTTTCCTTGCCAAGAGATTTCTGTTCCTGTTGTGTCCCCGTTGTCTGTCCTGTCCTGTCCTGCCTGTCCTGTGTCACGGGTGTCTGCACACATTAGTGCCGGGGCTGCTCTGCCCTGCCGCACAGCCTGGTGCGATAGGAGAGGGCCCGGGGACTTGGAATTTGTAATGTGGGGTGTAGTTGGACTCTAGATGGGATTTGTAGATGGACACATCATATCTGGAGCTCTTCAGTTGTCCTGCAACAGTTTGACTCTTGTCCTAACTTTTTTTTCAGATTGAGATGGATTAAATCTGTGCCAGAGGCCCCCATCCCGGGTGAGGGGATTGCCCCGAGCAGGTGAGGCCCCATTTGTCTCTGCAGCAGAAGTGTGTATGGTGACTGTGTTACAGCTCTGTTCTTTGTCTTTCTTTTAGGAAGTCAATCTGGATGCCAGCAGTCAAGGTGGGCAGCGGGGAGAAGTGGTTGTTATTGCTCAGCTCTCAAGCACAACAATTTTTCATCGTGTCACAAGAGGGATCTGCCCAGTGTCAAGGATGATGTTTGAGATTGAGGCTTCAGGTGAGTTGAGGATGGTGACTGGGAGAGGGAGGGTGTTCAGGTATCCAGTTAGGAGCTCTTGGGAGGGGGTTTGCAGGCAGCAGGGTGAGAAAGGGTGTTTATTTGAGGGCTCCCCCCGACAAGGCTGTTCAGAAGCCTAGCAGAGGCATTGACATGTCTTAGAGCACACAAGGTCCTCCACTGCACTCACAGCAATGCCATTTAACTTTGCCTTTCTCTAACCCAGGTGCCACCCTTAATAAAGGCCACAGCCTTGGAATCAGGATGAAGCTGGAGCCTGAAGGAGCCAGGCACACTTAGGAAAGGGCAAGTAGCTGACTTGCAGGGATTTGGCCCACATAACTCTGGACTCACACTTTGGTTTTGGTTTTCTTTATTGCAGCTGACCGAGAGGCTCACAGGCCATCACAGAGCCCTCCAAGGCAGACTCATTTCAGGTGCAACGTGGATTCCCATCACCGATCATCCAAAAGATAAGTCGGGGGCCACGGCCTGGGGATGGCGGAGTAGCAGGTTGGGAGTTAATGGGGCAGATTTAAAAATGAGCAGAGGGAAAAGCAATCTTCTCCAAGGGCCTCTTAGGACAGCTAAAGGGAAAGGCTCTACTTTTGATGGCAGCTTTCAGGCGGGCAGGGCAGAACAGCTCCGGTCTGTGTCCTGTTGACCGGTGTGCCGTGTTCCCTAGTGTGTCTTTGGGGTCCCTTTTCCCTTCTCCCCTCGAGGCCCTCACCACAAGCATGATGTGTTGTGTTTCATGTCCCCCTGTTTGTCACGTTCTGTTTCACGGGTGTGTGCACACATTTGTGCCGGAGCTGTTCTGCCCTGCCCATGGCCTGCTGCAGTAGGACAAACCATAGGGAGTGGGAATTTGTCATGTGGGCTGTACTTGGGCTCTAGATGCTATTCCTAGGTTGGCATAAGGTGTTTGCAGCTTGTGAGTTATCCTGGTGGTGTTTGACATATGTTGTAACTTTCTTTCAGGTGCAGATGCATTCCATGTGTGGCAGAGGGTCAGGGTTAGGAGGTGCCGGGCCTTCTTAGGAGCGCGGTGAGTAGCAGAGTGGTGGGGTTTTGGGCGATGCGGTGCCAAGATCAGGCTCTGATGTTTGGTTCTCTTTAATCTAGCTGTCTGAGAGACACCAGCCCGGTGCCAGCAGGACCTTCCCAGCTGACGAGGTGGCCTTTCTTTGCACCTGACAGGGACCGGCATCCGCAGATGTCTGAGAGATAAGTAGAGGGCTGTGGCCCACAGTGGGGATGAAGGCATGGTGCTGGTTTGGGAATTACTGGGAGGGGTTTTTAAGTCCAATTTTGGGGGGAGGGGGTGGGGTAGTGTTTTAATGGAGTGGCCCCTTAGGCCCCATAAAAGCCACGTCTCACTTTTGATCACAGTGCTGAGGTGTGCAGGGCAGAGCAGTCCCGGTGTGTCTCGTGTCACTTGTCTATTGTGCATTATGTGTTGTTTGTGCATCCCATATCTTTATCTTAGGGGGGCCTGTCAGAAACCTTGGCATCCTTGTTAGCATCTGTGATCTCTGCATTCCTTGGCCTGGCACCCGGGCCACAGAACTTTTGACTCGGGAGCTCAGGCAGGCATCCGATTCTCTTCTGTCTTTGGAAGCATCCCGTCAGGTGTCTTGTCAGATCTTCTTCTGAGCTTTACGGACAGCTATGCACCACCTGGTTCCATTATGGTGGATTAGGACTTGTAATATTACGAGGTTAGGTAGAGGTTTTTGGCTGTAGGATTCCTAGGCATCCATCTTTGATTTATTCCATTAACTGCATTCAGTTAGCATTCTTCCTCCAGGGTTCTCTGAGCCTCATCAGCTCACCATCGGTCTCAGCTCGGTCATCTCCTTTTGCATTCTCTCAGTCCTTGCAGCCATTTTCCTTGCCAAGAGATTTCTGTTCCTGTTGTGTCCCCGTTGTCTGTCCTGTCCTGTCCTGCCTGTCCTGTGTCACGGGTGTCTGCACACATTAGTGCCGGGGCTGCTCTGCCCTGCCGCATAGCCTGGTGCGATAGGAGAGGGCCCGGGGACTTGGAATTTGTAATGTGGGGTGTAGTTGGACTCTAGATGGGATTTGTAGATGGACACATCATATCTGGAGCTCTTCAGTTGTCCTGCAACAGTTTGACTCTTGTCCTAACTTTTTTTTCAGATTGAGATGGATTAAATCTGTGCCAGAGGCCCCCATCCCGGGTGAGGGGATTGCCCCGAGCAGGTGAGGCCCCATTTGTCTCTGCAGCACAAGTGTGTATGGTGACTGTGTTACAGCTCTGTTCTTTGTCTTTCTTTTAGGAAGTCAATCTGGATGCCAGCAGTCAAGGGGGGCAGCGGGGAGAAGTGGTTGTTATTGCTCAGCTCTCAAGCACAACAATTTTTCATCGTGTCACAAGAGGGATCTGCCCAGTGTCAAGGATGATGTTTGAGATTGAGGCTTCAGGTGAGTTGAGGATGGTGACTGGGAGAGGGGGGGTGTTCAGGTATCCAGTTAGGAGCTCTTGGGAGGGGGTTTGCAGACAGCAGGGTGAGAAAGGGTGTTTATTTGAGGCCCCCCCCACACAAGTCTGTTCAGAAGCCTAGCAGAGGCATTGACGTGTCTTAGAGCACACAAGGTCCTCCACTGCACTCACAGCAATGCCATTTAACTTTGCCTTTCTCTAATCCAGGTGCTACCCTTAATATAGGCCACAGCCTTGGAATCAGGATGAAGCTGGAGCCTGAAGGAGCCAGGCACGCTCAGGAAAGGGCACGTAGCTGACTTGCAGGGATTTGGCCCACATAACTCTGGACTCACACTTTGGTTTTGGTTTTCTTTATTCCAGCTGACCGAGAGGCTCACAGGCCATCACAGAGCCCTCCGAGGCAGACTCATTTCAGGTGCAACGTGGATTCCCATCACCGATCATCCAAAAGATAAGTCGGGGGCCACGGCCTTGGGATGGCGGAGTAGCAGGTTGGGAGTTAATGGGGCAGATTTAAAAATGAGCAGAGGGAAAAGCAATCTTCTCCAAGGGCCTCTTAGGACAGCTAAAGGGAAAGGCTCTACTTTTGATGGCAGCTTTCAGGCGGGCAGTGCAGAACAGCTCCGGTCTGTGTCCTGTTGACCGGTGTGCCGTGTTCCCTAGTGTGTCTTTGGGGTCCCTTTTCCCTTCTCCCCTCGATGCCCTCACTACAAGCATGATGTGTTGTGTTTCATGTCCCCCTGTTTGTCACGTTCTGTTTCACGGGTGTGTGCACACATTTGTGCCGGAGCTGTTCTGCCCTGCCCATGGCCTGCTGCAGTAGGACAAACCATAGGGAGTGGGAATTTGTCATGTGGGCTGTACTTGGGCTCTAGATGCTATTCCTAGGTTGGCATAAGGTGTTTGCAGCTTGTGAGTTACCCTGGTGGTGTTTGACATATGTTGTAACTTTCTTTCAGGTGCAGATGCATTCCATGTGTGGCAGAGGGTCAGGGTTAGGAGGTGCCGGCCTTCTTAGGAGCGCGGTGAGTAGCAGAGTGGTGGGGTTTTGGGCGATGCGGTGCCAAGATCAGGCCCTGATGTTTGGTTCTCTTTAATCTAGCTGTCTGAGAGACACCAGCCCGGTGCCAGCAGGACCTTCCCAGGTGACGAGGTGGCCTTTCTTTGCACCTGACAGGGACCGGCATCCCCAGATGTCTGAGAGATAAGTAGAGGGCTGTGGCCCACAGTGGGGATGAAGGCATGGTGCTGGTTTGGGAATTACTGGGAGGGGTTTTTAAGTCCAATTTTGGGGGGAGGGGGTGGGGTAGTGTTTTAATGGAGTGGCCCCTTAGGCCCCATAAAAGCCATGTCTCACTTTTGATCACAGTGCTGAGGTGTGCAGGGCAGAGCAGTCCCGGTGTGTCTCGTGTCACTTGTCTATTGTGCATTATGTGTTGTTTGTGCATCCCATATCTTTATCTTAGGGGGGCCTGTCAGAAACCTTGGCATCCTTGTTAGCATCTGTGATCTCTGCATTCCTTGGCCTGGCACCCGGGCCACAGAACTTTTGACTCGGGAGCTCAGGCAGGCATCAGACTCTCTTCTGTCTTTGGAAGCATCCAGTCAGGTGTCTTGTCAGATCTTCTTCTGAGCTTTACGGACAGCTATGCACCACCTGGTTCCATTATGGTGGATTAGGACTTGTAATATTACGAGGTTAGGTAGAGGGTTTTGACTGTAGGATTCCTAGGCATCCATCTTTGATTTATTCCAATAACTGCATTCAGTTAGCATTCTTCCTCCAGGGTTCTCTGAGCCTCATCAGCTCACCATCGGTCTCAGCTCGGTCATCTCCTTTTGCATTCTCTCAGTCCTTGCAGCCATTTTCCTTGCCAAGAGATTTCTGTTCCTGTTGTGTCCCCGTTGTCTGTCCTGTCCTGTCCTGCCTGTCCTGTGTCACGGGTGTCTGCACACATTAGTGCCGGGGCTGCTCTGCCCTGCCGCATAGCCTGGTGCGATAGGAGAGGGCCCGGGGACTTGGAATTTGTAATGTGGGGTGTAGTTGGACTCTAGATGGGATTTGTAGATGGACACATCATATCTGGAGCTCTTCAGTTGTCCTGCAACAGTTTGACTCTTGTCCTAACTTTTTTTTCAGATTGAGATGGATTAAATCTGTGCCAGAGGCCCCCATCCCGGGTGAGGGGATTGCCCCGAGCAGGTGAGGCCCCATTTGTCTCTGCAGCACAAGTGTGTATGGTGACTGTGTTACAGCTCTGTTCTTTGTCTTTCTTTTAGGAAGTCAATCTGGATGCCAGCAGTCAAGGGGGGCAGCGGGGAGAAGTGGTTGTTATTGCTCAGCTCTCAAGCACAACAATTTTTCATCGTGTCACAAGAGGGATCTGCCCAGTGTCAAGGATGATGTTTGAGATTGAGGCTTCAGGTGAGTTGAGGATGGTGACTGGGAGAGGGAGGGTGTTCAGGTATCCAGTTAGGAGCTCTTGGGAGGGGGTTTGCAGGCAGCAGGGTGAGAAAGGGTGTTTATTTGAGGGCTCCCCCCGACAAGGCTGTTCAGAAGCCTAGCAGAGGCATTGACATGTCTTAGAGCACACAAGGTCCTCCACTGCACTCACAGCAATGCCATTTAACTTTGCCTTTCTCTAATCCAGGTGCCACCCTTAATAAAGGCCACAGCCTTGGAATCAGGATGAAGCTGGAGCCTGAAGGAGCCAGGCACGCTCAGGAAAGGGCACGTAGCTGACTTGCAGGGATTTGGCCCACGTAACTCTGGACTCACACTTTGGTTTTGGTTTTCTTTATTGCAGCTGACCGAGAGGCTCACAGGCCATCACAGAGCCCTCCGAGGCAGACTCATTTCAGGTGCAACGTGGATTCCCATCACCGATCATCCAAAAGATAAGTCGGGGGCCACGGCCTGGGGATGGCGGAGTAGCAGGTTGGGAGTTAATGGGGCAGATTTAAAAATGAGCAGAGGGAAAAGCAATCTTCTCCAAGGGCCTCTTAGGACAGCTAAAGGGAAAGGCTCTACTTTTGATGGCAGCTTTCAGGCGGGCAGGGCAGAACAGCTCCGGTCTGTGTCCTGTTGACCGGTGTGCCGTGTTCCCTAGTGTGTCTTTGGGGTCCCTTTTCCCTTCTCCCCTCGAGGCCCTCACCACAAGCATGATGTGTTGTGTTTCATGTCCCCCTGTTTGTCACGTTCTGTTTCACGGGTGTGTGCACACATTTGTGCCGGAGCTGTTCTGCCCTGCCCATGGCCTGCTGCAGTAGGACAAACCATAGGGAGTGGGAATTTGTCATGTGGGCTGTACTTGGGCTCTAGATGCTATTCCTAGGTTGGCATAAGGTGTTTGCAGCTTGTGAGTTATCCTGGTGGTGTTTGACATATGTTGTAACTTTCTTTCAGGTGCAGATGCATTCCATGTGTGGCAGAGGGTCAGGGTTAGGAGGTGCCGGGCCTTCTTAGGAGCGCGGTGAGTAGCAGAGTGGTGGGGTTTTGGGCGATGCGGTGCCAAGATCAGGCCCTGATGTTTGGTTCTCTTTAATCTAGCTGTCTGAGAGACACCAGCCCGGTGCCAGCAGGACCTTCCCAGGTGACGAGGTGGCCTTTCTTTGCACCTGACAGGGACCGGCATCCCCAGATGTCTGAGAGATAAGTAGAGGGCTGTGGCCCACAGTGGGGATGAAGGCATGGTGCTGGTTTGGGAATTACTGGGAGGGGTTTTTAAGTCCAATTTTGGGGGGGGGGGGGGTGGGGTAGTGTTTTAATGGAGTGGCCCCTTAGGCCCCATAAAAGCCACGTCTCACTTTTGATCACAGTGCTGAGGTGTGCAGGGCAGAGCAGTCCCGGTGTGTCTCGTGTCACTTGTCTATTGTGCATTATGTGTTGTTTGTGCATCCCATATCTTTATCTTAGGGGGGCCTGTCAGAAACCTTGGCATCCTTGTTAGCATCTGTGATCTTTGCATTCCTTGGCCTGGCACCCGGGCCACAGAACTTTTGACTCGGGAGCTCAGGCAGGCATCAGACTCTCTTCTGTCTTTGGAAGCATCCAGTCAGGTGTCTTGTCAGATCTTCTTCTGAGCTTTACGGACAGCTATGCACCACCTGGTTCCATTATGGTGGATTAGGACTTGTAATATTACGAGGTTAGGTAGAGGGTTTTGACTGTAGGATTCCTAGGCATCCATCTTTGATTTATTCCAATAACTGCATTCAGTTAGCATTCTTCCTCCAGGGTTCTCTGAGCCTCATCAGCTCACCATCGGTCTCAGCTCGGTCATCTCCTTTTGCATTCTCTCAGTCCTTGCAGCCATTTTCCTTGCCAAGAGATTTCTGTTCCTGTTGTGTCCCCGTTGTCTGTCCTGTCCTGTCCTGCCTGTCCTGTGTCACGGGTGTCTGCACACATTAGTGCCGGGGCTGCTCTGCCCTGCCGCATAGCCTGTTGCGATAGGAGAGGGCCCGGGGACTTGGAATTTGTAATGTGGGGTGTAGTTGGACTCTAGATGGGATTTGTAGATGGACACATCATATCTGGAGCTCTTCAGTTGTCCTGCAACAGTTTGACTCTTGTCCTAACTTTTTTTTCAGATTGAGATGGATTAAATCTGTGCCAGAGGCCCCCATCCCGGGTGAGGGGATTGCCCCGAGCAGGTGAGGCCCCATTTGTCTCTGCAGCACAAGTGTGTATGGTGACTGTGTTACAGCTCTGTTTTTTGTCTTTCTTTTAGGAAGTCAATCTGGATGCCAGCAGTCAAGGGGGGCAGCAGGGAGAAGTGGTTGTTATTGCTCAGCTCTCAAGCACAACAATTTTTCATCGTGTCACAAGAGGGATCTGCCCAGTGTCAAGGATGATGTTTGAGATTGAGGCTTCAGGTGAGTTGAGGATGGTGACTGGGAGAGGGGGGGTGTTCAGGTATCCAGTTAGGAGCTCTTGGGAGGGGGTTTGCAGGCAGCAGGGTGAGAAAGGGTGTTTATTTGTTTATTTGAGGGCCCCCCCACACAAGTCTGTTCAGAAGCCTAGCAGAGGCATTGACGTGTCTTAGAGCACACAAGGTCCTCCACTGCACTCACAACAATGCCATTTAACTTTGCCTTTCTCTAACCCAGGTGCCACTCCTAAGGAAGGCCACAGCCTTGGAATCAGGATGAAGCTGGAGCCTGAAGGAGCCAGGCACACTTAGGAAAGGGCAAGTAGCTGACTTGCAGGGATTTGGCCCACATAACTCTGGACTCACACTTTGGTTTTGGTTTTCTTTATTGCAGCTGACCGAGAGGCTCACAGGCCATCACAGAGCCTTCCGAGGCAGACGCATTTCAGGTGCAACGTGGATTCCCATCACCGATCATCCAAAAGATAAGTCGGGGGCCACAGCCTGGAGATGGGAGTGTATCAGGGTGGGAGTTCTTGCACCAGATTTAAAAATTGGCTGTGGGAAAAGCAATCTTCTCCAAGGGCCTCTTAGGACAGCTAAAGGGAGAGGCTCTACTTTTGATGGCAGAAGTCAGGTACGCATTGCAGAACAGCTCTGGTCTGTCTGGTGTTGTCTCGTGTGCCTTGTTACCTGGTGTGTCTTTGGGGTCCCTTTTCCCTTCCCACCTCAATCCCCTCACCACAAGCATGATGTGTTGTGTTTCATGTCCCCCTGTTTGTCACGTTCTGTGTCACGGGTGTGTGCACACCTTTGTGCTGGAGCTGTTCTGCCCTGCTGCATGGCCTGCTGCCGTAGTAAATATTCCAGAAGTAAAAATCTTGACGCAGAAATATTTAATCAAATATAAAAAAATATGAATAAAAAGATATAAAAAATTTTAAAAACTACTCGCATCAGATCTAATAAAGAATAGAAATTTAGTTTTAAATTGACATTGGTAAAGGTAAATGTGTAAGTAAGCAATATACATTAATATACATTATAAATACAAATATGAATAGAAAAATTGAGCATTAGGATAAAACCTATTTCAATTTTGTTTAAAATAAAGGGTTGGGGTTTTTTTATTCTTATTGTGTTAGAGGCATGGTTTTTATTTTAAATAATATGAATGTAGGTATTATTCTCATATTTCTAAATATTGCGATATACAAACAAGATATAAATATATATAAACACAAAATACAAAGAAACACAAATAATAGGAAGAGATGTAATGAAGAATACAAATAACAGTATACGTAAGTATACATTTTAAATGTACATGTGAATATGAACCTGAAAAATAAAATTTTAAAAAACATTTAAATACACTTTAGAAAAAAGGGGTTCTTTTTGGCTTTAATTTGGATGGAGGTAAAGGTTTTATTTTAAATCATCCAAGTGTTACAGAAGTAAAAATTGTAACAGAAATTTATTTGTATATTTTTATACATATTTTTACATAGTAAGTATCTATTTAAGTTTTAGGGATATATGCAATATGGAATAGAAATGTATTTATAAAAAGAAATGTATAAATGGACAGTTTACATCAATATACATCGTAAATAGAAATGTCATATTAATATGAAAAAATACTTAAAACAAAACACTACACAAAAAAAAAAAAAAAAGACATCAATTTATTTGAAAAATATTTAAATTTTTTTTTGTCTTTTATCCTATTGGATTAGAGGCCGACGGTTTTTTTTTCCTCTTCCCGGTTGTTTTGGGGCATTTATTTCAGAGCAGTTTTCGGCGGGGGTCGCCCCTGTTCTTTTTTGCCGCCTTCGCTGCCCGCAGCCCCGAGGCACGCTGCGCCCCCGGCTGGGGCGGGCGGCAGTGCTGCCGCCTTGTGGGCAGAGTGCGGTACTGCAGCCCTGCACCGAGAGGCCGCCACCTTGGGAGGGGCGCGTGGCTGATGTCGCGGACTTTTGGTTGACCTTCTCAAGATGGTGGCGAAAAGGGCGGGGAAGCGGAGGACCGGGTGGGTGTAACTGGACTGCCTGCACGGAATACCGACCTCATGGCAGCCCCGACGGTTTTTTCTGTGGCGTTTCATGTGTACTCGAGACATGCTGTGGGCTCAGGGGCACCGTGGGCAAGCGTATTTTGGCGGGTTTGTGACAGGCATCTGGGTAAACGCCTCGCTGTGCCGGGGTCCTCTCGCGTCCACTTTCCCGCCCTGAGGGAGCCAAGCCGGGCCGAATTGTTCCGAAGAGCCGAGTGTGGCCGGAAACAGCCGAGTTTCCCCGAAGAGCCGGGTGTGGCCGGAAACAGCAGAGTTTCCCCGAAGAGCCGAGTGCGGAAACAGCCTACTTGAACTGAAGAGCCCAGTGCGGCCGAAAATAGCCGAGTTTACACCAAGAGCCGATGATAGCCGACTGGAACCGATAGCCGAGTGTAGCTGACTTGAGCTGCATTTAGACAACGTGCCGAATACGACTGAGTTTAGCCGAAGAGCTGAACTGAAACGAGTTTAGACCAAGAGCCGAACCAAGCCGAATTCAGCCGAGTTTCATTAAACAGAACCGAATGACGCCGCAGCGCTGTGCATGCAGTGCGCCTGTGCAGACGGCAGGAGCCGCTGTATAAAGTATAAAATATCAGCTATGTATAAGAAGGAATAAAAGCTCTATGTCATGTGCAGCAGTAGAAAATTTCAGGCTCCCAAGGAATGAATAGTTTTCTTTAAATCAGGCTCCCAGGGAATGAATAGTTTTCTTTAAATCATTTTCGTTTTGGAGTTTTTTTTTACTCCCAGGTAGCCTGAAAGTTACTACTGCTGCTTTTTTATTCTAAAGCTAGAAAGGAAAACCAAGATTAGAAATGCAGGGAAAGAAAAAAAGAAAGAAAAAAAAAAAAAGGAAAGAAGGAAAGGAAATGAAAGGAAGAAAGAAGGAAGGACAGGAAGAAAGGAAGGAAGGAACGAAGACAGACAAAAAAACCCATAAACCAGGAGGGTAAGGAGAAACCTAAGGAAAAAAAAAAAAAAGAAAAAGAAAAGAAAAAAAACCCACAGAAAAAAACCTCGGGATGGGCGAGAAACCCCCCCCCCCCCCCGAAAAATCCCAAGATGGGCAAGAAAAAAAATCACAACAAAAAACCAAGATGTGGAAGAAAAAATCCAGAAAAGAAAAACCCAGGAAAACAAAAAAACCTGAAAGAAAACCCCCAAGGGGGACAAGGAAAAACCAGAAAAAACACCAAGATGGGCAAGAAGAATCCCAGACAAAAAATGCTAGATGGACCAGAAAAAACCCCAGAAAAACCAGGAAAAAAAAAAAAAAAACAGGGGAAAAAAACCCGGAAAAAAATCCCAAGATGGGCAAGAAAAAACCCAGAAAAAACCAAGAAAAAAAACCCCAAGAAGGGCAAGAAGAAATCTGGAAATAACCCCGCAAGACTGGCAAGAAAAAAACAGAAAAAGCGCCAAGATGGGCAAGAAAAAACTGTCGTGAAAGGTGCCGTAAAGCGCGACTGTCGTAAAGGGTGCCGTAAAGCGCGACTGTCGTAAATACGGCCGTAAAGCGCGACTGTCGTAAAGACTGCCGTAAAGCGCGACTGTCGTAAAGGATGCCGTAAAGCGCGACTGTCGTAAAGACTGCCGTAAAGCGCGACTGTCGTAAATACGGCCGTAAAGCGCGACTGTCGTAAATACGGCCGTAAAGCGCGACTGTCGTAAAAGGTGCCGTAAAGCGCGACTGTCGTAAATACGGCCGTAAAGCGGGACTGTCGTAAATACGGCCGTAAAGCGCGACTGTCGTAAAGGTGCCGTAAAGCGCGACTGTCGTAAAAGACGTCGTAAAGCACGACTGTCGTAAAAGGTGCCGTAAAGCGCGACTGTCGTAAAAGACGTCGTAAAGCACGACTGTCGTAAAAGGTGCCGTAAAGCGCGACTGTCGTAAAGACGTCGTAAAGCACGACTGTCGTAAAAGACGTCGTAAAGCGCGACTGTCGTAAAGACGTCGTAAAGCGCGACTGTCGTAAAAGGTGCCGTAAAGCGCGACTGTCGTAAATACGGCCGTAAAGCACGACTGTCGTAAAAGACGTCGTAAAGCGCGACTGTCGTAAAGACGTCGTAAAACGCGACTGTCGTAAAAGACGTCGTAAAGCACGACTGTCGTAAATACGGCCGTAAAGCGCGACTGTCGTAAAAGACGTCGTAAAACGCGACTGTCGTAAAAGGTGCCGTAAAGCACGACTGTCGTAAATACGGCCGTAAAGCGCGACTGTCGTAAAAGACGTCGTAAAGCACGACTGTCGTAAAAGGTGCCGTAAAGCACGACTGTCGTAAAAGACGTCGTAAAGCGCGACTGTCGTAAAGACGTCGTAAAGCACGACTGTCGTAAATACGGCCGTAAAGCGCGACTGTCGTAAAAGACGTCGTAAAACGCGACTGTCGTAAAAGGTGCCGTAAAGCACGACTGTCGTAAAAGACGTCGTAAAGCGCGACTGTCGTAAAGACGTCGTAAAGCGCGACTGTCGTAAAAGACGTCGTAAAGCGCGACTGTCGTAAAAGGTGCCGTAAAGCACGACTGTCGTAAAAGACGTCGTAAAGCACGACTGTCGTAAAAGGTGCCGTAAAGCACGACTGTCGTAAAAGGTGCCGTAAAGCACGACTGTCGTAAAAGACGTCGTAAAGCGCGACTGTCGTAAAGACGTCGTAAAGCACGACTGTCGTAAAAGACGTCGTAAAGCACGACTGTCGTAAAAGACGTCGTAAAGCGCGACTGTCGTAAAAGGTGCCGTAAAGCACGACTGTCGTAAATACGGCCGTAAAGCGCGACTGTCGTAAAGACGTCGTAAAGCGCGACTGTCGTAAAAGGTGCCGTAAAGCACGACTGTCGTAAAAGACGTCGTAAAGCGCGACTGTCGTAAAAGACGTCGTAAAGCACGACTGTCGTAAAAGGTGCCGTAAAGCACGACTGTCGTAAAAGACGTCGTAAAGCACGACTGTCGTAAAAGACGTCGTAAAGCACGACTGTCGTAAAAGACGTCGTAAAGCACGACTGTCGTAAAAGACGTCGTAAAGCGCGACTGTCGTAAAAGGTGCCGTAAAGCACGACTGTCGTAAAAGACGTCGTAAAGCGCGACTGTCGTAAAAGGTGCCGTAAAGCACGACTGTCGTAAAAGACGTCGTAAAGCGCGACTGTCGTAAAGACGTCGTAAAGCACGACTGTCGTAAAAGACGTCGTAAAGCGCGACTGTCGTAAAAGGTGCCGTAAAGCACGACTGTCGTAAAAGACGTCGTAAAGCGCGACTGTCGTAAAGACGTCGTAAAGCGCGACTGTCGTAAAAGGTGTCGTAAAGCGCGACTGTCGTAAAAGACGTCGTAAAGCGCGACTGTCGTAAAAGACGTCGTAAAGCGCGACTGTCGTAAAAGGTGTCGTAAAGCACGACTGTCGTAAAGACTGCCGTAAAGCGCGACTGTCGTAAAAGGTGCCGTAAAGCGCGACTGTCGTAAAGACTGTCGTACAGCGCGACTGTCGTAAAAGGTGCCGTACAGCGCGTCTGTCGTAAAGGCTGCCGTAAAGCACGACTGTCGTAAAGACTGCCGTAAAGCGCGACTGTCGTAAAAGGTGTCGTAAAGCGCGACTGTCGTAAAAGGTGCCGTAAAGCGTTACTGTGCGAATTGTTCCGAAGAGCCGAACTTAAATGAGTTTAGACCAAGAGCCGAACCAAGCTGAACCTAGCCGAGTTTCATTAAACAGAACTGAACGTCGCCGCACCGCTGTGGCTGCAGTGCGCCTGTGCAGACAGCAGGGGGCGCTGTGCCTGCAGCGCGCCGGTGCACACAGCAGGGAGCGCTGTATAAAGTAAGTATGAAATATCAACTATCTATAAGAAGGAATAAACGCTCTATGTCACGTGCAGCAGTAGAAAATTTCAGGTTCCCAGGAAATAAATAGTTTTCTTTAAATCATTTTCATTTTGGAGTTTTTTTAATCCCAGATAGCCTGAAAGTTTCTACTGCTGCTTTTTTATTCTAAAGCTAGAAATGAAAACCAAGATTAGAAATACAGGGAAAGAAAGAAAGAAAGGAAGAGAAAGAAAAAAAGAAAATAAGGAAAGGAACTGAAAGGAAGAAAGAAGGAAGGAAGGAAGACAGACAAAAAAAACCAAAAACAAGGAGGGCAAGGAGAAACCTAGGGGGGAAAAAAAGAAAAAGAAAAGAAAAAAAAAAACAACAAAAAACAAACCCACAGAAGAAAACCAAGATGGGCAAGAAAAATCCCTGAAAACAGACCAGAGAAAAACCCCAAGAGGGGCAAGAAACAAAATCACAACAAAAAACCAAGATGGGGAAGAAAAAAAAAAAAAAACAAACTGAAAAAAAACCCCCAAGGGGGGCAAGGAAAAACCAGAATAAACACCAAAATGGGCAAGAAGAAACGAAGAAAAAACCCCAAGAAATGCCAGAAAAAAATCAAGGAAAAAGGGAGTAAAAGCCCCAAGAAACAAGGCAAGAAAGAGAGGCAATAAAGGGCACAAAAACTCAAGACAAAAAAAACCAAAAACAAGACATGCCAGAAAAAGGTACGAAAATGGTTCTGCCAGGTGCGATCAAGGTGAGCGGGTTCAGATTCAGGTCCAGGAGATGAACAAGTGTCAGATTAGCTTGGGGCACTGCTGAGCAACGCAGCTGTGACAGGATTTATGTCTAAATACAGTTTAAATGAATTGGGGATTGTTTGGCTTTTATTGGGGTATGGGCTGGAGATTTCATAAAAAATATAAAACTAGAAATGCAAATATATCAGATATATGTCGATATCAATAAATATTTAATATATATTTATATAAGTAAAAGAAATATATTGTGTCAAAAGAATGTATCTATTATTATATAAAAAGGTATTCTCTCCAATATATAATATCTATAAATATAACAAATGAAAATTACAAATATAGATGTGAATAGAATTATGACAAACAAAATTATTTTTAAAATTTTAAATGTGTTTTAAAGAAAGGGGTGTCTTAGCTTTTTATGTCGTTAGAGGCAGGGGTTTTATTTTAAATAATATAAGTACTATAGAAATGTAAATCGACATACAGAAATATATCTTTATATCTCTATATATTTATTATATAATACCAAACTATGAATAGAAATAGAAATAGAAATCTATGTAAGTAACATGAAGAGATGCAATATATAATATAATTTTTATTATACAGTAATATAAATTCTAAATATACATGTGAATATAAATATGAAAAATATATGATGGGGGCTGGGAGCAGCCCAGGTGTGAGTGTGAGGATGATGAGGGGGTGGCTCCTGCCGGGGCGAGGCTGTTTTAGGGGGAGGCTTTGCCTCAGCTCCCTTTTGCATGGAGCTGCTGAGTGGAGGGGTTTATGGGCCGCTCCCGGCACTGTCTCATGGAAGGACTGCGAGAGCTTCTCACAGGGTCGGGGGGAACACCTGGATTCCTCCCAGACCCAAGCTGCCACCTCACCTGAGACGAGCTCGTTTGAGAGTCCCAAGCAGCTCCATCAATCTGCAACAAGGAACCTGGGGGGCTGAGTTTTGCTTACCTGGGCAAAGGGTCAGCATTAGTTTTAGAGAGCCGGTGGCCCGGAGTGGCTGTCTGTGTGACTTCTGATATTCTGCCTTGCACAGGATGCCTCCTAGATGTAAGCTGCCACCTCAGCCAAATCGAGCTCATTTGAGAGTCCCAAGTACCACCAGCAATCTGCAACAAGGAACCTGGGCGGCTGAGTTTGGCTTACCTGAGAAAAGAGACAGGACTAGTGTTCAGGAGCCTGTGGCCCGGAGTGGCCAGCCGTCTGCCTGCTGAAATTCTGCATTGCGCAGTATGCCTCCCAGACCCAAGCTGCCAGCACTGGAGAGTCAGGCTGCTTTGAGGGCCCCCAAATGTGTCCAGCAATCTGCCATCAGGAACCTGAGCTGGTGAGTTACACTTACCTGTGTAAAGGGCAGCATTGGTGTTGAGGACTCAGGGGCCCTTAGTGACAGGCTGTCTGCTGAAATTCTGCATTGCGCAGGCTGCCTCTCAGAGCCAAGCTGCCACCTCAGCCGAGTCGAGCTCGTTTGAGAGTCCCAAGCGCCTCCACCAATCTGCAACTAGGAACATGGGGGGCTGAGATTTTCTTACCTGGGTAAGGGGCAGCATTAGTTTTCAGGAACCTGCGGCCTGGAGGGGCCGGCTGCCTGCTGAAATTTCACATGGCGCAGGATTCCTCCCAGAGCCAAGCTGCCACCTCACATGACTCAAGCTCATTTGAGGGTCCCAAGCGCCTTGAGCAATCTGCCACCAGGAACTTGGGCTGCTGACTTTTGCTTACGTGGGGAAAGGGTCAGCCCTAATGATCAGGGGCCTGTGGTCTGAGTGGCTGGCCGTCTGCCTGCTGAAGTTCTCCAGTGCGCAGGATGCCTCCCGGATCCAAGCTGCCACCTCAGCTGAGTCGAGCTTGTTTGAGAGTCCCAAGCGCCTCGAGGAATATGCCACCAGGAACTTGGGCTGCTGACTTTTGCTTTCCTGGGGAAAGGGTCATCATTAGTTTTCAGGAGCCTGTGGCCCGGAGTGGCTGTCTGTGGGCCTTCTGAAATTCCGCATTGCGCAGGATGCCTCCCAGACGTAAGCTGCCACCTAAGCCGAGTCGAGCTCGTTTGAGAGTCCAAGCACCACCAGCAATCTGCAACAAGGAACCTGGGCATCTGAGTTTTGCTTATCTGGGGGAAGTGTCAGCATTACTGTTCAGGAGCCTGGGGACCAGAGTGGCCGGCTGTCTTCTGAAATTTAAGATTGTGCAGGATGCCTCCCAGACCCAAGCTTCCCCCACTGTAAAGTCAGGCTGGTTTGAGAGTCCCAAGTAACTCCAGCAATCTGCCATCAGGAACCTGTGCTGGTGAGTTACACTTCCCTGTGTAATGGGCGGCTTTGGTTTTCAGGGCCGAGGGGCCCTTAGTGGCCGGCTGGCTCTTCATATTCTGCAGTGCGCAGGATGCCTCCCCGACCTCAGCTGCCACCACCGCAAAGTCAGGCTGGTTTGAAGGTCCCAAATGGGCCCAGCAATCTGCCATCAGGAACCTGAGCTGGTGAGTTACACTTCCCTGTGTAAAGGGCGGCTTTGGTTTTCAGGGCCCAGGGGCCCTTAGTGGCCGGCTGACTTCTAAAATTCCACATTATGCAGGATGCCTCCCAGACCCAAGCTGCCACCTCACCTGAGTCAAGCTCATTTGAGAGTCCCAAGCGCCTTGAGCAATCTGCCACCAGGAACTTGGACTGCTGACTTTTGCTTACGTGGGGAAAGGGTCAGCCCTAATGATCAGGGGCCTGTGGTCTGGAGTGGCCGGCCGTCTGCCTGCTGAAGTTCTCCATTGCGCAGGATGCCTCCCAGACCCAAGCTGCTGCCACAGCCGAGTTGAGCTCGATTGAGAGTCCCAAGCGCCTCGAGGAATATGCCACCAGGAACTTGGGCACCTGACTTTTGCTTACCTGGGGAAAGGGTCAGCATTAGTGTTCAGGAGCCTGGGGACCGGAGGGGCCGGCTGTCTTCTGAAATTTAGGATTGCGCAGGATGCCTCCCCGACCAAAGCTGCCACCACCGCAAAGTCAGGCTGGTTTGAGGGTCCCAAGTGCCTCCAGCAATCTGCCATCAAGAACCTGAGCTGGTGAGTTACACTTCCCTGTGTAAAGGGCGGCTTTGGTTTTCAGGGCCCAGGGGCCCTTAGTGGCCGGCTGACTTCTGAAATTCCACATTGCGCAGGATGCCTCCCAGACCCAAGCTGCCCCCACCGTAAAGTCAGGCTGGTTTGAGAGTCCAAAGTAACTCCAGCAATCTGCCATCAGGAACCTATGCTGGTGAGTTACACTTCCCTGTGTAATGGGCGGCATTTGGTTCCAGTGCCCAGGGGCCCTTAGTGGCCGGCTGGCTCTTCATATTCTGCAGTGCGCAGGATGCCTCCCCGACCCCAGCTGCCGCCACCGCAAAGTCAGGCTGGTTTGAAGGTCCCAAATGGGCCCAGCAATCTGCCATCAGGAACCTGAGCTGGTGAGTTACACTTCCCTGTGTAAAGGGCGGCTTTGCTTTTCAGGGCCCAGGGGCCCTTAGTGGCCGGCTGACTTCCGAAATTCCACATTGCGCAGGATGCCGCCCAGACCCAAGCTGCTGCCGCAGCCGAGTTGAGCTCGATTGAGAGTTCCAAGCGCCTCGAGGAATATGCCACCAGGAACTTGGGCTGCTGACTTTTGCTTACCTGGGGAAAGGGTCAGCATGACAGTTCAGGAGCCTGGGGACCAGAGGGGCCGGCTGTCTTCTGAAATTTAAGACTGCGCAGGATGCCTCCCCGACCAAAGCTGCCACCACCGCAAAGTCAAGCTGGTTTGAGGGTCCCCAGTGTCTCCAGCAATCTGCCATCAAGAACCTGAGCTGGTGAGTTACACTTCCCTGTGTAAAGGGCAGCTTTGGTTTTCACGGCCGAGGGGCCCTTAGTGGCCAGCTGACTTCTGAAATTCCACATTGCGCAGGATGCCTCCCAGACCCAAGCTGCCCCCACCGTAAAGTCAGGCTGATTTGAGAGTCCCAAGTAACTCCAGCAATCTGCCATCAGGAACCTGTGCTGGTGAGTTACACTTCCCTGTGTAATGGGCGGCATTTGGTTCCAGTGCCCAGGGGCCCTTAGTGGCCGGCTGGCTCTTCATATTCTGCAGTGCGCAGGATGCCTCCCCGACCAAAGCTGCCACCACCGCAAAGTCAGGCTGGTTTGAAGGTCCCAAATGGGCCCAGCAATCTGCCATCAGGAACCTGAGCTGGTGAGTTACACTTCCCTGTGTAAAGGGCGGCTTTGGTTTTCAGGGCCCAGGGGCTCTTAGTGGCCAGCTGACTTCTGAAATTCCACATTGCGCAGGATGCCTCCCAGACCCAAGCTGCTGCCACAGCCGAGTTGAGCTCGATTGAGAGTCCCAAGCGCCTCGAGGAATATGCCACCAGGAACTTGGGCTGCTGACTTTTGCTTACCTGGGGAAAGGGTCAGCATGACTGTTCAGGAGCCTGGGGACCGGAGGGGCCGGCTGTCTTCTGAAATTTAAGATTGCGCAGGATGCCTCCCCGACCAAAGCTGCCACCACCGCAAAGTCAGGCTGGTTTGAAGGTCCCAAATGGGCCCAGCAATCTGCCATCAGGAACCTGAGCTGGTGAGTTACACTTCCCTGTGTAAAGGGCGGCTTTGGTTTTCAGGGCCCAGGGGCCCTTAGTGGCCGGCTGACTTCTGAAATTCCACATTGCGCAGGATGCCTCCCAGACCCAAGCTGCTGCCACAGCCGAGTTGAGCTCGATTGAGAGTCCCAAGCGCCTCGAGGAATATGCCACCAGGAACTTGGGCTGCTGACTTTTGCTTACGTGGGGAAAGGGTCAGCATGACTGTTCAGGAGCCTGGGGACCGGAGGGGCCGGCTGTCTTCTGAAATTTAGGATTGCGCAGGATGCCTCCCCGACCAAAGCTGCCACCACCGCAAAGTCAGGCTGGTTTGAAGGTCCCAAATGGGCCCAGCAATCTGCCATCAGGAACCTGAGCTGGTGAGTTACACTTCCCTGTGTAAAGGGCGGCTTTGGTTTTCAGGGCCCAGGGGCCCTTAGTGGCCGGCTGACTTCTGAAATTCCACATTGCGCAGGATGCCTCCCAGACCCAAGCTGCTGCCACAGCCGAGTTGAGCTCGATTGAGAGTCCCAAGCGCCTCGAGGAATATGCCACCAGGAACTTGGGCTGCTGACTTTTGCTTTCCTGGGGAAAGGGTCAGCATGACTGTTCAGGAGCCTGGGGACCGGAGGGGCCGGCTGTCTTCTGAAATTTAGGATTGCGCAGGATGCCTCCCAGACCCAAGCTGCCCCCACCGTAAAGTCAGGCTGGTTTGAGAGTCCCACGTAACTCCAGCAATCTGCCATCAGGAACCTGAGCTGGTGAGTTACACTTCCCTGTGTAAAGGGCGGCTTTGGTTTTCAGGGCCCAGGGGCCCTTAGTGGCCGGCTGGCTCTTCATATTCTGCAGTGCGCAGGATGCCTCCCCGACCCCAGCTGCCACCACCGCAAAGTCAGGCTGGTTTGAAGGTCCCAAATGGGCCCAGCAATCTGCCATCAGGAACCTGAGCTGGTGAGTTACACTTCCCTGTGTAAAGGGCGGCTTTGATTTTCAGGGTCCTGGGGCCCTTAGTGGCCGGCTGACTTCTGAAATTCCACATTGCGCAGGATGCCTCCCAGACCCAAGCTGCTGCCACAGCTGAGTTGAGCTCGATTGAGAGTCCCAAGCGCCTCGAGGAATATGCCACCAGGAACTTGGGCTGCTGACTTTTGCTTACGTGGGGAAAGGGTCAGCATGACTGTTCAGGAGCCTGGGGACCGGAGGGGCCGGCTGTCTTCTGAAATTTAGGATTGCGCAGGATGCCTCCCCGACCAAAGCTGCCACCACCGCAAAGTCAGGCTGGTTTGAAGGTCCCAAATGGGCCCAGCAATCTGCCATCAGGAACCTGTGCTGGCGAGTTACACTTCCCTGTGTAAAGGGCGGCTTTGGTTTTCAGGGCCCAGGGGCCCTTAGTGGCCGGCTGACTTCTGCAATTCCACATTGCGCAGGATGCCTCCCAGACCCAAACTGCCACCTCAGCCGAGTCGAGCTGGTTTGAGAGTCCCAAGCGCCTCCACCAATCTGCAACAAGGAACCTGGGGGTTGAGTTTTGCTCACCTGGGTACAGGGTCAGCATGTGTCTTCAGGAGGCTGGGGACAGGAGTGGCCGGATGTCTGCTGAAATTTCACATTGCACAGGATGCCTCCCAGACCCAAGCTGCCACCACCTAAAAGTCAGGCTGGTTTGAGGGTCCCAAATGGCTCCACCAATCTGACATCAGGAACCGGAGCTGGTGAGTTCCACTTCCCTGTGTAAAGGGCATTATTGGTATACAGGGCCCAGGGGCCTTTAGTGGCCGGTTGCATTCTGAAATTCTGCAATGCGCAGGATCCCTCCCAGACCCAGGCTGCCACCTCACCTGAGTCGAACTTGTTTGAGACTCCCAAGCTCCTACAGCAATATGCCATCAGGAACCTGGGCTGCTGAGTTTTCTTCTTCTGGGAAAGGGCTGGCAGTGGTGTTCCGGAGGTCTTGCCTGGAGTGGCTGTCTGCCTGCTGAAATTCCGCATTGCGCAGGATGCCTGCCGGACCAAGGTGCCTCCACCGCAGAGTCAGGCTGGTTTGAGGGTCCCAAATGGCCCCAGAAATCTGCCATCAAGAACCTAAGCTGGTGAGTTACACTTCCCTGTGTAAAGGGCAGCATCTTTTTTCAGGGCCCAGGGGCCCTTAGTGACCTGCTGCGTGCTGAATTTCTGCATTACGCAGGATGCCACCCTGACCCAAGCTGCCACCGCTGCAGAGTGAGGAGGCTTTGAGGCTCCCAAATGGCTTCAGCAATCTCCCATCAGGAACTTGGGGTGCTGAGTTTTCTTCTTCTGGGACAGGGCTGGCATTTGTGTTCAGGAGGCCCTGACTGGATTGGCTGGCTCCCTGCTGATATTTCTGCTTTGCCAAACGTGCCTCCCAGACCGAAGCCGGCACCAGTTCCAACTCCAGCTGCTTTGTCCTCGGCACGTGTCTCCTGCCATCAGGAACCCGGGTGGCTGGGTTACATTTCCCTGCGTAATGGGCAGCATTTTTGTCCAGTGCCCAGGGGTCCTTAGCGGCCGGCCGCCCGGTGAAATTCCGCATCGGGCAGGATGCCTCCCGCACCCCAGCTGCCACCACCGCAAAGTCAAGCTGGTTTGGGAGTCTCAAGTGGCTCCAGCAATCTTCCTTCAGGAACCTGAGCTGCTGAGTTACACTTCCCTGTGTAAAGGGCAGCATTGGTGTCCCGGGCCCTTAGTGGCCCGTAGTGGCCTGCTGCGTCCTGAAATTCTGCATTGGTCTGGATGCGTCCCAGCCCCAAGCTGCCACCTGTGCCTAGTTGATCTTTTTGAGAGTCCCAAGCGCCTCGAACAATATGCCACCAGGAACTTGGGTGGCTGAGTTTTCCTTATCTGGGAAAAGGGACAGGACTAATTTTAAGGATCCCGTGGCCCGGAGCGGCCGGCCGTCTGCCTGCTGAAGTTCTGCATCGCTCAGGATGCCTCCCCGATCAAAGCTGCCACCTCACTCGCGTCGAGCTCATTTGAGAGTCCCAAGTGCCTCCACTAATCTGCAACAAGGAACCTGGGGGGCTGAGTTTTGCTTACCTGGGAAAAGGGACAGCACTAGTGTTTAGGAGCCTCTGGTCCAGAGGGGCTGGCTGTCTGCCATCTGAAATTCTGCAACGCACAGTATGCCTCCCAGACCCTAGCTCCCTGCACCGCAAAGTCAGGCTGGTTTGAAGGTTCAGAATGTCCCCAGCAATCTTCCATGAAGAACCTGAGCTGGTGAGTTACACTTACCTGGGGTAACTGGCGGCATTTGTGTCCAGGGCGCAGGGGCCCTTTGTGGACGGCTGTCTGGTGAAATTCTGTATCGCACAGGATCCCTCCCGGACCCAAGCTGCCACCGCCGCCAAGTCAGGCTGGTTTCAGGGTCCCAAATAGCTCCAGCAATATTCCATCAGGAACCTGGGCTGCTGAGTTTTCTTTTTCTGGGACAGGGCTGGCGTTGTTCAGGAGGCCTTGCCTCGAGCGGCTGACTGCCTGCTGAAATTCTGCATTGCCAAATGTGCCTCCCAGACCCAAGCCGGCACCAGTTCCAAGTCCAGCTCCTTTTCCCTCGGCACGTGTCTCCTGCCATCTGCCATCAGGAACCCGGGTGGTTGAGTAACGCTTCCCTGAGAAATGGGCTGGCGTTCCCGTTCAGGGGCCGGGGGCCCTTAGTGGACGGCTAGCTCCTGAAATTCCACATTGCGCAGGATGCCTCCCAGATCCAAGTTGTCACAGGTGCTGAGTCGAGACGATTTGAGACTCCTAAGCGCCTCCAGCAATTTGAAATCAGGAACCCGGGTTGCTCGGTTTTCTTTACCTGGGAAAAGGGTCAGCATTAGTGTTCAGGGGCGTTTGGCCCGGAGTGGCCGGCTGTTTGCCTTCTGAACTTCTGCATTTCCCAATCTGCCTCCCAGACCCAGTTGGCCCCTGTCCCAATACCAGCCGCTTTGGCCTCGGCACGTGTCTCCTATCTCCCATCAGGAACCTGGCAGCTGAGTCACGCTTACCTGAGAAAAGGGCTGGTGTTCACATTCAGGGCCCAGGGGCCCTTCGTGGCCATCAGCCGGCTAAAATTCTGCATTGCGCAGGATGGCTCCCAGACCCAAGCTGCCACCACCGTACAGTCAGTCTCGTTTGAGGGTCCCAAATGGCTCCAGCAATATTCCATCAGGAACCTGGGATGCTGAGTTTTCTTCTTCTGGGAAAGGGCCGGCAGTGGTGTTCAGGAGGCCTTGCCCGGAGTTGCTGGCTGCCTGCTGAAAGTTCTGTATTGCCAAATATGCCTCTTCGAGCCAAGGTGGCACGAGTTCCAACTCCAGCTGCTTTTTCCTCAGCACGCGTCTCCTGCCGTCTGCCATCAGGAACCTCGGCCGGTGAGTTACACTTCCCTGTGTAAAGGGCTGCCTATTGTGTTCAGGTCCTAGGGGCTGTCTGCCTACTGACCTTTTGCCTTGCGCAGGTGCCTCCTAGACCTCAGGTGGAATCAGTTCCAACTCTAGCTGGTTTCACAGTGCTAAGTGGCTTCTGTAATCTGCCATCTCGAATGTGATCTGGTGAGTGTGGATTGATTGGGGAAAAGGCCGGTCTCTGTGTTGAGGGGCCAGTTGTCCGGAGAGGCCCATCGCCTGCTGAACTTCTGCATTGCAGAGGATGCCTCCCGGACTCTAGCTGCCACCACTGCAAAGTCAGGCTACTTTGACAGCGCCCAGCGTCTCCCGGAATCTGCCATCAGGACCCTGCGCCGTTGAGCGTCGTTTCCCAGGGCAACGGGTCAGCATTTTTTTTCAGGCGCCTCAGGCCCAGCGTGTTCCGCTGCCTGTTGAAATTCCCTATTGCACAGGATGCTTCCAGGTCGTAAGCTGGCACAACTTGCAGGTCAGGCTGGTTTGAGTGTCTTAAGGCGCTCCCGCAATCTGCCATCAGGAACGTAGTCTGTTGCATTTTCTTTCCAGGGAAAAGACCCAGCTTTGGTGTTTGGGTGCCCGTGGCCTGGAGCGGCTGTTTGGCTCCTAAAATTCTGCATTGTGTCAGATGCCTTGCAGACCCAAGCCGGCAGCAGTGAACACTCAGGCTGCATTAACAATAACAAGCGCCTTCTGCAAAGGGACACCAGGAACCCGGAACGGTTAGTTTTGTTTACCTAGGAAACGGGGTGGCATTTTTGGTCAGGACTCAGCTGCCACGAGTGCCCAGCCGGCTCCTCATATTTTGTATGGCACAGGATGCCTCTCAAGCCCACACCGGCACCTCTGCAAAATCAGGCTGCGTAGTCAGTCCCAAGCGCCTCCTCTGAACCAACCCGGGCAGGTGAGTTTCGTTTGCCAGGGGAAAGGGCCGGTGTTCGCGTTCACGGGCCTGTAGCCCGGAGCGGTGCGGTGTCTCCTGAAATTCTGAAGTATGCCTTCCAGATTCCAGCTGGCACCAGGGACACCTCAAGGTACTTTGGTAGTGCCACGTGCCTCTTGCAAATCGCCATCTTGAATCTGAGTTAGTTAGCTGTCATTGCTAGGGATAAGGGCCAGCACCGGCGTTCAGAGGTCTACGGACCAGAGCGGCCGGCCGCTTGCTGGAAAACGTGCCTCGCGCCAGACGTCTCACAGACACAAGCCGTCACCACCGGAAAGCCAGGTCAGTTTGTGAGTCGTAAGTGCCTCCTGCAAACCTTCCCCAGCTGTCCCTCGTTGTTAAGGGTTTTGATTGACAGAAAAAATTCTGTTTTTTCATTGCTTGAGGAATTTAAATTGAGGAGAACCCTTCGTTTCACAATATTTTCGGAGAACGAATTATAGGGTAGAATCAGTTTATTTGTCATGTTATCAGTTTCAGTGGACCTAACTGCCCCGCTGTCTAATTTCTATGGGTTCACTTGAAGGAAGCTGTGTCTTTTTCAGCATTTTTAGGATTTAAGTATTCATTTCTGGCCACTTTTTTTCCGTGCCTTTGGAGCCGGTATCTTAGAGAAGAGCGAGCCCGGCGTGTACTTAACACATAAGCCACCCAGGAGGTTTTTTTTCTCATTTTTATTTCTAATGCAGTTAGGCCTAATTAGGAGTCCCAATGGGAGTTAGACTATTTATGTCATTATCCTTCTTCTCCACCCTACTCAGTCCTACATGATGTTCTACTTAGCAATTACCAAAGACTAATTATGTAAGGCAGCAGCTTATCACCCAATGTATCTATCTATGTAACCTTAAGAAAAAGTTTAATGTCTTACCAGTTTTCTGTTCTTCTGCTGCAAGTAGTCGCTGTGAAAATGGAAAGCACTGTTTTTTCAATGAAGAGCTTTCTTCTTTAACAAGCCCTTTGCTCCTCTTGAATCTGAGTCAGAGGAGCCAAACTGCTGCAGCTCTTCTGAGGGCTTTTATACCCGGTGGGATTAGTCCCCTCCCTTTTCCAGGGCATCATGGGAACAAGAGGCGGGCACTATCAGGGGTATATTAACCCCAGCCTTGGCTGGGGGCCTTCATTCCCTCCCTGGGAACTGCTGGGGTAAGAGCTCTCCTCTCATTTCAGTGAAGAGTCTCTTTTAGCTTATCTCAGCTCATTTTCAGCAGGTGTTTCTGGGCATCTAAAGTAACAGAGGCTTGGGAAATACAGTGAAGAAAACGCCATGGAATACAGGGAGTATTTAGGTTTGTGGTTTTGAGTTTTGTGTTTAGGGGGGGTAAAGTATGTTTGTAGTTTCTGGTTTTGTTCTTGTGTTTGTTTTTTTTTTTTTTTTTTTTTTCTTCCATTGTTTTTAGTAGGAGGGCAGCTTTCACAGATTCCAGGGTGTGTCAAATCCAGTACATTTTTCAGCAGATCAATCCTGTCATAAAAGGGATTGTCCCTGTGTCCAAGAAGATGCGTGAGATTGGGGCTTCAGGGGATTTGAGAATTGAGAGTAGGTGAAGTGAGGGTGAGTAGGTATCCAGTTGGGAGTTCTTGGGGGGGGGGGTTTGTAGGCAGCAGGGTGTGAAAGGGTGTTTATTTGAGGGCTCCCCCACCCAAGGTTTTCAGAAGCATAGCAGGGGCATTTTCATGTCTTTCTCACACAAGGTCATCCACTGCAGTCACAGGAATGCCATTTGACATTCCCTTTGTTTAACCCAGTTGCCATTCTGAATAAAGGCCGCAGCCTTGGTGTCAGGATGAAGCTGGAGCCTGAGGGAGCCAGGCCCACTCAGGAGAGGGCAAGTAGCTGCCTTGCTGGGATTTGGCCCACATAACTCTGGACTCACACTTTGGTTTTGGTTTTCTTTATTGTAGCTGACCGAGAGGCACGCAGGTCATTACGAGGCCCTCGGAGGCAGACTTATTTCAGATGCAACGTGGATTCCCATCACCCATCATTGAAAAGATAAGTCGGGGGTCACAACCTGGAGATGGGAGAGTAGCCCATTTGGAGTTCTTGGGCCAGATTTAAAAATTAGCAGAGGGGAAAGCAATCTTGTCCAAGGGCCTCTTAGGACAGCTAAAGGGAGAGGCTCTACTTTTGATGGCAGCTTTCCGGCGGGCAGCGCAGAACAGCTCCGGTCTGCGTCATGTTGTCCACTGTGCCGTCTTCCCTAGTGTGTCTTTGGCATGCCTTTTGCCTTCTCCCCTTAGAGGCCCTCAAAACAAGCATGATGTCTCGTGTTTCTCGTTCCCCTGTTTGTCACGTTCCGTGTCACGGGTGTCTGCACATATTTGTGCCGGAGCTGTTCTGCCCTGCCGTATAGCCTGCTGCAATAGGACAAGCCCTGGGGAGTTGGAATTTGTAATGTGGGCTGTACTTGGGCTCTAGATGCTCTTCCTAGATTTACATAAGGTGTTTGCTGCTTGTGAGTTACCCTGGTGGTGTTTGACATATGTTCTAACTTTCTTTCAGGTGCAGCTGCATTCCGGGTGTGGCAGAGGGTCAGGGTTAGGAGGTGCCGGGCCTTCTTAGGAGCGCGGTGAGTAGCCGAGCGGTGGGGTTTTGGCCGATGCGGTGCCAAGGTCAGGCACTGATGTTTGGTTGTCTTTAATCTAGCTGTCTGAGAGACACCAGCCCGTTGCCAGCAGGACCTTCCCACCTGACGAGGTGGCCTTTCTATGCACCTGAGACGGACTGGCATCCCCAGATGTCTGAGAGATAAGTAGAGGGCTGTGACCCACAGAGGGGATGAAGGCATGGTGCTGGTTTGGGAATTACTGGGAGGGGTTTTTGAGTCCGATTTGGAGGTGGGGGGTGTTCATGAAGTGGCCCCTTAGGCCCCATAGAAGCCACGTCTCACTTTTGATCACAGTGCTGAGGAGCGCAGGGCAGAGCAGTCCCGGTGTGTCTCGTGTCACTTGTCTGTTGTGCATTATGTGTTGTTTGTGTATGCCATGTCTTTTACCTTAGGGGGGCCTGTCAGAAACCCTGGCATCCTTGTTAGCATCTGTGATCTCTGCATTCCCTGGCCTGCCAGCCTGGCCACAGAACTTTGCACTGGGGAGCTCAGACAGGCATCAGACTCTCTTCTGTCTTTGGAAGCATCTAGTCAGGTGTCTTGTCAGGTCTTGTTCTGAGCTGTCCGGACAGCTATGCCCCACCTGGATCCATTTTGGTGGATTAGGACTTGTAAGAATGTGAGGGCAGGCAGAGGATTCCGACCATAGGATTCTTAGGCATCCGGTTTTGCTGTTCTTGGAATAAATCCTTCAGTTACCTTCTTCCTCCAGGGTTCTCTGAGCTTCATCAGCTCACCATCAGTTTCAACTCGGTCATGTCCTTTTGCATTCTATCAGTCCTTGCGCCCATTTTCTTTGCCGGTAGATTTCTGTCTGTGTGTTGTGTGCTTTGTTTGTCATGTCCTGTCTGTCCTGCGTCACGGGTGTCAGCACACATTTGTGCCGGAGCTGCTCTGCCCTGCCGCATAGCCTGGTGCGATAGGAGAGGGCCCGGGGACTTGGAATGTGTAATGTGGGGTGTAGTTGGGCTCTAGGTGGGATTTGTAGATGGACATAGGATATCTGGAGCTCCTCAGTTATCCTGCAACAGTTTGACTCTTGTCCTATCTTTTTTTTCAGATTGAGATGGATTGAATATGTGTCAGAGGGCCCCATCCCGTTGAGGGGGTTGCCCCGAGCAGGTGAGGCCCCATTTGTCTCTGCAGCAGAAGTGTATATGGTGACTGTGTTAAAGCACTGTTCTTTGTCTTTCTTTTTAGGAAGTCAATCTGGATACCAGCAGCCAAGGTGAGCAGCGGAGAGAAGTGGTTCTTATTGCTCAGCTCTCAAGAACAACAATTTTTCAGCAGATGGATCATGTCGCAAGAGAGATCTGCCCAGTGTCAAGGATGATGTTTGAGATTGAAGCTTCAGGTGAGTTGAGGGTTGTGACTGGGAGAGAGAGGGTGCTCAGGTATCCAGTTAGGAGTTCTTGGGAGGGGGTTTGCAGGCAGCAGGGTGAGAAAGGGTGTTTATTTGTTTATTTGAGGGCCCCCCCACACAAGGCTGTTCAGAAGCCTAGCAGAGGCATTCCCATGTCTCGCAGCACACAAGGTCATCCACTGTACTTACAGCAATGCCATTTACCTTTGCCTTTCTCTTACCCAGGTACCGCCCCTAATGCAGGCCACAGCCTTGGAATCAGGATAAAGCTGGAGCCTGAGGGAGCCAGGCACACTCAGGAGAGGGCAAGTAGCTGACTGGCTGGGATATGTCCCCCATAATTCTGGACTCATACTTTTGTTTTGGTTTTCTTTCTTGTAGCTGACCAAGAGGCTAACAGGCTATCAGGGGCCCTCCGAGGCAGACTCATTTCAGGACCAACGTGGATTGCCATCACTCATCATCCAAAATATAAGTTGGGAGCCTTTGCCTGGAGATGGGAGTGTAGGAGATTGGGAGTTTTTGGGCCAGATTTAACAACTAGTGGAGGGAAAAGCAATCTTGTCCAAGGGCATGTTAGGACAAGTGAAGGGAGAGACTCTACTTTTAATGGCATCTTTTAGGCGGGCAGTGCAGAACAGCTCCAGTCTGTCTGGTGTTGTCATCTGTGCCTGTTACCTGGTGTGTCTTTGGGGTCCCTTTTGCCTTCTCCGCTCGAGGCCCTCACCGCAAGCATGATGTGTCGTGTTTCACGTCCCCCTGTTGGTCACGTTCCGTGTCACGGGTGTCTGCCCATATTTGTGCCGGAGCTCTTTTGCCCTGCCGCCAGGCCTGCTGCAATAGGAGAAACCCTGGGGAGTTGGAATTTGTAATGTGGGATGTACTTGACCTCTAGATGCTCTTCCTAGATTGACATAAGGTGTTTGCTGCTTTTGAGTTATCCTGGTGGTGTTTGACATATGTTCTAACTTTCTTTCAGGTGCAGCTGCATTCCGGGTGTGGCAGAGGGTCAGGGTTAGGAGGTGCCGGGCCTTCTTAGGAGCGCGGTGAGTAGCAGAGTGGTGGGGTTTTGGCCGATGCGGTGCCAAGGTCAGGCACTGATGTTTGGTTGTCTTAAATCTAGCTGTCTGAGAGACACCAGCCCGTTGCCAGCAGGACCTTCCCAGCTGACAAGGTGGCCTTTCTATGCACCTGAGACGGACTGGCATCCCCAGATGTCTGAGAGATAAGTAGAGGGCTGTGACCCACAGAGGGGATGAAGGCATGGTGCTGGTTTGGGAATTACTGGGAGGGGTTTTTGAGTCCGATTTGGAGGTGGGGGGTGTTCATGAAGTGGCCCCTTAGGCCCCATAGAAGCCATGTCTCACTTTTGATCACAGTGCTGAGGAGCGCAGGGCAGAGCAGTCCCGGGGTGTCTCGTGTCCTTTGTCTGTTGTGCATTATGTGTTGTTTGTGTATGCCATGTCTTTTACCTTAGGGGGGCCTGTCAGAAACCTTGGCATCCTTGTTAGCATCTGTGATCACTGCATTCCCTGGCCTGGCAGCCCGGCCACAAAACTTTTGACTGGGGAGCTCAGAAAGGCATCAGACTCTCTTCTCTCTTTGGAAGCATCCAGTCAGGTGTCTTGCCAGGTCATGTTTGGAGCTGTAGGGACAGCTGTGCCTCACCTGGATCCATTTTGGTGGATTAGGACTTGTAAGAATGTGAGGGCAGGCAGAGGATTCCGAGCATAGGATTCCTAGGCATCGATCTTTGCTGTTCTTGGAATAAATCCTTCAGTTAGCATCTTCTTCCTCCAGGGTTCTGTGAGCCTCATCAGCTGACCATCAGTTTGAACTCAGTCATCTCCTTTTGCATTCTCTCAGTCCTTGCAGCCATTTTCCTTGCCAAGAGATGTCTGTTCCTGTTGTGTCCCCGTTGTCTGTCCTGTCCTGTCCTGCCTGTCCTGTGTCACGGGTGTCTGCACACATATGTGCCGCAGCTGCTCTGCCCTGCCGCACAGCCTGGTGCGATAGGAGAGGGCCCGGGGACTTGGAATTGGTAATGTGGGCTGTAGTTGGACTCCAGGTGGGATTTGTAGATGGACGCAGGATATCTGGAGCTCCTCAGTTATCCTGCAACAGTTTGACTCTTGTCCTACCTTTTTTTTCAGATTGAGATGGATTAAATCTGTGCCAGAGGGCCCCATCCCGTTGAGGGGTTGCCCCGAGCAGGTGAGGCCCCGTTTGTCTCTGCAGCAGAAGTGTGTATGGTGACTGTGTTACAGCACTGTTCTTTGTCTTTGTTTTTAGGAAATAAATCTGGATACCAGCAGCCTAGGTGAGCAGAGGAGAGAAGTGGTTGTTATTGCTCAGCTCTCAAGAACAACAATATTTCAGCGGATCGATCATGTCGCAAGAGAGATCTGCCCAGTGTCAAGGATGATGTTTGAGATTGAGGCTTCAGGTGAGTTGAGGATTGTGACTGGGAGAGGGTGGGTGATCAGGTATCCAGTTAGGAGTTCTTGGGAGGGGGTTTGCAGGCAGCAGGGTGAGAAAGGGTGTTTATTTGAGGGCCCCCCCACACAAGGCTGTTCAGAAGCCTAGCAGAGGCATTCCCATGTCTCGCAGCACACAAGGTCATCCACTGCACTCACAGCAATGCCTTTTAACTTTGCCTTTCTCTTACCCAGGTGCCACCCCTAATGAAGGCCACAGCCTTGGAATCAGGATGAAGCTGGAGCCTGAGCGAGCCAGGCACACTCAGGAATGGGCAAGTAGCTGAGTGGCTGGGGTATGTCCCCCATAATTCTGGACTCACACTTTGGTTTCGGCTTTCTTTCTTGTAGCTGACCAAGAGGCTAACAGGCTATCAGGGGCCCTCCGAGGTAGACTCATTTCAGGACCAATGTGGATTGCCATCACTCATCATCCAAAAGATAAGTTGGGGGCCTTTGCCTGGAGATGGGAGTGTAGGAGATTGGGAGTTTTTGGGCCAGATTTAACCAATAGCGGAGGCAGAAGCAATCATGTCCAAGGGCATGTTAGGACAAGTGAAGGGAGAGACTCTACTTTTGATGGCAGCTTTTAGGCGGGCAGTGCAGAACAGCTCCGGTGTGTCTGGTGTTGTCATCTGTGCCTGTTACCTGGTGTGTCTTTGGGGTCCCTTTTGCCCTCTTGCCTCGAGGCCCTCACCGCAAGCATGATGTGTCGTGTTTCACGTCCCCCTGTTTGTCACGTTCCGTGTCACGGGTGTCTGCACATATTTGTGCCGGAGCTCTTTTGCCCTGCCGCCTGGCCTGCTGCAATAGGAGAAACCATGGGGAGTTGGAATTTGTAATGTGGCCTGTACTTGGGCTCTAGATGCTCTTCCTAGATTGACATAAGGTGTTTGCTGCTTTTGAGTTATCCTGGTGGTGTTTGACATATGTTCTAACTTTCTTTCAGGTGCAGATGCATTCCAGGTGTGGCAGAGGGTCAGGGTTAGGAGGTGCCGGGCCTTCTTAGGAGCGCGGTGAGTAGCAGAGCGGTGGGGTTTTGGCCGATGCCGTGCTAAGGTCAGGCACTGATGTTTGGTTGTCTTTAATCTAGCTGTCTGAGAGACACCAGCCCGTTGCCAGCAGGACCTTCCCAGCTGACGAGGTGGCCTTTGTCTGCACCTGAGACAGACTGGCATCCCCGGATGTCTGAGAGATAAGTAGAGGGCTGTGACCCACAGAGGGGATGAAGGCATGGTGCTGGTTTGGGAATTACTGGGAGGGGTATTTGAGTCCAATTTGGAGGTGGGGGGTGTTCATGAAGTGGCCCCTTAGGCCCCATAAAAGCCACGTCTCACTTTTGGTCCCAGTGCTGCAGTGCGCAGGGCAGAGCAGTCCCGGTGTGTCTCGTGTCATTTGTCTGTTGTGCATTATGTGTTGTTTGTGTATGCCATGTCTTTTACCTTAGGGGGGCCTGTCAGAAACCTTGGCATCCTTGTTAGCATCTGTGATCTCTGCATTCCCTGGCCTGGCACCCAGGCCATAGATGCGATTCTGATACCTGTCTGAGCTCCCCGGTCAAAAGTTCTCTCTTTGGAAGCATCCAGTCAGGTGTCTTGTCAGGTCTTGTTCTGAGCTGTCCGGACAGCTATGGCCCCACCTGGATCCATTGTGGTGGATTAGGACTTGTAAGAATGTGAGGGCAGGCAGAGGATTCTGACCATAGGATTCCTAGGCATCGATCTTTGCTGTTCTTGGAATAAATCCTTCAGTTAGCGTCTTCTTCCTCCAGGGTTCTCTGAGCCTCATCAGCTGACCGTCAGTTTGAACTCAGTCATCTCCTTTTGCATTCTCTCAGTCCTTGCAGCCATTTTCCTTGCCAAGAGATGTCTGTTCTTGTTGTGTCCCCGTTGTCTGTCCTGTCCTGCCTGTCCTGTGTCACGGGTGTCTGCACACATTTGTGCCGGAGCTGCTCTGCCCTGTTGCCTAGCCTGGTGTAATTGGAGTAATCCTGCGGACTTGGAATTTGTAATGTTGGGTGTACTTCGACTCTAGATGATATTCCTAGGTTGATAGAAGGTTTTTGCAGATTTTGAGTTATCCTCCTGGTATTTGACCTATGTTCTTACTTTCTTTCAGGTGCCGGTGCATTGCATCCATGGCTGCGCATCCCATTCTGGGTGAGGGGGTTCCTGAAATCAGGTTAGTCAACAGTTGTCTGTGCAGGGTGTGTGCTAAGTGTGACCCTGTTACAGGTCTGTTCTTTGTCTTTATTTTTAGGATGCAAAGCTGGATCTCAGCAGTCAAGTTCAAGAAGGCAAGGTGAGCAGTGACCAGAAGCCTTCCTTGTTGCTGAGGTCTCACTTTCCGGGGCCAGTCTAAGTCTCCATTCTTGTTTTTGTGCCTTAGTCAAGCCGCTCTGAGCACGTCAAGCTGCCATCCCCCACCAGATGAAGGACTGGGTTTGCTGACTTTGTCAGCCCTGTCTTCTGGGTAGGTGTCTGGATCCACTGAGGAATTCCGGTAAGTCGGGCAAGTAGGGATGAGGAGCGTGGGTCCATGCAGTTTTGAGCAATCCCACATCATCTCCTGTCCTCTTCATGCAGGTGTACTCTGTGATGGTGGCATCGGTGTCTCAGCATGGTGATGTGTGTGACTCCAGGCGATCGGCCATTGGTAGGACAACAGTGAGTAGCAGACTTGTGGCTTTTGGCCCATGCGGTGCCAAGATCAGGCACTGATGTTGGTTTTCTTTAATCTAGGTGTCTGAGAGACACCAGCCCGGTGGCAGCAGGAACTCCGCAGCTGCTGAGGCCGCCTTCCTTCGCACCCGATACAGAGCAGTATCGCCAGATGTCTGTGAGATAAGTAGAGGGCTATGAACCACAGAGGGGATGAAAGTGGGGTGCTAGGTCAGACTCCCAGGGTGGGGGGTTTGAATTGGCTCTGGAGATGAGGGTAGCCAACATGTGGCCCCTTAGGCCTCACAAAAGCAAAGCCTCAGTTTTGGTTACGGTGCTGAGGCGGGCAGCAGGGCAGAGCAGTCCCGGTGTGTCTTGTGTCCCTTGTCTTTTGTGTGTTGTCTGTCTGGATATGTCGTGTCTCTTTATCTTAGCACTATGAGGGGCCTCTCAGTAACCTTTCCTAGCATCCATGATCTCAGCGTTCTTTGCCCTGGTAGCCGTGCCACGGAACTCTTCACCCGGGAGCCCAGACAGGCATCAGAATTGCATCTCTTTTTAGAAGCAGTCTGTCAGAGGTCTTTTCAGGTCTTGTTCTCAGCTGTATGGACACTTGCACCCTGCAAGGTTCCGTTATGGCTGATTAGCACTTGTGAGCATGTGAGCTGAGTTAGAGCATTGTGACTCTGGGGCTCCTGGGCATTCATCTTTGCAGTTCTTGGACTGAATCATTAAGTTTAGCATTTTCTTTTGCCAGGCATCTCTGAGGCTCATCAGCTCACCATCAGTCTAACTTTGGTCATCTCATTTTTCATCTTATCAGTCCTTGCAGTCATTTTCCTTGCCTACAGGTTTCTGTGTGTGTTTTGTCCTCGTTGTTTGTCTCGTCCCGTCCCGTGTCACGGGTGTCCGCACACATTTGTGCCGGAGCTGCTCCGCCCTGCCCCGTAGCCGGGTGCAATCGGAGGCGTCTCGGGGGCTTGTAATTTGTAATGTGGGGTCTAGTTGGCCTCTAGATGGGATTTGTAAATGGGCATGACATGTCTGGAGCCTCTAAGTTATCCTGCAGCCCTTTGACTTTTCTCCTAACTGTCTTTCAGATGCAGAAGGATCAAATCCAGGGCCGAGCCCTGCATCTAGGGTGAGGGGCTTCCCCCAAGCAGGTCAGTCACTGTTTTCCTCTGTAGAGGAAGCATAAATTATGGCTGTCACAGCTCTTTTGCCTTTCCTTTTAGGAAGTCAAGGCAGAGAGCTGCAGTCCAGGCCAGCGGGCAAGGTGAGCATTGCGTAGCGTACACACGCAGTTTTATTGCTGAGGTCTCAGTTTCTGGCGCAGCTCTAACTGTCTTCTCTTGTTTTCTTTCTTTTTTTTTATTCTTTTAGGTGGTCCACTTGTGATCTATCCCGGCCGAGGATGCTCATGCGAGGCGGGTGCAAGCCTAAGGTATCGGTGTGGCATACTTGTCACGGTAGGGAGGTTGTGTTTTCCCAGTATTTCAGCATGGTTTTTTGCTTTGTTTCCTTGCAGGTGCTGTCGCTGCCCTAAGCATGACCAAGGAACAGAGGAGGGCAGGTGAGTCGGTGTTTAGGCAGGGTGAGTCATAGTGGAGGGTTATGCAGCAGCACCCTAAGTGTGTACATTTTCTTTTTGCAGGTGTCTTCTGGGATGCCTCCTGAGTCAAATCAAGTTTTGAGGTGAGCTGGGCCTGCGGTGCGGAGGAGTTGCAGGGATTACTGTTTTTGAGGGCAATAGTCACATTTTCTGTTGTATCTTAGGTACCCTGAGCAGGCTCGTAGCCACAGCTGGGAAGCGGCAGCACCGAATCACACACATCGAGAACATCTCAACGCGCACGTCCGACCGAGGATGGATTTTGTCCGCTCGTCTTTCAAAAGCTAAGTGTCGGGGCGGCGGTTGGGAGAAGGGGAAAAGCCTTTACTATCACAGGGGGCAGTTTCACGTCAGCTTAGCTGAGAGGTCTGTAGCGGGATGGGCTCTTTGCAATTAAAGAGAGAGGGTTTGTCCTCAGCCTCACGAGAGCCTTTGCCGGGCAGGGCAGTTCCGACCCATCTCCACGTTCTCGTGGACTTTGCGTCATCAACTTTCCTTGACTAGGCATAGTCACGGCCGTTTCCCCTGAGGGGCTCGCCTTCGGGTCCGCAGCTCTCGCCACGGTCATCCGGCAGTCCGCTTCCTTCCGTCGGCCGGCCGAGCATCTGGAGGGTCTTCCTAACTGCTTTGACACTAACTTCTTTTTGCGAGCTACATTTCATCATCACGTGCCATCATCACAGGTCTTCCTTTCCTGTGGCTCATCTTGTGTTTGCAATATCAGATCCCTAAGGGGAAAGTTCCCGCTTGCCTTTGCGTTAGGTCGTCTGTGTCCGTGTTATGTTGTGTGCGGCCATTGTCTTTCACGCCTAAGGCCTTTCTTACGTCTCGACGCTTTGTCGGCACTAATGTGTGCTATATTGCCTATATTCTACTCATGTGCCTTTCTGGATCTTTCTTATTCTGCCCTCTTTATCTTTTTACTCTGAGCCAGGTAGGATTAGCGAAGATGTTCTCATCCGTCTTCCTTCTCACTACCAGCTTCGGTAGTGCATTTTTTCCCAATGACATTTTCTTTGACTTCTAGAGCAGTGTCTTATACCCTCCTGACGTGACTGCAGTAGTTCTATGGGTTCCATCTTCTGAAAGGGTATAGGTCTCAGGAATTCATCTTCCAGAGTGATCTTAAGTCCTGTTTGTATTGTATCTATCTACCTATATTGTATGTACCTCTGTTGGCATATATTGTATGTAATTATATGGTATGTACCTGTGTTGGCTTATACTGTATGTACTTGTGTCAGCTTTTACTGTATGCACTTAGGTTGCGTGTACCTGTGTCGGCTTATACTGTATGTACTTATGTTGCATGTACCTGTGTTGGCTTATACTGTATGTACTTATATTGTATGTACTTGTGTTGGCTTATACTGTATGTACTTGTGTCAGCTTTTACTGTATGCACTTAGGTTGCGTGTACCTGTGTCGGCTTATACTGTATGTACTCATGTTGCATGTACCTGTGTTGGCTTATACTGTATGTACTTATATTGTATGTACTTGTGTTGGCTTATATTGCATGTACTTGTGTCAGCTTTTACTGTATGCACTTAGGTTGCATGTACCTGTGTTGGCTTATACTGTATGTATTCTATGTTGCATGTACATGTGTTGGTTTATCTTGCATGTACCTGTGTTGGCTTATAGTCTATGTATTTATCTTGCATGTACCTGTGTTGGCTTATACTGTATGTACTTGTGTCAGCTTTTACTGTATGCACTCTAGGTTGCATGTACCTGTGTTGGCTTATACTGTATGTACTTATGTTGCATGTACCTCTGTTGGCTTATCTAGCATGTACCGGTGTTGGCTTATACTGTATGTACTTATCTTGCTTGTACCTGTCTTGGATTATATTGTGTGTACCTGTGTTGGCTTATACTGTATGTACTTATAATGTATGTAAGTGCATTGCATTTTATTGTCCGTACTGGCACTTTGTGCATTGGCTTATATTATGCGTACCTATGTTGTACCACTTATGGTCGGAGCTGCCCTGCCCTGGCAGCTAGTCATAGTTAGGTGGAACAGTTATAGAAATTTTCCTGTTGCTTTGTGTTTTGTGGGGTTTTGGGTAGAAAACTTATCGGTTCAGAGCGGGGACAATTCCCGGCTGTCAGATTGGCACTTGCTGACCACTTTCTGTTGTCTCACAGGTCCCCGAGGCTACCGATTTTCCTAATCTACCATTTGATGTCAGGGAGGGGCAGCCAGAAGATGCGTCGAAGCACGTTCTTCAGCGTCTCAGGTAAGGGCCGCAGCGAGCGTGTAAGCGGGCAGAGCGTGTGAGCATGTGTGAGAGCCTGTGGCTGTGTTTGTCTGTGTGTGCTTGTCTCTGTGTGTGTGAGCACAGGGTGAGTGGATTTAACCTTGTGTGTGTGACGTTTGCTTTTCAGGTTTTTCAACTCATTTTTAAAATTAGAATAAAAAATCCCCAGCCGGGGTTTTTTTTTTTTTCCCCCCGGCTGGGTTTTTTTTTCCTCGGTCCCGGTCGGTCTGCGAGGCGACGTTCATCGCCAAAGTTTGGGCACGGAACGGCCAGGGACCGGGGTTTTCGTCAGGCAGGAGGATTTTTTGGGGGCTCCCGGGAACCACGTTCCCGAGGAGCGGTGTGAATGTGTGCTGAGGGTTAGCGGAGCGGTTGATGTGGGAGGTAGTGTGTGTTTGTGTGTAAGCTGAAGTGTGTGTATGTGTGTGTGTGTGCCTGTTGAAGGTCTGTAGGGTTGTAACCTTGTATGCTGTTTGCTTTTCAGGTTTTTCAACTCATTTTTAAAATTAGAATAAAAAATCCCCAGCCGGGGGGTTTTTTTTTTTTTCCCCCCGGCTGGGTTTTTTTTTCCTCGGTCCCGGTCGGTCCGCGAGGCGACGTTCATCGCCAAAGTTTGGGCACGGAACGGCCAGGGACCGGGGTTTTCGTCAGGCAGGAGGATTTTTTGGGGGCTCCTGGGAACCACGTTCCCGAGGAGCGGTGTGAATGTGTGCTGAGGGTTAGCGGAGCGGTTGATGTGGGAGGTAGTGTGTGTTTGTGTGTAAGCTGAAGTGTGTGTATGTGTGTGTGTGTGCCTGTTGAAGGTCTGTAGGGTTGTAACCTTGTATGCTGTTTGCTTTTCAGGTTTTTCAACTAATTTTTAAAATTAGAATAAAAAATCCCCAGCCGGGGGGTTTTTTTTTTTTTCCCCCCGGCTGGGTTTTTTTTTCCTCGGTCCCGGTCGGTCCGCGAGGCGATGTTCATCGCCAAAGTTTGGGCACGGAACGGCCAGGGACCGGGGTTTTTGTCAGGCAGGAGGATTTTTTGGGGGCTCCCGGGAACCACGTTCCCGTGGACCAATGATTGCTGGGGTTTAATTTAGTAGTTTTGGTGAGAGGGCTGGTGGGTTTGTGTGCTATTTGAAGCGAGTGTCTGTGGTGGATGAGTGTTGTTTTCTCTGTGGTTTTGTTGTTTTGGGTTTCCTGTAACCATAAATTAACATGTAATGGAAATAGCAAAAGGTTATCCGTTTGTGTTAATCTTTGTACTGCTTTGTACTGCTTTGTACTGCTTTGTACTGCTTTGTACTGCTTTGTACTGCTTTGTACTGCTTTGTACTGCTTTGTACTGCTTTGTACTGCTTTGTACTGCTTTGTACTGCTTTGTACTGCTTTGTACATGTGAATTAGATTTTATTGTTGTGTCTATGGATTGTATCTGTGCTTGCATTTGTATGCACTGTTTCTATGTCTATGTCTTTTGCTGATTTCCTGTAATAAAGTTGAATCACCCCTAATAAAGATACCCCCTGCCCTTCCCTAAACCCCCCCTTTCCCCCACGGCTCCTGTCTTTTTTTGGTGTGGTTTTGTAATTTTTTTCCTCTGTGTTTCTTCCTTTTGCTCTTTACTTTCCTTTCCTATTTTTCACTTAACTTCCATCTGTCTCCCACCCTCTGTTTGTGTGTCTCTCTCTTTCTGATGCTGTCTTGCTTCTGTAACTCTGTTCTCTTTCTCTCTTTACTTTGGACCTTATTTCTTTTCCTTTATAACTTTCCCCTGTGCTCTTCTTGCTTCTTTTTCTGTCTGCGTTCTCCTTTTCCTTGGTT